>NC_139677.1:51481239-52081239 GCF_964106915.1 Podarcis gaigeae | reverse complement strand
GCACCTCCGTCGGCTTATCAAGTACGGGAACAGGCAAGCTGGAAGTCTCCTCTTCTTCCACGACAGAGTCTGTCATATCATCTGGACCCTCCGGGAGCACAGCATCCTCCAGCTCTGAAGCGCTACCTCAGGTGACCACCAGGGAGCACGTTTCTTCAGAAAAATCTCCCGGGATCTCAGGGACAAGCGTGTTCCCGGCCACAACCCACACTGCTGACAACAGCTCCGCACCACCAGTGGCAACAGAGAGCCTGGCTACCACTTGGACGGCAGGCCCAGCATCCAGTACCTCCATCATGGCTTCATCCAGCGCGTCTTCGGAAAGCGGGCAGACCTCTCCTAGCGCAGTACGGGACACCTCCGTGGAATCCAGCTCAGCCGCCACAGCTCACGTCACCTCTCCACTAGTACCAACAGGGACGCCTGCTGCATCGTTGAGGAGCACCACTCCAAATGCAGCCAGCCCGACTGAAGAGACAGCCTCCTCGGAAGCTGCAAGCACCCTGGGCGGCCAGAGCTCTGCAGCGCCAGCCACAAGCATGGCTGGGGCCACCGGTTCCCCTGCTGCGTCCTTCTCCAGAAGCCCAAGTTATCCACAGGTCTCCACCGCAACCTCTTCCCACATGACGGCTAGTTCTTCCGGGACAGAAAGCGTAGCGGGTGCCAGCACCTCCGTCGGCTTATCAAGTACGGGAACAGGCAAGCTGGAAGTCTCCTCTTCTTCCACGACAGAGTCTGTCATATCATCTGGACCCTCCGGGAGCACGGCATCCTCCAGCTCTGAAGCGCTACCTCAGGTGACCACCAGGGAGCACGTTTCTTCAGAAAAATCTCCCGGGATCTCAGGGACAAGCGTGTTCTCGGCCACTACCCACACTGCTGACAACAGCTCCGCAGCACCAGTGGCAACAGAGAGCCCGGCCAGCACTTGGACGGCAGGCCCAGCATCCAGTGCCTCCATCATGGCTTCATCCAGCGCGTCTTCGGAAAGCGGGCAGACCTCTCCTAGCGGAGTGCGGGACACCTCCGTGGAATCCAGCTCAGCTGCCACAGCTCACGTCACCTCTCCACTAGCACCAACAGGTACGCCTGCTTCATCGTTGAGGAGCACCACTCCAAATGCAGCCAGCCCGACTGAAGAGACAGCCTCCTCGGAAGCTGCAAGCACCCTGGGCGGCCAGAGCTCTGCAGCGCCAGCCACAAGCATGGCTGGGGCCACCGGTTCCCCTGCTGCGTCCTTCTCCAGAAGCCCAATTTCTCCACAGGTCTCCACCGCAACCTCTTCCCACATGACGGCTAGTTCTTCCGGGACAGAAAGCGCAGCGGGTCCCAGCACCTCCGTCGGCTTATCAAGTACGGGAACAGGCAAGCTGGAAGTCTCCTCTTCTTCCACCACAGAGTCTGTCATATCATCTGGACCCTCCGGGAGCACGGCATCCTCCAGCTCTGAAGCGCTACCTCAGGTAACCACCAGGGAGCTCGTTTCTTCAGAAAAATCTCCCGGGATCTCAGGGACAAGCGTGTTCTCGGCCACTACCCACACTGCTGACAACAGCTCCGCAGCACCAGTGGCAACAGAGAGCCCAGCTACCACTTGGACGGCAGGCCCAGCATCCAGTGCCTCCATCATGGCTTCATCCAGCGCGTCTTCGGAAAGCGGGCAGACCTCTCCTAGCGGAGTGCGGGACACCTCCGTGGAATCCAGCTCAGCCGCCACAGCTCACGTCACCTCTCCACTAGCACCAACAGGGATGCCTGCTGCATCGTTGAGGAGCACCATTCCGAATGCAGCCAGCCTGACTGAAGAGACAGCCTCCTCGGAAGCTGCAAGCACCCTGGGCGGCCAGAGCTCTGTAGCGCCAGCCACAAGCATGGCTGGGGCCACCGGTTCCCCTGCTGCGTCCTTCTCCAGAAGCCCAAGTTCTCCACAGGTCTCCACCGCAACCTCTTCCCACATGACGGCTAGTTCTTCCGGGACAGAAAGCGCAGCGGGTCCCAGCACCTCCGTCGGCTTAACAAGTACGGGAACAGGCAAGCTGGAAGTCTCCTCTTCTTCGACGACAGAGTCTGTCATATCATCTGGACCCTCCGGGAGCACGGCATCCTCCAGCTCTGAAGCGCTACCTCAGGTGACCACCAGGGAGCACGTTTCTTCAGAAAAATCTCCCGGGATCTCAGGGACAAGCGTGTTCTCGGCCACTACCCACACTGCTGACAACAGCTCCGCAGCACCAGTGGCAACAGAGAGCCCGGCCAGCACTTGGACGGCAGGCCCAGCATCCAGTGCCTCCATCATGGCTTCATCCAGCGCGTCTTCGGAAAGCGGGCAGACCTCTCCTAGCGGAGTGCGGGACACCTCCGTGGAATCCAGCTCAGCTGCCACAGCTCACGTCACCTCTCCACTAGCACCAACAGGTACGCCTGCTTCATCGTTGAGGAGCACCACTCCAAATGCAGCCAGCCCGACTGAAGAGACAGCCTCCTCGGAAGCTGCAAGCACCCTGGGCGGCCAGAGCTCTGCAGCGCCAGCCACAAGCATGGCTGGGGCCACCGGTTCCCCTGCTGCGTCCTTCTCCAGAAGCCCAATTTCTCCACAGGTCTCCACCGCAACCTCTTCCCACATGACGGCTAGTTCTTCCGGGACAGAAAGCGCAGCGGGTCCCAGCACCTCCGTCGGCTTATCAAGTACGGGAACAGGCAAGCTGGAAGTCTCCTCTTCTTCCACCACAGAGTCTGTCATATCATCTGGACCCTCCGGGAGCACGGCATCCTCCAGCTCTGAAGCGCTACCTCAGGTGACCACCAGGGAGCTCGTTTCTTCAGAAAAATCTCCCGGGATCTCAGGGACAAGCGTGTTCTCGGCCACTACCCACACTGCTGACAACAGCTCCGCAGCACCAGTGGCAACAGAGAGCCCGGCTACCACTTGGACGGCAGGCCCAGCATCCAGTGCCTCCATCATGGCTTCATCCAGCGCGTCTTCGGAAAGCGGGCAGACCTCTCCTAGCGGAGTGCGGGACACCTCCGTGGAATCCAGCTCAGCCGCCACAGCTCACGTCACCTCTCCACTAGCACCAACAGGGATGCCTGCTGCATCGTTGAGGAGCACCATTCCGAATGCAGCCAGCCTGACTGAAGAGACAGCCTCCTCGGAAGCTGCAAGCACCCTGGGCGGCCAGAGCTCTGTAGCGCCAGCCACAAGCATGGCTGGGGCCACCGGTTCCCCTGCTGCGTCCTTCTCCAGAAGCCCAAGTTCTCCACAGGTCTCCACCGCAACCTCTTCCCACATGACGGCTAGTTCTTCCGGGACAGAAAGCGCAGCGGGTCCCAGCACCTCCGTCGGCTTAACAAGTACGGGAACAGGCAAGCTGGAAGTCTCCTCTTCTTCGACGACAGAGTCTGTCATATCATCTGGACCCTCCGGGAGCACGGCATCCTCCAGCTCTGAAGCGCTACCTCAGGTGACCACCAGGGAGCACGTTTCTTCAGAAAAATCTCCCGGGATCTCAGGGACAAGCGTGTTCTCGGCCACTACCCACACTGCTGACAACAGCTCCGCAGCACCAGTGGCAACAGAGAGCCCGGCCAGCACTTGGACGGCAGGCCCAGCATCCAGTTCCTCCATCATGGCTTCATCCAGCGCGTCTTCGGAAAGCGGGCAGACCTCTCCTAGCGGAGTGCGGGACACCTCCCTGGAATCCAGCTCAGCCGCCACAGCTCATGTCACCTCTCCACTAGCACCAACAGGGACGCCTGCTGCATCGTTGAGGAGCACCACTCCAAATGAAGCCAGCCCGACTGAAGAGACAGCCTCCTCGGAAGCTGCAAGCACCCTGGGCGGCCAGAGCTCTGCAGCGCCAGCCACAAGCATGGCTGGGGCCACCGGTTCCCCTGCTGCGTCCTTCTCCAGAAGCCCAATTTCTCCACAGGTCTCCACCGCAACCTCTTCCCACATGACGGCTAGTTCTTCCGGGACAGAAAGCGCAGCGGGTCCCAGCACCTCCGTCGGCTTAACAAGTACGGGAACAGGCAAGCTGGAAGTCTCCTCTTCTTCCACCACAGAGTCTGTCATATCATCTGGACCCTCCGGGAGCACGGCATCCTCCAGCTCTGAAGCGCTACCTCAGGTGACCACCAGGGAGCACGTTTCTTCAGAAAAATCTCCCGGGATCTCAGGGACAAGCGTGTTCTCGGCCACTACCCACACTGCTGACAACAGCTCCGCAGCACCAGTGGCAACAGAGAGCCCGGCCAGCACTTGGACGGCAGGCCCAGCATCCAGTGCCTCCATCATGGCTTCATCCAGCGCGTCTTCGGAAAGCGGGCAGACCTCTCCTAGCGGAGTGCGGGACACCTCCGTGGAATCCAGCTCAGCTGCCACAGCTCACGTCACCTCTCCACTAGCACCAACAGGGACGCCTGCTGCATCGTTGAGGAGCACCACTCCGAATGAAGCCAGCCCGACTGAAGAGACAGCCTCCTCGGAAGCTGCAAGCACCCTGGGCGGCCAGAGCTCTGCAGCGCCAGCCACAAGCATGGCTGGGGCCACCGGTTCCCCTGCTGCGTCCTTCTCCAGAAGCCCAAGTTCTCCACAGGTCTCCACCGGAACATCTTCCCACATGACGGCTAGTTCTTCCGGGACAGAAAGTGCAGCGGGTCCCAGCACCTCCGTCGGCTTATCAAGTACGGGAACAGGCAAGCTGGAAGTCTCCTCTTCTTCCACGACAGAGTCTGTCATATCATCTGGACCCTCCGGGAGCACGGCATCCTCCAGCTCTGAAGCGCTACCTCAGGTGACCACCAGGGAGCACGTTTCTTCAGAAAAATCTCCCGGGATCTCAGGGACAAGCGTGTTCTCGGCCACTACCCACACTGCTGACAACAGCTCCGCAGCACCAGTGGCAACAGAGAGCCCGGCTACCACTTGGACGGCAGGCCCAGCATCCAGTGCCTCCATCATGGCTTCATCCAGCGCGTCTTCGGAAAGCGGGCAGACCTCTCCTAGCGGAGTGCGGGACACCTCCCTGGAATCCAGCTCAGCCACCACAGCTCACGTCACCTCTCCACTAGCACCAACTGGGACGCCTGCTTCATCGTTGAGGAGCACCACTCCAAATGCAGCCAGCCCGACTGAAGAGACAGCCTCCTCGGAAGCTGCAAGCACCCTGGGCGGCCAGAGCTCTGCAGTGCCAGCCACAAGCATGGCTGGGGCCACCGGTTCCCCTGCTGCGTCCTTCTCCAGAAGCCCAATTTCTCCACAGGTCTCCACCGCAACCTCTTCCCACATGACGGCTAGTTCTTCCGGGACAGAAAGCGCAGCGGGTCCCAGCACCTCCGTCGGCTTATCAAGTACGGGAACAGGCAAGCTGGAAGTCTCCTCTTCTTCCACGACAGAGTCTGTCATATCATCTGGACCCTCCGGGAGCACGGCATCCTCCAGCTCTGAAGCGCTACCTCAGGTGACCACCAGGGAGCACGTTTCTTCAGAAAAATCTCCCGGGATCTCAGGGACAAGCGTGTTCTCGGCCACTACCCACACTGCTGACAACAGCTCCGCAGCACCAGTGGCAACAGAGAGCCCGGCTACCACTTGGACGGCAGGCCCAGCATCCAGTGCCTCCATCATGGCTTCATCCAGCGCGTCTTCGGAAAGCGGGCAGACCTCTCCTAGCGGAGTGCGGGACACCTCCCTGGAATCCAGCTCAGCCACCATAGCTCACGTCACCGCTCCACTAGCACCAACTGGGACGCCTGCTTCATCGTTGAGGAGCACCACTCCGAATGCAGCCAGCCCGACTGAAGAGACAGCCTCCTCGGAAGCTGCAAGCACCCTGGGCGGCCAGAGCTCTGCAGCGCCAGCCACAAGCATGGCTGGGGCCACCGGTTCCCCTGCTGCGTCCTTCTCCAGAAGCCCAAGTTCTCCACAGGTCTCCACCGCAACCTCTTCCCACATGACGGCTAGTTCTTCCGGGACAGAAAGCGCAGCGGGTCCCAGCACCTCCGTCGGCTTATCAAGTACGGGAACAGGCAAGCTGGAAGTCTCCTCTTCTTCCACGACAGAGTCTGTCATATCATCTGGACCCTCCGGGAGCACGGCATCCTCCAGCTCTGAAGCGCTACCTCAGGTGACCACCAGGGAGCAAGTTTCTTCAGAAACATCTCCCGGGATCTCAGGGACAAGCGTGTTCTCGGCCACTACCCACACTGCTGACAACAGCTCCGCAGCACCAGTGGCAACAGAGAGCCCGGCTACCACTTGGACGGCAGGCCCAGCATCCAGTGCCTCCATCATGGCTTCATCCCGCACGTCTTCGGAAAGCGGGCAGACCTCTCCTAGCGGAGTGCGGGACACCTCCGTGGAATCCAGCTCAGCCACAACAGCTCACGTCACCTCTCCACTAGCACCAACAGGGACGCCTGCTGCATCGTTGAGGAGCACCAGTCCGAATGCAGCCAGGCCGACTGAAGAGACAGCCTCCTTGGAAGCTGCAAGCACCCTGGGCGGCCAGAGCTCTGCAGCGCCAGCCACAAGCATGGCTGGGGCCACCGGTTCCCCTGCTGCGTCCTTCTCCAGAAGCCCAAGTTCTCCACAGGTCTCCACCGCAACCTCTTCCAACATGATGGCTAGTTCTTCCAGGACAGAAAGTGCAACGGGTCCCAGCACCTCCGTCGGCTTATCAAGTACGGGAACAGGCAAGGTGGAAGTCTCCTCTTCTTCCACGACAAAGTCTGTCATATCATCTCGACCCTCCGGGAGCACGGCATCCTCCAGCTCTGAAGCGCTACCTCAGTTGACCACCACGGAGCACGTTTCTTCAGAAACATCTCCCGGGATCTCAGGGACAAGCGTGTTCTCGGCCACTACCCACACTGCTGACAACAGCTCCGCAGCACCAGTGGCAACAGAGAGCCCGGCTACCACTTGGACGGCAGGCCCAGCATCCAGTGCCTCCATCATGGCTTCATCCAGCGCGTCTTCGGAAAGCGGGCAGACCTCTCCTAGCGGAGTGCGGGACACCTCTGTGGAATCCAGCTCAGCCGCCACAGCTCACATCACCTCTCCACTAGCACCAACAGGGATGTCTGCTGCATCGTTGAGGAGCACCACTCCGAATGCAGCCAGCCCGACTGAAGAGACAACCTCCTCGGAAGCTGCAAGCACCCTAGGCGGCAAGAGCTCTGCAGCGCCAGCCACAAGCGTGGCTGGGGCCACCGGTTCCCCTGCTGCGTCCTTCTCCAGAAGCCCAAGTTATCCACAGGTCTCCACCGCAACCTCTTCCCACATGACGGCTAGTTCTTCCGGGACAGAAAGCGCAGCGGGTCCCAGCACCTCCGTCAGCTTATCAAGTACGGGAACAGGCAAGGTGGAAGTCTCCTCTTCTTCCACGACAGAGTCTGTCATATCATCTGGACCCTCCGGGAGCACGGCATCCTCCAGCTCTGAAGCGCTACCTCAGGTGACCACCAGGGAGCACGTTTCTTCAGAAAAATCTCCCGGGATCTCAGGGACAAGCGTGTTCTCGGCCACTACCCACACTGCTGACAACAGCTCCGCAGCACCAGTGGCAACAGAGAGCCCGGCTACCACTTGGACGGCAGGCCCAGCATCCAGTGCCTCCATCATGGCTTCATCCAGTGCGTCTTCGGAAAGCGGGCACACCTCTCCTAGCGGAGTGCGGGACACCTCCGTGGAATCCAGCTCAGCCGCCACAGCTCACGTCACCTCTCCACTAGCACCAACATCTGCTTCATTGTTGAGGAGCACCACCCACACTTCTGACAACAGCTCCGCAGCACCAGTGGCAACAGGGAGCCCGGCTACCACTTGGCCCAGAGGCCCAGCATCCATTTCTTCTGTTATGGCTTCATCCAGCACATCTTTGGGAAGTGCACACACCTCCTCTGCATCCTCTCCGCACACTATTAGTAATGATTCTCTCATAGAAAGTACAGCAGTTTCTAGAACCTTGGCCAGAACTTCTCTAAGTGACTTTTCAATGACAACCCATAAGCCAGAGGTATTGTCTTCTGTGAAAACACCCCACCCAGTACCCTCTACCAAAATGCCTGAAGAATGCTGTGAGTGTAATTAGATTTCTTTATATTTGATGTTCTTTCTAAATGTGTATCAAATTTGCACTACCATTTTTTGTCTTTACAAATTATATTTTAATTTACAGTTCCCCGTAATTTCTTGTCTTTGCCCAATTAGAATATTTATTTAAAATTCTTTCCCCCCCTTTCATATATAGAAAGATCACTCTTGTTTTCTGCCCCCAGCCCTTATATGGGTCAGACTGCACCATCCTCAGGGAGGCTCAATTTCTTGTCTCACTTTGTTTAATCTCTTAATTTGCATATGCTGTGGAATAGAAGATCCCTGGAGCACAATATTAAATTGGGTGAAGAATGCTTCCTGGTCGTGGAATGCTTACTTACTTTCATAGGTGGATGGTAGAAAAATAGTGAAGGAGGGAATGCAATGGAATGGAATGGAATAGTCTACATGGCTCTATTCCATACCATAATATTTTGTAGTAAGTCCCACCTGGCTATGCTATGCTATTTTGTTATTTTACATTGTGAGTGCAGTGTGACATATTGAGTAACTTCTATCCAAGAGGAGCAGTACATGTGGTCAACAGTGGGTTCGGCCGCCTGACAATCGTAAACCCACCCACCCACCCATATTTTTGCATGCCCTTATAAGAAAAGCCAGAAGCACACACACACACATACATACATGCACACAAACACAGACTCACTCAGGTGTGCACACATACATGGACACAAATGGCTTCTCTTTTCTCCAATCCATGAAAATCTTCTGAGGAGTGGGTTTATCAATCCCTCCCTGCTCCTCAGATGATTGATGTGATGTGTGAAGTTTCAGGGACATCTTTGCAAATCCATCATGGCATTGGCAGACTGGGTTAAATCTCTACATTCACCTGAGCAGTATGTCACTTTGATTTTTACAGCAACAAAACCAGGGGTTTGGGGGGGTGGGAAGGTTAGAAAAAGTTGTTTGAGGGCTTGATTATACCGTTGCTGCAAATTTCCCACCCTCTCATATACATATTGTGCTATGGGGCCCCAGAATCTCTTTATATTCCTTATTTTTTTCCTTCTGGTTTATGTTGTTTTTGGAAGGCTTATTAAAGCTAGAATTTACCATTTATTCACTGAATTTACTTTTATGAAGTGGGAGTAAGAATTCAACCATAGCAGAAACTCAGCAAACTAACATATTCTCCCCCCATCATATTTAACATTTTGTGAATATTTCCAGAGTTGCTGAAATGCACCTTTGACATCAGATGTGTATTTTTGTTTTTGTTTTGTTTAGCTGTAGATGCTTTCTACATTCAACTTGAAAAAGTAACCAGCCAAGTGATACAATTCCGTTGGTTTCTTCAGAGTGTGAGAAGGGACAGCCCTTATACCGTGTCTCTCATGGCAGACAACACAGTTATAAATAACACTGTCACAAATGACACCAGGATGGTATTTGGAAACCTTTCTCCAGGTGGTTTGTATACAGTAACTGTGGAGGTGTGGAGTTGCAGTAAGAAGTTCAGTTCCTCCGTGATGGTTCGGACAGGTATTATCTCAATCATCCATCTACACTTGCTTTATTGTAGTAATGCATACAGTACCAGACAGTATTCTGATACATTTTGCTCAGCGCTAGCCTTCATTCAAACAGTGTCCCCAAAGGAAAACCCAAAATATGAATAGGGAATTAATCTCCAGCCATTTGTGAATTTCCCTTTTCTGTCTCTTTGGTGCATCAGGTGGGTTAGCTCATGTAATGGGACAACCCAGGATATCTCTCACTGCTCACCGCTTTCTTCATGGGAATCCCTGACATCCGAATGTTGCACACAGCTTTTGCAAGAAGACTGAGCCTAGTGAGCAAGTTGATGGCTTTTTGGCTGCTGTGTGAAGCAGTCCTATGCACATAAAGATGCATCATGAGGTGGACTCATAACTAGCCCTAGATTTTCCCCTGTGAGAAGTAATCTTGTGCGTGTGCATCAAAATTTTTAATTTTTTTATTTACATTTTTCTCCCAAGAAGCTTAGAGAGACATAAAGGGTAGGGGTTTGAACGCTGGTCTCCCAGGTCCTAGTTCAACACTCTAAGTACTACACCACCCTGGCTCTCACATTGGACCACTTCCTATGGCTTCTGAATGTATGGCCAACAGGGGGCTGGAGAGGGGTCTGAAGTTTTCCATATAAGTTTTCTATTTGCAAAATCCTTGATATATGTGTATGTCCATGTACTTTTATATTATGATGATGATGATGATGATTAGTAGTAGTTTATTATTATTATTATTAAAATTTGTATGCCACCCTTCATTCAATGTATGCCACAGGACAGTTCACAACATAAAAATACAAAACAAAAACATAAAATACATAACAAAACAAAAACAATAGCCCCCTTCCACAATTATATCCCTGTAGTATGGGGCTTAACGACAGGACAACAAAAGAGAATTTTGCAACCCTTCAGTCACCAAGAGACTCATACTTTGATCCTGGAAGGATAAACATAAGCCTATTATGAAATGCTCTGCAGAGCTTATCCCCCCTTGCTATATTTGAATATGCTTCTTATCAACTCCGTGTGAATATCTGGACATTTGGATGGCACACATCTATGTTTAGATTAAGATGGATGCATTAATGGTTAATGTATTTTAATGTTGTTTCTTATGTATTTTAATGTTGTTTCTTAATTGTGTTATAAAAATCAGTTTAAAAAATCCAATGGAGTTTTATGGATAAGGCTTATTCCTAGGTAAGTGGAATAGGGCTGCAGCCTTAAGAAACTAATGTCCCAATACCTTCTGGGCAGACATTTGGCTTTCCTGTCATATGGAATCTTTTAAAAAGCTATTTTATATGCCATTTCTGTCCTTTTTGGTGCTTTTAATTTATTTGTATTTTCGTATTTTAATACCTGTTGTAAGCAGCCTTGAACATTTTGTTGGGAAGGTGGAATATGAATATTTTAAATAAGTAAGTAAACAGACAAATAATACATCCTATGCATGTTTATTTGGACATAAGTCCCACTATGTTCAATGGGATTTGCTCTCAAGTAAATGTGCATTTTCAGTCTAAATAAGAAAAGATCGTTTCATTTGTTTCACATTGTCTTTAAGGACCTCAAACTAATGAATATTAAAAACAAAAAAAATTCCTTCCAGTAGCACCTTAAAGACCAACTAAGTTAGTTCTAGGTATGAGCTTTCGTGTGCATGCACACTTCTTTAGATACACTGAATATTAGTTTATCTATCTGGAACAGCAGCTGCAGCAACAACAGCATAAGTATTCTGTACTAAAAATGTTACCTATACTATTAACTAAATGGTTCTCTTATTCCTTATAGAAGCCACAGCCTATCGTGGAACAGCCAGGATTACAAATAAAAAGTACATACCTCAGTTCAGCAACAAATCAAGTACAGAGTTTCAGGAGCTTCAAAAAAATGTCACCGAAGAGGTATCATCTGCAGCATTTTAAAAAATGAGAAGTAATTAGTTAAAAGCACTGAGCATAACCCAAGACAAGCATTTTTAAGCCCCATTGATTTCAGTGAAACTGACTTAAAAATGAGCTTAGAATCCAGTGGGACTTAAAATGTTCACATTTGCCTCGACCAGGGTTTGTGCAGGCCAGATGGTGAATTTAGGCCCCATTTCAATAATTGTTACCAACGGGCAGGCCCCCTCAAAATTGCAGGCCCTCAGTTCTGGCCTGGGCTGGAGTATGCCCATATTTTCAGTGCTCTCTTACTGATCCTCAGCAGAGTAACGTTAAGTCCCCCTTTCCATGGCACAGCTATGACTATGTGCTTCCCTGAGTCAAAGACTGACGACAGATTGGGCCGACTTGATCCCTTTCAGCCATTTCCCAACACACCCTTGCAATTGCATGGAAGGCAAACTGGGCCCTGCTAGCCTCGCCTCTTCACATGCAGAGTTGGGGTGAGTTTGCACATATTCAGCCAGCACCCCTTTGCATAAGTTATCTCCAGCAGGACTGGCAGGGACAACATTAACAGACATGGCTCCCCACCCCACCCCCTCCACATGATTACCATTTCATGGAAGAGAATGTTTGAAACAAGGTGGTACTTTCTGTCAGCTTCCCAACCTTCTGTCAATCACAATCCTGAGGTACTTCTAGCAGTAGAACAGACCCAGGGAATCGCCACACACCTCTTAACTGGTTTGGCAGTCTTCTCTTTCTAGAAGATCTCTCCCCTCCTGACTGAAATGAGACCCAAACAGACTGTATCCTCACAGCTTCTCCCTCTCCCTGCTCAAACTCAGCCCTCCAGTTAACTTGTGTCTGAATATTCTCACAAGACACTAAGCACTGTATTTCTATCTTAAGCTCAAAGGCTCCCTTCTCTTGCTGTAGATAATTTACTCAGAGTGGATGTTATACACACAGAACCAACTCTCCTCTCTCTCCTTCCTGTTCTCTCTATCACCACACTCTCTTAGAAACGGCTCTTTTTATTTTCCCTCCCAAAGTACTGTCTCCACCCACTTCTGGCTCGCTGTCTTGGTAGCCAATCAAAGAAAGGCTCCAGCACTCTGGTAGAGTTCTGGGGTACTGCATCACCAGACCGGTTCGGTCTAGCTCAGCGGTCTGTCACAGCTGTCAATAATAGTTTGTGGCTTTTGGAGGTTGGCTTGGTTTTGTAATGTTATAATATTTGTTATTTATGGTTATTGTTTTCAATTTTTGGATGTGTAGTAAGTTACCTAGATGCCATTTGGTATTAGATGGCTAATAAAACAATTATTATTATTATTATTATTATTAGTAGTAGTAGTAGTAGTAGTAGTAGTAGTAACAGCAACAACATAATGTCTAATCAGAAGTAAGGGCTAGGAAGCTTGATTTTATGTTTGCTGCCTGAGATAAGGAAGTCTCAGACAACAGGAAAGAAAAAGACGCTTGGGAGGAGTCTAGTGGGCTGTGAGAGATGTGGTGTGGGACTCAGGAGAACAAAAGTCAGCAGCTCCTTAGATTCAAGGATGTTGCACCAAGCTGGACCATCCAGCAGAATCTGGATAATTCTGCTGGAGCATCCAGCAGAATCTGAAAAAGTCGAAAAACAAGACAGAGTTGTAGGGAACTTGTAAATTTTAGGCCTGTGTTGAATTTTGGCCCTTCAGACAGTGTTCACATTCAGCCCCCATCACCCCTTACCATGGCCATGCCGTCTGGGGATGATGGAAATTGAAGTCCAACAAACTCCAGAGGCCCACCTATGCAATCCATTCTCCATTGTGAGGCCAGAAAGAATGCTTTTATTTTCTGTTCTCTGGTACAAACCTGCCTAAGGCTAGACTTTTGGCTGTTGACAGTCTGAGATCCAACATTTATTGGAAGAAATGAGAAACAAATTATTCTGAATATTATGCAAAACAAAGAAAATAATCTCAAATCTGCCACTTTTACAGATAATAAACAACTTGCCGCCTTCGTTGAGAGCATTAATAGATTCTGGGAAAATGCGTATAACCATAACTGAGATTACAAGCGGCAGTGTGATTGTGACCTTCATCATCGAGATGGTTCCAGATAGAAATATAGCACACAATGAGGTTGAAAGGGCTGTAATCGAAGCCTTAAACAAAAGCAGACATCTGGATGTAGACCTCACTCGGACTTCCATAGAAGGTATGGTCTTTCTATTATATGGTAGGAACATAGGAAGCTTCCTCGTATCAAGTCATAATATTGGTTCACCTTACTCTGTAGTATCCATACTGGCTGACAGGGGCTCACTAGGGTTCAGACGGGAGCCTATTCCAGGGAGATGCCAGAGACTAAACCTGGGACTGTCTAAACGCAAACGTGTGCTGCCTAACCCCACTTAGCCATGGCTCTTCAGTCAGTTTATGTGTGATTCAGCCAGTGCAGATAGGCCAAGTCTGCATTGCCTTGCCTGGCCTTCTTCACAATTAATCTGTGCTCATACAGTGGACAAGACGTGCCTATTTGAACATTTATATTCTGCCTTTTTAAGCAAATAAAACATCCTGTGTGGTTAACAATAGTGAAAAAATAGTAGCAAAAATAGTGATAAAATCATGATGCTACTCCAGAAGCAACTGTTAAGTGGGGCTGGGGGACCTGTGGTCCGCAGATCCTCCTAGACACTAGCTCCCATCAGCCCTAGCAAGTGACAGGCATTAAAAGATCCATTTGGTAGCATAGTTATGTGCATAGCTGTCAACTTTTCCCTTTTCTTGCGAGGAATCCTATTCGGAATAAGGGAATTTCTCTTTTAAAAAAAGGAAAACGTTGACATCTATGGTTCTGTGTGTGTAAATAAATTACGGATTATATTGTATGCCAATGAAAGTGCTTTCTCTTTAAAAATGACAGCATGCATATAAGCGCTTGTGGTGCCTTTTATGTTGACCTTCGTGCATTAATTTTGTTGCTCTTTTATTGAAATTTGTCATAGTAATCCCTGCCTGTCAGCCAGACAACAATGGCTGTTCTGAATTTGCCTACTGCATCCCCCACAGCACAAATTATTCATGTGAATGTAAGCCGGGATTTTTGGATCTGAGTCCCCAGGTGCCAGGAAGACAATGCGAAGGTAAGAACGGGGGTTTCTTCAGAGGGTCTGCTTATTCAGCATTCATCCTGATTTGCTTGCCCAAAGATTACACAATGGCTAGGCTATATCCGGTCTATACTGTATGAGTATTCATTTTGATTTGCTTATGGCAAACTGTATGCTAATGAACATTCATCCTAATTTGTTTGCAGGGTGCTTATATGTCCCCCATTCAACCTTCATTCACCCCATACTTTTCAATGCATCTCCCTGTCACTTTCCAAACTGGAAAAAGTCCAGTTTTTTAAAAAGTGGATTTGTTGCTCTAGGGGTACAGAGTGCTTTAATTCATTTTAAATGCATAAACCTATGAATCCCTCCTACAAAATTCTGACTGTCTGGAGGTGTTTTTTAAAAAATAAATGACAAAGAGGGAAGAAAGTGATGCTGATCTGCCTTCATTCAATAGTAAAGAGATGAGAGAAGTGCAATTTTAGTGTTGTTGGGCTGAAGATGGGACTAAAGTTTGTCTAGCATCCAGTTTTATTGTGGGCTGGTAGGCTCACTGGGCTGTAAAACTGCATCTGTGGATAGTCTGCATGTGTACAAACTATACAGATTTTAGTGAGAATTGCCTCTAAATGCCAATAAACCATCCTGTGTTTTAATCTGTAAAAGCGCTGATTCCCAACCCACTTGTTCTGCAGACATGCTTCTTACTTCAAGAGAGCTTTTCCAAAAACAAGTGCTTTGAGGGTCTCCAGTGAAGAGGAAACTGAAGTCTCACTGTGTCCCAACTGCAGAGGGAAAGGTGTCTTTCACAGTCAGGCCCATCTAAAGATAGGGAAGGGTTGCAAGAGTTTTGAAAGTTTCCCCAGGAGGATTACGACTACTCTTCCACATGTATAGAACATGAAATTCCTTATTTGCTTCAATACTAGAATTTATTACTATAGCAGAATATTGCAATTGTATCTCACACCATCCCTCTTCCAGATATAAATGAATGCAAGGAAAATAACGCCTGTTCCAAGTTGGCTGCATGCGAGAACACTATTGGCAGCTATAAATGTCAATGTTATCCAGGCATAATGGATCCGAATACAAGTAATCCTGGAACAGAGTGTCAAGGTTAGTGAATATGACCTTCCCATGATATGATAATTAAAATTATAAAGCTGTAGGGCTAATTAAATGATTAAGGTTTAAGCTTCGCCGCTTCGTCATGGGATGCACATGTGCACATCTCACTGCTGTCAGGAATCCCTTTTTTCAAAAGCCCTTCTATTCCTGATTTTAGCACAATGCAGGCTGAATTTCTCCAGCTGCAGTAGTTCATTCAAGGCGCATTAGAGTTACATGAAGTGTAATTGAGCGCACGGTGAGTTTGTTGTGCAACAGTTTCAGTAGGTAGAGCCATGACTTTATTTAAAGCTAGTTCAAGGAAGGTCTGTTTGATAGAAAAATCACCCCTGGTGTTGATCTTCATAATGGCAGATAAATGATAGGAGGTACTTCCAAAAGCATACTGAACTCCCTTGCGAATTTAATCCGAATTCCAGCACTGCTTCTGAATCACTAGCACTACTTGCATTTTCCTGAGTTGGTGCCAAGAGGCTATAGCCCCCACTTCACATGTTGCTCAGCCAAAAGGGGTTTCCTGAGTTGAAGTGGCTGGGGGACCATGCTGCTGCCCCTACTCTGAAGGGAAACCTATGCATGTAAAGGTTGACAAGTTTAGGCTTTTCTTCTGCAAATGTCCTCACTTAATGTGTGGACATTGGCGTAGGGAAGCTATACAATGCCAGAGGGAGGGCAATCCTTGGTGTCTCTTCAATTAGTAAAGCCGATTTTGCATGAGTACTATGTGAGGGTGGCTATATAGGATTTGTTACGCCAGTACAAACTACTGTCAATGTGGGTTTGGGCTAGTGTGCTAAAAGCATATTCCTGTAAGCAGTGATGCTTAGGGCAATTGCACATGGATTTCCAGTGACTGCCATGTGTCCGATGTACATACACATCATCTCTAAATTGCTATTTCCAAAAATGGGTCTATTTGGGACTGAAATTAGGATATGCAACAAACCTTTTGGTATTATTCTTCAAAATCAGGCAGGGAGTACAACTTTCATAAGCTGCATTTCATATTTTGAAGTTTATATTTCAGATACATAAATGGCAGTTCAGCAAGAGGAGGAATCTTATCTTTCACATGTCTACTGATTAATTTGGTTTTGTGCTTCTTTTATAGACCCCATCTTGTGTCTGAACATGCCTGATATTTGCTTGCAATCCACTGTGTGTCTTTCCTTACGACATGACATTTGTTCAAGTATGTTGTAAATATGTATTATGAATTTTGTTAGCCACTGTAAGATTAGATTGCTGAAATACCTAACTACAAATGACATTTTGTAGAGCAGGACTGGGAAACCTGTGAACTTCTAGATGCCATTGGACACCAACTCCCATCAGCCCCAGCCAGCATGGCCAATGGCCAGGGAGGCTGGCAGTTATAGACCAACATCCTTTGGAGGGCCATGGGTTCACCATCCCTCCTGAATAAGTTGGGTGCTCTTCTGACAGTTTTACAATGATTTTTTTCTTAGCAAGTGTTAAGACTATATTTCTTTGAGCACACCAACATTTTTTAGCACAAGCAAAAATAAAATGTTTATTTATCATTGTTAAGCATATAAACAAACAGCTCACTTTTCAGTCCTTTTAGCTGGTTCACAACCATCATTAAAAAAATCTAATAAAAGCATAAGAATGTATTCTGGAGTTGCATATCCAGTCATAATATATCTAGACTGGAAGGCTGTTCATGCTGACCTAATAAGCAAGTAATACTAAGTCAAGCCATGGCTTAGTGTCAGTATTGAGGGGTTCTCATAGAGATGATTGTAGCTGCTGCACTCCTCTGAACCTGCTGATTCTGCCCCAACACAGTTTGGCACAGAGTTACATCCAAACCTGGGGTTGTGGTTTGTCTTGTTCCAGACAGGCAGGAGCTGTAACCAATGAAATATGGAAAACGAGTTCTGAGATGGAACTGATTGAGGTGTTAATTATGTTGCATTTCTTTTTCAGGCAGACAAGCATTTGCTTGCAGAATTTTATTCAAAAACCAGAGTTTTACACCTGACCTTTATAATCCAGAAAGTGAGATCTATAAGAATATGTCTAACAAAATCAGAACAACTGTGAGTTCTTTAACATTATCCCTTGTTGCACATACATTATCTTTTGAAGAAGCATTCTCAACACAATATGCAAATCTATTTCAAACCAGTATACACAATTGCAGCAATAGAATGTGCCCCCCTATCTGAGAGTATCAGATTGGGAATATTTAAAATCATACCCTAAAAGCATAACAAACAACATGCTGCAATATTTATAACCTTTGGGGATCAGTAAAAAGCACCATGGAATAAAAGTCTCAAACTAGAAGAGCCATAGTAATAATAAAAAAATGGATGTCTATGCCTTTATGCTTCTTGCCCAAGGGTACCCAACCCAAAACCAGCAACATACCCTAATATTTCCAGTCCAGATAGCAAATCCTTATACTTCCACATATGTTGTGTGTCTTTCATCAGTGTTGACCTATCCCATAGGACAGTGGTAACTGGGGCTCACTGAGTTCTGTGAACTGGGGTGGGATGGGGGATGCATGAGCAAAATATGACAGGAGTCCAGCAGGAGACCTGGAACCAACAGCAGGAGTGGAGTTCTTGGATCTCTATGGGAAGAAGCCTAGAACAAGGTCAACTTTTAGATTGCTAGATGATTTGCAGCCAGACAAGGGTTTCTGACTCCCAATTGTTTAATCATGGTAATAACAAAAAGGCCCTGCCACTCCACGAACTATTAGGCTATTAGAAACTCTGTTCAGTAGTAACTCAATATAGATTTGTTCTTGTATATGTAGATAATATATACCTGCATATATATGTATATGCAGGAGTGCAGTAGGAAATTGACTACAGTCCCTGAGCCACTATTTCCCATCTGACTTTGGGTAGCAGACCTTGGTACAGTATGGCAAAGAACTGCTGTCACGTATGAAACTTTAGGCTATTTATTGCACAACATTTTGGAAATGTTAAATACGTTTTGTTTAGACCAATCTCATGGTGTCTTTTATTTGTTCTTTTAAAAGAAGTCCGGTAAAAGTGAAAAGAGTTAAAGTTTGGGGGAATGGTGATGGTGTCTTGCCCGTTTCTTACGTATTGACAGTTTGGAACAAATATAAATGTTTTCAGGTTTCTAAAGGAATGATAATGAAGCTCGGAGATGACAACTTTAATATCAAAATGGTGGGATACCAAGCTGGAAGTGTGGATGCATATTTTGCATTTCTCCTGCAAGGACAACAGTGGATTGGAACAAAAAATTTTACAGACTATTTAACAGAAGTAGTAACAAAAATGCTTGATAACAAGACTGCTGTAACAGTAACAGGTGATCTTCTTGTTCATGGCACTACAAATATCTCTTGATCTAGTCAAAAATTGTCCATTGCGACAAGTTCCATCATGACTTTCCTCCCAAAGGACTGGAAGTTGAATTCCCAGATCAGAGGATGTATTCCCTTGGAGGCTTCCTTCAGATCAGTTCAGCAGCAAGGAGGGAAAGTCTTTCCTGTTTAAAAGATTATTTGGGAAGCGTGACTGAGGCTTGGAGGACACATACTACAAAACATATCTTAACGGGGGCTAGTTTGCCCTATACTTTCAGTGGTGAAGGGGCAATCCCCCCCTCACCCAAGAATCCTTTAAGTGGTGAAGAGGGAGCCCGTCTCACCACAGAAAGGAACCTTTGTATCCTTTCATGGGTGTCCTCCAAGGTCAATTCCACCCAAGCTTTCCGCAGCAGAGCGGGAGTCCTCCTTGCCATGGAGTGAATCTTCAGCGGGGATGTAACCAGAACTGGAGGACACACTCCCTTGTGTCCTCTGAACCTAGTTCCTCTCCATCCTTTTAGTACAAAGAAGAATTCACTCTCTGTTTCCAACTGGATTGTTTGTGGTGTGGCTGTGTTAAGAAAACCAAACTTTGAGGATGCATCCACAGGGCATAGGTCCCTCTTACTTTTAGGCTCCAAACAGGACATAAATAAGTGCCTCTAACTAAAGGGAAGATTCTAAAACTGCCCAGCTCCAGTTGACCAACAGGTTATACGTGCAAATATTTGCTGGCAACCTGAGAGGGGCATACAGGAAGCACAGCTATCATCCTCACCTGGTTTGGGGAGTGTTGAGGAAAAGTGGAATGTTGCTTCACTCTCAGGTTGCCTGCATACATCACTCCTGCTTTGCCAACAGAAGGAGTGGTCTTTGCATTGTTTGATACTACACAAACTGCTGTTTCTAAGAAGCAATGGGAAATCCAGGGACTGTAGCTTTCCCTGGCTACTTGGATTTTAGTCCATCATTCTCATATGTACTTGCATTCTTTCTCTGTTAGCAGTGAGTCCAGTCATGTGAAGGATCCATCCTTTGTTCAGGGAGATTAGGCAAGAAATAATATCCCATTTTTTTGTACTGCTTCAGATGTCTGGGCTTTGTCTTGGACTTTGTCACAAGGTATGCAGGAAGTGGGTTTCCCTCCCCCTTTGGGCAGGATGTCCAGTTGAAGCCAAAGTAAATGTTCAGACCTTTTGAAACCTCAGTACATAAGACAGATTCAGACTTGCACAGATGTTTACCTAGATAACAGACCGATGACGTTAGAATTCCTCATGCAAAACCAGCTTTGGCCATTTGCCACATTATGCTGTGCATGTAATTAACAAATGTGGTCCTTCTTTTTCTGTGCTAAATAGGAGGTGAATGGGAGGGAAGAAAATCCCAAGTGGGGGATTTTAACCTTTTGACCCTACTGCAATCCTGATCCAGATCAGGCCATCCTACCTAGGCAAACAGTAGGTGCAGGAATGGGGCAGAAATCTAGATCAGGACTGTAGCAAGAGCAGTCACCTACTGTTTAGCAAAGAAAATACTGGCAAAAGTGGATAATTGCATGCTCACTGTAAAATGAAGGACGTGCTGGCAGGGAGGGCCAGTGTGTCAGTTGCACTGGCAAATGTAATGCAAAACAACCCAAACCTCCCTCCTCACCATCCCAGTTCATGGCAGCAGTGCCACTTGCTGGGGCCGGGGGCAGGTTTGCAGTGGAACATCTCCTTACCACCCACTCCTGGTCACATGTAGCTTAGTTTGGCTGTTTCATGGCAAATTAATTTCCAGAGACTTTGCCAGCTCTGTAGCTTTTCAAGAATCCACCAGCTTAGAAAAACCTTCCCCAAACATAGGGCCTAAACACTGTGCTATCTTTTCCATTTTCATTGTAGCATGTTCAGTCTGATTGAAAGCTGATTACTCTTGTCTATAAGTAGTTAAAAATATCTGCCTGCAGGCCTAATAAAATAAAGTAACACTTGAGGTGTCACGAGTAAAAAGTTAGTATTAACAAGGCCTAGTGCTCCCTGAGAAAATTTCCTATGATGCTGTGGAAAAAATAGTATCCAGTGACTTGTGCTAATTTGGGCCAGCCCTACCATGAAGTAATGTGTGGCAGCCACCTATGACAGCTGACTTTCACGAAAGAGCAGCCAACTGTTATTTATTTATTATTGCTTCAAGGGAGAGGCACATGTAGAATTGAATGCCTCAAGTACCAAAAGGACTTGACTGCCTTAGATTCCATACACCTTGACTTTTGGGTGGTGGGGCACTGTTTACTGTTTGGCCTCAGGCAGCAAAATGTCTTGGACCCGCTCTGCTAGTTTCAGCACTTTTTAAAGGTTGCAGTACTTTAAGCTAAGCTAATTTTTTTGTTTCCACAATATACTTTCAGCAATTGCCACATCCCAGCAAGTGGAAGATCTGAAGCCAATGGAAGACAATTCAGCCTGGAAAACAGGAGTCATTGTCCTTGCAGTGCTCTTTAGCATTGCATTGATATCTATTGTGGTGATGGTCACAGTATGGCTTTATATGAAGAAAAAAATGGGCAAATATATTATCGAACCTCAAGGACCCATGGGAAAGTTTGCCTTTCAGAACTTGTGAGTGTCTCAGTTGCCTCCCAACTGTGGCATATTTTAACTCTGAAGTTTGCATAGTTATTAGAAAACAGACTAACCAGAACAGAAGAGGAATGCCAGTAGAATCTGTAGGTTATTTACATAAGTCTGAGTAGAACTTAGAACTGATGTGACTCAGTGGAATTCCCCTGTTTGTTTGAGGGAATAGGGCAAGACCTGAAGAAACAGAACTCAGCATTGCATCAAAGGGACACTTCATCAGGACTAGAAATCTCACAGGGGACTTCAAGATAAAAGATATTGGATATTTTCAAGCATTTCACATTTTCAGACTCGGCTTACTTTTGCATGCAACGGAATCTTTGAGAAATGGTTTTGGACTCCAGAAAGCCCAGAATGCCTTTCAGTGTTTGCATTGAAAAACTTGCCATGTACTTTCATTTCTTCTTTCTAGTTCTGCAAAGCAGGAGCAATTCTATTGTGAATTGTTGGTGCAAAACCTTGCCATTGTAAACCAAGCTTTAAGCATAAGGGAAAAGTACTAGAACAATGAGAAGGGCTTTTGATTCATATTCTATAGGACTATGCTGTGATTGCTTCTGTGAAAAATCTATGGACCCACACCCCATATTTGCTGGAAAATCATGTCATCCTTATGCTCAGCTGTGGGCTGCATGCATAACTTGCATGTGAAGGTCTTTCCAGACTGTCACTATTTTCAGGTGGCATCCAGTCACACACTGGAAAATTTGGATTGCAAATTATAATTGATTGGGATGCCTTGCCCAACAAACTTGCTTCCCCCCAAAACCGGGAAGTGACAGGAAAATGCACTGGGAACACTTGCTTTGATGCAGTGTCATGTAGCCCACTGGTCAGGACCCACTCATGAGGCATGGCCTGATCGAAGGTGGGTTGCAAGAGGAGCACTACCACCATGCAAATATATGGTAAATATAAGAAATAGGTCTGTAGATGCATGTTGGGGTTAAAAGTGAAAGGTTGAAGATATCCAATTCAAACAAATCAGAATGAATTCTCATTAAATAGCTGATATAACCTAGCCTCCCCTGAAAATAATCAGGATGAATGCTCAGTAAACATGTTCCCTGGAAGTGCCCCCCGATTCCCTTCTAGGACGGTTGGTAAATACTGTCAGCTTGGGCAGGATTGATCAGATGGAAGGGTGTGGCTGGGGTCACCCACTGTGTGAGAGAGAATGTGCCAACTTCGTTCCCCTACCTGCAAAACAAGGCAGTCAGAGTGGACAGCTCCAGCTAGCAGCTTGGTGAGCTCCTGCATGGCTCCAGCCCAGCAGAAGGGCACTGCGAGTCATGGATGTGGGCATTCCCATTTCATATGGCATCCTTTGTCATGCATGAACCCCAATCAGGAATAAATTGCCAATATCTCCATGGAAGCCTGTGCAGCTAATGAAACTTGAAAATAGGTAAGCAATAGTCTCGATATTCAAATAAACTTAATTATTCGACAATAAATGGAATTAGCATGGGCAAAAAAGCAATATTAATATGCTTGCATTATTTTTAGGCATTGCGCAAGCTGTGAAAGATACATTTTTAATCATTTGAACTTTTGAACATGGTTAAATTAGCTCAGTGAACACAGACTTAATTATTGCACACTGCATATGAAGATTAATAGTAATTTATATGGAGGCTGTTTTTTAATGGGATTTGAAAATAGATTGAAGTAAAATAAGCAATGTGCTGCTATATATGCTGCATCAGACTTGAATTTGTATAATAATATTTATTTTGAGCCTACCTGAGACACATTTCTTTTACATGTTTCTCCAAAAAACTAAAAAAGTTTAGTAAATATAGACTTGCTTGAAACCTGCATATTGCACATGGAGATTAAAATGTAATGTTAATAGCAATGTCAATGGCTGTTGCTTGTTAAGTGTTCTTTGAAACCAGATTGAGGTTAAATTCAGCAAAATACCCTATTTTATAATATACCAAACTTGAATTTGTATAATAATATTTATTTTAAGGCTGCTAGAGACATATTTCTTTTCATGAAACTGTGGCAAATAAATATATTATTTTTACTATAGTGTTTAGTCGGGACTTAATTTTTGACTGTGTAAATGTACATACAAAACCCATGGTTTTACTATCCTACCTCTATGCCTGAAGTATATGGCAGCCTCATTACTTTTTATCAGGTTCTTTTTTTTAGTAGGAACTCAGGGAAACTGAATTCCCTTACCTCTTTTAAATTAAATAATTGGGTTTTTTTTTGTCTGGTGATGAACAAAGTTGTGGCCATTTCTAATCATTGTTTGCTTGAGTTTATTAATCACATCTTACATTTAGCCACTGCCCGTGTGTGTGTGTGTGTGTGTGTGTGTGTGTGTGTTTGGCACTGCGACTAGGCTCTCAACAAACAAATAAACAAAAAACTTTGTCGTGAGTTTCCCCCCCCTTCCCCCCCCAGAAAAAACACTGCTCTTTATCTACCTATAGTAACCAAACAATTAAACCCCTGTGTTGCAAACAATTATCAGAAATATCCAAGACAACATAATGACCAAGTACAAACAATGCAATGTCACTATAAACTCTTTATATAATCTATACAGAACCCTGAACAGTATGAAATATATGAAATACGGTATGCACTCTCTGCAAAACCATATGAAAAAAAATCTTATAAATCTCTGAAAGTTGCAAAATATGCACTCTTGATGGATTCTCTTGAAAAAATAGAACCAAATAAACATAAGTCTTATAAGTCTCTTAAAGTCTTTGTAGACTATGCAAGTCTCTTTTATGCAAGTCTCTGAAAGAAGCAATGGGTCAGATTCTTATCTGGTGAAAACAAGCTGTAAAGCTTTGTTTTATGACGTCCAACAGACGTAGTGAACAGTGATTCCAGACATACCCACTGTTTCGTGGAATTATTCTTCAGCACAGCAGAGGGATACAGAAATGCTTCATAAACCCATCTAAATGGTGAATGAAATTGTATAACAACAATTGCTATGGAGCAGTGGTCATAAAGTTATCTACCTATGGCTTGGTTCACATGACACAGGAAGCCAAACTATACATTGTTTTTATTCAGTTTGCTTAGTAAAGTGTTATCAGGACTTTTTTTCTCTGGATTCCATCTGTGTTATTTAAGCAACTTTGAAAACAATAATAAGATTGGAAACCAGAGATATTCAGGCATACAGCTATTTGGCCAATGGTGACTCATAGTAGCCATTATCCTATATGGATCATATTCTGCGCTTGCAAGATATGATGTAAAGAACTAAGATCATCTTTTAATTTATTTTCATTATTTCAATTTGTATACTGCATTTCCCCATAAATGTGCCCTAGTGGCTCAGAACACGACAGCAATAAATTCAAATTGATGCACCATTACAGTAACAGTCTAAATACTAATTCATTTCAAAACATAACAGCTGAAATACATATTTCATTTTGCTAATATGGCCATTATAACATTTTAAATGCATTATAAAATAAACTCAATTTAAAACATATCAATTTACATAGCTGTCAACGTTTTCCCTTTTTTAAGGGAAATTCCCTTATTCCGAATAGGATTCCTTGCATGAAAAGTTGACAGCTATGTCAATTTATAACAGTTGGTTAAAATATGATATCTTCACTCAGCACATACACTTGTATTCCTTATCCTACACACTCTGTTTAGTGCTCATTTTTAAAGCTTTTTTAAAATCATAGTTCATTACTGTCAGGGTTTCAGGGACAGAGAGCGAGGGGGAGGGGTCCCAGGGTGACGAGGAAGAGGACGACGATGACCCGAGGTTGTCAGTGAGTCCGTCAAGTGAATCCGAGGATTCCCAAAAGGGAGCCCCCCTGGTCAGGCCAAGGGGCAGTAGAGAGGGAAGCAGTCAGAAGCAGGGGAACGAAGAGGGAATCCCCAGTGGGGGTTGGAGATCGGGACCGGCCTCTCCGTCGGAACGGAGTGAAGGGGGTGGAGTTACCAGTGTGTCAGAAAGAGCAGAACAGGGAGCAGAGAGGGGAAGGAGTTCGGAGCAGAACATCCTGCCGGAAGGGGAGGAGTGTAGTACCGAGAGTAGCGTAACGGTCGAAAGGAAGGTCAGAGGCAACGTACGCGCGCCAAGTTCAAATGTGGAGGCGCGCGGAAATGAGGAGAGCCCTGAGGAGGAGCCTGGTCCCAAAGCACGAAGGAGGGGGGAGCAGGCGTCAGAAGACTCAGCCTCGGGGGAGTCCCGAAGGGAGGGAGCACAGGGGGGCAGGAAGACCCTGCCGGAAAAGGAAGGAGAGGAAAAGGTGGAGCAGTACAAGCCTCTTAAGCTGGTGCAGGGGCGGGACTGACTCAGAGGGGACTTCTAACATCTAAGGGTAAAAGATGCTGAGCCACGGAGCTTGGATGTAACGACAACAATGTTCTTCAATAAAACCTTTTGTATATAACTTGGACTGGATTTTGGTCTCTTGTGAGCTGGGACCTCGGGTGGCTCTGACAATTACATTTCATTGTCATATTTTTAAGCAGAGATAGTAGCATTCCGATGTCATAGGTTTGGCGGCAATAATGTGAACTATTCGCCACTAGGTGTCTCTGTTTGCACTCCTTTTATAGACAATGTATAAGCGGTTGAGTCATTAGAGACTTAGCATGGCAGGCAGGCTTTGTCTGTCGCAACACGTGAAGAAACTCTGGCAGGGAAAGGCAAAACCTGCCTTGCTCACCTAAAATTAATTCCTTGAGCCAATGCAAAGCTTATCTTACATGTAAAGCTAAAGAGGATTAGCAGGGATTAATTGCTATGTACAAAAGGCGTGCATTTAGATCCATTTTTTAAATACCCCCCCTTTTTTGAAAAACCCTATTCCCATTTACAACCATTGTAAAAAAGCAGAGTTTTCCAACATGGTTCCCTCCAGGTGCTGGTGCACTACAACTCCCAGCAGATTTAGCCATCATGGTGACTGGAAAAGGGTGAAGGGAGCTGCAGGCACCTGTTTTGGCTACCTGCATTGTAAAACTAAGCAGCCAACAGCTTGGAAGATCAAAATTAAAGTAAGGGAAACTCCGGGCTTCTACAAGTATATCTCCTTTGGTGTGTTCTGAAATAAAAGATAGCCTATGGAGCTATGAAATTTCAGAATAAGGAGAGGCAGAAATGAAAAGTAAGAGCAGGGAATGTATCGTAACACATGTACGTTTCTTTAAAACAAAGGGTAGCTGGCAAATCAATGTACTTTTTTGGCACAGCAAGCCAGGGCATGAACAGAATGTAAATGATGAGAGCCAAAGAGAGGGAGGTCTGGACAGGATCAGGTGTTAATATAGTCAGGAGCCAGGAAGACTGTGAACATAATATAAATTATATTTCTTTTCCAAACTCTTTGCATCATGTATCGCACAGAGAAAGTTGCTTTCAACTGCTTTGAGAAGTTTCCATTGTATTGTTTTAGTATTGACATGCTGGTTGCCTTGGGTGCCTTTGGAGGAACGGTGGAATATAAATAATATTCATTAAAGTACTCTTGTATGTGGTATATTTGAACTGATATGCTTCTGTCTGATTGACATTGTAAATAAACTTTACTTGGATAAATGGTAGTGTTAAGGGGGAGGGGCTGGACCAGTCGGAAAATTGAATCTGAACACTTTAGCATATTGTTCTTCTCCAAGGACCTGCTTTTCACTTGTTAAATAAGGAAAGAAGTGGTACTTTCAAAAGCATAATCCCCTCCATATTGGCCTGGAGTCTTGCTCTTACCCTGACTCAGAAGAAAGCGTGCTGCCTCCTGAATCATCAGCCCACTCGCCTTGCTGTGTCTCGAATCAAAAGCCAGGCCATCTGGTTTGCATTGTTCTCACAAACTTTATTCAACTCATTTCAACAATCAGCACTGCACACTTGAGGTTGGCAGGTCAATACAGTGGTACCTCTGGTTACACTGAAACACCACTTTAGCTAATGGGGTCTCCCACTGCTGCCACTGCACAATTTCTGTTTTCATCCTGAAGCAAAGTTCTTAACCCAAGGTACTATTTCTGGGTTAGCTGAGTCTGTAACCTGAAGTGTATGTAACCCGAGGTACCACTGTATTATACAAAAAAGTATTAGTGATACATCATTAAAATTCTTGATGTGCTTAAAATGTTAATTTCTCTTTATGTTCTTATAGGCATTATACAAATATTTGGATTGCTGATCATTATTACAATAGCTTGTGGTCATTTCTTACTTGGAGATATTAAATCAGCAACTAGTGATGATGATAGATGTTGCAGAGCCTTTTTATTAAAAAAATAGCCTGATTTATTGAAAATACTCAATAATTTTAAAAAGTATTTTAAATGCATTCTCTATGTTAATTAGACTGCTTGATTTTTGTCATTTCCTTTTATCATTCAAGAAATCTTATGTTGAATTATTTTCCTGTTGTGCATCTCTACTCATTATTAGCTCTACTGATCTCTGGGAGAATCCTGTGGGTTTTAGTCAGAGTCATCCATCTACTGTGCCTTTATGACGTATGAAGGAAAAATTAGAGTTGAGCCACACTGCTCAATAGTGCGGCCTAGTTATTGTGCATTAAGCTTTGTATTGTGATTACTTCTTAAGAGGAGAATGGTGAAGTCTGAAATACACTGCATTTGGCTCTAACAATATCAGTAACTTCAGAAAAGTCAATAATACTCAGAAAGGGCTTCCAAAACATCTGAAGTCCAAAGCTTCCTTTATGAAAACAAAATCAATCACACACCTCTTAACCCAACCTTTTAGTTTTTAAATTAGAAGTCACTTGGCGTGGGCAGGAAAAATCCTTGGAAGGTTCCCATGCCTTTTATCTTACTTGGACAGCAAAACAGTAGATTATGTATGCAGTTAGTGTCCTCATTGGCTTGTCTCCGTGGATGGCAGAATTCTCCCTATTTTCGGGACCTATATTTGCAGGGCTGGCCCAATTATTTAGTTGCCTGAGGCAAAGGGCAACACCAGCAATGGGACAGTATCTTTCACAAAAGCCAGCAGGCTGACTTAGTGGATACAGAGCAGATTGCATGGCCCTCATAGCTCTGTCCTTCAGCACCTTCTCATTGCTTCACAACTCCAAGTAATTTCTGCCTGAGGCAGCTGCCTCACTGCCTAATGATAGAGCTGACCATACACACTGAGAATATCCCCTGAGCACAGCTTTGAGGCTTTAGATCTAGGAGGACTTTAACTAGACTGTGAGTGGATAATTCTGAACAACAAAACATTGTTCGGCAATAGAGCTCATCTTTTATATGTATAAGGTCTGAGGTTATCTCTCTGGCATATCCAGTTAAACATTTTCAGGCAACAGGTCTAGAGTCCTTGGCCCTAGACCTTTGAGAGCTGCTGCCTCTCACTGTACACTGTACTAGACTAGACAGGCCAAAGATCTGATACTCTGTAAGGAAGCTTCTAATGGGCTGGCCCAAAAATTCACCACATCTGAGCCAATCCCATTGAATAGCCTTGATGTACCCGTCCACTTTCTCTTGATTGACTGCTATGGTCCTATGCAATGCTGATTTGAACATGGGGAATGTTGGACTCCCGTTAAGCTCATACCCATCATTTGACCGACTTGTAGAATGGAAATTAAACTATAAGTAGTTTATGACCACTTCTAAAACTTTCTTCTTCACAAACGTAGTGTCATGTTCTTCGTCTACACCAGGGTTCCCCAAACTTCAGTCACTGACTGCTGTTCGACTACAACACCCATCATCGCTAGCTAGCAGGACTAATGGTCAGGGAAGATGGGAATTGTAGTCCAAAACAGCTGGAGACCCAAGTTTGGGAAACTCTGGTCTACACCATTGAACTTGTCTATCGTTTTCTCTAATGGGCTTGTTTGTCTGCTTGACTGATCAGCTGATCATTTTAATGAGCAAAAGCTATTTTCTCTTCCTCTGCTGGCAAAGATGAGGCATATATACATAAAACAATATATTTTGCATCTTGCCAGCTAAGGAAAAGAAAAAAGTCTTTGCTCCTTATGAGACTTCTCTCTCTACTTGAAAAGTTTTCTCTCTACTTGATAGCTAAGCTAAATCAATGTCTTAATTAGAATGCTATTTTATTATTCTTTTTGATACCACAGACTTCGTGTGGTGATGCTAAATAAATCTAACTTTTATTTAACACTGCCTTCTTGTTATTAGATCCCAGATGATTCCGCTGTTTTCAGGCTGTGATGACACCTCATTTCAGTGTGAGAATCTAGCCTAATTTATCACAGGAATCAGGAACCTGCAACCTTCCAGATCTGCGGGACTCAAACTCCCATTAGTCCCAGCCAACACAGGGATGATGGGAGTTATAGTCAAACTTCTGAGGTTTCCCACCTCTTCCTTATAACTAGAAATGCTTAAATATAAATAGAATTGTAAAGAAATTATTTTCTTATTTGAAAAAATAGCACAGCATTTCGAAAACTGTTAACAGGATTACATCCTTATAAATGCACAAACCTGAATTTCATTAATTTCATAGCCCTTTTTGTACACTGATTTGACATTTCTAGTGTGATAAGGCATTGTTACATCCATACCTTAGTGGTTCTATGGAAAACACTGCCTAGATAGATAAAGCAGAAGTGAAAATATAGTATAAAAAAGAAATGGACAGAGTTCATGGTTGACCTAAGATATTTCACTTCCTGAGGTGGACAAGATTCTTCTCCTGCCCATTTGATGCACAGAAACTAAGGAGACTGGAGGTGGATAAATCTTACTTCAATGCTGGAACAAGGGAGGCGTTTATTGTGAGTTTCGGCACCTCTTTTTCTTGAAAAATAGCACTGATCATGACGGCAGTCTTAAACACACAGACTAGGGACTGAGAGCCATTGGACACAGTGGAATTTACATCTGAGTAAATATGCATAGGATTGCCCTTCATGAGACCAAATCAAACCCGGCCCTGTTATGTCTATTAATTTCAATGGATAAGTTAAACAAATTTTCAAGTGTGAAACAGATTCATTATTTTGAACAAGAACCTGGGAGTAGAAACAATAATCTAAGAATTGGAAATAATAAAAAATGTGTTTCCCCCCAGAAATGTGTTGCCATGGTAGTTAATTTATTTGTATTTTCCCCAAGCCTTTATCCCCTTTTCACTTTTGGCAATATATTATGCACTCTGCACTTCTTTCATAATGGCTTAAGTAATTACTTTCCCTGTGTTTTCATTGTTAAAATATCAAAGCATCATTTACAATACTCACTTGGAACACAAATTGTAAAAAGCATTTAGACCTTGGAAGAGAAATGGGTGCAGATTCACTTTAGAAGCCTAAACTGCCATGCAATTATCAGAAGCACAGAGAGGAGCTTTTAGCTTTCTATCTTTTTCTATTGCTGCTTTTTGGAAGGGGTACTCAAGAAGTTTGTGATTTATTTTTTTAATGAAATTCAGTGAAAACATAAACAACAAACATTAAAATGTGTGGGTTTTTTAAAAAAAACTGAGAACAATCTCAGATGTCCCCTCAAAAAAATGGCTTGTGTGAGGATCCAGATGTATAATATTTTAAATGTGCAAATAAATGCCTCTGAAGAACAAGGAACAAAATGGTAAGATGGGTAGATAATCCTCCTAATCACTTACCTGAAATCCATAGCCCCAACAAACAGAACTTACTGCAAGAGATGTCCTTTCTCAAAGGTAACTGTCATATCCATCGCTTCATCCACTTTTTGCCTCTTGCCCCACCCACCTACATACAGTCCCACTGGGCTTGCCCATCAGCTCCATCCTTGCTTCCTTTGTAATTAGTTGTTTCCTGTTCATTTGCATGTCGAGGGCATTCCTGAACTAGCCTCTACTTAGTTGCTGTGTGTGCTATGTAGGAAATGGGATAACCTATCAATTTTTGTCCTCTCTGTTTCCCGTTTTCCAAAACTTAAATTAAGCTCTCCAAGTTTATTCAGCAATTTGCAAATTTCTTTTTACAGGTCCTCTTAAAATTGCTGTGGCCAATTACTCCTAAGAAACACACAATCCTCTGCATCCCCCATTGACAAGATCTTGGGTGGTAAAGACGGGGGTGGGATTCTTTTGGAGAACATATAACAGCTGGAATAGACATACTGGGCTAGATAATGTTCTGACCTGGTGTGAGGCAGTTCCATATGTTTACATTTCAGGTGGATATGGCACAACAAGGGTGAAGAACCATTTTTAGCCCACAGGCTGAATTCCTATGTGGAGAATCTCCCAAGTGTCACATGGGTATGGGTCAGAGCTAAAAGTGGGTGGAACAATGAGTGCAAACATTACCTTTGTAGGATACTTCCTACAAACACCCCTCTATCCAGGCAAGCAGGGGGCATTCTGAGAGTTGAAGGACACATTCATTTCTGCTAGGCAAAAGCATTCAGAGTGCAAAGCAGCGCCAGTTAGAGGGTGGGTGCTGCAGAGAGATCCAAAGGTGTGAGAAGCATGGAAGACTTCATTTGGCCCTTGGGTCTGAAGTTCCCCAACCCTGTGGCAGAAAATGATTTGAAGTTGCTTCTTGTAGTTCCCTCTCTAGCTCAAGCCAGGAGGCTGCATATTATTGCAGTGGTGATGGGGCAGAACAAACAGCAAATGAATATATGCAAGCACACAGGAACATGCAAGGGTAAAAGATTAAATGGTAATTGTAATACTGTAGCAATGAGAACATGTCACTTGCTAGCATCACAGGGAGAGCATACACCAGGGCTGTATCCAACTTTTGCACCTATTCACTGCCAGACCAATATTTTAAGGGCAGCATGCCAGCTTTAATTTTTCATTATGGTAATGTCTACTAATTGTCCCATATCCCATTTGCAAAGTTAATGCAAGAGTTGGAACGCAGGAGAGTCTTTGCTATTTTTAGGTTGTGGATTACGTAATTTCATTGCAATATCGCTAAGTGCAATTTGGTAGCAGTTAGCATCCTTGACACTTCACAGGGGTTTACACAGAGATGAATCACTTATCGATCTGTCAGAGGTTCTGTGGAAAAGTGAATCATCTAATAGGAACCCCAAATTCTGTTGTCAAGGAAATCCTTTTGAAACTTAAAGGGACTTTTGAGATCACATGTTTGGAAGGAGTGCTGGGAAAATAGGGAAGTGAGAATTTCCTGAGATTCTGCAGGAGATGAGTTGTGAAGGGCAGTTGCACTCCTATTGTCTTTTAAACACCAGTCTTCCTTTGGACCGCAATAGGGAAATTTAGATTATTCAGGCAGATAAAAGAGAGAGGGGAACTTCCATTCTTGCTAAGGCTTGCATTGCTTCTAAACATGGTTTTAATGGATTTTTTAAAAAAGCAAACTGAGTTAAATACTATCCAACCACCACCCCCAACCCCAGATAAAGGAAGTTACCGGTAAGCTTAACAGCAATTCCCTTCAATCAATATATTGTGATGGTACCATAATTCTTTATTCAGTAGATTCAAGAAATGGCAGAAAGGCAAATCAGGTATTAACACTTTTTTCATTCTTTGTTTCACCTGTCTGACAAGTGAGTTTGTGCCTTATCTCTCAAACTTTCTTGTCCACACACACTGTACAAGGCATGATGCTTTGATTTGAAAGCCTGTGTTATTTTTAACTGCTAAAAGCAGAAGCAAAATAAATAAAAAATAATAATTTTCATACTTTAGTGGGCTGAGTAATTGTTATCCAAAATGTGTAAGAGAAGTGATTCAGGATATTTTTCTACAGCACAATGGAAAGCTTTGTCACATTTGGATAGTAGTACTATGAGTTTGTGTGTGTGGCGGTGGGCAGGCTGTATGCCTGAACTCCCTTCTAATTCCTGGATCCAGCACAGATTCCATCCTGGGAATAACCAGGTTAGTTTCCTGGTTATGGCCCATGGGCCATTAAGATAACAAAGGAAGTGGATTGGCTCCAGAGAGCAACTGGTGGCCCCCCTCCCTCAACTCACTGGTAGTCAGAAAGACAAAGGCCAGAGCTGAGAGAGGCAGAAGCTGGAAGCAAAGCTGCAATCTGGGCAGCTGAGAGAAGAGCCATGCCTGATTTCTGCTGGAATCAAAGGCTGTGGCTATGAGAGAAGCAAGACCCTCTTGCTGCTGTGAACCCCTCCAGCATAGGCTTAGGTTGTAAATAAACCATATCTCACAAACACACCACAATCTCCACTGGCTTCATTCCATTGGAAACACAAACCCTGGGTTTAAGTACCTAGAACTCCTGGAATCTTGCACTGCTCAGAGATTAGGGTGGCATCCAACAGTATCAATATATTTTCCAGAAGCTTGAACTACAGAACAATCACACCAAGCACCAGTCCATCCCAGTCACAAGGTGCAAAATGGGGAGCAGAGACAAGCTTCTACCTGTGAATGCATTCAGAAGAGATAGGGCTGCTTCTTTATTGTTAACGAAGCTTGGCACGATAGGAAAGTGTGCTTCTGAGCATCTGCAAAGTGCCCTTTAGTACTGGGTAACCGCAGCACAACCTCTGGGACTGGAGTCAGTAACACTGAGGGGATAGAGAGCAGAAATCTCTTTGAGCCCCAGGACCTTTTCTTCTGGAATCTAAGCCCCAGCAGCAGAGAGAGCTTCCTTGCTCCATTGGACTTGACATCAGGAATAACTTTCTGACAGTAGGAGCTGTTCCAACAGTGCAGTGGACTCCCTTGGGAGGTTCTGGACTCTCCTTCCTTGCAGGTTTTGAAGCAGAGGTTGCATGGCCATCTGTCTTGGATACTTTCGCTGAGAATCCTGCATTGCAGGGGGTTGGACTAGATGGCCCTTGAGGGTCCCTTGCCACTCTCTAGTTCTATTATCTTTCTGTCCACCCCAAGTGCCCGTGTCTCTCTGGTCTGGAAACGGCAGTCAAGGAAGTAAGGGGGCACCAGAAGCCCGTCAGGGCCCCGCCAACGCCGCGCAACGCCGCTCGGGGCAGGAGGAAAACAAGAGCACGTTTACGGACAAGAGGCAAGCCACGCCCCCGGCTGCCCCTCAGCCAATCGGGAACGAGGGAGAGCCGAGGGAGAGCCAGTGGGACGCCGAGAGAGGGTAGGCTAAGTAAACAAGCAGCCGGTAACCAGAGAGGCCCCGCCTCCTCTCTCTGTCTCTCGTGCTTTTCCCCTTTCTTTTAGGTGCTGCTTCCAGTCGATCTTGCCCCAGCCGCGACGCCTCGCTCTCAGGCTGCTGGATCTCCTGCTCTCTCCTTTTTTTGCGGTTTGTTTTGTGTGTGCTTCTCCTCCTGCTGCTGATCTTTTCTCCTGCGCTGGTTGCAGCCTCCGGGGGCACATGGCATGCCTGATGGCCGCTTTCTCAGTGGGCACCGCTTTGGTAAGTTGGGCGCCCCTTCGCTTCCGTAGGAGTCGGACAAGCACAGCTGCGCAGAGCGATCTTGACCCTGCGCCCCTTCCCTGGCCATGACAGGACCCTTGACTTGCTTGCATATACCATCTGCTCTGCATGACCCACGGACAAGACGGCGAGAGGGAGAATCCTGGGTGGGCATCTGTGTGTGAAGGCAAGGAGGTGGAATCGGAGAACCTGAGCTTAGTATGCGACTTTGAAGGGACAGCACCCCCCCCCCAAATCCCCCACACTTGAACTGTTACAGTATGTCTGTCTTTGACGTCGCTCTCGCCTTGTCCTCTTTGGGGGCTGGTGGTTTGCTCTGTGTGTTGTTGTGTGTTGTGTTGAAAACAAACGATACCGGGGCCAAGAGCAACCCATTATCTAGATCAAACGTAGCCCAGCTGTTGGCCGGCTCCTCCTAAGCAGAAACGCTTAAAGAGCGAAGGAGATAATACCAAGCGGGTCAAAAGCGACGAGTTAATTCATTACAGCTAGAGCGGAGGGGGCGGGGGGACGAGGAGGAGGAGGAGGAGGAGGGACACTTCTGCAAAAGTGACCCAGAGCCGGCGCTAAAGCTGGGTCAGTGGTTGCCTCTTTTAATCGGAGCTTTGCTGGGGCGGATCAACCCTCGCTTTAATTAGTTGCGTGTTGATCCACCGAATGGGAAGGAAAAGGGGACCCGGAGTTTGGTTTCTCAGGAATTAATCAATCTTGATTGGCAGCCTCAGCATTTCCTTTGCTTTGGTAAGGAATCTCTCTGTTGTTTTATTGCTTTCCGTTTCGAATGGATGCCTCTGGTGGGGTTTATTTCTATATTTATAGACAGCTGACCTGCAGAGGTTGTTTTTCGTATAGCGTGGCAACTAACTTGTATACATCTTTCCCCGCAAGCTTCAGTGACAATTTCTCTTCCTTTTGGGGGCTGTTAGTTGCTGTGGCTTCAATGTTGTCATCTTGCAGGTACAGGCTGGTTAGAACTGCGGGGTTTATTTTGTTTTTGTCATGTACATCATTCTGGATTTGAAGTCATCTGGGTTTGACCGAAAGTTACCTCTCTGCCTCGAGCTTATAAAAAAAGATGGAGCTGGAGGAGGGGAGGGGGGAAATGAGATGGGTTTTCTGAGCATGCTCAGACTTTTCGCGACTGCATCCTATGATTTGGAAACAGATTTAGTGAGGCACAGATAACCTTTCCAGCTCATTATATAATGGATTTTGTGTAAACTTGGAGCCTAATAGTGGGTTTTCTCAAAAGTAAGTTTCATGGGTGAAGGATGCAAATTGTCCCCCCACCCCCACGGTCAGTGTCCTTCTTTTTTTGCAAGGGAACGCAACAAATTTATTTTTCAGCTCCTGGTTGTGTAACATGATGTAATTAAAAATCTTCAAAAGTGAAATGGGAATGTAGAACCCCACAGGAAAAGGATGCAGCTTTACAGCAGAGGAAATAGGTTACATAAACTGGATTTCAGAACCTAAGTCTGCTGCAAGGCATCAGTACTAGACATACATTATTTGCAATTTGTTGTAAATATTAATTGTTATAAAATATTAAGTGACTTGGCTCATTCAGAAAGAGAAGCATATCTGAGATTTAGGTATTTGTTTTCCTCTATGCATTTCCACTCTCCACCAAATTATAAACCTCTTGACTTAACTAGGACAGTCTTGAATCTTACCAGGATAAGATCAACTATTATTTCAAATCATGTGATGCCATTTCTCATCTTACCAAATTCCAAAAAAGTTGGCAGTGGTGGGAAGATGTTTGCTCACAGGAAATAATCCCCACAGGAAGAATCCCTGAGCCAACGCCATCATCTGACATTTTTAAATCTCAGGTCTGGTGTTTATCTTGCCTATTGGGAGACCTCGGGTCTCAAATTTTGGTGGTGCCCTTCCATTCTACATCATAGTTGCATTACCCCCCAAAGCTCAACACCCTGTGTGACTGAACCGCTTGCGCTCCCCTAAATCTGCCTCTGTCTTGGCCCCCATGCATATCTTTTTGTACCACAATGCCTGATGAACATGTAAACAAGAGAAAATATCAAAAGTGTCTTGAGTGTGTAAATTCTCAATACTTTTAAAGCAAGTCTCTTGAAATCAGTCCAGGGCTTGGACCATGAGGGTGAATGGAGCCCTATCCAGCTAACCTCAGCCAGCACCCCATCTGCCTGCTTTCTTACATACATCCAGTCCAGGGGATAGTACAAGCTGTTTGCTTCCTCCTCCTTAGTCTCAGTGTTGCCATTGTGGAACATAGTAGAGAGGAGGATGGGAAAAAAACGATAATCAGCTGTCTCTGTGTCATCCTTTCTGGCTCCTCGTCTTCTGCACTACCAGTTCCAGTGGTCATCACTTACCATCTCTTGAAGCTACACCATGCAGAGTATTCAAATACTATGGCACCCAATTTTTTGCATCGTTCTGCAAAGTCCATGCCTTTTAAAGCCAATTGCAGGAGCAGCACTAGGTGGATTTCCTTACCAGATCTACTACCTTTGCCTCACCAGCTGGTACTGTGTGCTTTACTTGTTAATGTTTGTCCACACGGATGTAGCACAGCAGCCCTGGGCTGCTTGGGAAGAGGAAGAACATGTTGTGTGAGCCACTTCTTATAGCATAGCTTCTCGGGGGCAGGGGAGTGGTTAATGTAGTCATCGTTGGGTTGCCCTAGTCAAATATTGGAGTGTGAACATTTCTCCCTATATGCTGTTTTATCATGCAGTTGTGTAGATCAGCCTTTTCTAGCCTGGTGCCTTCTAGATGTTTTGGACTACAACTCCCATGAGCCCCAGCCAGCATGTGCTGATAGGAGTTGTAGTTCAAAACATCTGGAGGGCAGAAGGTTGGTGAAGGCTGGTGAAGATGTAACATGAACAGAGCTGAACCTTCTTCTTTGACATTACAGTGGGAACAAATGACTAGCAGATGCATTTTCCTGTGTGGAAACTATTTTCTCCCTCCTTGTATTCCAGAATGCCAGCAATTCTGCATCTGCTATGCCTGAACCAAAGTCTGTATGCGTTTCAGTAGATGAAGTGGTCTCCAATGGAACCGACACCCAAGAAGTCCACCTACTCAATTGCCATTTAAAAAAGGTGGACAATGCATTGACAGAAGCCCATCGCTTCTCCTACCTTCCGCGGAGACCGGCTGTGAACATTGAGTTTAAAGAACTCTCTTACTCGATCCAAGAAGGACCATGGTGGAGGAAGAAGGGTAAGTCTGTGAGAAAATTTCCTGTTCTGTTCTTGTTGGAAGGGAAGCAAATGTTCTCATCCTGACATGGCTCTGAAGGGGAACAATGGAAATTAGATGATAGCAAAGGCAGTCAGTGATATGTCCTGAAGTTAAAGATTTCTATTTTTGTCTTGCTGAGGCATTGTGATAATCTTCTGCTGTAGTCATGCTTGCTTGCTTTCTTGTTTGTCTACATGGACTTAATGTATACTAAATATAAATGATTTTTTAAAAAGGACTAATGGGCAAGTTGTGCCCCTCTTCTTGGTTGTCAGTATGACAACCACTGCTACCAGTGTCTTGCTGAATATTGGGTTCAGTTTCTAGAGGAGCTAAGCTCATTGTCCACCTTTGGTGATGAATCTTGCCAAGAGAGAAGACATTATGCATTGGATTCCTTTGGTTAGTTGTGAAAGTGTGCTTGAAGAAGGAGAAACAAGAAGACAAAGCTCAATCAGGTGGCTCAATAAATTGGGATGGATCCTTTGATAAAGGATGGATTGAATTTAGAAGGTCACCACTTCCAAATAAGTCCTTGTTCATAGAATGGTAGAGTTGGAAGGGATCCAAGGGTCATCTAGTCCAACCCTCTGCAATGCAGGAATTTCAGCTAAAGCATCCATGACAGATGGCCATCTAACCTTTGGTCAAAAACTTCCAAGGAAGGAGGTGCCTTAGCATCACTACCATCACATTTATTTATACTTCACTAGGAAGTTCCATGGTGGGTTACAACAATTTACAATGCAGTATTTAAAACATTTAAAACTAAATTACAATTTTAGGAACAGGGTGGCTACTGAACAGAAACGTCACCAAAAGTTGTATTGAGTAGGTGGCCAGAGCCAGGTGGGCAATTTAGGGGCTGCCTTGGAGAATGCTCCCTCCCAGGTCGCTTCCATGAACTTCTGAGGACAGCAGAACTACTCAGAGATTCCCTGCTCTGCTGCTCTTAACACCCAATAGGTTCTGTAGGAAAGGAGGCAGCCTCTCAGAAATTTGGGGCCCAAGTCACTTTAGGGCTTTAAACACTAGTGTGAGCATCTTTTAATTGGGCCCAGAAACAAACTGGCAGCCACTGTAGCTGTTTTATATGAGTGCTATATGTGGGGTTATATGAGTGCTAAAGGCAACCCCAGCTAATAATCTGGCCATTGCATTTTTGACCAGTTGAAGTTTCTGAGTCAACAAGGGCAACTCCATGTGTTGAGCACATTGCAGTGGTCGAAACTGGAAGCTGACAGAGCACATTAGTACACATTAGGCAGAGACAGCTGTCTTAGGCACCAGAAGCTCAGGGCAGCAAGTGATGGTGAGATGTTGGAGGTATTGAAGCTGGCCAAGCCAACTGTTTGCCTTCATGTGTGTTGGAGGGTGCTATCTCTTCGTGAGTGATTCATCTGTCAGTCCAGTTGGCAGGGGAAGGGGGGTGCCATCTTGCTTGTTTTGCACAGCAAAATGCCTTACTGAGCTGTAGTTCCAACAATGTGAAATGTGTGATCTTGTTTTAAAGGAATTAATATGCATCTTAGATAGCATAACACTCCTTGGCCTTCAGAGAGACTGTAGTGTGTGTTTCTATGCCCAAACTGCTTACTCCTGAATAAATCTAATGAAGTCAAGGGCAAACATTGGTTCTCTTGGTTGTCTTCAGTGTGCTGATTCCCTTCAAAGCCTATGGGTTCAGCATGTGCAATAGGTGCTCATGTCTCCAAATTCAAGCCAAACATGTCAAACATGAGACTTGGATCAAATGAGACTCCTGTGTTTGTTTCAAGTTCCTTTATCAATAAAAGAATCAAGAAAACCTAAACATTACAGGGTTTACATAGTTCTTGATCTGTGTGGATGGATTTATTGCTCCATAGCAGTCCCTTATTAGCAGCAGGATGCAGTGCAAAATGAACCACAATGGTCTGACTCTGTATAAGGCAGCTTTCTATGTTCCTAAGCTCATTTCATGTGCTTTTACTGGTAGAGGACCATTCTTTATTACATTTTAAACACTGTCATCAGAAAAACTCTAATGAATCTGATTCATAATTTTGGGGGAATATTCTAATTTATTGTATCTTTTTATATCTAAAATGGATAGTGTTCATATCTGCTGAAATGATAAAATTGGGGGCAACTTGTACTTAAAGGTGAGGGGAAACAAAGGCTCACAGATGGGTATGATAAATAAAACAGCTGTCTCCCAACCAGAAACGGGTCTCGTGAACCAGGAGGAAAGAAAGAAATAGTATCTGGGCCCAACTGTGAATGACTGAGTGCTACTACTAGTTATATAACCTAACTGAATGTGTTTATTGCTGTGACAAACAAACAGACCCCAGAAATGTAAAGTTGTAAGTCATAAGGCTTAGCTGTGCTATTTCAGAAATAAAATATAAATATTTTGCTCATTACTTGCCCTGTTTCTTTGAATGGAATGAGCTATGATCTGCATTAGGGCCTGATAACCTATAGAAATGTTACATTTGTCTATAACTGCTGCACTTTAAGTATTGTTTAAATATCATCTAATAATGTCACATTTGTGAAGATTTGTTTTAAGAAGAAGGTTGTTGCAGTCTATAAAATAGCCCAACCCCCCAATAAACTAGTAATGTCTTCTTAATTTGGGGACTTTGCAGTTCTATGGAGGTGTCTGACAAAGCTTCTAGTGAAAGATCAACAGGACTTGAAATCGGTCTTTAACACCCGGAAGGCACTCAGGGACAGGGAGTTCTTATCAAAGTTGCCCAGAGCACTTTTTTTCTTTTCTTACTATGACCATGTTTATGAAGAAAACTTTTTCAGACTATTGGAAAAAAACCAGTGTTGATTGTTAAAAAGTCTTTTTGTGCTGATTGTGACTTTTCCTTTCTTCAGTCTATGCAAAACTAAAATCCCATCAGAAGATCAGTTCTGGCTTGGGGTAATACTGACTCAAAACACTCCCTTAATTAGAGCATGGACAGAGGAGCATTTTCTGTTTGATCCATAACCTAGAACCTGTAACAATGGATATAATAGCTTGGGCCCAGATCCAGGGTGCTCCCTCTGCATACAACAAAGATGGAGGAGCACTGTCCCATCTGTTCCATAATTCAAGATCTGTAGTAAGTTACATGGCTTCTAACAACATTGACTTGTGTGCTAGTATTTTGTCAACACAGAATGAAAAATGCTGTCAGTCAGAATGATAACATTTGGCAGATACCATTATGGTTTTCTGCAAGCACCAACAGCAGAATAAGTCAAGTATACACTTAGTTTGAAGTCTTGTTTTCTTCAAGTGACGTGTGTCCTCCATGAAAGGACTAGAGGACGTATGTGGGATTCCCAGCAGCAAATACTTCCGAAGAGAAAATTACCCAAGAGAGAAATGCAGCTCTTGAGGCTGGTGTCACATGTTTTAATGAAGTAATTACAGCTCCACATGGGATTGTCTTCTATTGTCTAAACTGGCATGACTGCATGTTGCCAATTGTGTTACCTTTGACTTGATCTATTTTAGATGTGTAATTACCAATGTTTGTTTGAATGTGCACAGAAAATTCTGCCTTTGATTCACCAACTGCTACTTTGTGGGAAAATAAACGTAGAAATTCTTCTGGTTTGTTTTAAGTACTGTTCCCTGCTCCCTTTTCCACACACAGCTAGTTAAGAGAAACTCAGCATGCTGGATGAATTGTTTAGTGAGTCCAGACCCTCCAAGTGTCCCTATTTTCCAGGGATGTCCCTGATTTAGTGAGGCCGTCCTGGTTTTTCATTTGATCCTGGATCATCCCTCTTTTACTTAGGATGTCCCTGTTTTCATTGGAGAAATGTTGGAGCCCTACCCATTGCCACCCCATCACCGCACTTACCTGACCTGGGGGTTCTGGTTCGTGGGCTCTACTAGTCAAAACAGGAGCATCAGTGATCGCCCTCTCACATTGGAAACAAACAAGGACTGCTCCAAGAATACACACTGGCGAGCCACTCCCTTACCCGCTTGTGATTGGCCAAGTGGATAGCCAGCTGATCAGGGGGTTTTTTAAAACAAAATTGATTCCCCCCCTTACTTCTCACTTCCTTCTGTGGCCCCCTAGCCACAAGCTGTTGCCCTCCCATTAATGCAATTTTCACCTGTCACCCCTTAGAATATCTTGGGGGGCCCCCGGTTGGAAAACACTGCTCTAAACTACTTCAAATATGAAACTAGATACCCAAATGAATATTTAATGTCCAAGCTTCACGTTTTGAAAAATAACTGTTTTCTTAAAATCTGATTTGCATTGAGAGAGAAAATATATGACCATGTTTGCACCTACCCTGCTCAATTCTTTGCCAGAGGATGGGATGGATTTCTTTATTTATTACAGATTTCTCGGAAAGAAGTGCATTGATACAAACTAGTTCTTGAATTTCATAATGCATTGTCTTCCTGTCAACTGCAGTACATTTTTAACTGCCCGAATCTAGACAGGAAATTTAATTTAGGAGTTTTCCACATAAAGCTTTTATTGGCACATAAAAAATAAAAACTGGATTTGTTGAGGCTATATAGCCAGGTCACATAGAAATATCACATAAAATGAATCAATAGCCAGCTTCTCTTGCTGTTAAAAAACAAAAGACAAGTGTCTGTCCCTTCGCACAGAAGGGGTATGGACAGAAGACGAAAAGCTGCAGATACAGTTAGAGGCGGCATTGTGCAGTGTGTTTCAAATAAAGTTCTTTGTGAACATGATAACTTACATTTATTAAGTTGGATGAAGGGTGGTATATAAATTAAATAAAGAAATAATGAAGTGTGATGCCGGAAGCCCTGAACATATTAATTTCTGCCTCAAGTTAAAGCGCTGGTCATGATTCAGGTTCCATGAGAGACTGATGGAACTCAAAGAAGGAGGACCTACCCCATCAGATCATTTTTAGCATATTCTGTGGACAGATATGAAGAGTACTAAAGAGATGAGCTGTATTTGTTCTTACATAGCTCTGTGCGTATATTGACATCACTGCATGTGCACCAGAATTACCATATTGAGATTAAGATGGGGGTTTTTTTTATTTAAGAACTAACTCTAGTTTGTGTCTGTGTCTGCAAGATTTCTAATGGCACTTTAGTTGTTCCTTAGTTACATGTAATGGAGCAAACATTGAAACATAATTTAATGCCTGACAACTCATGCAGTGAAAAGGATGAACACAGACAACTTTTATCATCAAAATATAACTTATAATGGTGTCTACGACCATTCAGTAAGGTAGTTTGCAGTGTCCTGCTGTGTGATGAGGAAACCTTGACCACTTTACTCTGACCACATATTTATGATCATGTGTGGACATGTAGTGAAATTCTCTGTACTACTTGGCAGGATATTCCAGACTTAATGGAAAACTACATTTGGTAAATCATTCCTACTCAAAACCATAAGGTCTGTTCTACCAGGAAGTTCTCGTGTGTAAGCTCCCTTAAAGTGAATGAGAGCAGGATAACCCAACATTTTAATAGGGCTTACGCCAAATAACTTCTTGAGAGATTTTTACATTTTCTAGACCAAACATGGCAATTCTGCTCTCTTCTCTCAGAGGAATAATATGTCTCTGGCAACTTCAGCTGGCGTCATAAATACTTTTCTTATCTTGTTCCATTAACTTGCTTCCCCATAAGCAAAGGAATAGAATAACACCAGCCTTTGGCAAGAAAATACCTGTTGCCCCCTTGCTACCAGCATGTACGTAATATGCTCATCCAGAAGTTCAACAAGTCAGCCTACTATAGGCTTAACAGTTGATACTGTGATGAATATGTCTTTGTATCCTTGGTTCTGACTCCATCCTCTGCCACCCAGTCATCTATAAGAAATATATGTTCCCATATGCAATCTTGTGGGGGCCGGGGAATGACATCCATGTCTTTCTGGCTTGATGATTTGAGACATCTTAACAAAAGCAAACCACATCCCTGTATCTATCTTCATATAGGATGCAAAACCAGGGTAACATAAGACACATATGATGGCATTGCTGAAAAAGTCCCTCCAGTAATAATAATTCAAAGGAGATCATGAATCCCTTATTCCCATTCAGTTCAAGAAGTGCTTTGCTTTTGTATAAGTGAATACAGAAGTCTTATTCATCCTGTGGTACCTAATTTCAGCTTTATTGATGTGTTTGGGGTGAATGTGTGTAACCTTAAAGTGGGGTGAGGACATGGAGGTGCATTAGTTGCAAAAGAGGCTCAGTCAGGTAGGTGGAATGCACCATTAAAGAATCCAGCATAAGCATGCTCATTGTGGCACGGGGCCAACTTCCCCCTAATGTACCTTGATTTGAAAAGGAAAGCCTGAAAAGGAATCTATTGCTTTCATTATTAATGAAATGGCTGGTACTGTAGATCCATCCATTTGACAGGCCATTTTCACCAGAGGTTTAGTTTTCTAAAGGAAGTTCCACTTCAAGATGTCCCTTACTTCAGGGATAGACCATCTGCTTCGCGTGCAGAATGCCCCATGTTCAATTCCTGCCATCTGCAGGGAGGGAGGGCTGGGCATGTTCGATGTCTGAAACTCAGGAGTGCAGCTTTCGGTCGGTGTAAACAATACTGAGCAAGATGGACCTGACTCTGCATAAAGCAGCTTCCTCTGTTCCTTCTTGAGTCCTCAAGATTTAAAGTGGCAATTGGAGATGGGGTGAATTGTGAGTCATTCAAGATGTAGGAATCCCTTCCTGATCATTGGTTTGTGTATCGCTGAGAAGGAATATTGAATTTAACTTTCATCATATTGCAAAATAATCATATATTTTAAGCATATTTTAAATTATTTCCTTGCAAAAGTTCAGTCTCACAATTACATCATTCCCAGAGGATATAAATTCTGCTTTTCAGTAGTAGTGTAACTATCACAGGGAGCAGCTGAAGACTGAGATAAATAGGCAGAACTGGCACAGGATGTGCTCAGGTTTATCTTGTTCCACGCACCGCCATTCTGTCTAGGGGCCCTAGATCTATATAATGGAGACACTAGAAGTGTAAAATTTTCCAAAGTGTTGAAGCCGCAGACAAATTCGCTATCTTGTATTGCTTTTACTGATGCAATAATCAGTTTAATATTTATTAGGATAGTGCATAGTAGTGCTTTCACAAAAGAAGAATTCTGTGTTACTGAGATACATATTCTTAGTTATACAGTATGTTTCTTTTGATTTGGTTTTATTTAACACCCCTCATTATCTTTCTTGCATATTTAACAATATGCCTTTTGAATTGTGTGATAGCATTAATCCGGAAAAGTAATAAAACCATGATAAAACCACCATAATTTGTTTGATATTTCAATGGAGGCAGAGGAATGAGAATTGAGTTTAGATGTGGAAGAAACAGATTTAAATCCCTATTACCTGTGTTGGTTACCCTACAACTGGGAGGCAGATAGTGATGTTCCCTGAGAACACTGTAGTGGTGATGGTTGTAATGAGGCAATGAGTTTTAGGCCATTTTATACAAGGATGCTAACTATGCAGGCTGTTGATACATGACTTGACCACAAATTAATCATGGATTTCTGAGGAGATTACCATTTTTGTACACATTTCCAAACATGTTCGCATTACATGTTTAGGCCTGAATTATGCCTGTAAAATATCGGATATTCACCTCACAACAGAATGTGTGAACCAGTCTTATTTGGTGATTGGTAGAATGCTTCTAGTACAATCCATTGGAATGTTTCGTATGCAAGCCCCACTGAAATGACAATACTTAACTTTTCCCTCCTTCAATACAGCAACCTCTGAGAAGATGATTCTGAAACATTCTTCTCATGTTTTTGTTTATATTAGTAGAAAGAGATCCAGAATTGGCCTCCACAGTCACCTATGGACACACTGTTAAGACCATATTCATGGAAGACAATCTTACTCAGTTATGACTGATTGCAAAAGAAGATGACATATAGATAAAAATATAAATTCAATCACATTTAATCAAAACTTGCTCCCTATCAGATATGAAGCAGCACAAATTTTGGCTGGCCACCAAACTGTTAAAACCTTCCCAAAAGCAATGTTTCAAATTAATGCCATCAGGTAATTTACATCTTACGTCTTAACTAAAATATCTTCAAACTGAAAACAGTGTATAAAAACAGTTAGGGAAAGCAGACTTCACAATAGAGTTGTTGACAAAATCCAGTTTAAACTCACCAGGTTTTTCTGTGTGGTGTTTTGTTTGGTTTGGAGGTACTGTTACAAATTCATTCTGACACATTCATTGAAACAAGTGCATATTTTGTTCTGCAAGAATCTATACCCTGAGCCTTTTAAAGATGCAAACGATCAAAAATAGGATTTGCTCTAAATTATTTGCTGATCCTGGTTAGAGGAGTCAAGAAAAGCCTGTCCTTATCATAGCAGGTGCATTGCAGCAGAGGCGGCGCATGAGCCAGCTCTCTCTCACTCATGCTCGGTTACTGTCGGTCAATGCACGATAGTAACCTCGGATTGTGATGCTTGAGCAGCGAGGAAGCAGATGTTGGATTGGCTGCACTGTGGCTGTTGCTAAGATGAGAAAGAAAAAGAATGGGGGATATTAAGGACCGAAATCATTGCTGGGGGAAAGATGCATAGTTCTGTTCTGTAAAAAGCATGTGAATTACGTAATCCACAAGTCACCTTGGAGCCTGCGTTTTCAAACACAGCAGAAGTATTCGTGTCGTATACCCACATTTTAAAAAGGGAAATAAGCAGCTAGTCTGAACTAACTGCAGGAAGTAGAAACCCAGTACAGAGACACAATTTTAAAGCCACCCTTTCTGAATGGCACTTGATTAGTTTAATTGTTTTTTCTTCTTGTTATTGTTCTCGGAAAAACCACATAGATGCACCTTGTCTAAGAAAATTATTTTTCTTTGGTAAAAGGGGCACATGGTATTTTTAGCATCTGACCTGTAAAAACTGTGAGTCAGTGACTTAATTGGACATCATATTCTATCAGGGAGAGATGGAACGAGGGCTATATATTTCACAGATGCCTGTTCAGATGCATTTCAGGCATGTGCAGATAGACATATTGTACTACATGGGTTTGTGGGTTTGAACCCTACATTGGGCAAAAGATTCCTGCATTGCAGGGGTTTGGACTAGATGATCCTTGGGATCCCTTTCAACTTCACAATTGAAGTGGTACACTTCACAATGTTACAGTGGTACCTCAGGTCACATACGCTTCAGGTTACATACACTTCAGGTTACAGACTCTGCTAACCCAGAAATAGTGCTTCAGGTTAAGAACTTTGCTTCAAGATGAGAACAGAAATCGTGCTCTGGCAGTGCAGCAGCAGCAGCAGGAGGCCCCATTAGCTAAAGTGGTGCTTCAGGTTAAGAACAGTTTCAGGTTAAGTACGGACCTCCGGAACAAATTAAGTACTTAACCCAAGGTACCACTGTATTCTATTCTATTCTATTATTCTATAGTTGTCTCAAAGTATAAGGACCTCCTTTACCTAGCCCTACTCCTGAAGATAAGACTTTACATAGGCCCTGCCATGATCTTGAGCAAACTTTTTCAGCAGGAAGCTGGTCCACTGTCCCTCAGACCTTGTGGGGGGCCAAACTATTTTTTTTGGGGGGGTGGAGAACGAATTCCTATGCCCCACAAATAACCCAGAGATGCATTTTAAATAAAAGGACACATTTTACTCATGTACAAACATGATGATTCCCAGACCATCTGCGGGCCTGATTTAGAAGGTGATTGGGCCGGATCTGGCCCCCGGACCTTACTTTGCCTATCTATGATCTTGAGTCTCCACTAATATTTAAGAAGGGGTAGGACTGCAGAGTCTCCCACAACAACCCTCAACTTCTCTCTTGCGAGTGCAGCATCTATCCTGCCTAGTCTCTTGTTCCTTGCCTTAGCTCCCCTATGGGCAGCTCTTCTGCTATTTTACTAACTGTGGCCTAGACTCTGGCTCTAGCCCTCCTGAATGAACTGCATCCCACTTCTCCCTTCCAAGCGGGGCTGATGGGGCTGGAGTTGATGGGAATGGGATGACAGGGAAGGACTTCGCCTCCACCAAGGTAGGTTTCTTAAGGACATACTTTGCATTGCCCTGGAGTGAATGAAAGCTGCTCTGTGATGCAGAAGTGAAGAAAGAGGCCTGTTTCTTAGGTACACAGCAGGTTTTACTGTTTCCCATTGGTCTTGCAAACTGGCAAGAATTGAATGGATGTGTGTGCCTTGCGAAGGTAGTAAAAGTGTGTAGAAATGTAAACATGGAGGGAATCGCATCTGCCCTACAATGGGATCTACATGCATATCTGACTATGTGCACAGTCTTTGAACACATCCTCTAAACCAGGCATAGGCAAATTTGGCCCTCCAGATGTTTTGGGACTACAACTCCCATCATCCCTGACCACTGGTCCTGTTAGCTAGGGATGATGGGAGTTGTAGTCCCAAAACATCTGGAGGGCCAAGTTTGTCTATTCCTGCTCTAAACCCTACAAAAGGTACGACTTTAGTTGTATTTTCTCATAACCATTGGGTTGTTGCAAAATAAAAGGAAATACAAACCATACTATATACAGCCAACCAAGTGGGGGACAGGACAGGACTTCAGCCTGTCAACTAACAAAATCATCATCAAATAACGCTCCCCTCAAACAATGTCAGACTGAATGGTCCCTCATTAGTCAATTGTGGTTTGTGTGGGAAATGTGCTTCTGATTTATTTTATGCAGCAAATGTAAGAATAGTTACTTTACCTGTCACATATTTGTCAGAATCTGAAGGAAATAACACATTTTAATTCCATTAAGATTTTCAGGCAAAAATCTTCATTGCAGTGAAGTATGTTTTTGGCAGTACAATAAATAATTATAGTCTACTTGACCACATTTACACAAAACAACTCTCTCAATAAGCACGTGTCATTATTTGTAAGAGGAGGACTGCAAATTCCTTCTTTAAAGAAACACACACCTGTAGAGACATCATGTCTGTGTTCCTTGCTGAAATGCTGGCACTTGAATCCAACCCTGGATGCTTGTGTTGTACGAATTAGCTGCAGAGTATAAACAGAGTGCAAACAAAATAAATAAGTAAATTAAGGACAACAATGCCCCTTGGGGGTGAGGTGAAATACACACATTTTTATACTACAGCTCAGAACCACTGCTGTTCATTCACAATACATTCAACTGGGGATTTAAGCTCATTTATTTCATAAATGCAGAGGAAGAAACAATTATTTGGTGTACTTCAGAAAATTATGCATCATTTTCACCTCCAGCTAATTCTTCCCTTTCTCTTCACTCAGTTCTGCGAGTATAACTCAGGAACATTCAGGATTGTCTTACTCCAGAATCCAAGGAACCATTCTTTTAAATCAGAAACATTTGTTTCTAGTATTTCATAGCATTTTTTTTTCAAAAGTCCCGAATTCCTAAAATCATGGCAATAAAATTGTTGCCGTTTTTGTTATAATAAAAGAGGTTCTAGTGGCAAGGACAGCAATTACTTTGTACTCAGGTTGTTGTATTTGAAAACAGCAATTGGAGGAAGAAAGTGGCAATTTAACACCTTTTGAAGCATTAGTCTTTCAGCTAGATACCAGAGGAAGCAATTGAGAAAAGTTCAAGATTGACACTATTACAAAATCAGAACAAACAGTATCTCTTGTGGTGTATCATTACATAACTGAATGTTTATCCCTGTACACAGGTCCTATCGAAAAGCATCCACAGCAAGTTTGGTGATTTTTAAGTCCATGGCATGAAAGGAACAGATATATTTCTATTTGTGGTAAAATATAAAACACAGAGTTTGCCTGATAAGGGCAACAGCTATGACTCCTTTAACTTTCAGATCTTCAGTGTCGGATCACTAGGAATGAGCTGAATCCATTTGTGTGGGTGTTTGATTTTTGTAGGAAACATGAATAGTGCCTAGGGAAGTCACAGCTTGTGTACCAGTCAGGGTACACAAAGTCAATTCACTGTAGATGAGGCCAGATCAAGCAGCTAAAATCTAGGCAGAAGCTCTCTTCTATAGAAAACAGATAAAAACAGGACCTTGGATAGCTCCAAATGAGCCATACTGAGTGAAGCACAAGGAAGTGGAATATAGATGTTGTTCTAGCAGCAAGATAGTCATCTGAAGGTTTTTATAGGTTGACACCCCTGGCAGTGTCACTGGCTTTGGCTTACTGGAGGAGCTGTTCAGCGTCCTCACCTTATTTTACAGTCTTTGACTTCTGCTAGGTTGAGGAAGTAGAGGTTCTGAAAGGAGACACCTTCTGGGTCCGAGAATAATGTCTGGACTCTGTTCTCCAACCAGAAGTGCACTGAATAAGCTAACAAAGTTTCTCCCCACCAGAAACTGTGTTTTCGTCTCATCAGAGGCATCTACTGTACAGTGCAAGGTCCAAGAGTCAGGGTCATAAAAGGTTGCATCTAGTTCTTTGAGATCTTCTGGCTCATAGGGGAGGCCAGCAGTTTCCAGTCAAGCAACAGTGCCTTGACCAATTCCATGGGCCCCTGCTAAAACAGTTATGAGAGATAATTGTCCCTCCAGGTAGCTGGAGCCAACTGAAGTCTTATGTAGGCTGACCAGTCGTGTAGCAAGTAGGCTCTGTCTCTCTGGAGGAGCTGACTGGCTGGTTAAAGGGCCCTCACTTTGTTTTGTAGCCTTTGATTTCTTCACGGCTGGGGAGATAGAGGGACTAATCCTTGAGTTAGTGGCAGAGCCATGCCCTCTGGCTGGGGGAACTCTGAATAAGGTAATCATGGTTCTTCTCCTGAGGACATAGCCTGGACCTCATCAGAAGCCTATGGAGTACACTGCAAGGTGCCTGGATTGTAATCCAAGACAGGCTGGGACTTTGCCTTTGATTATTTGGGCATGATTGTCTTGAGATAAGTTCATTTACAGGACAAAACCATATATGAGTTCAGAGGGGTCTAGAACATGGAAAGTTTAGCCAGCTGCCTCCCATGTTGCAGCAACCAGATGGATGATGTTTCTTACAGCTAGGAGACTAGAGTTCTGTTTGCTGCCTGGGGAAGAAAAGTAGAGCTTTTCCTGTTATCAACCCACTGGGCTTGAGTGAAATGGACTGAAACAGTGTGTTTATGGGAACACTCAGAAGGAACTTCTTGACAGAGCTCCAAAAAGTATCTACAGAGTTACATTAAAAAATCCTCAAGTCTGCCTTGCTTATCCAAAGAAATTCATTAGTGTTTTCTATCTTTGCGAACATGTACAAATACACCACATGGAGATCATTTGGTGCAATTAATTGCAGAGTCTATCATGCAAACTAGGAAGCTGCTTTACAGATGAGAATCAAGTAACATAATCTACCAGGACAGGACAGGCTGATTTGGAGGTGAGCCAGAAATGAATCTTCTCTGAGTTTTAACCTAAACTAACCTGACCTGGATTTAGACATACCCCATGAGGCAGAATTTCAGTAGTCAATGTGCTCTGGGTAGAAAATGTATGAATATTGTGATTATATACTTTTAGTTGTAGAGATTTTTATTGTGTAATTCAATATCTTGCCTATGTGTGGAGTTTTTGTTGTTGTTTTGTACTGGAAGTATGAAAGAACATCTGTTTCTGGAAATTATTCAGTTCTTTGTTGCCATTCAGTTAGCCCTTGTAATAACTTGAAAAGAAAGGAGCGTGGAGAGTGCAAAGGGGAAGCTGAAAGTCCTCTCTGAAAAGGATGGGAATTTGGAAAAAGCAGTGCATTTTAATAATGGCCCTCAACCACAGTTTGATGTGTTTGGACAAAATTAATTTCTTGGATACAATTTGTCATGGACAAGATATTCATCTTAACTTGACAGACCCTTCAGAAGTTAATTGGCAACAGGTATGGGTAAAAATTAATCAGATCAAGTTATGAAGATACCAACCATTCACAAAATAGTGAAGACCAGCTTAAAGAAGTAAAGTGCATACTTTGGGATAACATTTTGCTTATGTTTGTTCAGATAAAATAGCATATTTGCAGTTCTAACAGGGAGAATTTTAAGTGAACTCAAAAGTTAAAAGGCAAAGATTTTTGTGACATTATAAACTATTGTGTAATATGCTGGGGAATAAAACTGATTATGTGGAAAGAATGACAATATGATGGAGGTCTAGGTCACTATGGTGGTAAAATAGCCACCCAGCCTTTTAAAAATGCCATCTAAATAGTTTTGTGGTCCTCCTGGTCTGTTTGTTCTTCAGCTATTCCTACTATTGGCAAGAGAATTTTTTTCCTGATACCCAGCAGGGAGGTAGCTCAACAGCAATGTGTGATGGGCAGCAGTGATAGCTTTGTCTTCCTGGAACCTGATCACATGTCTGAAACATTGGATGTGAAAACTTCCCCTTTGAGATAAACTTAGTCATGTACTGTATTAGTTACCATGGGTTAAAGTTGTAATGCTGCTATTATTATTTACTAAATTTCTATATTGCACTTCATCCAAATATCACAGGGCAATTTGCAATATAACCCCCCCCCCGTCAAAATACATAACATAATAACAAACAAAAACAACACCTGCACACAAACAGTTTAAAATGCCATAGATTGTTTAATTAGCCAAAGGCCTGGGAGAAAAGGAATATTTTTGCCTGGTGTCTAAAGATATGTAACAAAGGCGCCAGATGACCTTCCTGGGGAGTGCATTCCACTTTAGACAGGTACTATATTCTCAAAAAAGTACAGTGGTACCTTGGAAATCGAATGGAATCTGTTCTGAAAGTCCGTTCGACTTCTAAAACGTTCAGAAACCAAGGTGCAGCTTCCGATTGTGGAAGCCGTGTCCGACGTTCGGGTTCCAAAGAACGTTTGCAAACCGGAACACTCACTTCCAGATTTACTTCATATTACTTTATCTACTTTATCAGTTGATATTAAACCAACATACTGAATGTAGGTTGTCTAGGATTTGAAAACAGATGAAAGTTCAGTATTATCATGGTTGCTCAGTTTTTCAGTTTCCGAACTGCAGGGACAGTAAAAACCATCCTTCTAAAATCCACTTAATGCATTTTCTTTCTGCTAGCACTGATGTTTTCACTGTGTAGTGGGTTTCTGTTTAATGTTTCTACACATTTCAGAAGAAATTATGATGGCTAATTAGAATAGTTCAGGGATGTTTTAGCAGGTTCTGTGTTTAGTGTGTTGGCAGTGAAAATATTTTCATTTCTGAGACTTCATTGATGCAAATAATCCAGAGGAGAGCTAAAAACGCTGTTGTCAATGCTCTAGGCATAAACAAAAAATCTGGAATAAATCCAGATTGTTTCCACATTAATGGGAGGAATATTATTATTATTTTAGCATTCAGGAGCACAGATGCTACTGTTACACTAAATTTTAGAGAAATTGTGCAAATTTGCCAGTTTCACCAGGCCTCTAGATTTTGTGTGTGTGTCTAGGCTAGGGATGAGTGAAAATATCAGTGTTGGTTTCTTTCTGTTTTCCCAATCACATTTTGATATGAGTCTGCAGTTTTCTTTTAAAATCCTCATGAAAACTACTCAGCATTTTAGTCTGGATATACACATTTTTGTATGCCGTTTAGCCTAGTATACATATTTTTGCAAAGCAATGCATTTTTGGATGCTATTTCCCCTGATCCATGAATTTTTATGATATATAATTACTTGGCTGTGGAGCTGTGCTGCAAAATTTGGAGAAGTGTGGATTTTGTGCTTTGTGCATTGTTTTAGCAACTGCAAACTGAATTGAAGTTATTCCACTTTCCTACTCAAGGCCATTAGAAATGTTTTAGTGGTATTGTTACTAGTTGTAAAGGAAGTGGTGTTAAGATGATAGTTGGATGGATGGATGGATGGATGGTTTTCCATTGCTCCTCCCTGTAGCCCCATCCTCCCAGATGTTCTCCAGCAGGTTCCCCAAACCCTCCAGAACTGATTTGTGGGCACACAGGGAGCTGCAGAGAATGAGAGTGGAATGGGAAACCCCATTTCATTCATGGAAATCTATCCTGTTGGCAGTTAGCACCACTGGATGTCAGCCTCTGTGTGTGTGTGTGTGTGTGTGTGTGTGTGTGTGTATAGTTTTGATTGGTGTGTGGCCTTGTTATGAACCCTTGAATATTTGGGCTTTAGCTCATAATAGAATCACAAAATCTAATCGGTGGCCGCTTGATTGGCATAGGCATATCTTTCTCCAGCCCCAGTAGGTGTTCTACTGTTGTGTTTGTGAGTCATCCTTATGACCACAGGTGCCTGCCTTGTCTCTTTGTGTTAAGAGAGAGAGATCCTTCCAGGAAAGACTCCTATTCAAAAGCAAACGCAAGATCTTTTTTCTAACAATAATAACCTGCCAAATGTTTACATAAGGCTTGAATTGCTTGAAAAGAAGCTATTCTGTAAATTCACAGAAAAGATTAAAACAGTAAATCATGTAACTTCACCTCATCACTTTCCCCCTTATTTGGAGGCAAACAAACGCACAGAGCAAGACACATTCTGACTCATAATTCCTCAAACCTGTAGACCTGAAGCTTGCCATGTGGAATACATCCTTGAGTCACTTGCATGAAGCCTGGTGGGAGCAGGGTTATTATCGTTCATTGACCCATTTAAGAGGCTCTCTCTCTGTGCTCTGGATTGCAGGCATATGGCTGTATCTACTTATATCTAGCTTTATGTTGCTTCTCACACAATGCCAGCACCTGCTTTTAAGAACCAGATCCTGACAAAGTTGTCTTATTGAAAAATTCATTTTCATAATCTTTTAAGACAACAATTAAGGAAAATTATATCTGTGTAGGAGAATGGATCATTTAATTTTTTTAAAGCATGAAAGCTGCCATCCTCGCTAATAATATTAAGAAGAATTTCAGTGTTATAGCCTTTTCTACGTCAAGCTTTCTTCTCCATTCACACAAGTCCAAGCCTACCAACTGGTTGTCTTTCTTCTGTAATGTTGGCATTAAAGAAACAAACCTTGGCAGTAGCTCATAGGAAACAAAGGATTGGTAGTATCAGAATCTATTTACACTTTACAAAGAAATGCATTGTGCTGAAATATAGACAACGTGCACTTTTTGTTTGCCACTTCAGGGGCAATTTGTGAAGTAGAGACTTGTGGATCTTAGTGTGGCAGTTTGCCTATCATAGTTACTCACAACCAAGACCCCAAACCATCTTTTTGATCCTCATTTACAAGCAGACTTTGGTTTGAGAAAACCATAGTTTGCACTATTTGGACACCAGTTGGAAACAGACGTTACTCTTCACGTGTGGCGAAGTGGGGGGAGGAAATTTATGAGCTCAGCATTAACTCATTCATGATCTTCCAAATTAGGGTTTGGAGTGTTGTGCAATTGTGGCTGTTGTGTCAAGAGCATGTTGGTGACTTTTGGAAGGTTCTGGTTTGCCGTTGTTTGGTTTCTTTTCATTCTAATTGGTGAAGTTGTTGATAGTAGACTTTAGCTCCAAGTCAGAGGAGCTGGCTTATGAGAAGACTGAGGTGAAGGGAGATGGTCTCTGCTATCTCACCAAGAGGAATACCTGCACTGGGATAGATGGAGTTAGTCAAAAAGGTTAATGTACTGTTTAGCTCAGTGTTTCCCAACCTTGGGTCTCCAACTGTTTTGGGACTTCAACTCCCATCATACTTAGTGAGCAAGACCAGTGGTCAGGGATGATGGGAAGTGTAGTCCAAACAAGCTAGAGACCAAAGGTTGGGAAACACTGGTTTAGCCACAAATCCCTTAAGAGAGGAGTCAACAACCTTTTTGGACCAGGGGGTACATTTCAAATTTTGAATGTGTGCTGAGGGCTCCAGTTAGACTGTCATATTGTAGCTATTTATCTGGGATCAAGTCCCGTCAAACACAAAAGACTTCTGAACTTTTTGCTTCATAACATTTTTTCTAGGAGGACTAGAGACTTAGTCTGCAGTGCTTTCCTGAGGGCACCAGTGAAGACCTTTGTAGGCACCCTCAGATGGTGGGCTGGTGACCCCTCTTTTAAATGGCTTAAGAAATAGTACCAGTAAAGTTATGGCCCGCTAGCCCCAAATTATGTGGTATTTTCTCTTCCTTTTGGGCTCAATCTGTGCTCTTATTAGTTTGTTGATTTTTGGATAACGTCAGCAAGAGTACTGCTAAGAGAGAATTACTGTAAAGAGAAGTTTAAAGAACTTCACACTTCCTAAGGAAATCTAAGTTGACGTACATACAACATACTAATACGGCAGTGATGAATTTGTGGTGAACGACTTGTAGTTGGGCAGGAAGCATGAGGTCACACCATCTGCTAAATGGCCAGCCACAAATGCTATAGTGTTAGGGGTCCAACTGCCTAGTGGGTTGTCACGTCTCATTAGTTTCTCTGAAGAAAAGCATTATCCAGTTATTAAATTTATACAATGAATAGGCTGCTGCTGGGGGGGGGGGGAGTACGGCATGCACAGCTTTAGAAAGATCCATAAACCTTACTTTGTAAAGACTTCCTTCTGTTTAACAACACAATGCAGTCTGTCAGATCTAATGCCTAGCTGAAATTTAATCCATGGCTCTGAGAGAACAAAAAAGTTAAAGGGGTATACGAGAGTTTCTGGAATCTATGTTTTAGTTAAATTAACAATTTAACTGCTTTTTTCCCCCAGTTCATGCCATAGTTTCTTACCTGACTGATTCCTGATTTTAGACAATGGTTCATATAAGTGCCTTGTGCTGTTATGCCAGAGATTTAGTTAAGAGATCAGTGCTTATAATCTCTCTCTAACTCCTTAGGCCACAGTTTTACAATAATAGTGTTTATCCCTTTGGAAATCGTATTTACTTCCTACACTTTTTGAGGAAACTTTCTCACAAGTCCCACATGCTTTTTATATTTTGGGACTCCATGATGGTGTCTTGAGATAGGATTGTTTTGTATACACATCATTTGGTTAGGTTTTTCATTAACTGGTGAAGGCATTTTTGTAAGACAGTATATATTGTGGAGGAAAGAAGGGCATCTCTTGGTGTCTCTTCTAGATCACAAATGGTGACTTGGTCAGCATAATTCCGTTCCGCTACTCTTGTTTTGTTTTTAGCAATGCAAGGTATTCATTTTGTGCAGGTCTTAGACTTTTGCCCGAAAATTCTACCCCGACAGCACCAGTGTTTATAATCGCAGGAAGCATGCAATGCCAATATAGAATTTATGGGTCAACAGATTCTAAATCAGATTAGCCTTGAAATGTTCTGCAGCAGAGAAAGGCTCTAGTTCTTTCTGTGTCTGAATATTTTTAATCCTCCATGAGGGATTATAAGGGGCACAATGCTGGTATTACATAGATAACTAGTCTCTACTTGGTTGACCTTCATAGGCAACAAGACCTTTCACCCATTTCCAGAGAAGAATAATGCATGACATTGTGTTTTAGGGTCTCAGTAGCCTGAAATGATCGTTAACAAAATCCAGTTCTTTAATTCATTTTGTACTCTTCCCCTTGAATAAATAAATAAATAAATGTTTTTACGCTTGGGTTAAATACTGTGGGGAGGCAGCAGTGTATACATTGCTTAATGTGGCTAGACCAGTTGTGAAATCCTGGGAAAATACAGTTACTTAATGTGGTAAGGCCAGTTGTGAAACACAGTGATGCAGGCAAAGGGAACCTGTGACCTACCAGAGGATATTGCACTTCAGTTCCCATCATCCCTAGCAAGCATAGCCAATGGCCCAGGGATGATGGAAGTTGTAGTTTGTCTGTCTTTTTGTAACTTCCTTTCTCTCGAACTGGGATTCAAGACAGCTTACAACATTTTAAAAACATCAGTATAAAAGACAAGGTCATGAAAGCAAACTAGTTAAACACAATAGTTAAAAAATAAAGCACAATTAAAACTGGCACTGTGTTACTGATTGCCCTGATACCAGCCCAGTGGTCAACATCACTGGCACCTAGTTTTCAGAGGCCTACCTGAAAAAGAAGGTCTTAGCCTGCCAGTGGAGAGATAACAAGGAGGGAGCCTGTCAAACCTCTCTTGGGAGGGAATTTCACAGTATGAAAAGTCTGTCTCTTGTATCACCACCAGCTGTGCCTCTGATGTTGATGGGACCGAGAAAAGATGCTGTGCTAGTCCTGGGGGGGAGGTTACCATGCGGCGAGGTCCAGGACCTGGGTCGAGGGTCGGTAGTCTGTCCTCCACGGGCGAGGCGGGGTCCAAAGCGAGGAGCCGGGCAAGGACAGGAACTCTGGAGGAACAGGACTGGGTGCTGGCCGAAACAGCTTTTCAACGACATTGCTCCCACAACCTGGGACCGGGCTGACTGGCCTTTATCTTCTCTGAGGCCAGGGGCGGCCCCGGCCCCCAGGTGACCCGCCTCTCCTGGCCTTAAGGCGAGCACTCCTCCTGGGAGAAACCAGTTCCCTCCGCCTCTCTGCCCTGAGCCTCTGCAGCTCAGGAGAGGCCGAAGGGGTACTGGACCCAGGGGAAGACTCACCTTCCTCTGACAGGGCTGGGAGAGGCGCACCTGTAGGCAATGCGTCCTCAATCACCTCCGGAGCCAGAGTGGATTCACCTGGTGCCTGCTCCTGAGGATCCGGCACAGGTGCAGGCGCTTCAGAATCAAGGCCCTGCCCCAGCTCAGCCGGCCCTGGAGGCGGGGACTCCTGTGCAGGCTGGGATTCCTCCGGTTCAGCCTCTGAATCGGATTCCCAGGCCATCACAGATGCTCAGCTGAGGATCATAGCGCCTGGACAGATTAGTAAAGGGAGATACAGATCTTTCGGGTATCCTGTGCCCCAGCCACATATGGCTTTATAGATGATAACCATCACTTTGAATTGTGACCAGAAACAGACCAGTGGCCAGTTGTTTTCACAAGGAAGTAACATGCTCCCTGCAACTAGCCCCAGAGAGCAGTCTGGCTGCAGCATTCTGGGCCAGCTGAAACTTCCAAACATTTTTCAAAGGCACCTGCACAGAGAGCAATTTGCAGTAGTCCAACAGAGATGTAACTATGGCATACATCACCGTGGCCAGGTCTGACATGTCAGTAGTTTAGCAACATCTGGAGCACAGGTTCCCGCATACCTGCAGTACTGCCTGGATCCAAATTTCTATTTTTCTTCAGTTAAGTCATTTCCATCAAGCTAGTGACGTTTCCTGAACAATTGCTGTTCTCACCCTGAATTCCTGAACAACTGTTCTCACCCTGAATTCCTGAACAATTGCTGTTCTCACCCAGCACACATTATTCTTGTTCGGAGGTGGACATCTCTGACAGCGTTCATTGTAAACCTTCTTTCACACTGGCAGCTTAAACGCAGCTTGCGGGATGCACTTAAGGTTGCACCTTGACAAATAATTTATGATGAGCACTTTTCAGTATGCAGTTGGTATTTTTTGAAAGGCGTGGATACGGGAGTGACATTTTATCTTGCTTTCAACTCCTTTTCATATTGTGAAGATTCCTGGAAATCAGTGAGGCTTGTGTTTTCAACACTGTTCAAGAGCCAAGTACATTGGAAACCTCTTACATGTTTGTCAAAATGTCTGTATAAACACAAATGATGGGGGTACAGCAGCTGGAGCAGTCTGCTAAAATCAATGCAGACATTACAAGCAAACTCTAGGCCTTTTCTTTCAAATCTGGATTTTCAATGGCTGATGAAGATGAAAATGATTGACTTATTGAATGTCAAACTTGCTTTCTCACATTCACTTCCTGCTGTTCTGTGACCATAGCAGAGTCGTGCTGGATGAGACCAAGGGCCCATCTAGTTCAGCATCCTAGCCTGGATCTAGACACATCAAAGAAGTGTTTCAGTTTAAAGTGTTGTATATTTAAACAGGGAAAACAGGTAGAAACAAAACAAGACTCCACGTCTTGGTGGCACAGTGTAATACCACACATATAAATCGCTTTTTCTTTACCAGTCTAGCTGAGCCTCTGTTCTCACAGCAGCAACTCCGTGCCATTGGGAAGCCCACAATCTTCAGGATAGGAGTGCAATCGCATTCTCCCACTCACATTTTCCAGCAACTGGAATCCAGAGGCAACCTGCCTCTGATCCTGGAAGTTAAGAAGTAGCCATTGGTAGTATTCTCACCCATCAATTTGTCTAATCCCATTTTTAAAGCCATTTTAGATGATGGGCATCACTATATCCTGTGAATATCTTAGTTTCACTGTTTTATTTATTTATCATGTCATAAAATTTATGCACCACTTGATTGTAAAAACAAACAAAACTTAAAGCGGTTTACAAAAAAAGAGACAAGACAATACATTTTATCAATAAGAAGAATTAGAAACAATGATTTGAGACTTTCAAAAAGTTGAAATAATAAACTAAAAAGAGGTTAAAGCTCGCATCAACTTTCTAAATATCTGGGTGAGGTAAAGGGACCCCTGACCATTAGGTCCAGTCGTGGCCAACTCTGGGGTTGCTGCGCTCATCTCGCTTTATTGGCCGAGGGAGCCGGTGTACAGCTTCCGGGTCATGTGGCCAGCATGACTAAGCCGCATCTGGCAAACCAGAGCAGCGCACAGAAACGCCGTTTACCTTCCCGCCAGAGTGGTACCTAGTTATCTACTTGCACTTTGACGTGCTTTCGAACTGCTAGGTTGGCAGGAAAATATCTGGGTAGGCTTGCCTAAATAAAAATGCTTTTAGCAGGCAGCAAAAGGAGTACGGTGAAGGCACTTGCCTGATGTCAACAGGCAGGGAGTTGCAAAGTGTAGGTGCTGCAACAACCTAATTTCTGCCTCTTAAACTACGAAGAAATAGATAAACAAAACTCAGAAAGGTGTAGCGTGCTTGAAATACCATGCTAAGACAACTCTACTAGGGAAAAGATCGTAGGTAATAAAATGGTAAAGAGCTTTTATTTACAACAAATAAATGTTCACTGTTTATGTTTTCCTTGTAAGATTTTTCAAGAAAATGGAAGTTCTCTCTGCAGTGCATAGTTTTATTACATATTGAATATCAAACCAAGCACTTAAATTGAGGCTACCTGACAAGGTCTAGCTTGTGTAGAGACTAGCGACATCTTGAGTCTTAAATCAATCTTGGGATGCAAGTACTTCAGATTCTAATCTGCTAGAATGACTAGGAAGACGTGGGGTAAACTTCTAAACATTGCACCATCTTCTTTTGCAGGTTTCAAGACCTTGTTGAAAGGAATTTCAGGAAAGTTCAGCAGTGGAGAACTTGTGGCCATTATGGGTCCTTCTGGAGCTGGAAAGTCAACTCTCATGAACATCCTGGCAGGATACAGGTGAGTGAGGGCAACAGTCAATTCCCACATTATGTTGTTTAAATATAACTAATTTTAGGTGTGCAGCTAAACTTGTAATATGTGAGATGACAAACATGTGCTTGTAAACGCAGAACCAGAATTGGCTGCACCTTCTTTGTTATATTTATTCACTGTCACAAACTTGCATTTGCTGCCAGGGACACTGGTGGCGCTGTGGGTTAAACCACAGAGCCTAGGACTTGCCGATCAGAAGGTCGGCGGCTCAAATCCCTGCGACGCAGTGATTTCCCGTTGTTCGGTCCCAGCTTCTGCCAACCTAGCAGTTTGAAAGCATGTCAAAGTGCAAGTAGATAAATAGGTACTGCTCCGGTGGGAAGGTAAACGGCATTTCCGTGCTGCTCTGGTTCAGAAGTGGCTTAGTCATGCTGGCCACATGACCCGGAAGCTGTCTGAGGACAAACGCCGGCTCCCTCGGCCAATAAAGCGAGATGAGCGCAGCAACCCCAGAGTCGGTCACGACTGGACCTAATGGTTAAGGGTCCCTTTACCTTATAATACATAGAAGAACCTTAGGTTTAATCCTTGTTCTTAAGCAAATATTTCACCTTGCATTTATAAAACATATTTTTTTAAAAAAGCCTTAATAGATATCAGCAACACTGTTGCTCAAACCTGCTCCTGCAGATTTGGATTCCCTGGTTTAAAGTCTACAAGTGTTTTGATAAGACAAATATTTTCACTCATTGTGCTGCATGATTGAGAGAACTCCAGAGATTTAGAAGTAAATAGTATGCCACCTGCTCCGAGGGCTGATTTGCTCATTGCAGTCTTCTGAATGTAGGACTTGCCTACAATCTCATGATTTACAAAACAGCCTTGGAGCTCTCGTGAGTCAGATGAGTGAGTGAGATCACTTCACACATTGTGTTTACTTGCATCTGCAGAAGCATAATTGACTTGCATGTCTTTTTTAAAAAATGTAAAGTGCACATAGGGGTAGGAGACAAATTTGGTTCAGTTCACCTTTAAAGGCAAACCTGCCTTATTCACACTTTAAGAACCAAAGAATAGCTATCCTTCAAAATTTACACGTCTCCTAATTTGGGAATGGAATTTTCTAGCCAAGCAATGTTTACAAAAATGTAGAGTGCATAATCGTTAACATGATAGTGAGAATACCATAACAATGCATTGTATTAGGGGAAATCACTTGCAAAAGTGAGTACATTAGTCAAATCTGCATACTTACATAAGGCTAAATTTGCATCAAAATGCAGATGAACTTCCATGAGGATTTTTTTAAATGAAAATTGATCATTTTACTACAAATTCATAAAATATTATATGCATAAAACTGGCAAATTTGTGCAGAAATGTGGAGAACAGAATTCAAGACTGAAAAATGGGAAACAGAGAACTGTATTTGACAAATAAGTCAGTCCCTAAGTGCAAGCCAGCCCTTAGCTTTGTCTCCCCCTAAAGGATGTGAAGGAAAGTTTCATGCTCTTTTTCTTTTCTTGACCAATTTCAGAGAGACTGGGATGAAAGGAGAGATCCTCATCAATGGACAACCCCGTGATCTGCGCTCTTTCCGCAAAGTGTCCTGTTACATAATGCAAGATGACATGCTACTTCCACATCTTACTGTCCAAGAAGCCATGATGGTAATTGAACCATATTCCACCTGAACTTCCCCATGACTGTGGCTTCAAGACTCCTTTATAAGGCTTAACCCTGTGTGCTGTTACCCTGACAAACCTCTTTGCAGGCTTAAGTGCTGCAAAGTGAAGCAGTCTGTAGACTTGATCACTCTGCTCTTGCCTTGGAGCAGGCAATGAGAAGTTTGTTTTATAGCTCAAAGGAAGAAGTCCCATTTTATTCATTATTTACCGAACTTCTAAACTGTCCTTCTTCAAAATAATTCCCAGAGCGCAAGCATTAAATAAGCAATCAATAAAACGCGTATGAAAGGATAAAACCTTGATCAAAACTTTCCAGAGTGGTTAACAAACACTAAATAATTAAAGAAATACAATTAAGATTATAAAACCTAGGGAAAAGGTCATCAATCAACATGTCTAAAAACCCTCATGAACAGTAAAACAATAAAAAACAGCAGGCTTTCATCAAACAAACAAACAACCCTAGGACCAGTGCTTTTTTTCTGTGGGGACGCAGGGGTATGCATACCCCTAAACATTTTATGAATCTTTGTACTTTTGTCCATTTACTGTATTTATTTTCCCCGATTTGAACTATAAAATGGAGGTTTTATTGAGTCAAAATGAGAGTACCCCTAAACATTTTTTAGGGGGGGGGCACTGTCTGGGACATTGTGCATTGGTAGAATTTAATTGGATTTTCCAAAGGCCTGGGTACCAGAAGCCCAGTAATGTGATGACTGTCCACGCCTATAGGGAACCACTATTGTGACTACAGGTGCAGGCTGATGATCAGAGCAACACTACAAAGAAGGTCTTCTCCTTCCTCTACCATCCACAACAGGGCAATGAGAAGCGCCTCACTTGCCTTTTTCACTTCGTGGAGGGCATTCAGAAGAGAATTTGTGAGGAAAAATAAATAGATACCATATCCATATTTCTTTTTTTAAGAAAAGAGCCTGAGTTACAAATCTGTATTATTAAAGGGCTGGCCATCCATTACTCTGCACCCCTGCTTTTCAATTCTGGAAGTCACTTGTTTACACACAGAAGATACAGCTGCAGTAGATAAAGCAAAAACACATTAATACTCTAATGTGCATAGAAAGTGTGGCTCCCTGTATAGAAGAGCCTGTCTTGCCAGTGGCAGGTCTTTGAAATATCCTTTCCAGGCTGATGCATCTAACTAAAGCTTATCTCCCTGTGATTTCAGTTTAATGATAGTCCAAGGTCTTTGGGAACGACCAAAATACACGCTCCTTGCCTCTTCCTTCACTTCCCTCTCAACAAGGCTGCTTGTTCCATAAACAAACACTGGGCTAGGAGGCAAAGCCAGCCGCCTTTGGCCTAGTGCCAGAGAGGCTGATTTGAGCTGACAAATCTAAAAATGTCCGCTGTCCAGGCTTCTGTGAAATCCACTTGGCAGTTTTGTGCAGAGACCTGAAGAGCGTTCAGTTACAGGGTCAACTGCTCTGGGATGGCCTGGTCAAATACAAGCTACTCATTTTTCCAGCGATTAAATGCATTATTATATTGAGGACTTTTGGGGAAAATATTTATTTAAATGTTATTTAAACATACCTTCTAGGATCAAAAGATTCAGAGTAGTTCTTTTTTTAATTGCAGCTGCCCAAAGGAAAAAAATAAATAAAACAAATCTGCTGCTATTGGCCACTGTTTTTGCTTTGTCAACACCTTCATGTGTTCTTTGCTATGTCAGAGGCAGTAGGTCTCTGAATACCATTTGCTGGGAATCACAGGTGGGAAGAGTGCAGTTGTGTTCTGGTCCTGCTTGCAGGCTTCCCAGAAGGCATCTGGGCGGCCACACTGAGATCAGGATGCTAGATCCAGCAGGCTCTTAAGTCCAAGTGTCTTTGTGTGATTACCCGCCCATTGTTTATTCAGAAAGCAATTCATTGACTCAAAGATCCGAACTCTGAAACTTCCTGGTTCTTAGAGAGACCAGGAAATTGCAGGGAGGGAGACATAAAGAGGGTCTTCCCATTGAATAAAAATATGGACTTCCTCCTCATGTTTAAATACAATGGGGGCCTATGTAAGATGTTTACATGAGTAAACCTTACCCTTCCATAGCAACTTGAGTCAAGCTGAACCAAGTTATAGTCTGAAGGGATGAGAGGTCTACACGGTGTTTTATCAATTTGTTCTCCTCTCTCATCAAACTGATTTCCAATCTTCCCAAGTGTGCCATTTGTGCAACTCTCTTCTTCCTAAGGTTTGTCTGATCATGAGAAACGATTTAAATACAGAGTCAAGGAGGAAAAGAGGTGGTAAAGGACTCTTGCTGGATTGCACTTCCTCAAGACAGAAGCATTGCTTGTTTGAAAAGCATTCTAATCTCAAAGGCATCCTGTCTATAGGAGCTTCAATTATCTAAGAGAAGGCTCCGAATTAAGCCACATCTGCACTATACATTTAAAGCAGTATCATGTCACTTTAAACAGTCATGGCATCCCCCAAACCATCCTGGGAACTGTAGTTAGTCAATCATGTTGATAGTTGATGGAGTCTTCAGAGATGAGTGTCTAACAAGGATGATGTTTGGCCTAATATTTCAGGTATCTGCTCATCTGAAACTTCAGGAAAAAGATGAAGGCAGGAGGGAAATGGTATGTATAGTACTTTGCTCAAGGAATAAATGAAGCATACTGAATATTTTTAATGTAATTGTGAAAACTGAGCTAAAAATTAGTTCCTCCTTGCTTGTGGGGGATGAAATATGCATGCAGCACTCTTTATATCAGTAACAACGGAATTTAGGATATACTATTGGAATTTTGTGCTTTTTGGGGTGAGGGCAGATTGAATACATGCTTATTAAAAAGAAGCCCCAGCTGCTTGCCTACCATTTATAGGACCAGCAGTTAATGGTTAAATTTCACTCAATGTAAGAATAAAAGAGGAAAGAAAAATATGTTGAAAGTACTCATAGGAATATTCAGACAATTATAAGGATGCTTCATTTAACAGCTGGATATTATATTTTAGCTAGATTTGCAGCTCAGCTTTTGATCTTGTATAGACAGCAGGATAAATAGTTGTTTGGGGTATGTGGCTGGAAGGAAATTCATTGTTGTAGAGACCGTCGCAAACAGTGAGTTAAAGAGATTGCACTGATGAACGTTCCCAAATCGAGCAGGACTGAACTCTCCACACATCGACTAATGGGTGGGAAAGGTTCAATCCTGCTTGCTGCAGGGATTGGCTCATGCAGCTGATCCAGACACATCTCTACCTGCCCCATACCTGACATCAGATATGACATCTGCTTTTTTTTTGGTTTTTGAAAATTGCCCCAGTGGACCAAACAGGGGATCCTGATTTGGTCTGCAGACTGGAGTCTCCCCGCCCTGTTGAATGTGGACAGCACTTGTGAAGACCCTTTGAAATACTTTGTTGTCCCTCATTTCAGGTAAAGGAGATCCTGACAGCTCTGGGTTTGCTGTCCTGTGCCACTACGAGGACCGGAAGTCTTTCAGGGGGGCAGAGAAAGCGTCTCGCTATTGCTTTGGAGCTGGTGAACAACCCGCCAGTTATGTTTTTTGATGAACCTACCAGGTAATTTGTATTCCAACCTAAAGATGGTATCATCATCATCATCATTATCATCATTATTTAGTGCATGGCTTGCAGTACCGCATTGATCCATGGCCCACCCTCCAAGGGTCATGTGGTAAAGTGCATGGGGCCAAGGCAGAAAACCAATACTTAAAAAAAATTAAATACTTCATTGCTAGAATGCATGTAGTAGATTATTATTCCCTATTATTCTTTCATCTTTTATCCAAAGCCAATCCCTTCCCTTCATTAACCCCCACAACCCATTCTGGTTTTAGTTTATTTAAAACTGATTATCATTCAATCTAATTATTCCTTCTTCCAACCAAAGGTAGTTCCTTCGCTTCCTTAATCTCCCCACTCCTGAACTCTTTCTGTTTTTATTTTATTTCATGTTTTGCTTTGTTTATATGGTTCCAGTTCTACTTCCTCCATTCCACCCCCACCCCCAAACTCCTAACAAGGAATTTTATGTACTCACCAGTACCTTTTAAAGTAGAGGTCTATCATGGATGCTTTAGTTGAGATTTCTGCATTGCAGGGGGTTTCAACCAGATGACTGACCTTACAATTCTATGGTTCAATATACAATATGATGCTGACTTCACTAGTTCTGATTCTGCTGATTGCTGGCAGTTGGTGCCATTGTTTCTCCTGCTGTGATGCCTTCAGCAGCAATCTCTGGCTGCCAGTGCATCACAGGCAACTTCCAAGCAGTGCTGTTAATAGGGCACCCAGAAGTTGCAATGCAGAACTAAAAATGTGGTGCCCCAGGGCTTGGACCCTGAGTTTATAAAACAGAAGCCCACAGTGGCAGCCATAAGTGTACTGAGATGTGTAAGGTCCCAGATCCTTTGAAAACTAGGACGTATGTTGTTGGCCAACAAATGCAAGATACGAAAAGCTGAAAGTGAGATGGAGCGAGAAGGATGCTTTAGGGAACAGAAGTCATTAAGATGTTAAGAGCAATCTTGTAGCTGCCAAACTAAAATGTGAAAAACCAGGGAGAGCCAATGGTGGTAGCCAGTGCAGCTCATTGGAAATGTCTCCTCCTACCCAAACCCTGTTGGGATTGTGGAGCTTCTGTTCTTTTAATTCAAAGGGGCTATTATGAACATCAGCGAGTGAAAAAAACAAGCCTGACAAACTCCTTTTCTTCCTAGCGGCCTGGACAGTGCATCCTGCTTTCAAGTCGTCTCCTTGATGAAGGCTTTAGCACAGGGTGGTCGGTCCATTATCTGCACTATACACCAGCCCAGTGCCAAACTCTTTGAGCAATTTGACCAGGTACTTACTTTGATTTCTTTTCTGCCACGCGCATGGATGTATAAAGAGTGCACTCACAGCTGCATCTAATTTCCTAGGCCACAATACTGTATCTGAGATCTCATTGCACTGACATACAGATAGAATAGCTTCCCAGTCTCGCTTCATGGCCAAGAGTATGTATTTTTCCTCTCTCTTTTCCTCGCTGCATAAGCTTCATGTGAGGCTGATGCTGCACATTAATCTCAGTGGTATCTATGCTGACTGGCAGTGGCATTCCAGAGTCATTCAGAGAGGGGCTTCCCCACCCCTATCTGGATGGAAAGAAGATGCACTCCCACAGAACCATGGCTATTCTGTGCTGAGGTGGCCTTAAAGGCAGTTCCACTCCACATATACTCAGGAAATTTTGCTACCTCAGAAGTTCCTCTGGGAGGCTGCTTGTTTGAAAATGCCTGCATGTCGACGTCCCCTATCAGTCAATGGACTAATAGGTTGGATCTTGATGGTTCCTGGGGATCTATTCACACAGAGAACCTAACACACACCACCCTGGAGGTGATTTTCATGATCACGGCAGCACGTTTTTCAGTCATTCCAGTTGGAAAAAATTGCTTCCAAGGAGGCACAACTGGGATTGGGTGACACTTTAAAGTGATCTGAGGGCCTCATTAAACATTATCTGCTGATGCATGCAAATAAACCCCAACATGACTGCAACTCCTTTGCAAGGGAGGGAGGAGTTTACAGCAGAGTCCTGGCAGAGGGATCCATTGTATCAGGACTGTGCTGCAGAATGAACCTACAATGAAGTATTAGTCCGGAGGGGCCCTCAGTGAAAAGCAAGTGAAGAATGACAATTATAGAATCAATTTGCTTGGTTACTCCTCTTTCTTTGATGGTTTCATGTTCAGCCTGTTTTCCACTATGTGTCTGAAGACAGAGTTTAGTAGATAAAAGCTCTTCATGTGTTTTCCAGAAGTGAAGGCCTCAGAGTTGAGACTACTTAATTCTGAGAAATCACATTGCTTCCTGATAAGTATACTAAAATCCCTTGGACGTTGCTGTGTCGCAGTGTCCTTTGATTTAGACTCTTAGCAAGGAATCTTGCTACTTTCCCCTCTGATCAGATAGTGGTTTACTGAATAGGTTTACAAGGCAGCCAGTCTCGAGTATTATTTATCATTTGTTCTTTTTCTTTCTTTCAGCTCTATGTCTTGAGCCAAGGGCAGTGCATTTACCGTGGGAAAGTGTTAAACCTAGTCCCTTACTTGAGAGATTTGGGTTTAAATTGTCCAACATACCACAATCCAGCAGATTTTGGTGAGCAAATGCAATGATTTCTTGGTTGTGCTTATTTGTTTTTGTTTTGAACAAGCTCTTGAGAGCAAAACGGAAATTTATTTTTAATATATGTCATAAAATGATAAACTCTTTCTTGTTAAATCACACCCTCTAGTGGTAGGCAAGCATGCTGAACTCAGCACATGAATAAGTTCTTAGAAATGAAAAATTGGGGCGCAGGCAATGTCATGTCTCGTTTCCTACCATCATTTCCCCAGAACAACTGAAATGATTTTAAAAATCTGAATTACCTGAAGTTCTTCCTTCTGTTCAATAGAAAAATCCAAGAAGTCCAGTTTTATTTGAATTTTGAAACTGTAGTGGCTGGACTTGCTAATAAATTTGATATTTTAAAAGTTTCAAACTGACTTACCATATTTCAAAAAGTGAAAATCCGGAGATTTTTTTTGGCAAAGTTATTGAGGTGGGGTTTTTTTTTGGGGGGGGGGACATTTTTTAACTATTTCTGAGGAAAATCATCAAAAATGACACTACCGACATGGGCGACCATATGTCCAGATTTTCCCAGACATTTCACCAATTTACACCTGTTTGCGACTGCAGTATTCCAGACGTATGGCAACCCTACATTTCATCAATGTATAAAGTAAAGGTAACCAAATAAATATCAGGAGGTGTTCAATGATAATTATTTAATTAGTGGACAACCCTATACAGTAGTACTTCGGGTTACATACGCTTCAGGTTACATACGCTTCAGGTTACAGTCTCTGCTAACCCAGAAATAATACCTCGGGTTAAGAACTTTGCTTCAGGATGAGACAGAATTGTGCTCCGGCGGCACGGCAGCAGCAGGAGGCCCCATTAGCTAAAGTGGTGCTTCAGGTTAAGAACAGTTTCAGGTTAAGAATGGACCTCCGGAACAAATTAAGTACGTAACCAGAGGTACCACTGTATATTACAATCATATGGGTCTGGTCTTACAAGGTGTTACACTTACTTAGTCCTGCGATTAAGCCTAACATATTTCAAAGCTGTTACAATCACTGTCCTGACTTCTGCACCCTGTTGCACCTGGATGTTTTGGACTACAGGATAATGGCAACTGTAGTCCAAAACATTCGGCGGGCACCACATTGGGGAAGGAGGCAACATGCTTTAAGCTACTTCTATAGTCCACAGGGGCGCCGACTTATAAAAAATATTGGGGGGGGCGGGGGCCCATACCGACTTATAAAAAATATTGGGGGGGCCCAAGACCTCCAAACCGCTGCTGCTGGGGGAACGAAAGGGGTGAGCCCCAGGCTGCCCCGACCTTAAGTGAACCTGTGAGGGCCCGCCCTTTGCGGCAGCCGATTGGCTGCCGCCGTGGGCGGTGAATATTAATGAGCTAGGGGGAATCCCCGCTTCTCGCGGGGCTGACGCCAGCCCCGCGAGATTGTTGATGGGTCGAGAGCCCGCAACCCCACCCCCTCTGTAGAAAGGGAGTGGCTTTGTTTTAACTCATTACTGAATGTATTTTAAAAGGTAACTATCGTCAAACAAGGAAAATAAAAAATACCAACATAATTTTGTGATTTTACAAAGCATAATATAACTAATAATTTTCGTAAATTATTGGGGAGGCGGAGCCCCCCCAAACGATTTTTTGAGGGGGCTCGGGCCCCCTCAGGCCCCATGGAGTCGACGCCTATGATAGTCCAGCTTTCATCTAAAGTGCCAGTATAGTGTGTACTGCATGTCTGAAGAGCAAGTGACCTTCTGCAGGAGCTGTCTAATAATCTTAGTTTGCCCTATGATGTTGCACATGGAGTGAACATACCGGGGTGTGTGGCTTACAGATTTGCAACCCCTGCCCCTATCATGCGTTCATCATAACTTATGAACAGGCTGCATTGTATTCATATTGTATCTCTGCATGCAACCCGTGACCTGCATTTCTTCAGAAGTAAAATATCACGGGTTTAGATGCTACAAGCATTTCCATGTCCCAGAAACCTGCTATGACCATGGGATTGTTGAATTTCTTAGATTGCCATGGCTGGATTTTGTTCCAAAATTTCGTACTCTCTGAAATAATTTCAGGATGCAGTTTCTGCGTCCCAGATGCAATTGTCTTTCATAGTGCTTTAATAGCAATAGCAGGGGTTAATATCTCTTAAGATGTTGAACTTCAACTCCCACCAATCAGCAGTGGTCAGGAATGATGGGATTTGTAGTTCCAACAACATCTGAAAGAGCACAGGTTCCCTATTTCTGCTGTACAGTTTCATTCCCCCCTGCGGAACACAGTTTACCATCCTCAGAGGTCCAGTAGGATAGAAGCCTCATCTAAAATAATCCTGAGTTCAGTAGCTGTTGTAATCTAGAGCCCACTTTCTCAAATGCATGGAGTATTGAGATAGCTATTGCTACCCTTTGAACTTTAGGGCCCACCATTTACACAAATGTGCAAAAATATCTCTGCACCCACTTCTGAATATACCTGCCAGCTGAGATTGTTTTGTGCCTTTTCCATGACTATTTCACATGGAGGTGGATAGAATGATTCTTTTCTGTTCTGTTTAGTGATGGAAGTTGCCTCCGGAGAGTATGGAGACCAGAACAGTCGTCTAGTAAGGGCAGTCCGAGAGGGAATGTGCGATGCCGATTTCAAGAGAAACTCTGGGGGAGAAAGTGAACTTAACCCTTTCCTATGGCACAGACCATCTGAAGAGGTAATTTAGATGAAAATTGTTACTTTAAATGGCTGCAGAAAGGGGATCAAGCTAATTGCTACAGCCCTTCAAACGCCTTCGGGGGGGGGGGGTGTCAATGCTACTGACATAAGCCAGAAATAAGCAGTTCAAGAATGGCAATTCCGCATCATGGTTGGTGCTATTGCGTCAAGGTTACACAAACCAGACATTTGAGGACACATTTGATTGGAAATGAACTTTGTTATTAATGTTTTATACAGCCAAGACGTCTAAGCAAGCTTGTTAAGCAAATTCTCCTAACTTGGGATTATATCAAATGTTAATTCTACTCAGGGTAGTTCTGTTAAATTCAATGGGCATGACTAACTGAAGTCCGTTTGTTTCAGTGGGTCCTCTCCAAACAAAACTTAGTTTTCTACAACCCTTGAATTTGTTTGAAAGCATTCATATTCACATTCTCCTTAATTGATTTCTTCCAATATTCTCAATGCTATGGGATTTTTGGGGAGAGAGGGAGTCAAAACAAAATCTCAATTTGACGAGCTGATGCTTATCATTCTTGCCTTATCATTTTGCCTTTATTCTTGTAAACTGCTTGGAGGGTTATTTATTTATTTACATTCAAACAGTATATAAATTTTATGAAATAAACAACAAAAATAAAAGGTCGATAACATTCATATTTGAGGGTTTTTTAAAAAAAATTGAGCTGAATTTAAAAAAAGTTAAAGCCTGAAATGTCATGTTCACGTGAAGCGCTTCATCCAGAGTTATTTGCAAGTGCTTAACATTCTTCCTCATCATCTGAGACTGAAGGGAATCTCAGGTAGAAAGCACTTGTTCCCCCAACCCGCCATTAAGTTATGGACTTCACCTCAACAAGGTGTGGCAACGGGCACTGTTTTTTCAACAGGGATTAAATGCATTCACGGGTGATAAATCCAACAGTGGTGACAATGGCTGAATGGGAGAACAACCAGCTCTAGTGTACAACCATATACTGGTTGCTGGGAGACGACCAAAGAACAAGGGAGAAGTGTTCCCTTTCTGCCTTGCTGGTGGGCATCTCAGAAGCATATGCTTGGCTACTGTTGCAAAGAGGATGTTTGACTAGATGGGTCCTTCATTTCATTCAACAGAGTTCTTCTTGCATTCATTGATACAGAACTAATGACTGTCCTGAGTGGTACATTTAACTACCTTTTTGTTTGTCTGTTCCTTCAGGATTCTTCATCAACAGAAGGCTGTCACAGCTTCTCAGCCAGCTGCCTTACTCAGTTTTGCATTCTGTTTAAAAGAACATTTCTCACCATAATGAGGGATTCGGTAAGGCTGGTTTCAATGCTTAAAAAACAACTCCTCCCTTTAGGAATGTCCAAACGATGATGAGAGTTGCAGTCCCAAACATGCATTAGCTTGGAGGAGGCTGGTATGGAATGTGGATAGGCTGTTGTACGGTGCACAAATGATAGATCCATATCTACCAAATTGAGCTATGTTACAGCACTTGTCAACTCAAAACATTCTTAACACAAGAATATCTTTTCCTTCCTACCAGGTTCTGACGCATCTGCGGATCACATCGCACATTGGCATTGGACTCCTCATAGGATTGCTGTACTTGGGGATTGGAAATGAAGCCAAAAAAGTCCTGAGCAACTCTGGCTTCCTCTTCTTTTCCATGTTGTTTCTCATGTTTGCTGCTCTCATGCCGACAGTCCTTACATGTGAGTCATGACCTATGCAGGAGGCATTTTTTAAGGATTTCTGTGATGCTGTTGAAATCTGTGAGAATTTTGCCAGTGACTTGGCTTCCACCGTCTTGAATATTTAATTGATTTTAATCAAACAAGGAAATGCAATGGCCTTTACAACTATTATTATTATTATTATTATTATTATTATTATTATTATTATTGAAATCCCAAAATGGTTGCGACCCAGAAGTAAACCACTATTCAGCCTTTTGTGATTTTGTATTTTTTGTGTCTACAGCTAGTAGGTTGATAGGCCACCTACAGGATTTTTAAAATTCATATATGAATATATACATAGGTTGATATAAGATCCTGCTTTTCCTCTAAAAGGAATACATGCTTACCATGCTGACCAGTGCAAAATCACCCCCCAACTGGTGAAGCAGGAGCAGGTATGGTCAGGGCAGTGGAGGTCCATGAGGGCACTTGCAGCCCATGGGCCAAATTAGGCCCACTCGTCACTCACCTCATATCGCAGGAAGTTAGCTGTGGAATTGGTAAGCCGTAGCTGCAAACCTAGGACCTCTTCCACTTTACCTGCTCCTTTATGCTGACTGAATACAAGGAACACCACCTGGTAAAGCCCAGCTATCACATTTGAATCGTAATGTTATAATCTACAATTGCAATCAGTTTCATTTTATAATGAAATGCTTTTAGAATGTTGTATTATTTTATTGTTGTTAGCCGCCCTGAGCCCGGCTTCTGCTGGGGAGGGCGGGATATAAATAAAAATTATTATTATTATTATTATTATTATTATTATTATTATTATTATTATTAATCTATTGTTGTTTTTTAATTGTTCAACATAGTTCCTCTAGAGATGGGTGTATTTCTTAGAGAACATCTGAATTACTGGTACAGTCTGAAGGCCTACTACTTGGCTAAAACGATGGCTGACGTCCCTTTTCAGGTAGACCTGTCTTTTCACATCTCTCTCTGTAATTTTGTAAAACAGCAAAACAGTAGGAATCCTGAACGCACTCAGTTATCTTTTCCATATAAATGAATGGGTGCATGTGGGGCAGCTTTGCAGTGGAGAAAAACAGGGGCGGAGGAAGGGGGCGGTGGGGACGGACATTTGGCAGTCATGGGCGAGCGGCTTGTTCCGCTCCTGGCTGCAGAGGCTGCGCTGTTCCGTGCACCCAAGCGGGTATCCCGCGCCTGGGAGGGCACCCTCCGCACCCCACACCCCTTGGGAGTGCCCCCTGCCCCCCTTGGGAGCGTGCCCACCCTGGGCAGCGCGGGCATATGCTCCGCCGCTGGGGACAACGCATACCATGACTGTTGGTGGCCTGGCCTCCCTTGGAGCAATCTGGGGGTAGGGGCAGTATGCAGGGAGTTTAGACAAACATTCTGCACATCACTATGTGATAGATTTTCTAAAAACAACACAAGTGAATTTCAAAATATGGTTAGCGCTCTTCTGAAAGGTGCTGGTGAACACTGGTTGAAGTTCAGTTGCTAAACCAATGTGGCTTACATGATGAGATGAAGAAAATGTATTCTCCCTCTTCATTTGTGTTCCATCACTGATGTGGAAAGGAAAGGTGCCAACCTACAGTGATACCATAAAGAGCTGATGTAGCAGGAAGCTCCCATTCTTCCCTCCCTTAAGCAAAAAACAGTGCTGATTATTTATATCAAAAAAGAAAAGTTGTATAATGCCATATTCCTTAAAAGATGTCTGTCTCTTTGCAGATTATGTTTCCTGTAGCATATTGCAGCATTGTGTACTGGATGACCTCGCAACCCTCTGATGCGCTCCGATTCGTCCTGTTTGCAGCCCTGGGGACAATGACATCACTTGTGGCTCAGTCACTGGGGCTTCTGATTGGGGCAGCATCCACTTCACTCCAGGTCTTGGCTCTTGCTTTTTTGTGATATTACACCAGCCTTGGCCAAGCTGCTGCTGCCTTCCACATGTGTTGGACTACAACTCCCATCAGCCTATGCTGTGGGCACTGATGAGATCATAGAATCATAGTAGTATGGAGTTGGAAGAGACCACGAGGGTCATCTAGTCCAACCCCCTGCAATGCAGGAATCTTTTGCCCAATGTGGGGCTCAAACCGTTGACCCTGAGATTAAAAGTCACATGCTCTACCAACTGAGCTGAAGATCAGACATGTAGTCCAAGAGCTCTGAAGGTCACCAACTTGGCGAAGGCTGTATTACACATCCCTGTTCCTTTCGGCAGTTGTAGCGTCAGTTTACTTGGCATGCTTAAGGATGGTGCATGCCTTCCAACAAATGCCATTGGCACTGAAAAGCCTTCTGTTAGTGATGGGTCTGGCAAAAATGCAACCCTCATTTTGCTTTAGTTTTTAATCTTGATATCTGCCTGTTTTTTTGTTTTAGGTGGCAACATTTGTAGGCCCTGTTACAGCCATCCCCGTTCTCCTCTTCTCAGGATTTTTTGTCAGCTTTGATACCATTCCAGCTTACCTCCAATGGTTGTCCTACATCTCATATGTCAGGTAAATGTGAAGGGTGCTGATTGGCACTTCAAGTGCAATTCTAATAAAGTCTCACCATTGATTAATGCATCCTCTTGGTTTAGAGAGTTAGCACATTTTAAAAATGAGAGCATGTGCATGAAATGGATGGGTGTGGTTTGTGTTTAAAGGGACCATGTTTGCCTAAGTCTGATCAACTTGATAGCATATAGGACTTGAGGCAGAGAATCCTGCTTTCAAAGCTTAGTTCAGAGAGCGTTAGCACATACTCCCTGTGTGACCACAGCTAGGCAATACACCTTTCTGCCTTTCTCTACTGAAGAAATGGAAGTTTTAGCCTTGTGTCATTATACAGAGTTGTGGAAGTGCCCCACTTTACAGACCCTTGCAGGTTTACTTCAATTAATCGCCCTCACCAGCTTCCCAGCAGGTGACCAGTCTGCAGAAACTGGAATTTATTTAGTTATTTAAAGCATTTGTGCACCACCCTTCACTTGAAAGTCCCAGGACAGAAATACACAGACAGCAAAATCTAATGAAGAATCTAAGCCAAAACACAACACAACAAGTTATGCAATAAAATTGCAAGTCAGTGAAACAGCAAAAAAAGGGAAGATGATCTCATCTCCCAGTGCACCTTCTCCTTTACCAAAGGCTGGGGCATCCCTTTTCCCCTGCTGATAAAGCCAAAACAGTGATATGGTGAGAGGTGCCATCTGTTTGATGGTTTCATACATGGCTACAATCTAGCAAGAATTAGTTTGCGTTCATATATGGGAAACTGCTTCTGCAGTTAGGATTGTTCTTACCTAATCTGGGTATCCAATAATATTTGTTTAGGGATTTTTTCTTTTCTCAGTTGGCTTGTTTTCTGATGTATGCCCCCCATTTTACTTTCATAACAACTCTGTCAATTAGGTTAGTAAGATCTTATGATTTGTCCGGAGTTTCATAGCAAATTTTATGACTGAGCAGTGGTTCAGAACTGCGTTCAGATCTAGCATCATATTCCCACAGTGCAACAAATAACATTCACAAGCAGAAACTAAAGCTACTGATATTGTCATTATTGCTTTTATGGCTTAGCTTTGGGACTGTAGGGACACAGGTGGCGCTGTGGGTTAAAGCCTCAGCGCCTAGGACTTGCTGATCGAAAGGTCGGCGGTTCGAATCCCTGCGGCGGGGTGCGCTCCCGCTGCTCGGTCCCAGCGCCTGCCAACCTAGCAGTTCGAAAGCACTTCCGGGTGCAAGTAGATAAATAGGGACCACTTACCAGCGGGAAGGTAAACGGCGTTTCCGTGTGCGGCTCTGGCTCGCCAGATGCAGCTTTGTCACACTGGCCACGTGACCCGGAAGTGTCTCCGGACAGCGCTGGCCCCTGGCCTCTTAAGTGAGATGGGCGCACAACCCCAGAGTCTGTCAAGACTGGCCCGTACGGGCAGGGGTACCTTTACCTTTACCTTTACCTTTGGGACTGTACGTGGATCATCATGGATGTAAATATAGTGATTAAAATGGCCAACCCCTTAAGCAATAATTAATTCAATTACTGTTGTTTTAAGGTACTTGATTATTATTTTTTGTCTGATAGATTTGATTCCGCTTTGACCTTGCAAACTATTATTTTCTCTAGATACGGATTTGAAGGTGTCATTCTATCCATCTATGGTTTGGACCGGGAAGATCTCCACTGCGACAAAGATGATACTTGCCATTTTCAAAAATCAGAGGCCATCCTCAAAGAGCTGGATGTAGAAAATGCTAAACTTTATTTAGACTTCATCGTGCTTGGAATTTTCTTCATCTCCTTACGCCTCATTGCCTACTTTGTCCTCAGATACAAGATTCGAGCAGAAAGGTAGAGAGGAAGCAGATGCAACAAACAACATGCAGTTGTAGACTGTTGTTATTGTCTGATTGTGGCAAACAAGTCTCCAGGGCCGAGTTGCAAGTGGAATTGTGATCTAGCCCATAGAAAACCATGTCCTGATGGATTAATGGATGCATAGTTAACCATGATTGTGAACCGACTGGGTCTGGTCATATTTCTTTTATGCTTTCTAGCTTTAACTAGGAAGACAAACTAGAAGGGAATCTTGTTTCACATCTGGGAGACATCGCTGCTGATCACAGGAATTTTTTCTCATGGAAGCTGTGTTTTCTTGTAAGGTAGCTGTAGTCATGTGGCAACAAGGTAAAAAAAAAATGGCTGGGGATCTTTCTTCTATGTCCTGCAGAAATGTGAGGAATATATTATCTCATCCTGTTGCATCACTGCAAGTTTCCTGAACTTTTGCACATATTTTCCCCACAAGAAATCCCCCATGAAAACAGATGTCTGCAAATTCGTCAAACCTTTATAAAATGAATGGGTTTTTTTCTTAAAAGAAAGGATATATAAGTAATTTGATATCTGTTGTCTTCTTTACATACAGATTTCTGGAGCTTTATTCTCATGAGCTGGTCTCATACTCCCAAATCACAATATTACAATGAAATGTCAAATTCCATGAACTCTGTAAAAAGAATTCTAGGGTGCAAAAAGTGCATTTTATCTATAAGCTGACCACAAATGATTCCTTTTAGCATTTTTCTTTCAGGATATTCTTTCAATCCATGTTTCTTATGGTGTTTGAAATATTCATTGTCCACATTTAACTACCTCCCGTGGATGCAAAAGCTTGAGTGTTCCTGCACTGGGAATCTGAGGCAGTGTAAGCAAAATAGAATCAGATCTAAACACGTGTTTGAATGTTCTAAAATATTTTAATAACACAGATATTGACAGAAGGGAGAATTGCCAATGGTGCAATGTCATGACTTCTTATGGAATAGTAAAACCTTTCTCTGGTGTGTATGTAGTTCTTCTGGTTTTTGCAAGGCCAGCATGTATAACAAAAGTCATCAGTTCTGTTTTTCATGAGTTTCATCATACATTTCTTGCAAAACATTTTGATACATACTTCCATCATAACCCAACACAGCGACACGGTGGCTCTAACCCAGTAGCAGGCAGCATGGGAACTCCCAACAGCTGAGTCATTGCTACTTTTAGGAGGGAAAGGCTGAAAGGAAATATGACCGAGAGGTCAGCATGGTGCAAACGCATCAGCAGGAGTGCTGGATTGGCTCATCTGCTGCATTTGCATCATGTCAACCTCCCCACTGTCTTGCTGTTCTCCTTCTGGTAAGCAGCAGCTCCTCAGTTGTCAGGAGGTCAAGTGGGCATCACTGCCCCACTATACCATTCTCTACTGTCCCAACCCTATTGAAATAAAATGGCTTAAGCTTGCTGGATTGCTTGGTTGCTAGATTGCAACCAAGTGGTCTAAACAGAGGCAGCCAACATGGTGCTGTCCAAATTCTGTTAGACTCCATCACCATTGACCATTGGCTGCAGCTGATGGGAGTTGGAACCCAATAAGTCTGGAGAGCACAACGTTGACTATCCCAGGTCTTAAACAATAATTAACCAATTTTTGCCATCCATTAACATTTTGCTTTCTTTTCGGACCAAGTCAGCCTCGTAAAATGAATGAAGGGTAATTGGAAGGGAGTTGGCTCTGCTCTGCATTCCTGATTTTTGCCAAGCCAATGTGCTTCTGTATATTGGCAGAATTTTGTATAGTAATTGTGGGTTTACCCAACAGTTTAAAGGGCGATATGGAAAATTAACAGAGTAGGAAGTCAGTAAAGCACCCTAGATCTGGAAGAGATCCAAATGTCATGCCAAGTTCAGCCCAGTGCACTCAGGTTGGGAAATTGAATGAATGGCATTATGTTGACTTTATGAGCGAATCAAATAAGGCTGTTTTCAGGCCAGAAGTGGTTTTGTTTCAGCAGCTCATTCAGCAACTAGATAAAATGGCCCACTCAGAGAAATTGGATCACAGTGAGATTCCCTTTTGTGCGTGTAATCTAGAAGAGCCATTGTTCAACAGACTATTTTAAGCACTTCAAAGAGATCTTTGTTAAACCAAATTGCTAGAATAAGCCACAGCTTCTGGGTGTCTCTCCCTCTCCACAATTTGGAAGATTGACGGAGAGGTATTTACTTCTAGAGTGATAAATGGCACATTTTAATACAATTTAGATTGTTTTGTGAACAGATTTATATTGCTAGAGATAATGAGTTATTTCCTTTTTACATATGTCAGGATTCAAATCTGTACCACTAACTAGAGACCCAAAATGCAGGCAGGCTTCCAGTAACCCATAAGGTCTACCTTACCCAAAAGCAGCAGTAATCTGATGTGACAGTGTATGCCTGTCATTGTAATCTGGGAGCTGTTCAAATAACCAGATTTCTTATCTAGTTGAGTGTCCTCAAATTCATTATTGTAATTCAGGTTAAACAGGTTTCTGTTTTTAAAAAAGTTACAAAAACCCGTATTAAAGGCACAACTCTTTCAACTTGAGATCATTAAACCATAATACAATGAGCAGATCATTCTGATGTGATGTCCCATCCCCCCACCTCCAAGTTTTAAGACACTTCACTTTTCAGTGAAAGAATGCTGCAAGAGAACCTTCCAATTTGCATGTGGTGGTAATCTGTTGGGTTGGGTTTTATTCTGGTGCCTCTTTTATCAGAAAGCTGTCACAGCTTTCAGAATAAGTCAGTGATGGGTTTTCAATGCAACAGTTGTGTTCGATTGAAATTGAGGTGAGTGTGTAAACCTTTCCCTCACGCACAAAATTTGATTAAAAACGGAACAGGTGCACAACAGGAAGTTGATGGAAGACGAAATGAAAACTCAAGACACCTCTTTGTGTTCTTATGTTCCAAGCTGACGTTAGAATGTTCTCCTTTACATCAGTTCTGTACTTGGGACAACATACCTCCTGCTGGTGGCAGGAGACCCCCAGCTGTCCACTTTGTCCATGCATCAAATCAGACATGACCATAATAATCCATCTTCCATATATTGCCATGAAGAGGCAAAGGGCTAAAACTGCCTAGAGCAGGTGAATGTCACAAAATGTCATCTGATTGTAGGATATAGCCACAATCAGCCTTCCACAGTTTGCGATTGATGAATTAGATGTCATGGATTTACTTAAGATGAAACAGAACTTGATTGGGCAGGAAGAACTGGCTTCTTGATGCTTTCCATAATAGCCTCAAATTACTTTGCCAATATGTCCATTTTGTATTTTCAGTTTTGGGAATTTAAAGTTGGATTGTTTTCTTTTTGCCACAAACATTTATAATATTCTTATTCCTACTCAGTTGCTCCATGGCATACTTTCTCATAAATAAATGAACAAATCTGCCACCATGGGACGAAGCTAAAGTGGTGCAGCTTGGAAAATGAAATTTTAACAAGGAAATGAGTCAATCCAGAAATAAATTGAACAATTTACCTTAATACAGCAAGCATGACACTAGTCATTATATATTTAAGTTTCAATTATCACAATGTTAGTGGGTGCTTTAGGGAATTTTGTTTTCTATTGGTTGTGGGATTGGTATGACCTGTCACTAGCTGCTTTTATAGAGGCTGTGCCCCATAATTATAGAGAAATGTCAAATTCTATTACCGGTGGCTTATGATAATTCTTATAGCTCCTTTTCAGTGTGATGAATTGTATACCGCAGCCCATGCCAACCTTGTGTCCTCTGGCTGTTGTTGGACTACAACTCCTATGATGACCAGCCCGCACAGCAGGTGGATGAAGGCTGGTTATTTACTCTGTGAATCATGCACTGAAAAAACATGTTCCTGGCTTAGTATCTAGCAGATTTGAATAATTCCACTTGTATTGGTGCATTCCATTACAAAACTAAAAAATGAGAATTTTTTTTTTTTTGGCAAGGAATGAAAAAAAAAAACTGTGAAAGAATTGCACCTGTGGCCTATTGTTTCTTTTCAATCATTTATGTATTCATAGCTACAGCAATTATCTTCTGCTTCTGCGGCTGGAGATAATTCCACAGGAGTTACAATTGTGCATGCTGTTGTTCTTGCTTGTGGAAGCGCTTGGCAATGGCCATGTTTGCTACAGCATGTGAGCCATCTGCTATCATAGCAATGGGTGAGACACCTGATCTCAAAGCAATCATGGAATGTTCATAATGCCTCTGGTATTCCAACTAAGTACTGAATCCTGCCCAAACGATGTTTTTCCATTTAAAAAGGACACTCAAGTGGGTCTTAAAATGGCAAAGAAAATGTTGCCTTTGAAATGACATTTGTGTAAAAGTTAAAAAGGGAAACTGCACAGTTCCTATCAATTTATTCCAACATCGGGGTCTCCTTTCTTGCTTTCTTAGAAGCTCATTTCACGAATGCATGGGGTGGGGGGACGACTCAGGATTATGCCCACTGTTCCCCCTCCTATGTACAAATAGGCCCTATGTGCTTGCAGATTGCATGCGTATGGACTATGCGCAGTCAGGAACCAGCAAAAGGTAGGGTCCCATATCACACATACACCTGGCATGTGCATAGACTTGGCTCAGGCTGAACATGCAAGCATTGGGGTCAGCAGCAGTAGCCACAATCTTCCTCCTCTTCCTTCTCTCTCTACACATTCAACGCACCTGCAGTTTTCTTGTGAAAAGGGCTCAAGGTGTTTGCTTTTCAAAAACATGAAATCAAAAGTAGGAAATGGCAGTTTTATAGGTCTATATATTCATTTACTAGATCTCAGTGTTGACATGAAGTCTAACCCCAGTTACTCAAGAGTAAGTACCATTGAATTCAATAGGACTTACGTCTGAGTAGACAGGATTAGGCTTGTGCTTGCACTGTAAGTGTATTTTCCAGAGGATTATCTTTCCTTTTATTTATGTGATCTGTTAGAAACCTGGAAGTACTAAATAGTCTGTGGAGCTCCTTCTCTTCCTCAGGTTTTGCTGAAATTTTACTAGCCTGATAGTCTAAAAAGAACCCAACAATATTTGTCCTTGTAGCTTTAAATGAAACATTGAATTGTTCTTTTTTTTTAATGATCATGAGACATCCATCTTTTTAAAAAATGATTTTCTGTATGTGAGTTGTAGTGTATGGTATTGCTGACGGTGGATTTAAACTATTTGTACAATACTGGCTCTCGGATGCAGCGAGCTGTTGCCCTTAAACCTTATTTAGTTATTTAAGATACTTAATGTGTGTATGTATGTGGGTGGGGTTTTTTTAAAAAAGAAAAATAATAAATAAAAACAAAACGCAAGAGTCAATGCAAGTAAAATGTCAAAAACTCAGCGTGCTGAAGTGTGCATATACTGTATGATATCCTTCACTAAGCTGATGCTGTCCAGATGTTTTGAACTATAACACCCATCAGTCCCATCAACAGCTGTGTTGGCTGGGGCTGATGGGAGTTGTGGCCCAACTAGAGGACACCAGTTTAGTCAAGGTTGCTGTCTGTCAACTAGCTCTCCTTTATTGGATGTGTAATGCACCCCTGCATTACTTTGGATTCCTTTTGGTTTTGCTGTTTTAGAGACTATTGCTGCTTGCACGCTGTGATACATTTGCACTGTTGTAGATATATGTAAACATTGTCTTCTTTCTACCCCCTGCTCCTCCTCCTCCCCCAGGTGACTTGTTCATATTTTGAAGTTTAGACAATGTTAGTGAACGACATGTACCTGATTCATGTACCTAATCAAAAGATTTAGGATGTTGGTATTCTAACTCTGTACTTTAAAGATAATAACATGAAAAGGCTTTGTATATTTCTGTATAGTAAATTCCTAGAGGATCTTTGTATGTGCATTATTTTCCAAATTAGAGCTCTTGTTTTCTGAAAATGGAGAACACTTAACAATGTAACAAACAGAGAATAAAATAAAAGTATTGCTATTTTCAGATTATCAGCTTGGTCGCTCTTTAATGGCCTGATTCAACCATCCTTCAGCTTTTCAGTTCAAGGATCAGTCTTTAACCGCAAACAGTAGGGCATGTTGGAGAATTCCAACAAAAATGGGAACAGAAGCAGAAACTGCCAATGTTTGCTTATTCATGCCATGCCCAGAATGGCAATCAATCCAATGGGTTGTGTGGAAATAATTACATCATTGTGTTAAGTTTGTAATTTAAGTAACTTATGTAACTAATTGCATAAATTACATTAAATAGTAGACAGCAAGATAAATAACACAATATTTAGTGGAAACCGAATGGCAGCAGAAAGGAAACACTGCTGATTGTGAGAAATACAGTTGGAACAGAAATTGGTTGCCTTCTTGCATCCCTAAACACAGGACCCACTTTTTTGTTTTTAGGCCATATATGTCTGCTTTTCTCTTTTTTCTGTCTACTCACTCCCAAGCCTGCCTCTTTTTAGTCCCTTTTTAGTCGCATTAAAACAAATTGGCTCTCTCTGCTAATTCACAGAAACCTCATTCTATGAGGCATACTGTGCAATTGCACTTACATAAGTGGGACCCAGTAACCAAAATACCCTTTCCTATTTTCCTTGTCTAGAAGGTAAATGGAGAACATGGTATATCTCATTATGCATGGTGTGGAGAGAATGGCGAGAGAGATGCTAATAGTAGAACTCAGGGACATCCAATGTAGCTGAACAATGGAAGATTCAGGGACATCAAAAAGAAAGTACTTCACCAAACAGTTAAACTATGGGATTCATTCTTTCAAGTGATGATCACCAACTTGGATGGCTTAAAAAGAGGACTGTCATAGGTTTCTCTTTGGCTATTGTGACAACAGGATGCTAGGCTAGATGGACTAAGGGGTTCTTCTTACATTTCTCCTCTTTATGCTGATTTGTATTCTACTTTTGGGCATGTAGTCAAAGACTGTACACTAGAGGGTGCTGTGAGATTTCCTCATTGCAGAGTGAGACCAGAAATGGTCCTTGCTCAAAAATATTTTTACTGAATACAATTCTGTAAAAGACATCAGAACATCATGGTTTATACTTGTGTATACACATCTGCTAAACTATGCTTTACAGTAAGGTAAAGGTAAAGGTACCCCTGCCCGTACGGGTCAGTCTTGCCAGACTCTAGGGTTGTGCGCTCATCTCACTCTATAGGCCAGGAGCCAGCCCTGTCCGCAGACACGTCCGGGTCACGTGGCCAGCATGACAAGCTGCATCTGGCGAGCCAGCATAGCACACGGAACGCTGTTTACTTTCCCGCTGGTAAGCGGTCCCTATTTATCTACTTGCACCCGTGGGTGCTTTCGAACTGCTAGGTTGGCAGGCGCTGGGACCGAACGACGGGAGTGCACCCCGCCACGGGGATTCGAACCTCCTACCATGTGATCGGCAAGTCCTAGGCGCTGAGGTTTTACCCACAGCGCCACCCGCGTCCGTATACTTTACAGTACTTAATATTAATTTCTTCCATATACTTCTGACATCTCAAATGGGTCTGCACTTTATGTAAAATTGTTTGGGAACCTGTGCTCCAAGGATCACATACAGCTCTCAAGCTACTTTAATGTGGGGGTAGGAAAGGGTGAAGAGAAAGAGGGTGAAAATGGGTGGGGAGTCAAAAATTGAAAAATCCAAGTCTATGAATGGCTAGCAGCAAGGATGGCTGTGTATTATACCTGAAGGAGTGTCTCCACCCCCATCATTCAGCCCAGACACTGAGGTCCAGTGCTGAGGGCCCTCTGGCAGTTTCCTCGCTGCAAGAAGTGAGGTTGCATGGAACCGGGCAGAGGGCCTTCTCAGTAGTGGTGCCTGCCCTGTGGAACGCCCTCCCATCAGATGTCAAGGAAATAAACAACTATCTGACTTTTAGAAGACATCTGAAGGCAGCACTTCAGGGAGGATTTTAATGTTCAATGTTTTATTGTGCATTTAATTCTGTTGGGAGTTGCCCAGAGTGGCTGGGGAAACCCAGCCAGATGGGCAGTGTATAAATTAATTGTTGTTGTTGTTGTTGTTGTTGTTGTTGTTGTTGTTGTTGTTGTTGTTGTAAATTAGTTGTTGTTGTTGTTGTTGTTGTTGTTGTTGTTGTTGTTGTTGTTGTTGTTTTCCAGTAATGGGGACAGGATGCTTCTGAATACCAGATGCTGCAAAGTACAGAGGTAATTGCTGTTGTGCTCATGTCCAGTTTGTCAGTTTCTCATAGACAACGACTTGGCCATTGTGGGAACAGGTGGGACCAGATCAGAAGGAAGTATGAGCTGGTAAGGCAGGGGGGCCTGAGGCAGACCTGCCAGCTTGCCCACAGGACCACGGGTGCCCAGGGCCACACATGCCATTGGCATGCCCATCCGACGTCAGCATGCCTGCCGATGTAATTGCCTGATGTCAGCATGCCCCATGGAGTGTGCAAAAATTTGTGGGTGCCCGACCCCTTCATGGGGAATGTTGTGGGGGCTGGAGCACTCAGGGACCCGGGCACCTGGCGCCCATGGCCTGGGGAGATTCCCAAAAGCCCAGAGAGAGAGGCTGCCAGGCCTGAGGTTCTCCACATCTGGTTTATATATCTGGCAAGGAGGGGGGAAATGGAGGAGAGGTGAAATTAAGGAGTGGGGCAAGCAGTCGGTCTAGACCGCAGGCAAGAAAAATCTGTACAACCCATGATAGCCTGTTGGAGCAGGAGGAAGAAAGAGGGAAAGAGGAGGGAGAGTCACAGAAGGATGAAATGAGGATGCACCACCCAGTCCTTATAAGTCTGTTAAAAGGCCATGAGTGTCGCTTTCCCTCCGCCCCTTCACACACCACACCAACTGCTAGTGGGCATAGATCGGAGAAACGACCATAATATTTCTGTATGCTCCTTTTATTATTATTTTAGGGTGCAGTAGAGTGTTGAAAAACATGCATCACTGGCAGCAGAGTTCCGTTTCATCCACAGGAGAGCACATGCAGATGTATGTAGTTTCGCTTTATTTTTCTTCCAGAAGATCATCAGAGCAGAAAGGCAGATTTGTGTCTTATTTTGATTTTAAGAGATGCATTCTGAAAACAAAATAGGATTTTTTAAAAAATGATATTAACTGGGCTAAGTGGGAAATATGTACCCGATAGGGCTGCCATTTGGAAATTGATTTATTTCATTATTTGGCAATGTCAACAGACCACTCCTAAACATGTTTACCTGATCCATTAAGCCCCATCGTGGGTCAGAGGCACACATGAAATTACTACTTCTCAAGGCAGTCCTGTTTAGGGAAGTTTTTAATGCTTGATGTTTTATTCTGTTCTAATATTCTGTTGGGAGCCGCCCAGAGTGGCCGGGGAAACCCAGCCAGTTGGACGGGGCATGAATTATTATCATTACTATTATTATTATTACATAAAAACAGAAAATCAGCTTTTAACAAAAGTGCTCCGGCTGTTCCAGAAATCCTTCTATGAGCCCATGGGATGGATAACTAAACTAGTTCACTGCTTGTACCTCAGAGATCATGGAAGTTGCTGCGCAGCTGAGATCTGTGAGCTACTGACTCACGTCAGGTTTCGGGCCTGAATGGATGAGTCCTGTGAGTGAAAAGAAGTGACCTAATGTAACACATGAACCGTCTTGGAAAAGCACCGAGGCCTTACTGCCTGATCTCCCTTCATCTTGTAGGCACACATGGAAGGGCATGCTGGTCACTCTGTATCATTTTTAGAGCATTGCCTTCTTTTTGTATTTCCTTTTGTATTATTTTGGCTTAAATGTATTCTACTGAAGTAGTAGCTGCCATGGGCAGCAAAAAAAGTAAAAAGTTAAAAAAGAGAGGAGTACCATCACAAAAAAGCCATTGCTAATAAGTCACTAGAACTATGATGAAAAGTAAGACTCTAATAAAGTATAGAGGGAGATGTATGTGGAGGGTTTTGCTTCATCCTCAACTGTATTTGCAATGCACATATGCATTCCTGAACTTTAGAAATATCTCAAGACAGGACATACCCTCCAGCATGTCCCAGAGGAAAACCAGGATGTACGTCTTTCGAGGCTGTGTTCCCATGCAAGTCACATGACCCATTGAAGAGCACTGCACCCCAAAGCACAGTCTTTTTATGGGAATCAGGTGACTCACACAAGACCAGCCCCCCAATGGGATATCCCTATTTAATTAGGACAGTTGGGGGGTTTGACACAGAGTATGGTGTCCAATGTGGTGCCCTCGATATGTTCCAACTCCCAAAAGTCCCATTCAGCATGGCCAAATATCGGGGTTGTGGGAGTTGTAGTTCAACAATATCTAGAGGCTGCCACATTGACCATCACTGCTGTACAAGTTTTTCTTCTGTTGAACTAATCTGTACGAGGTAAGAAATTAAAACTAGTGTAATTGGTGCCATTGAGAAACTTGAGCAAGTAGATCTTGCATTGTTATTTTACTACCATTGCTGTTCTTGTTTGTATTATACTGTTGTATTAATGGAAGATTGTGTCTGGGGGGGAGGCTGTATTTGTTGCTTGTGGTGTTGTTGTTTTGCTATATATTTTTATGTCTATCAAAGCTGACTTGCCCTGGAAGGTAGTATAAATAACTATATACATACCTGAATCACTTCCAGGAAAGAAGCACCAGATGACTCCAGGAATACTTGAATCAAAACAGCATCCTCTGCTGTGGCAGGTCTGAGCACTGATGTATGGGTAGCCACAGTTCACTCTTGCTTTGGGCTGCACCGCACATTGTTGTGTGGCTGTTAAAGACAAAGTTCAATTGATTCTGTCATGTGGCACTTCCTTTATGAAGGGTAGGCCCATCATGCTGCAGTCTGATTTTGAAAATTCTGAATTCATTGATTTCCTCTGATTCTGATGTTGTCTCATAACAATGGATAATTACTCTCTGGAAACAGCCACCCATTATGTCCTCAGGGAAAGGTTCTATGGCAGGGGTAGTCAATGTGGTGTCGCCCAGATATTATTGGCTTGTAGCTCCCATAAACTCATCGCAGTGATGACAGAAGTTGTAATCTAACCCCAGAAGGGCACCACATTGGCTACCCCTGTTTTATGGCATAATTTGTTTTGGATGTTTCTTTCTGCTCTCAGTTTGCCAGACACAATGCTACGCTACACCAAGCACTGTTAATCAACACAGAGAATATATTTCTGTTGTATGACTTGATTCCTGAACAAGCCTATTTCTTTCTAGATGAGGAAAAAACCTTATAAAAACAAACACATCTCACCAGCACATCTCAGCCAACATCAGGCCAAAGGAAAAGAGTAAATCCCATTACAGTTACAGTTAACAGATCAGCGGAAGGTGTGTGTGTCACTAATGAAAGTAAGCAACAGCCAAGGCAGCTACTCTGTACATGCTTTCTCTTCTTGACCAAATCTGATCTTGACCAAATTCCCTATTGCAGCAAGCCTATAAATTCCAGTAATCCACTTTACACCACTAGGGATGGTTGATCTGCCAAGTTCAGTTCCTTTCAGTTTTTCACTTTCCTAATCATAAAATTCAGTTCTCCATATTTCTACATCAGTTTGCAATTTCTTTTTTTAAGTCCTCAACAGTGTTTCAGTGTGAATTTCTCCTAATATACATGTTTGTATGTAATTTTGCCTAATTTACACAATTTTGCAAAGCGGTTTCCTCTAATGTAAAGAACTACCTCTTTTATTTTCACTAATAAGTGCAATTATTTTTGCACACTTAATCCCACTATATATACATTTTTGCACACATTACTTGGTTGGAGAACTGCATTGCACAATTCAGAAAATGATGGCTTTCAAAGGATGGCTCTTTATAGCATTTTGAAAAGAGTGAATTATGCAGGTTTGCCTTTAAATGTGAACAGAATGGAATATCTCCCCTATCCCAAAGCACACCCATTTTCACCACAGCTTCAGGCTTCCATGCATGCACCTTTGCTGAGAAAGTCCTCTGCATGTGCAAGCAGCTGCTCTATTTGCAATCCCTCTACTATCCTGGACTATGGCCTTAGCTCGGTTAGACAGTCTAACTGGGCTCTATCCATAGCTTTGGACTGAAAGCAGCAGAGTGGGCTGAACTTTTCTCAATTGTCCCCTCTCTGCTAAACAGCTACTTGGTACTATTCAAGGGTCTCTGTCCCAGGTGAGCATGTGCAAAATACCAGAATGGGCCATACACTATCCAACTGCATCCCCAGACACTTAGGGATGGGGAGGATGCATTGGGTGACCCTCAACTGGCTGTGGCTCTCTGCCAGATGCCCCCTGCATATTTGAACCTAAGAAGAGCCCTGCTGGATCACACCAAGGTTCCATCAAGTCCAGCATCCCATTTTCCACAGCAGGCAACCAGATGCTTAAGGGAAGCCCACAAGCAAGACACGAGAGCCACAACGCTCTCCAGCTTGTGTTCTCCAGCAACTGGTGTCCTGAGCCATAGAGCCTCTGAGCCTAGAGGCTTTGGAGTCTTGTGCCTTCAAACAGACTTGTGTCTTCCTTTCACAGCAAACATTGGCGTGACACTAGTGGTACCCACGGCAAGAAGGCCACTGGCATAAAGTGTGAAGTGGGTAGCTCTTATTTAATGTTTCAAGGAGCTGGTTTAGTATTCCCCAAGAAAAAAATGAAACAGTTCCACTCACGTCTTTGGAGAGTAAATCCATTAGTCAGGCTGCTGAGTCCTAGAATCAGGACAATAGCGAATAACAAGAAGCTCTTGTGCACCATGGCAGCTCACCGTTCTCTGTCCTGAACCTTCAGGTCTCCTCCAGAAAACAAACAACAATGTTAAGGTCTAGGCAAAAGATTTGCAGAAAACAATTTTTATAGCGGCCAGTTTGCTCAACATTTTCAGATAATTTTTATCTTGGGAGGCAAATGTCTTTGTCATCACGACTCCACCTGTGTTTTGATTTTGATTAAAGATTTCTATATATGTTCCAGGTACATTATCAAGGGGCAGAAATGATGATTCGATCGGTAAACTTAGTGGGAGGGATCTGTGGCAAAGATCGGCCTCAGATTCTTTCCTCATGAATCACCCCCAGCCACCCTTAAATCGATCCACATCATGTTAGTGCAGCACTTCAGGCAACTAAGGTGCCCATCACTTGACTGGGAAAGAAATAGTAAAGGTAAAAGGACCCCTGACCATTAGGTCCAGTCGCGACCAACTCTGGGGTTGTGGCGCTCATCTCGCTTTACTGCTGGGTCATGTGGCCAGCATGACTAAGCCGCTTCTGTCAAACCAGAGCAGCGCACGGAAACACCTTTTACCTTCCCGTCGGACCAGTACCTATTTATCTACTTGCACTTGACGTGCTTTCGGACTGCTAGGTTGGCAGGAGCTGGGACCGAGCAACGGGAGCTCACCCCATTGCGGGGATTTGAACCGCCGACCTTCTGATCGGCAAGTCCTAGGCTCTGTGGTTTAACCCACAGCGCCACCCACATCCCGGGAAAGAAATAGGACATGCCAAATTGTGTCAGTTCACAGATGTATGTGAATGTGCAATAGTCTGTTGAGGACTCTATGCATTTGGAAAAAAATGTTAAGTTTTGGGGAGATTTCTGTCTTATACAGGTACCTGGAAAAAAATTCAGAAGAAGACAGAAAAAGACAATCCCACTTCCATCATTTGCATTTATATAAAAAGCAAAATGCTGTTTCTAATTGAATACGTACACTAGTAGAAGGATGATTTTATAGTTTACTTTGTTTAGGGTTGCCAGACGTATGGCAGCCCTAACTTTGTTACCAAAGTCAGCAAGAAACAGCTGTTCCTAAGATTGCTCTCTGTTCCAGTACTGATGTAGGGCAAATGTATATTTTCACATAAACAATTTCCTGCTTGGTAAGAACCTATGTTATCTTAATTTGCCAATATTAGCTCCATTATGACAGTCTTAGCTGTTAGAGTCATGCCTATGTAAAAAATAAATCTATCTCTCTCTCTCTCTCTCTCTCTCTCTCTTTCTCTCTCTCTCTCATTTTTATAACTGTACATGAAAATAAAATTTGAAAGCTGAGTAATGCATTGACCAAAGGTGTAACTGATGGGGAAGGGTTACTGTGATTAATAGCACCAAAGTCACCCAGCACGGCACAAATGTGCTAATCAACTGATAAGTCTCCCCACAGATAAGCAAGACCAGTATTGCTTCATCTGTGATCCTCCCTAATTTGTGATTAAGTATTTGAAACTCTCCAACAATGTCAAAAGTAGAACTACTTGGTTTACCAATCCTGTCCTGAGAGCAGGTAAAATGGCTACTTACAACAATGACCAAAAATGAGAAAATGTATCACCAAAAAGGGGACTAATTGTTCTATGCATAATGTTTGCAGGTGCCAATAGATATGTAAAGGTACACATTTATAAATAACCTCTGGAATTTAAACAGAAATGCACTGCATCTCATTATAATATGGAAGACCACATGACCCATAGGCCTGCTCAGTCTACAGTCCTGGTGATAACTATTGCTTGGCATCTTCAAGGCCCCTGCTTCTCTCCATTATTGTGCTGCTTCATCTTTAAATTGTACTTTGAAAAGGCCACTTCTTCAAATATAGGACTCTCCTCTCACAGCCCTTCAATTAGATGGCTGCCCATGTCAAGGCAGGACTTATGGTCATTCTAAGAAAATGGCTTTTGGAGTATGAAGCTTTCAATTTGCACGTGCAGTAGAAAGAGAGAAAGCAAAAGTATACGGACATGCATTTCTGGTTTCACTGCTTCTACTGTAAAACAAATATCAGTTTTCCATGAATTAGTTTAGGCAGTGCTTCTTTTCTAAAAAAAATGTTTAGGGGTACTTTCATCTTACTACCCATATTGAAATAATGCCTCCCAATAAGGCCAAACTTAAATTCACAAACTGTTTAGGGGTATGCTTACCCCTGCGTACCCCCCAGAAAAAAGCACTGAGTTTAGGTTTGTTATGGATGGGGAAAGGTCAATGGTGCGATCACTTAAAGTGTATTTCTTCCCACTGGGGAATGCACACAGTGTATGCATGAGATATCCTTTATCAAACTCTGATAGCACACAGGTGGACAGTACTAGCTAATACAGTGGTGGTGCCTCGGGTTACATATGCTTCAAGTTACAGACCCTGCTAAGCCAGAAATAGTACCTCGGGTTAAGAACTTTGCTTCAGGATGAGAACAGAAATCGTGCAGCAGCGGCGTGGCAGCAGCGGGAGGCCCCATTAGCTAAAGTGGTGCTTCAGGTTAAGAACAGTTTCAGGTTAAGAACGGACCTCCGGAACGAATTAAGTACGTAACCAGAGGTACCACTGTAGTTGCCAAAACAAGGTCACTGGGAATAAGGACTGCGTTAGAGGTTTGTAGATTATTTTTTTAAAAGCTTCTTCGAATTATACATAATGTTGGAAGAATGTACAAAATACAGTCAATACATGTACATTCCTGGTTGTAAGTAGGAAGGCACAAAGATAAAGGCTGGCTGGGGGCAGAATGGGATTGGTGTGGCAGTATCCTTTTCCCCCAGTGGACTAGCCTCCACAACGCCCAGGATAGTGCTGTCCTGTGTAAATATTAGCAGCAGTATAGACTCACACAAAAGAACCGAAAACTGAAATAACTGTGTATGTAAACACTTAGTGGTACACAAGACCCATAATTGGAATGCTGGGTGTCTTTTACTTTCCTTAAAAGCAGCCACGCAGACCCATGGACACCTCGCGTGGTGCTGGGGAGAGCACTAGCTATCTCTTGGTGCTATTACATGCACTTAAATCATCCCCCCCCCCAAAGCTGCATTAACCACAGGGAGAGGCGAGCAGGTACCATACTGGATAAAGGACTGGATCTGCTGCTGATGCAATCCATTTCAAGCTGACACTGACACATCTTGAGAAAGGATGATGGAATTGTGTCCCATACGATTACCTCTTTGGATTTCACAGTGAATGGATTGGATGATGCTCTGAGTCTGAATGATTGTCATAACATGGAATGGACCAGATTTCCCATAGGTCCACCACAGCTCCCCCTGCCCCCTTTGCCTCTCCACATCATGGAGTGTGGCTCAACTGCTTTAAGTCACTTGAAACCATTCGTCTCACAGGCCCCTTTCTGCAGTGCACCTCTCCTTTGAGTTAAAAGTTGGTGGATGGATGGGAGATATACCTAGAAGGAGTATAGGCCAGCTTGGCTGGATCTAGACACATCAAAAAACATCTCAGGAAAACACTCTGTAAATCTCACATTGGCGAAAGACAGAACTCTACATTGCCACCTGGTGTCACAGTGTTATAACACATTTAAAATGCCTTTTTCTTTACTAATGTAGCTGAATCACTAGTTTATGATTCTGTGAGTGTGGCCAAAAATAATCTCAAGCTCTAGACTGTATTCTTGTTGTAAAATATGTTGCTAGATATCCAGCCTACTTGGATAATAGACTTGTGTCACTTTGCACTGCTGTGACATAAGAGCTTAAAGGTGAAAAAATGTCAAGTGCATCAAAAAGAGAAACACATCATCGTTATTTTTTTGCAATGCTTTAATATGCTGAATGCACAAGAAAGTTTCATAAAGATAAAGCAAATAGTGGGAAATAAAATGCATTTCTACATTCTCAAGAGTAATAGCCAAGGTTGGCAAAAAATACTATGGACCTGAGACTAATTAGCTACATTTATAGCAGACATAGGTAAACTCGGCCCTCCTGATGTTTTGGTCATTATCCCTGACCAGCTGGGGATGATGGGGGGCCGAGTTTGCCTATGCCTGGTTTATAGCTTTTGGGGGAGATGATTTGCAGTTGTTGTGTGCAGACTGACCTCCCTGGAAAGGAAAGAAGCAGAAAATCAGGGTGGAGAGCAGGAAATGTTGAAAAGCGACTGCTACGCTAGCATTTTGTTTTCTGTTTTTGTCTTGGAGGGATGCCGTTGTCGGATGTTCCTGGGCTGTGCCTTCATTTGCCTCTAATTTGCTGAAATGAAAAGAAGAGAAAGCTGCTTAGAGGGTGAACATTCCTGTTTCAACTGTCTGGAATCTGAATAGGGCTTGGGAGAAATTTCATTGGTTATGGATAAGTTGGAGGTTATCCTTGCTCTTTTCTGGATGGCTTCCTGCTTGGGTTGTCAACTAAGGGATGTAGACCCAAAGAAATCAATGGACTGAAGTTAGTTATGACTTAGTCCATCTTTATTGCATCCCTATAGCCTTGGCCCTCTCTGGATTGTATCCCATGTTGTGGGAGAAAAGTTGGCCAAAATTATTTAGGGAATCTTCCTTTACCCAGGGATTAAGTTAAACGCATCCATACAATTGTAAACATCGTAGATTTTTCCAAATGGGAGGTTGTGGGTTGAGAGAGATCAACCTCTCTGATGCAAAACACAAAAGAAAAGGGGAAGGAAGAATACACTTGTCATGCAAAATGGTAGAAAGAGGGAAAGAGACAGGGTTCTTAAGCCTGCCAGTTCTAGTAACACTCAGCAGTTATAAAGTCTCTCTCTCTCTCTCTCTCTCTCTCTCTCTCTCTCTCTCTCTCTGTGTGTGTGTGTGTGTGTGTGTTGGACCAAGGTAGGTCAGGATTATTCTTTTCTCAGAAATTGCAAGTGTTTGATAATATCTGGAGAGAACCCACAATGAAGTGCTGCTCAAAATGAGATAAATGTTGATGGGGGCTGAGATGGGGAGACTTCTGAGCTGTCAGTCCTTTACATTATGCTTCCTAAAGCAGGAACATAGTGTGGGTTGCTGGCACCTGGGATGGTAGACTGGGCAGCAGTCAGTCCCTTTGCTAAGCGACATCTAATTGTGGGAGTCTCTCCTTGCAAACTAGCCCCGACCGGTAGCAGAGATAAGGCAGAGAAACCCAAAGCTGCTGTGTCGCCGCACTCTCCTGTCCTTGCAGTGAGGTGCAACACACATGGCTCTGGCAGTGCTTTCCTGCCTTTCTGTGCCTGGCATCCCTTTGCCTACCGCAAGAAAGAGGCACTGCCACTGCATAAGCCTCTAAGGCCTCAATGAGGGAGCCTGACGTGGGGCAGCTGGTTGCGCCCCCTTAGAAATTTGTGCTCAGGGCCCCACTGTCACTGTCCAGAAGCAGAGCACAAGTGCTTCACCTTGAACTTGGCTAGGACCAGCAATTAAAAAAAACAACACCCAGATGTATTACCAAATGTATGGCATATCCTCCCCATTCCCCAGGAACAGCTGTAGGATAAGCTCTTGATATCTATTAGTTTTGGGTTTTTTTAATGAAAACAAATAAAAGCTGTTGCTTACCTCCTCAGCCTCGGCCCCAGCGGCGGCCCCAGCGCCAACCTCGGCGAAAGCCTCGGCGAAAGCCACCTCGTCGGCCTCGTCCACCTCCCCGTCCACGCCTGGCATCCGCCACACTAGCCAATCCTACGATCAGGAGAATTGCCAGCAGCCAGATCCATTTGAAGTTCATTTTTATCTGAAATCTTCACAGAATCTTCAGACCTGTTAAAGCATTTCATATCAAAGGTGTGACTCAACAGAGGTTCAATCTGCATTTTTTCAATAAAGAAAGGCAAAAAATGGCAGTGTTTGGTTTGACATTTGTATAGCATTTCTGGTGTCCAAAAGTGCTGTTATGATGACATCATTCCTCTAAGGTAAATCAGTATTATTATCTCCCACATTGTGAGGGCTGAGACTGAAAATGGCTTGCACAAGTGAATTCATAGCAGTGGCAAGATTCAAACCAATGAAAATTCACATCTGAGTAGGTGCATGTACTCCTAGGGTATCACTAACACCCCCCCCCCATGTTTCAAAGCTTAGGAATGTGTCATGTGTTACGATGCTGGACTTGATAAAGTTTGGGTTTGATCCAGCAAGGCAATCCTAACTAATAAAGTTCTGAATCTCTCAGTTTCCTGCTGCATCACAGAGGAGAAAGAGGTAAATATTAATGAACTTGAGCAGCAGACGTTACACAAATAAAGGGAAGGAAACAGGTAGAAATACAAGATAAATGTACTTGAATGGAAGAATAGACTACAAGATAAAAATTCATCAACAGGCACAAACACTCAAGCAGCTGTGTCTTATCAGCACAGATATCATAGCAAGCAAAGCAAAGCAAAGTGTGAGGAAACGTGGCTCTCCCAAGCTCTTTCTGCAGGCCACAACTCAATTCAACTGGCTCATGGAAATCAAAAGACTCCAACTCCATTCATGTGAATTCACACTCTCACACACCAGTTAGAGATGGATGAACCTGTCAGTTTCAGAGTCTCTCAATTTCTCATTTTGACAATCTCAGATTCAGTTTGGTGTATTTTGCCATCAACTTTGAAATTTCTTATAAGTTTGCATGAAGATTCATCAGAATTTCTCCTAACACCCCCCCTTCTTGTATGCAACTTTGCCTCACATACACATTTTTGCAGGCAATATTCCCTAAGAATGCATTTTGGTCTACTATTTTCACCATTATCTGCCTTTCTAAGCCCCTTATGTGCACTTTCCGTACATCTTCTCTTGGTTGGAGAGGGTGACACAAAATTCGCAGAAGTTTGAATTTTGAACCAAAGCCTCATTTCAGTTTGTGTATTGCGAAGTGGGTAGAGATGCATTAAAATGAAAATCAAACCAAATCCCTTGCCTCCCAGTTGCTAGAACCACTTGACTTACCCCACCTGAATGAGTTGCTGAACAGCTCGATGAGAAACAGCAGGATATCAAAACTCAGAAGGGCAAGGCTAATTTATATGGTTCAAGAAGACCTCCTCCTTCCTGTGGCAGCCCCTTGAGGTGAAACAGCTATCAATAATTGCGCCAATGAAATAACCGTTAGTAAACCCATAAGCCAAGAACTGGATGTTGGGTTCAGGAAACAATGCAAGGCAACAGACTTTTTAGCAACATTTCAGTTGATTTCTTATATCTTTTATGTCAAAAAAAATCCAACTGTTTTGTGGTCACAAGAAGCTGCTGCTTCCATGTGTTGCATTTTCCTATCTTGAGCAACAGGTAAATGAGACTTGGGACATTTTAACTGGCAACCTTCTTTATCTGGCAATGTTTCTTTTCTTTTTTACCTGCAACTTTCTCATGCAAAGAGGAACACAACTTTAGCAGATCCATTGTGTATCCCCCTCATATATGCTCATTTTTAAAGGTATCCCCCCAATATATGCTCATTTTTAAAGGTATCACCCTCATATATGCTCATTTTTAAAGGCAATGATTCCACAAAACCAACATTCGAATATCTACTTGAGAAGGCTTTTGATGGTGCTGAGCAAGGTTCATATTTCAGACTGGGCTTTTTTTTTTTTAAGTCTATAATTTTTCTGTAGTCACTACAAGTAAGAGATTTTTTTAGGAGCTCAGTAATTTCTGTTCCTTTAGAACAGAATGTATGTATTTATTATATTTATTTGTCACTACGTACAAGTGTCTCAATGTGATTGACATAAGAAAAGTAAGAAAGAACACAAAACATTAGACCGAAAGATAAAGGTATCAATTAAACAAGACCTCAAGTGCTACACACACACACACCTCACTTAAAAGAATGAGGACAATAAAAGTCGTCCTAGACATAAATACTTGCCCTCCCAATATGGTAGAGTAGGGTACTCAATATGGAGGGCTACCACAAATCATGCAGTTGAGTTTCCTGCATTTGGGAAAATCGCAGGGGTCAGCACACTCACAGTGAAATGGATGAGCCTCAACATTGGAAAACCTCCTTCGTGGTTCATTCAGAGTTGATGTATTGATATGTCACTGAATATTTATTCCTCTCATTGTTTCATGATTCATATTCCTTCTGTGGTGATGACTTGTTTTGATAGGAGGTATGGTCCATATACAGGAAGGAGAGGGATGAGGAAGCAGTATCAGTGGATTCTACTTCAGACCTGTTCAAAACTGCTTAAAATCTGAAATGCAGATGTGCACCTTCTGGTCCTCAGGACAATGGGAAGATGTCCTTTTCTCAGACTATGACCAAGTGTGTATGCTAACTTCATTATTTCCTCCCAAATGAGAAAAAGCAGCTTCTAGCTCAAGGGGAGTACTTGGTGCATTAATATCCAATTTCTGAGCAATTGAGTTGCACATATGCCAAGTGCATAACAAGCTTCCCTGTTGTATCCTGAATGTGTGCTTTTCAGTCAGAGAGAATGGAACCAACTGATATGTCAAGAAGGAGGTTTCATTTTTGCTCCATTTCTGCTCTTTTCCTTTTTGTGATGGTGTCAGGAGGGTAACTGATATCCATTGAGTCTCCATCAACTCTCATAATTTATTTATCTATTTAATTAATTTGTACACCGCCCATCATCCGAAGGTCATTGCATAAAAATACAAAATGGGAACACAAAATACAGCATGAAGCAAAAACAAACCATTAACCCCCCCTTACTGGGATGTAGAAGGATGTAGAATTTTCATCAGGAAAGGCCTGGTTATGGATAAAATTTTTTGCTTGGCCCCTAAAGATATATGCTCTCCCTAGCATTGCACAGACAGGGAGCCACAGCTATGCCCATTCTAAGAAAAGGGCTGTTGGAGGAAGAAGCATTTTTTATCTATGCTGACATTCAGAAAAGCATATTGAAGCCACTGAAGACAATACTTTGCTGGATATCACAATTCATTATGAACTGGTGGACAAATGGCCACCTATGTTGTGCCTCATCAGCACTGGATTTTGAGCGGTTCCCCCGCACAGGGGCACCGAACCAAGGGGGTGCACAATAATTATAATACTTAGATTTATACAGATACCTAATCAAAGTTAGAAATATTAAGTTGGGGGAGTGGCATGCTCAGGGTGTCGTATTACCAAAGTTCACCTTGCCCTCATTAAGAGAGTGCAGGCCAGGAGATGAGATGTACAAGCTCCCAAGATGCATATGCCGTAGAAGCAAAGAAAGTAAAAATATACTAATATGCATTTCTGGTTTCCCTCCTTCTGCTGTAATATAGATATCAGTTCTCTGTGAATTAGTTTAAAGTGTTGTGGGGTGGCATTAATGGTGTGATCATGTAAAGTATATTTCCCCCCACTAAGGAGAGCACACCATATATTCGTGAGTGATCCTTTACAGAACTCTAATAGCAAATGCAAATTGAGAATACCAGCAAATGGTTACTAAAACAGGATCACTGGGAAACATGAAGGAGTCATTAGCATGTTCAGAGATCACTAGAATTACAAAGATTGTTTTTTAAAAGCCTGTTGGGGATTATTCATAACAGTAGGAGAATGGGCAAAATTTAGTTGATATATGCACAATACCCAAGTCTTGTGGGAGATTAGGTATATTGACCTCTTCCTGAAAGGATTATGTGCATGTTTTCCACGAGGCCTGCTTAATGTGCACAGCTGTCAGTTGTTATGCACAGTAACCTCTCAACATACATTTCTCTTACAATAGATAGCCCAAACAGCCCCAGAATGTTCCCTATAGCCATGGTACATACAGTTTGGTTTCAGTCGGGAAATAAAAATAGAAAACTGAGGCGGGTGGGGAGGGTAGCAGTGGTACATCCTGGTTGGAGAGGATAGCTGGCTGGAACCCTGAAAAACAGTGCTTCTGTTAGAAGGTGAGGATATGCTGTAACATTTTGTTGTGGCTCCTATTGTCCTATCTTGGGCAGTGGGCTCTTAAGTTAAAATATTTCTGAAAATGTTTGACAGCCCTGCCCCATGGTATGAGAAGCCCACTCGCCCTTTTTCATGAGGCTGCATTGAGGGACGAAGGATGCTTCACTGGGGCCCCAACAGGGGAATTCAAACTGGGCCCTTCCTGGTGGGTGGAGAGGGCATAAGCCTGCTCCCTGCTACGGCACATGGGGATGCAAGCTGGGACTTGGGCTGTGTGGAAGGCGAAGACAATGGAGCCGATGGTGGGTTTTCCTCAGATTGCCCATTTACGCAGCCAGCACCCTGCCCCCTGGTATGAAAATAGGGTAGTGAATGGATGATGCTTTGAGTCTGAAATCATCCCCACAAAGCTGCACTAGCCACAGGGAGAGATGAGTAGGTACCATACTGGATAAAGGACTGGATCTGTAGCTGATGCAATCCATTTCAATCTCACACTGACAAAAGGATGGACACTCTCACACTTGAAAAGGGGTGATGGAATTGTGTCTCTTTGGATTTCACAGTGAATGGATTGGAGGATGCTCTGGGTCTGAATGATTGTCATAACTTGGAATGGACTGATTTCCCATAGGTCCACCACAGCTCCCTCTGCCCCCTTTACCTCTCCACATCACGTGATGTGGCCCAACAGCTTTAAGTCACCTGAAGCTATTTCTCCAACAGGCACCTTTCTGCCATGTACCTTTGAGTTAAAGGTTGATGGATGGATGTCCACTTTGGATGAGGAGCTTGTAACACCAGCTAACCCAGGAGAAAAATAATCTCAAGATCTATACCAGGCATAGGCAAACTCGGCCCTCTAGTTGTTTTTGTCCTACAACTCTTTTGATCCCTAGCTAGCAGGACCAGTGGTCAGGAATGATGGGAAGTGTAGCCCCAAAACACCTGGAGGGCCGAGTTTGCCTATCCCTGCTCTAGACTGTACTCTTGTTGTAAAATATATTGCTAGATATCCAGACTACTTGGAAAATAGACTTGTGTCACTTTGCACAGCTGTGAGATAAGAGCTTAAAGGTGAAAAAATGTCAAGAGCATCAAAAAGAGAAACACATCATTATTATTTTTGCAATGCTTTAATATGCTGAATGCGCAAGAAAGTTTCATAAAGATAATGCAAACAGGGAAATAAAATGCATTTCTACATTCTCAAGAGAAAAAGCAAAGGTTGGCAAAAAATACTATGGAGCTGAGACTAATTAGCTACGTTTATAGATTTTGGGGGGAGATGATTTGCAGTTGTTGTGTGCAGACTGACCTCCCTGGAAAGAAAAGAAGCAGAAAATTGGGGTGGAGAGCAGGAAATGTTGAAAAGCGACTGCTACGCTAGCATTTTGTTTTCTGTTTTTGTCTTGGAGGGATGCCGTTGTCGGATGTTCCTGAGCAGTGCCTTCATTTGCCTCTAATTTGCTGAAATGAAAAGAAGAGAAAGCTGCTTAGAGGGTGAACATTCCTGTTTCAATTGTCTGGAATCTGAATAGGACTTGGGAGGAACTTCATTGGTTATGGATAAGTTGGAGGTTATCCTTGCTCTTTTCTGGATGGCTTCCTGCTTGGGTTGTCAACTAAGGGATGTAGACCCAAAGAAATCAATGGACTGAAGTTAGTTATGACTTAGTCCATCTTTATTGCATCCCTATAGCCTTTGCCCTCTCTGGATTGTATCCCATGTTGTGGGAGAAAAGTTGGCCAAAATGATTTAGGGAATCTTCCTTTACCCAGGGATTAAGTTAAACGCATCCATACAATTGTAAACATCGTAGATTTTTCCAAATGGGAGGTTGTGGGTTGAGAGAGATCAACCTCTCTGATGCAAAACACGAAAGAAAAGGGGAAGGAAAACTACACTTGTCATGCAAAATGGTAGAAAGAGGGGAAGAGACAGGGTTCTTAAGCCTGCCAGTTCTAGTAACACTCAGCAGTTATAAAGTCTCTCTCTCTCTCTCTCTCTCTCTCTCTCTCTCTCTCTGTGTGTGTGTGTGTGTGTGTGTGTGTGTTGGACCAAGGTAGGTCAGGATTATTCTTTTCTCAGAAATTGCAGGTGTTTGATAATATCTGGAGAGAACCTACAACGAAGTGCTGCTCAAAATGAGATAAATGTTGATGGGGGCTGAGATGGGGAGACTTCCAAGCTCTCAGTCCTTTACATTATGCTTCCTAAAGCAGGGGCATAGCGTGGGTTGCCGGTGCCTGGGATGGTAGACTGGGCAGCAGTCAGTCCCTTTGCTAAGCGACATCTAATCGTGGGAGTCTCTCCTTGCAAACTAGGCCCAACCGGTAGCAGAGATAAGGCAGAGAAACCCAAAGCCAGGACTGCCGCTGTGTCGCCTCACTCTCCTGTCCTTGCAGCAAGACACAACACACATGACTCTGGCAGTGTTTTCAAGCCATCCTCCTCCTCCTCCCTCCCTTACCCCTGGCCCAAGGGCAGGGCACATGGCATCCCTTCACCTGCCGCAAGAAGGAGGCACTGCCACTGCATTAGCCTCAAAGGTCTCTATGAAGGCCTCCGTCACTGTCCAGAAGCAGGGCACAAGTGCTTCACCTTGAACTTGGCTAGGGCAGCACTTTTTTAAAAAACACCCAGACGTATTACCAAATGTATGGCATATCCCCCATTCCCTGGGACCAGCTGGAGAATAAGCTCTTGATATCTATTAGTTGTTTCTTTTTTTAAAATGAAAACAAATTAAATCTGTCGCTTACCTCTTCAGCCTCGGCCCCAGCGGCGACCCCAGCGGCGGCCCCAGCGAAAACCGGGTCGGCCATCACGTCGACCACCTCGGCTGCCGCCTCGGCGACGGCCACGCCTGGCATCCGCCACACTAGCCAATCCTATGATCAGGATAAGCGCCAGCAGCCAGATCCATTTGAAGTTCATTTTTATCTGAAATCTTCACAGAATCTTCAGACCTGTTAAAGCATTTCATATCAAAGGTGTGACTCAACAGAGGTTCAATCTGTTTTTTTCCATAAAGAAAGGCAAAAAAAGGCAGTTATTGGTTTGATATTTTTATAGCATTTCTAGTGTCCAAAAGTGCAGTTATGATGACACCATTCCTCTAAGGTGAATCAGTATTATTATCTCCCACGTTGCGAGGGTGGGACTGAAAATGGCTTAGTCAAGTGGCAAGATTCAAACCAATGAAAATTCACATCTGAGTAGGGATAGGAAGGAGTGCATGTACTGCTGGGGTATCACTAACAACCCCACCCCACAACAAGTTTTGAAGCTTAGGAATGTGCCATGTGCCATGATGCAGGACCTGATAAACTTTGGGTTTGATCCAGCAAGGCAATCCTAACTAAGAAAGCATTTTTGTCTCCCTTTCTAAGCCCGTAATGTGCACTTTCCATACATCTTCTCTTGGTTGGAGAGGGTAACACAAAATTCACAGAAGTTGAAATTTTGAACAATAGCCTCATTTCAGTTTGTGTATTGCCAAGTCGGTAGAGTTGCATTAAAATGAAAATCAAACCAAATCCCTTGCCTCCCAGTCGCTAGGACCACTTGACTTACCCCACCTGAATGAGTTGCTGTACAGCTTGATGAGAAACAGCAGGATATCAAAACTCAGAAGGGCAAGGCTAATTTATATGGTTCAAGAAGACCTCCTCCTTCCTGTGGCAGCCCCTTGAGGTGAAACAGCTATCAATAATTGCGCCAATGAAATAACTGTTAGTAAACCCAAATGCCAAGAACTGGACGTTGGGTTCAGGAAACAATGCAAGTCAACGGACTTTTGTAGCAACATTTCAGTTGATTTCTTATATCTTTTATGTCAAAAAAATCCAACCGTTTTGTGGTCACAAGAAGCTGCTGCTTCCATGTGTTGCATTTTCCTATCTTGAGCAACAGGTAAATGAGACTCAGGACATTCTAACTGGCAGCCTCCTATATCTGGCAATCTTTCTTTTCTTTTTTACCTGCAACTTTCTCATGCAAGGAGGAACACAACTTTAGCAGATTCATTGGCCTAGGTATCCCCTTCATATATGCTCATTTTTAAAGGCAATGATTCCACAAAATTCCACACTCACAGTGAAATGGATGGGAAAACCTCCTTCATGATTCATTCAAAGTTGATGTATTGATATGTCACTGAATATTTATTCCTGTCATTGTTTCATGGTTCATATTGCTTTTGTGTTAATGACTTGTTTTGATAGGAGGTATGGTCCATATACAGGAAGGAGAGGGATGAGGAAGCAGTATCAGTGGATTCTATTTAAGACCTGTTCAAAACTTCTTAAAATCTGAAATGCAGATGTGCTCCTTCTGGTCCTCAGGACAATGGGAAGATGTCCTTTTCTCAGACTATGACCAAGTGTGTATGCTAACTTCATTATCTCCTCCCAAATGAGAAAAAGCAGCTTCTACCTACTTAGTGCATTAATTTCTAATTTCTGAGCAATTGAGTTGCACATATGCCAAGTGCATAACAAGCTTCCCTGTTGTATCCTGAATGTGTGCTTTTCAGTCAGAGAGAATGGAACCAACTGATATGTCAAGAAGGAGGTTTCATTTTTGAGCTCCATTTCTGCTCTTTTCCTTTTTGTGATGGTGTCAGGAGGGTAACTGATATCCATTGAGTGTCAATCAACTCTCATGATTTATTTATCTATTTCATTACCGCCCATCATCTGAAGTTTGCAGGCTGGTTCACTGCATAAAAATACAAAATGGGAACACAAAATACAGCATGAAACAGAAACAAACCATTAACCCCCCCCCCTTACTGGGATGTGGAATTTTCTTCAGGAAAGGCCTGGTTATAGATAAAACTTTTTGCTTGCCCCCTAAAGATATACAATGAAGGCACCAGGTGAGCCTCCATGGGGAGAGCATTGCACAGACAGGGAGCCACAGCAGAAAAGGCTTATTGTCATATTGCTGCTCTCCAGACCTCTTGTGGAGGGGACACACGAAGAAGGGCCTCCCATGATTATCATAAGTACCAGTGACAGCAGTCAGCTCCCACTCCTCTTGTCCTGGAGTCTCAAAGCAGTTCTGGGCCAGAAACATAGTAGGTCATGCCATGGATCATGACACAGGGTCTTTTCAGTTGTGCTGCCCCAACTCCAGGGCCGGATTAATACCTTCGAGACCTGAAGCACTTAAAAGATTTTGGTTTGCCCATATATATCTCATTCAAAGATAACCAATAATAAACCGTAAAATAAAACTTTATTTATCAAAACGAAAAAGAATCTACAGCAAGATGGAAAACAATGTTTATTTTTCTATAATTGTTTTAAAAATGTTGGGGTTTTTTTTTGTTCAGCTGCACCATATTGTCCATGGTAAATCTGGCAATGGAAAATTTCTGTGGTGCACCCCTTCCCTTATTCCATAAGCACATGCTTATTTTGCTTATTGGATATTCCAGCCCTGCCCAACTTTCAAACGCTGTCCCCAGGGGGAGTCCCCTAATGCTGAGAGTGATGTATCTCCAGGCCTCCCTATTCACCATCCCATGGGCTCAGAGAAGGATTTCTGCAAATGCTGGAACACTTTTGCTAAATACAGGTTTTCTGTTTTTATATTACTACTACTACTACTACTACTACTACTACTACTACTACCACTACATACATACATACATACATACATACATACATACATACATACATATCCTGCCCATTTGGCTGAGTTTCCCCTGCCAATCTGGGTGGCTCCCAACAGAATATTAGAACAGAATAAAATATCAAACTTACCTTAACAGGGCTGCCTTCAGATGTCTTCTAAAAGTCAGGTAGTTGTTTATTTCCTTGACATCTGATGGGATTCCACAGGGCGGGCGCCACCACCGAGAATGCTCTCCGCCTGGTTCCCTGTAACCTCACATTTCATAGTGAGGGAACTGCCAGAAGGTGCTGGACCTCAGTGTCCAGGCTAAACCATAGGGGTGGAGACGCTCCTTCAGGTATACTGGGCCCAGGCCATTTAGGACTTTAAAGAGCAGCACCAACACTTTGAATTGCACTCGGAAGCATGCTGGGAGCCAATGTAGGTCTTTCAGGACCAGTGTTATATGGTCTTGGCTGAAGCATTCTTCTTCCTGTGTTCTTTGCTCTCCTCATGGAATCCTCCAACTTCTTACACTTTCCTCCTCATATTTCTGTGCTACACTCTTAGATCACTAGTCAATTTAAACTGGGGAATACCAAGTATGGTTTCTCTCCCTTTCTACCTGTTTAGCTTATTGCATTGAAATGACCGTACAGGGAGCTAGTTCTTGGAATCATAGAATCATAGAGTTGGAAGGGACCCTGAGGTTCATCTAGTCCAACCCCCGGCAATGCAGGAATCTAAAGCATCCATTACAGATGGCCATTCAATCTCTGCTTAAAAACCTCCAAGGAAGGAGAGTTCACAATCTTCCAAGAAGTCTTCTTCACTGTCAACAACTCTTACCATCAGAAAGTTATTCTAGATGTTTAGTTGGAATCTCCTTTCTTGCAACTTGGATCCATTGGTTCGGTTTCTACCCTCTGGAGCAGGAGAAACAAACTTGCTCCATCTTCCATGTGACAGCCCTTGATATAGTTGAAGATGGCTATCATATCTCCTGGGATCCTGCAAGTTTAAACTGTTTTAACCTGTGTGTGAATATGTGTAGCTCCTGAAATATAGAAACATATCCATGTGCTGGAACATGCTATGCTGGAACATGCTGTGGAATATATTCCCCGTGGAATAATATGTGAACCATTCGCCAAGAGCTATGCATTCTGCCGGCATCTGGCCCGCTGTTCTCTCTTTCTGGCCCACTGAAATCTCCACTGTGCAGAACCATCTAGATGGGATCATATTGAGGAAGGACCTCAGAGTTAAGCCAGATGGGTCTATCAGTTCTCTTCCATTGCAATATGCAAGCTGAAAAACAACAGTCCTTTGGAATTCACACTTCTCTGAATTTCGCAGTGCAGTTCTTCAGATAAGTAAGGCATACAAAAGTACATATACTAGTGTATAGTGTACGTAATAAAGAGTGCTTATATTGATGAAAATAATATTAAAAATGTATTTCATTGGGTGAAATGGTCTTGCAAAAATGTGTACATCAGGCAAAATTACATTAAAATGTGTATATTGGCAGCACTAATCAGTCATGCTAAAATGCTGATTCAATGCTAAAAAGCAAGATTCAGTCAGGCTAAAATGCTGATTTTTAAAATAAATGCACAGTGATGTAGAAAGATAATCTGAACTTGAGAGATTTGGCCATCCCTAGCAATCTGCCACCTTTGTGAGGATGTGTGTGGAAGTGACTCTTCTGTGCAGCATCCTGAAGGATTTCTCTTTCTAAGGCACTAGGACATAATCAGGACTTGAATTACCAGTGGAGAAGCAACATTTGCATCATTTGTAATGTCTGCCTAAGGAGGTACTTAAAAGATTCAAGCACAGGCCCATCACACACATTTGCATAGAACATGTATATCCTAATTGATATGTATAGATGCAAATTTAGGCCTATGAGAAAACGAAGGTGGTAGATAAGTCTCACTGTGCTTTTCCTGAATTTCCTGCAGCCCTTATCCAAGGCCAAGAACAAGGAAATGCATCTTGGAAAGGGAGGCAAAGTGCATAACATTTGCACATTTATAAATAGCCACTGGAATGTAAATAGGAATACACTGCATTTCACCATATTAGGGAGGACAATGACTTGTGTGCCTGCTCAGGCTGCTGTCCTGGTGGCAACAGTTGATGGGCATCTACAAGGCCCCAGACTGCTCTTCCTTCTTGTCGTTCTTCATCTTTAAGATGTACTTCAACAAGACCAATACTTCAGATATAGGACTGTTCTCCAACAACACTTCAATTAGAGTGCTGCCTGCTGTAAAAAAAGGAGCTATGCCCATTCTAAGAAAAGGGCTGTTGGAGGAAGAAGCATTTTTGATCTATGCTGACATTCAGAAAAGCATATTGAAGCCACTGAAGACAATACTTTGCTGGATATCACAATTCATTATGAACTGGTGGACAAACGGCCACCTACGTTGTGCCTCATCAGCACTGGATTTTGAGCGGTTCCCCCGCACAGGGGCACCGAACCAAGGGGGTGCACAATAATTATAATACTTAGATTTATACAGATACCTAATCAAAGTTAGAAATATTAAGTTGGGGGAGTGGCATGCTCAGGGTGTCGTATTACCAAAGTTCACCTTGCTCTCATTAAGAGAGTGCAGGCCAGGAGATGAGATGTACAAGTTCCCAAGATGCACATGCCGTAGAAGAAAAGAAAGTAAAAATATACTAATATGCATTTCAGGTTTCCCTCCTTCTGCTGTAATATAGATATCAGTTCTCTGTGAATCACCGGTAGTTTAGGGTGTTGTGGGGTGGCATTAATGGTGTGATCACTTAAAGTATATTTCCCCCCACTAGGGAGTGCACACCGTATATTTGTGAGAGATCCTTTGCAGAACTCTAATAGCAAATGCAAATTGAGAATACCAGCAAATGGTTACTAAAACAGGGTCACTGGGAAACTTGAAGGAGTCATTAGCATGTTCAGAGATCACTAGAATTACAAATATTGTTTTTTAAAAGCCTGTTGTGGATTATTCCTAGGAGTTTATCTCAGTGAAGACCTTACTTGGAAAATCAATACAACCCAGATAGTTAAGAAAGCCCAACAGACACTCCATCTCCTCAGAGTATTGCGAAAGAATGATGTCAATCAACATTTGATGATCTCATTCTACCGGTTCACAATAGAAAGTGTCCTTTCATACTGCATCACGGTGTGGTATGCTGGTTTGACATCAACTGATAGGAAGTGCCTACAGAGGGTGGTGAATACAGCACAAGATATTATGCGCTGTCCCGTGAATCCGCTGGATGAAATAGCGGAAGAACGTTGCCTCAGAAGAGTGAGGAAAATACTTAGGGATGATTTATACCCTGGATGGCACTTTCTTGATCTCCTGCCCTCAGGCAGAAGATATAGAAGCATGATTAGTCGCACCAACAGGGTAAAGAACAGCTTCTATCCTTGGGCTGTTAGGCTGCTGAATGAAAAGATAACAACAGGGCAACTGACTTTCGGGTTTGGTGGGTGTGCGTTAGTAAACAAGGAGAATTAAGACTAACAGAGCTGAGTGGGGGGGTGCTCGTGTAATCTCACTGTACAAGTTGTACAAGTGACAAAGTATTTCAATTTCAATATTCATAACAATAGGAGAATGTGCAATATTTAGTTGATATATGCACATTACCCAAGTGTTGTGGGAGATTAGGTATATTGACCTCTTCCTGAAAGGATTATGTGCATGTTTTCCATGAGGCCTGCTTAATGTGCACAGCTGTCAGTTGTTATAGACAGTAACCTCTCGACGTACATTTTTCGTATGATAGATAGCCCAAACAGCCCCAGAATGTTCCCTATAGCCATGATGCATACAGTTCGGTTTAAGCTGGGAAAGAAAAACAGAAAACTGAGGGGGGTGGGGGGTGGCAGTGGTACGTCCTGGTTGGAGAGGATAGCTGGCTGGAACCCTGAACAACAGTGCTTCTGTTAGAAGGTGAGGATATGCTGTAGCATTTTGTTGTAGGTCCTGTTGTCCTATCTTGGGCAGTGGGCTCTTAAGTTAAAATATTTCTGAAATTGTTTGACAGCCCTGTCCCATGGTATGAGAAGCCCACTTGCCCTTTTTCATGCGGCGGCATTGAGGGACGAAGGATGCTTCACTGGGGCCCCAACAGGGGAATTCAAACTGGGCCCTTCCTGGTGGGCGGAGAGGACATAAGCCTGCTCCCTGCTTTGGCAAATTGGGATGCAAGCTGGGCCTTGGGCTGTGTGGAGGGCAAAGCCAATGGATGGTGAGTTTTTCTCAGATTGTCCTTTTAAGCAGCCAGCACCTGGTATGAGAATAGGATAGTGATTGGATGATGCTTTGAGTCTGAAATCATCCCCACAAAGCTGCACTAGCCACAGGGAGAGATGAGCAGGTACCATACTGGATAAAGGACTGGATCTGTAGCTGATGCAATCCATTTCAATCTCAAACTGACAAAAGGATGGACACTCTCACACTTGAAAAAGGGTGATGGAATTGTATCTCTTTGGATTTCACAGTGAATGGATTGGATGCTATGAGTCTGAATGATTGTCATAACTTGGAATGGACCAATTTCCCATAGGTCCACCACAGCTCCCTCTGCCCCCTTTGCCTCTCCACATCACGTGATGTGGCCCAACAGCTTTAAGTCACCTGAAGCCATTTGTCCCGCAGGCACCTTTCTGCCATGTACCTTTAAGTTAAAGGTTGATGGATGGATGTCCACTGTTGGATAGAGAGCTATTAAACACCAGCTGATTCTATGATTTTGGCCAAAAATAATCTCAAGCTCTAGACTGTATTCTTGTAAAATATAGCGCTAGATGTCCAGCCTGCTTGGAAAATAGACTTGTGTCACTTTGCACGGCTGTGAGAGAAGAGCTTAAAGGTGAATTTTTTTAAAAGTACATCAAAAAGAGAACACATCATTTTTTCTGCAATGCTTTAATATACTGAATGTGCAAGAAAGTTTCATAAAGATAATGCAAACAGAGGGAAATAAAATGCATTTATACATTCTCAAGAGTAATAGCCAAGGTTGGCAAAAATACTATGGAGCTGAGACTAATTAGCTACGTTTATAGCAGACATAGGCAAACTCGGCCCTCCTAGTGTTTTGGTCATCATCCCTGACCACTGGTCCTATTAGCTAGGGATGATGGGAGGTGTAGCCCCAAAACATCTGGAGGGCCAAGTTTGCAAGATAATGCAATTGGGGAAATAAAATGCATTTCTATATTCTCAAGAGAAATAGCCAAGGTTGGCAAAAAAATACTATGGAGCTGAGACTAATAAGCTACATTTATAGCTTTGGGGGAAGATGATCTGCCGTTGTTGTTTGCAGACTGACCTCCCTGGCAAGGAAAGAAGCAGGATATTGGGGTAGAGAAAGCTACGCTAGCATTTTGTTTTCTGTTTTTGTCTTGGAGGGATGCCGTTGTCGGATGTTCCTGGTCTGTGACTTCATTCATGTCGTTCTAATTTGCTGAAATGAAAAGAAGAGAAATCTGCTTTATAGGTTGAACATTCCTGTTTCAACTGTCTGGAAGCTGAATAGGGCTTGGGAGGAATTTCATTGGTTATGGATAAGTTGGAGGTTATCCTTGGTCTTGTCTGGATGGCTTCCTACTTGGGCTGCCTGCTAAGGGATGTAGATGCAAACAGTGACATTGCATCCTTTTTGTCACCTGGGGCGCATCTGCGTGTGCACCAGGCAGGACCAGGGGTTGGGCGTGGAGGGTGAACATCATCATTCCACAGCATTGATGGGAGGAGTGAGAAGGATACTGGTGTGTTTACATAGTAGTGGTTTCAACAAAAAATGGAGGAGAATATTCTAAGAAAACTATGCAAGATGGCCTTTTTATAGTGGAGGGGAATGAGAAAGGAAAAACCTCAGAAAAATATTTACTGCGAAATTTCTGCTTAGCTTTACATTATTCACACACACTGGTCTCCTCCTGGCATTTTTTTTTCTATTGCAACATCACTGAATGGAAGAGAGTAAAAAAAATATGTTTCAAAGTGGGGGAGGGGCCACACATGAGAATATTTGACACAAATGTGCTACTCACGGTAGAAACACCATATTGTGTTCCTGATAGAATTGTTGAAACAGCACCCTCTTCTTAAACATTTAAATCTAGGTATTCCAGAGTATCCACATTCTCTTCTCCGGTTAGGAGGTACATTGCAGTTGCCTATTCAATAAGTAAAGTTGAGAGTCCTTTATTCATTGAAGAATAGTTTAATTTAGCTTCAAGTCAACAATAGCCATGAAGATTTCCAAGCAAAAGAGAAAGAGGATGCAGCCTGATCACCAAAGTCCTTCAAAATTCCAAATGTAAAACAATGTTCTGTTTATAGGTACACATGGAAAATAAGTATGCTCACTGGTAACCTTTAGCTTCAAAGAGTGAAGTCAATTACACACACAGCTAAACCTCAGCTCTGCCATTAGCTTTAGTCTATTAGTTGCCCAAGAGCCATAGGGGAGATACTCCCAAGGGTGATTTTTCAAACAGCAGGAAGCTGGAGGTCTTCAGATCTTAAGAACTTGGAGCTGTGTGATGCCTGAACTGTTCTGAACAGAAACAGAGAACCTCTCATCTTCTTTCAGGCCTTCCTATTCACCTGAGACTTTCAATTTCTGAGGCCTTATGCATTGTTTCTGGCACACCGAAATCTCCATAATGCAGAACAATCTACATGGGGTCGTATAGGGAAAAACAGCCCACTTATAGGGATGTGATTGAATTCTATGACTGACAACTTCCAAAAGAGGAGCCAATGCTTAGTTTGTCACCAGAAAAGCAACAAATAGATCTGTGACATGTAAAGACTAATACATTTACTGCAGCATCAGCTTTTCTGAATTACAAAAGCTGATGTTACAATAAATACCTTCAGGGGCAAAGTTCTCTTCTGATCACTTGGCTTATCAGCCATGACTCTTATAACCTTTTGTACGGGGGCAAATGAATAGCCATACAGAGGTGGAGAACCCCCGGTCCATGGGCCAATGAGTCCCACCAGGTGTTCCCATTTGACCCATGAGCCTATGTGGGTGAAGCTACACCCACCTGCACCTCTCCTTATCATTATCACGTCACCTGATGAGGAGGGGGGAGATAACAATCTGACTTGCTGATCTAGAAGGCTCTGTAGCCCAAAGGAACTTGCAGAGTATGACCCATTAATATCAACAGATTGTACTTTTAAGTAGACATGCATTGGATTGTGCTGAAAGACAGTAATGGAATGGATTCCCTAGGAATCATCCACCAATACAATTCAGGCCACTTCCCTTTTGGCCACCTGCCTTTGGAGGCTGTTGAAATCAGTGGTCAGTAACTAGGTTGTCCAGGGAGCCAAACACTGGTCCCTTCCCACTGCTGCTACCCTGCTTTTTATGCACTGTAAAAAAATATGCCATCTAATCATGTTTTTCCAAATTTATGGCATTGTTCTCCCTCCCCCACTTCTAGGAACAGGGTCACAGCTGTAGAATAAACTAGTATTAGCTATTAAATAGTTTTCAAAAAAGTGAAAGTAATTTAAATTGCAGGCTTACGTCTTTGTCCTTTGCCACCTTGGCCATCTTGCTGGCCGTTTGCGAAACTGGCGAATCCTAAAACCATTACAATGGCCAGGAGCCAGAGCAACTTGAAGTTCATTTTTTTCTGAAATGTTCTCCAAATCTTCAAACCTGTTTGAAAGATTCCAGATCAAAATTGTGACCTAGTAGAGGTTTAATCTACTTCCTTTTCAATGAAAAAATACATAACAAATGGAGGCTTTCAGGCTGGGTTGGCAAATCATGAGTTCAGAATAGGTGACACTTAACATCTGTATAACACTTTTTAGTGTCCAAAGTGCTTTGCATGCATTCTGTAGCTGTTATCATGGCATCAGTCCTCTAAGACAAACTATTATCTCTGACATTGCAGGGAAAACAGGTAGAAGGAGAAGGAAACAGGTACAAATCCAAGATAAATGTTTCTGAAAGGAAAGATCAACCGCAATATTAAAATTTATCAATAGGCACAAAAATTAAGTGGTTGTATCTTATCTGCACAGATAAGTGTGACATATTTAGGAAGCTCCTTGCTTGATTCAAGACAGCTGAGATCTGAGGAAACCTGGTTGTACCAGGCTCTTTCTGCAGACCACAGTTCAACTTAAAACTGGCTCATGGAAATCAAAATATTTCAACAACATTCATGTGCATATGTGTACACACATACACCAGTTAGAGATGGATGAATGTGTCAATTTCAGTGTCTCTCAATTTCTCATGTTTACAATCTCAGATTCAGTTTGCTATATTTTGCTATCAGCTTTGAATTTCCTTGTAAGTTTGCATGAAGATTCATCAGAATTTTTCCTAACATCCCCCCATTTTTTGTATGCAACTTTGCCTCACATACATATTTTTGCAGGCAATATTCCCTAAGAATGCATTTTGGTCCGCTATTTTCACCTTTATCTGCCTTTCTAAGCCCCTTATGTGCACTTTCCGTACATCTTCTTTTGGTTGGAGAGGGTAGCACAAAATTCGCAGAAGTCTGAATTTAGAACAATAGCCTCATTTCAGTTTGTGTATTGCGAAGTGGGTAGAGCTGCATTAAAATGAAAATCAAACCAAATCCCTTGCCTCCCAGTCGCTAGGACCACTTGACTTACCCCACCTGAATGAATTGCTGAACAGCTCAATGAGAAACAGCAGGATATCAAAACTCAGAAGGGCAAGGCTAATTTATATGGTTCAAGAAGACCTCCTCCTTCCTGTGGCAGCTCTTTGAGGTGAAACAGCTATCAATAATTGGGCCAATGAAATAACCGTTAGTAAACCCAAAAGCCAAGAACTGGATGTTGGGTTCAGGAAACCATGCAAGTCAACAGACTTTTGTAGCAACATTTCAGTTGATTTCTTATATCTTTTATGTCAAAAAAATCCAACCGTTTTGTGGTCACAAGAAGCTGCTGCTTCCATGTGTTGCATTTTCCTATCTTGAGCAACAGGTAAATGAGACTTAGGACATTTTAATTGGCAACCTCCTTTATCTGGCAATCTTGCTTTTTTTTTAGCCTGCAACTTTCTCATGCAAGGAGGAACACAACTTTAGCAGATTTACTGGTCTCATATATGCTAATTTTTGAAGGCAATAATTTCACAAATTCAATATTTTTTAATTTTTAATTTTGCTTTTAAATTACTTTAGTGAACTTAAAACAAGTAACACAAAATCAAATTTATCCATAACAAATAAACATCAAAGAGTTGTTGATATTATTACAGTTCATCACAGTCTTCTTCCAGTTTCATTGACTTCCCACCAACTCCATCTTGCTTTAAATGTATATTTATCTAGTGCACTGTTTGTGTCTATTTTAGATAGTTGCTTTAGCCAAAATATTGTACTTTCTTAAACCTGTTCAGTGTATAACAGAAGCTATTCAAAGGCTGCCACAGATTTTATATTGTTCCAATCTTTTATGTAACTTTTAAATAAACCCCATTTATTGAAAAATACTTAATCTGCATAGTCTCTTATTCTTCCTGTTAGCTTAGCTAGTCCTGTGTACTCCATTAATTTTTGTTGCCACTCCAATTTTGATGGTACTTTTTCTCCTTTCCAATTTGATGCTATTAAAATTCTCACGGCCAGTGTCGCATATAAGAATAATTCCCTTACACTTTTTGGGATATTGGAACCCAGTATCCCAAGAAGGAAGGCCTCTTGTTTTTTTTGTAAACACAATTGTCAGGGTTTCAGGGACAGAGAGCGAGGGGGAGGGGTCCCAGGGTGACGAGGAAGAGGACGACGATGACCCGAGGTTGTCAGTGAGTCCGTCAAGTAAATCCGAGGATTCCCAAAAGGGAGCCCCCCTGGTCAGGCCAAGGGGCAGTAGAGAGGGAAGCAGTCAGAAGCAGGGGAACGAAGAGGGAATCCCCAGTGGGGGTTGGAGATCGGGACCGGCCTCTCCGTCGGAACGGAGTGAAGGGGGTGGAGTTACCAGTGTGTCAGAAAGAGCAGAACAGGGAGCAGAGAGGGGAAGGAGTTCGGAGCAGAACATCCTGCCGGAAGGGGAGGAGTGTAGTACCGAGAGTAGCGTAACGGTCAAAAGGAAGGTCAGAGGCAACGTACGCGCGCCAAGTTCAAAGGTGGAGGCGCGCGGAAATGAGGAGGAGAGCCCTGAGGAGGAGCCTGGTCCCAAAGCACGAAGGAGGGGGGAGCAGGCGTCAGAAGACTCAGCCTCGGGGGAGTCCCGAAGGGAGGGAGCACAGGGGGGCAGGAAGACCCTGCGGAAAAGGAAGGAGAGGAAAAGGTGGAGCAGTACAAGCCTCTTAAGCTGGTGCAGGGGCGGGACTGACTCAGAGGGGACTTCAAACATCTAAGGGTAAAAGATGCTGAGCCACGGAGCTTGGATGTAACGACAACAATGTTCTTCAATAAAACCTTTTGTATATAACTTGGACTGGATTTTGGTCTCTTGTGAGCTGGGACCTCGGGTGGCTCTGACAGTAAGTCCCCTCACAAAGAACGCAAATTTTTTTTTTTGCAAAGCTCACAAACGGTGACAGCCATGAGTGCGGAGGATCAGCTGACAGCACTGCGAACTACAGTTTCCGAACTCACCGCTGCAGTCCTTGCGTCTCAGAAGAAGCATGACGAAATGGAGAAGCGCTGCCAGGACCTGCAAACAAGGTGGGAGCGTGCAAACAGGGAAGGGTTCCCAGGGTCCAGATCAGAGGGCATTGGACTTGGAAGGCGGGGGGGCAGCCTAGTCACCCACTTCGATGGGAACCTGAAGCACTACCCCAGTTTCAGAGCAGACGTTTTGTATGCATTACACTTGCTTTGTCATGACTTTAAAGATGAGGAGGAGAAAGTGGGGTTTATTGTTTCTCACTTGCATGGGCCGGCCAGAGACTGGTTGCGCAATTTGTGGTGTGAAGATGGCCCTGCCCGCCGCGATTCTGATGAATTCATTAAAGCGATGGATGCCTGCTTCCAGTCAACCGTAGATTTGGATCTTGCACGCAGGGAGATATTTGGACTGCGGCAAGGCAAAGCCACTGTGCGTCAGTACCATTCCAGATTTTTTGCTTTACTGACTGCGTTACGCTGGGAGAAAGACTGCACACCTGTGAGGGATTTGTTCTGGGAGGGTCTCAGCGGTCCCATAAAGGACGAACTTGCCAGGGGAGACAGACCTCAGACCCTGGAGGAGGTGGTGCAGAGGGTTCTGGCGATTGGGATACGTCACGAGGGACGTCCTTGGCACAATGAGGAAGAATGTCAGGTGCGTCCACCAGCGAGGACGTCTTCTTTCATCCCCAGGGAGTTCAGTCAGTCACATCCCTCGCCGCTGGGGAGGCAGGGGGAGGAGCCGATGGAACTTGGTGGTGCTAAGGCTCAAGCAACAGCCAGAGCCCCAGTTTCCGGTGCAGTAAAGGTGAAGCCTCCTAGAGGGACCAGGAAGTGTTACATCTGCGACAGTGCACTGCACATGGCGAAAGAGTGCCCCCAGAGGCTCCAGAAACACACTGCAGCTTTAGCAACGGTAGCTGCAGAAGTGATCCAGGAAGAGGAACCTCAGGGAAACGACAATGCCTGGCTGCAAGCAGAATTGCTGGGGCTCAGCCAGGCGAATCTGTAGAACAGTCCCCAGCGTCTTTGCAACCCACAGACCCTTTACCACCCAAGCCAGCGGTGCAGCTCACTGCAACACTTCAGTTGCCAAATGGGACCACCCTAGAAGTGCCCCTCACGATCGATTCGGGGAGCAACGCCGATTTCGTGGGGATGCAATTCGTCAAGCAGCATCGCATAGCGCTTCTGCCCGCCACAACGCCTCTGAACGTAGTCACGGTGGATGGCAGGAAATTGCTAGGAGGGCAAGTTGTGCAACAGACACCTCCCATGGTGATGCGGATAGGAGATCACCGAGAAGTCATTAGCTTCAATGTCACCCAACTGTCTGACACGCCTATAGTATTAGGCATGAGTTGGCTGGAGAGACACAGTCCTGCTGTAGCGTGGTACCAACGCCAGATCACCTTTTGCTCATCGTACTGTGCTCAAAATTGCATCCAGTCCTGCCAGGAGGAGGGGGTTGAGCACCAGCTGCGACTTGGCATGGTGCAGGCAGTACCTAGCAAGTACGAAGGGTTCCTGGAGGTTTTCTGCGAGAAGGAAGCTGACCAGTTGCCGCCCCACAGACCTTATGATTGTGCCATCGACCTGGTGCCGGGGGCGCAGTTGCCGACTGCAAAACTGTATTCCATGTCTGAGGACGAGATGCAAGAGCTCAGGGAGTTCATAGAGCACAATTTGAAGCGTGGATTCATCCGGGAATCGAAAGCAGTGGGGGGCAGTCCTGTGTTCTTTGTTAAGAAGAAAGACACGCCCCAAAAAAGACTCATTGTGGATTATAGGTTCATAAACAGTATGACCAAGCCCAAGGCCTTCCCCATGCCCAAGATAGATGATCTCCTAGCAACCGTGAGGAAGGGGAAGATCTTCACCAAGTTGGATCTGCGTGGAGCGTATAACCTCATACGCATCCGGGAGGGCGATGAGTGGAAAACGGCCATGTTCACGCCTCTGGGCACGTATGAATACAGAGTTATGCCGTTTGGTCTCCAAAATGGATCTCACGTATTCCAAGCCTTTATGCATCACGTGCTAGCGGGACTCCTCTACAAGAAATGTGTGTGTTTCCTCGACGACATCCTGATCTTTTCGGAGACGGAAGAGGCCCACGAGAGGGACGTAAAGGAAGTCCTGCAAAGACTACGGGAGAAGTTAGAGAAGTGCCAGTTTGATGTGACGGAGGTGGATTTCCTGGGCTACAAGCTGTCCGACAAGGGGCTGGCCATGGACAGCGTCAAGGTCCGCGCGGTGTTGGACTGGAAGAGCCCACGCAATCGGAAGGAAGTCCAGAGATTCGTCGGCTTCGCCAACTTCTACCGCAAATTCATCAGAGGTTTTGCAAAGGAGACAGCAGCGATCACGGACACTCTGAGTTCCAAGAAGAAGAGGTTCGTGTGGACGGAACAGGCGGAGCGCTCTTTTCGGAAGCTTAAAAGCCTTTTCGCCTCCGAGGAGCAGCTGCTGCACGTGGATCCAGGCAGGCCCATGCGAGTAGAGACCGACGCGTCAGACAGGGCGGTTGGAGCCGTGCTCCTGCAAGAAGATCCACATGGGAACTGGAGACCCGGTGCCTTTTACTCCCGAAAGCTCAGCAAGGCGGAGCAAAACTACACCATATGGGACAGAGAGCTGTTGGCCATTCACGCAGCGTTCAAAGCGTGGCGACACTTCCTCATAGGAGCCAAGCACACAGTACAGGTCCGCACGGATCACAAGAACCTAGAGTATTGGCGCACGGCGAAGCTCCAAAGCCAGAGACACATGCGCTGGGCGGAATTCTTCGCGGATTTCGACTTCCGGATAGAGTACATCCCCGGAGATTCCAACGTTATAGCCGATGCGCTATCCAGGAAACCGCAATATCTCGATGAAGCGACACCAGTAGCAGCCAGGCACATTTTCACACCGCAGGCATGGTCGTGCGCTGCCATCACAGTAGATCTGGACGCGGTGCGACGCGCGTTGCAAGTGGATCAGTTCGCACAGTCCAAAATGGAGGAGTTGCGCAGAGGTGTGCAGAGTGGCGAAGATTTCCAACTACGCGACGGGCTGCTAACTCGCAAAGGTGCCCTCTACGTGCCAAGCGACGAGCTTCGCGCAAAGGTTCTGCAGCAGTTGCACGACGCCCCCAGTGCGGGCCACTTCGGCAAGGAGAAGACAATAGAGCTGGTGGCAAGGGACTTTTGGTGGCCTCGGATGCGTGGAGAGGTAGCGGATTACGTCGCCAGGTGTGACACTTGTCAAAGGTCCAAGCCAGTACACCAGAAGCCAGCGGGGCTGTTGGAACCGCTGGAAACGCCACAGCAACCGTGGGAGAGGGTAGCCCTGGACTTCGTTACTGACCTGCCCAGCTCCAGAGGGAAGACGGCGGTACTGGTGGTTGTGGACCTGTTCACCAAGATGGCGCACTTCATTCCGTGCGCAAAGGTGGCGACGGCGGAACAGACGGCCAAACTCTTCATTGATCACGTGTTCAAGGTGCATGGGCTGCCGCAGTCCATCCTGTCCGACAGGGGGCGCCAGTTTGTTTCCAATTTTTGGCAGAAGCTTTTAGGTATCCTGAACGTCAAGATCAACCTTACGTCGGCGAGACACCCACAGACCAACGGCCAAGCTGAGAGGGTCAACGCGATCATGCAGCAGTACCTGAGATGTTACGCCAATCAGCGACCCGCAGCTTGGGTGGACTACCTGCCGATGGCAGAGTTTGCCTATAACAACACGAAGCACGCGTCCACGGGGGTGACGCCGTTCTTCGCGAACAACGGTCGTCATCCCAGAACCTTCCCGGGGTTCGGGGCACCGAGAGAGGGGGTGCCGCAAGAAGCCGACCAGTTTGCAGCGGAGCTGCAGGAGGTGCACGAAGAGTTGCGGAGACATTTGGAGCTGGCCAAGCAAGCATATAAGGTGCAGGCAGACAAAAACAGGAGAGCGGGGGAGGAGATCCAGGTGGGGGACTGGGTGTGGTTAGCGGCCCAAGCGATGCCAGCCAAGTCGTTGGCCAAGAAGAAGCTAGGGCACAGGCAGTTAGGGCCGTACCAGGTGGAGGCTAAGATCAACCCTGTAGCCTTTCGACTAGCCCTCCCCGAAGGTTCCAGAGTGCATCCGGTATTTCACAGGTCGGTGCTCACCCCCTACAAGGCACCGCACAGGTTTCAGGAGTCTGAAACAGTCCCGCAACTACACACTAAGTCACAGGAGAGGGAGAGGGCGCCTAGGGCCGAACCACTCAACGAGGTCACAGAAATCCTGGACTCGAGATGGGGGAAAGAGGGGGTAGAATACTTTCTAGCCACAGAGGGCACTCCAGCCAACGGTTGGGTGCCGGGCTACGCTTTAGACGAACCTCTTCTAAAAGACGAGTTCCATGCCCTTTTCCCGCATAGACCCATGCCAGCCGAGTACTTTGATGACTGGCTCTTTACGCCCACACTCTCAGACAGTACTTTCCGGGGTTTTTCTTCAGCCGAGGAGAGAACGCCAGAATCTAGCCCGCCCAGGGGATCGTGCTCAGGGGTGGACACAGAACCCTCTTATTGGTGGGACGAGCAACCAGAGGAGGACTGGCGCAGGAAATGGCTGACGGGACCTTGGCCGGCAGCACCAGACGAGGTACCAATGGAAGAGGGAGAAGAGAACACTTTGGGTCAAGAACCCGAATTCGAACACTCATACACCGAACTGCAAGCAGAGGAAATGGAGGTACACAACCTGTATCCTGCATCCACCTCCGAAGAGCTGCAGCTCCTACAACCTGCACCCGATGGGCGGGAGGGGGGAAGGGGGGGCTTCGAGGGGGGGATGGATGTCAGGGTTTCAGGGACAGAGAGCGAGGGGGAGGGGTCCCAGGGTGACGAGGAAGAGGACGACGATGACCCGAGGTTGTCAGTGAGTCCGTCAAGTGAATCCGAGGATTCCCAAAAGGGAGCCCCCCTGGTCAGGCCAAGGGGCAGTAGAGAGGGAAGCAGTCAGAAGCAGGGGAACGAAGAGGGAATCCCCAGTGGGGGTTGGAGATCGGGACCGGCCTCTCCGTCGGAACGGAGTGAAGGGGGTGGAGTTACCAGTGTGTCAGAAAGAGCAGAACAGGGAGCAGAGAGGGGAAGGAGTTCGGAGCAGAACATCCTGCCGGAAGGGGAGGAGTGTAGTACCGAGAGTAGCGTAACGGTCGAAAGGAAGGTCAGAGGCAACGTACGCGCGCCAAGTTCAAAGGTGGAGGCGCGCGGAAATGAGGAGGAGAGCCCTGAGGAGGAGCCTGGTCCCAAAGCACGAAGGAGGGGGGAGCAGGCGTCAGAAGACTCAGCCTCGGGGGAGTCCCGAAGGGAGGGAGCACAGGGGGGCAGGAAGACCCTGCGGAAAAGGAAGGAGAGGAAAAGGTGGAGCAGTACAAGCCTCTTAAGCTGGTGCAGGGGCGGGACTGACTCAGAGGGGACTTCAAACATCTAAGGGTAAAAGATGCTGAGCCACGGAGCTTGGATGTAACGACAACAATGTTCTTCAATAAAACCTTTTGTATATAACTTGGACTGGATTTTGGTCTCTTGTGAGCTGGGACCTCGGGTGGCTCTGACAACAATCTTAAGCATTTTTTTAAAGTTTCATATATATATTTCATCCCAAAATTCCTTAATTTTTCTGCAACTTCACCACATGTGTAGCATCAATCCCACTGCTTCTCTGCATCTCCAACATTTGTTTGATACATTCTTAACATTTTGGATAGTTTTAAGGGAGTAATGTACCAATGGTACTGCATTTTCAGAAAGTTTTCTCTCAATGTGTAACAAGCGGTAAATTTCATATTGGTCCTCCAGAGGTTTTTCCAATCCTTCATTAAGATATTATAGCCAAAGTCCTGTGCCCATTTTATCATGATGGATTTTACCTCCTTTCCAGGTTTATCTGACTTCCCAGTCAAGGAGGAGTCAGTACATTTCGGAAAGCATTTTAGTTTTTGAATCAATCAGATCATTCTCTAATCTAGATGGTTCTGTTGCAAATCCTTTTCTTATGTCTACTTTAAATGTCTCATTCAATTGATGGTATAGTAGTCAATCTGATAAGTGTTTTCTTATTTCCTCGAAATTTTTAAGTTTCAATTGATTATCTTCCTCCTTAACTAATATTTTGTATGCCATCCAGTTTTCTTTCATATTTTTCTTTTTTAAGAAAAGTGCTTCCAGGAGGAAATCCACCACAGTGCTTTGGGTTCCAAGAGCTCTTTATAGTTTGCCCAGACCATGTAAAGGGGCCTTCTTATGATGTGGGTTAGGAAGTTTGTATGGACCTTTACTTTGTCGTACCCTAGGTACACATGCCAACCATACTGGTTGTCATAGCCTTCCAGATCTAGTAGGCTTGAGTCCTGTAAAGTACACCACTCCTTAATCCAGGTTAGGCAGGCAGCCTTGTAATATAATGTTAGATCCGGCAATGAGAACCTCCCTCCTTCTTTTATGTCAATTAAAAACGGGGGTTTGATTCAGGGTCTTTTCCCTTGCCAGATGAACCTGGAAATATCTCTTTACCATTTTTTGAGGCTGTCTTCCCCTCCCATCACAGGTATTGTTTGGAATAAAAAGAGCATTTTCAGTAACACGTTCATTTTTATGGTTGAAATCTTTCCCAAAAAAAGGTAAGTTTAAACTACTCCATATATCCAAATTCCTCTTAATTTCACTCCAAATCCTTTTCTTGTTATACAATCCTCTGTGATGTTACCGTTGATAATTATTCTTGCTTGTTGATCTGAGTGGATCACCTTAGTTTGCCTCCCCATGCTCTAGGACCTGTCAGAGTCATCATGACTCCTTCTCAAAGCCCAGCTCTTACTAGGTTTTAGGAAGGAGGCAGGAAGTCTCCCCCTCAGCTAGCCACCTAATGCGAGGGAACCAGTTGCACCACTCCAAATCTGCCTTTGATGTAGTATTCTTTAACATGTAACAAAACTCTTTAGCTGTACATTTTGTGATAATATCCAGAGCTATAAATGGCTATTTCCTCATCTTAATATTTTTTTCATGTAATAGCAAATGCAAGTTGAGAATCCCAGGAAATGGTTACTAAAACAGGATCCACTGGGAAACATGAAGGAGTCATTAGCATGTTCAGAGATCACTAGAATTACAAAGATTGTTTTTTAAAAGCCTATTTGGGATTATTCATAACGGTAGGAGAATGTGCAAAATTTAGTTGATATATGCACAATACCCAAGACTTGTGGGAGATTAGGTATATTGACCTCTTCCTGAAAGGATTATGTGCATGTTTTCCATGAGGCCTGCTTAATGTGCACAGCTGTCAGTTGTTATACACAGTCACCTCTCAATGTACATTTCTTTTAAGACAGATAGCCCAAACAGCCCCAGAATGTTCTCTATAGCCATGGTGCAGACAGTTCAGTGTCAGTCAACAGTTCGGTGTCAGTCAGGAAAGAAAAACAGAAAACTGAGGGGGGATGGGGAGGGTGGCAGTGGTACATCCTGGTTGGAGAGGATAGCTGGCTAGAACCCTGAACAACAGTGCTTCTGTTAGAAGGTGAATATATGCTGCAACATTTTGTTGTAGGTCCTATTGTCCTATCTTGGGCAGTGGGCTCTTAAGTTAAATCATCCCCGCAAAGCTGCATTAGCCACAGGGAGAGATGAGCAGGTACCATACTGGATAAAGGACTGGATCTGTAGCTGATGCAAACCATTTCAATCTCACACTGACAAAAGGATGACACTCTCACACTCGAGAAAGAATGATGGAATTGTGTCTCTTTGGATTTCACAGTGAATGGATTGGAGGATGCTCTGAGTCTGAATGATTGTCATAACTTGGAATGGACCAATTTCCCATAGGTCCACCACAGCTCCCCCTGCCCCCTTTGCCTCTACACATCACGTGATGTGGCCCAACAGCTTTAAGTCACCTGAAGCCATTTGTAGCACAGGCACCTTTCTGCCATGTACCTTTAAGTTAAAGGTTGATGGATGGATGTCCACTGTTGGATAGAGAGCTATTAAACACCAGCTGATTCTATGAGTGTGGCTAAAAATAATCTCAAGCTCTGGACTGTATTCTTGTAAAATATAGCGCTAGATATCTAGCCTGCTTGGAGAATAGACTTATGTCACTTTGCACGGCTGTGAGATAATAGTTTAAAGGTGAAAATATGTCAAGAGCATTAAAAAGAGAAACACATCATTTTAACAATGCTTTAATATGCACAAAATGGTTTCACAAATATAATGCACACGGAGAAATAAATGCATTTCTACATTCTCAAGTGTAATAACCAAAGTTGGCAAAATGGAGCTGAGACTAATTAGCTACATTTATAGATTTTGGGGGAGAGGATTTGCAGTTGTTGTGCGCAGATAGATATAAACTGACCTCCCTGGCAAGGAAAGAAGCAGGAAATCAGGGTAGAGAGAAGGAAATGTAGAAAGCTACAGCTATGCCAGTATTTTGTTTTCTGTTTTTGTCTTGGAGGGATGCCGTTGTTGGAGGTTCCTGGTCTGTGACTTCATTCATGTTGTTCTAATTTGCTGAAATGAAAAGAAGAGAAAGCTGCTTAGAGGGTGAACATTCCTGTTTCAACTGATGGGAAGCTGAATAGGGCTTGGGAGGAATTTCATTGGTTATGGATAAGTTGGAGGTTATCCTTGGTCTTGTCTGGATGGCTTCCTACTTGGGTAGTCAACTAAGGGATGTAACAGTGACATTGCATCCTTTTTTGTCACCTGGAGCGCATCTGCGTGTGCAGCAGGCAGGACCAGGGGTTGGGCGTGGAGGGTGAACATCATCATTCCACAGCATTGATAGGAGGAGTGAGAAGGATACTGGTGTGTTTGCATAGTAGTGGTTTCCACAAAAAATGGTGGAGAATATTCTAAGAAAACTATGCAAGATGGCCTTTTTATAGTGGAGGGGATGAGAAAGAAAAGTATCTACTGCGAAAAGAAAATCTCCCAAGGGTAATTTTTCAAGACTCAGAAAAGTATCTACTGCAAAATTTCTGATTAGCTTTACATAATTCTTGATGTTTCATAGTGGGGGATGGGCCACACATGAGAATATTTTACTCAAATGTGCTACTCACGGTAGAAACACCATTTTGAATTCTTGATAGCATTGCTGAAACAGCAGTTTCTTTTTAAACATGTACTTCTAGGTATTCCAGGGTATCCACAGTCTCTTCTCCGACTAGGAGGTACGTTACAGTTGCCTATTCAATAAGAAAAGTTGAGAAATCAAAATTCATTGAGGAATAGTTTAATTTATATTCAGGTCAACATTAGCCATGAAGATTTCCAAGCAGAAGAGAAATAGGATACAGCCTGATCACCAAAGTCCTTCAAAATTCCAAATGTAAAACAATGTTCTGTTTATAGGTACACATGGAAAATAAGTATGCTCAGTGGTAACCTTTACCTTCAAAGAGTGAAGTCAATTACACACACAGCAAAACCTCAGCTCTGCCATTAGCTTTAGTCTACTGGTTGCCCAAGAGCTATGGGAAAGGAACTCCCAAGGGTGTTTTTTCAAGACTGCAGGAAGCTGGATGTCTTCAGATCTTAAGAACTTGGAGCTGTGTGATGCCTCTCAGCAGAGACAGAGGACCTCCCTGAACCAAATGAGCCTCTTTATATATGTTCTGGAAGCTTTCTCTGGCCTTGTCTCTAGTTTTTTGGTCATTGTTGTTATGTTAGGAAGTTGTCACATATCTAAAAGGTCTCACTGAGCTAAGCAAATAAATGGGCAGAAAATACAAAGGCTTATTTCCCTCTTTGAAAGTTGTGACCCATCAAGATAAATGGAGTACACAGGCATTGTATTGTGGCCTGCTAGGTGCTCAACATCTGCAAGTATATAGCACAAATAGGACGTTTACCACATCTCTGATGGATCACCATATGTGGCTGGTATTTGGCTTGGTGACCAACAAGATGTCAGGCATGGTCTTAACTTTTCCCCACAGCACGCCATTACATTTTGCCTCCTGAAGTAGAGCTCAGTTGCGCCACCATGAACCTGGCTAGGGTCAGCAAGTTTTTTATTAGTAGTAGTAGTAGTAGTAGTAGTAGTAGTAGTAGTCTTGTTGAACATTCATATATCAGTTCATGCCTTCATCTATTTCCTACATGAAGCCAGTCACTCCATCTTCCTGTATAGCAAAGCGAACCCTGACTGTGTGAAAGTCCTCCTCTAGTCATTTGGCTTATCAGCCATGACTCTTGTAACCTTTTGTACAGGGGCAAATGAGTAGGCATACAGAGGTGGGGAACCCCTGGTCCATGGGCCAATGAGTCCCACCCGGTGTTCCCATTTGAAAAATGAGCCCATGTGGGTGAAGCTACACCCACCTGCACCTCTCCTTATCATTATCACATCACCTGATGAGGAGGGGGAGAGATAACAATCTGACTTGCTGATCTAGAAGGGTCTGTAGCCCAAAGGAACTTGCAGAGTATGACCCATTAATATCAACAGATTGTACTTTTAAGTAGACATGCATTGGATTGAAAGATGATAATAGAATGGATCCACTCGGAATCAACCACCAACACAATTCACACCACCTGCCTTTTGGCTACCTGCTTTGGAAGCAGTTGAAATCAGTGGTCAGTAACTAGGTTGTCTAGGGAGCCAAACACTGGTCCCTTCCTACTGCTGCTACCCTGCTTTTTATGCACTGTAAAAAAATATGCCATCCAATCATGTTTTTCCAAATTTATGGCATGGTTCCCCCTCCACCCCTTCTAGGAACAGGGTCACAGCTGGAGAATAAACTAGTATCAGCTATTAAATAGTTTTATAAAAAGTGAAAGTAATTTAAATTGGTGACTTACGTTTTTGTCCTTTGCCCCCACGGCCTCCTCTGCCACCTCTACCACCGCGGCCACCTCCACCACGGCCACCCCTGGCATCTGCGAAACTGGCGAATCCTAAGACCAGGACAATGGCCAGGAGCCAGAACCACTTGAAGTTCATTTCTATCTGAAATGTTCACCAAATCTTCAAACCTGCTGAAAGATTCCAGATGAAAGTTGTGACCCAGTAGAGTTTTAATATACTTCCTTTTCAATGGAGAAAGACATAACAAATGGAGGCTTTCAGGCTGGGATGGTAAATCATGAGTTCAGAATAGGTGACACTTAACATTTATATTATAACACTTTCTAGCGTCCAAAGCGCTTCGCATGCATTCTGTAGCTGTTATCATGGCATCAATCCTCTAAAACAAACTATTATCTCTGACATTGCAGGGAAAACAGGTAGAAGGAGAAGGAAACAGGTAGAAATCCAAGATAAATGTTACTGAAAGGGAAGATCAACTGTGATGTTGGGTTGAAATAACGACAGACAGGTAGCGAGTGTCATCTGGGAGGCATCTCTCGAGCAAGTCTCGAGGAGTCTCTTTTATTGAATATTACAGCATTGCCACGTATGTGCTTATTGCTGATTGGTTGCAACATTCATGTGCATATGTATACACACACACACACCAGTTAAAGATGGATGAATGTGTCAATTTCAGTGTCTCTCAATTTCTCATTTTTACAATTTCAGATTCAGTTTGCTGTACTGCAGTATCAGCTTTGAATATTTTATTTAAGTTTGTGTGAAAATTCATTAGCATTTCTCCTAACAGACTTTTTTTTTTTTGTATGCCTCGCATACACATTTTTGCAGACAATATTCCCTAACACTGCATTTTAGTTTGCTATTTTTACCAATATTTGCATCTTTATGCCCCTTTTGTGTATATTCGGTACACCTTCTTTTGGTAGAGGAACCACTCCACAATATTCATAGGAATTTAAAAGGAAAGGCACATTTCAGTTTCTGCATTGTTTTGAGGGGTGGTAAATTGGTAAAACTTGCATTAAAATGAAAATCAAACCAAATCCCCCCGCAATCCCTAGATCCACTTGACTTACCCTACCTGAATGAGTTGTTGAACAGCTCAATGACAAACAGCAGTTGAACCAGCTATAAATAGTTGGACCAATCCCAACTGCTTCCAATCCCAAAAGGCAAGAACCGGATGTTGAACTGGGGAAGCAATGCAAGTAAAGAGACTTCTGTGGCAACCTTTCCATTGATTTCGTAACCTTCTGTGTCAAAAATCCACCTGTTCTCTGGTTACAAGGACATTTCTTACCTAAATGAGACTTAGGACATTTTAACTGACCACTGCTTTCTTTACCTGCAACTTCCTCATGCAAGGAAGAACACGACTTTAGCAGATGCATTGGCCTAGCTACCCCCCACATTTCAGCTAGTTTTAAAAGGAAGTAGCTCTACAACATCAGTGTTTTAATACCTACTTGAGAAGGCTTTTGATGCTCTTGGGCCAAGGTTTATATTTTAGACTGGGCATTTTTTTAAAGTCTAGAATTTTTTCTCTAGTTACTACAAGTAACAGAATGCATGCATGTATTTATTATATTTATTAGGTGCTTTGCATGTCAAAGTGCCTCAGGGTGATCTACATAACATAAATAAGAAATAACAGTGAACATTAAATCCAAATATAGAAGCAGCCATAATACAAACCTCAAGACCTCATCCATATGGAACAAATCCTACCCACCTCTCTTAGAAAAAGGGCCACAGACATAACTAATCAAGAACCCAATATGGCACTTGACAGTCTATAATTCATCCATCTACTTTGATATGTCACTGAAGATTTTTTTTCCCTATTACTGTTTCGTGGTTCACTCTGTTTTTGTGGTAATGGTTTGGTTTCATAGAAGGTATGGTTCATGTAAAGTAAGGAGGGGGTTGAGGAAGCAATATCAGTGGATTCTATTTCAGACAAGTTTGAAACTCTGTAATGGAGATGTACTCTTTCTGGGCCTCAGGACAATGGGAATATGAACATGTCCTCTTGTCTGATTATAACTAAGTGTTTCTTATTTATTTATCTTCCTCCCAAATGAGAAAAGGCAGCTTCTATCGCAAGGGGAGTACTTAACCAATTAATACCCAACATGGAGCAACTGACTCACACATATGCCGAGTGCATTGAAAATGATAAAGACCAGTAAGTAGCAAACTTCCCTGTTGTATGCAGAACCTTTGTATTCCAGCTACAGAGGGGGATGGGCTAGATGACCGTCAGAGTTCCCTTCAACTCTGCAATGCTATGATTCCAGAAATAAAGTGATGCTTCAAGCAGCCTGATGCTTTAAAAAGAGGCAGATGTTGGCTGCATTAATATACACAGAAAAAAGTCCCACAAAATCAATAATTAAAGTTTATTGCTTTGAAAAGATGTCAAGCACTAATATTGTGAGCAGTGGGAGACAAAATATGTGATTAATTGTGTTATTGTGGGAATGCAAAGGCAAAGCAAAGTGTCGTGGAAGTCAGAATTACAAGAGTACAATGTGCATGATGACATGTTTTCCTGTTTGAATTGTTCCATTGGCAGAGATGCTCCTTGTGCAAATGTCCATTTCTGAAGCTTTGTTTTAACATTCTGAAAAGGCAATAAAAACAAAAAGTATAAGAACTGGGGTAGTTTAGCTCTCCCTTGTCCACCTCCATCAAATCAAGTGACAGCAGGGGTAATGTTCCGTGGTAGCTGTCTTTAATATTCTGCCCCCCCCCCAAAAAAATATGTTGTACTCAGTTACGCATGCTTATACAGACCATGGGCCTAATCATTTGCTCCCCTCATGCAAGAGAGAAAGCAGGGGCACGCTGCCTGACCACACCCATCACATTCCTGCTGGTCTATTGATGCACCCCTCCATGTGTTTGGGCTGGCCCTTTGCAGCAGACAGCCTACTTGACTTGGGTGGGCTTCCTGTGTGGTGTAGAATCTTAGAGGATCAGGGTTCTAGATCATTTAAAATTGCTGTACAAGTACAAAGGCTCCCTGCTGAAGACATCCAGCCCAAATGCATGGAAGGCTGCAGGGATAAGCCATCTGTAAGCAGCAATGGGTGGGACCAACAAGACTGTCCCTATCCTCACCCCAGGACTAGAATTACTGCCCTCCCTGCTCATACCAATGAACTTGCATGAGGGATAGTAACCAAATTTGGGGAAGGGTGTATGCAGTTATTCTAAAGCTTTTCAGATTTATTTCCATTTGCACTTGTCCTATGCTACAGATTGCTTGCATGCTCACGCTGAAAGGCATTTACTATTGACTGGTAGTATAGTCTCTTGAAGATATAATGTGCAACTAAATACAAGTAGTAGCACATGCCTCAGTACAAAATTTGTTCCATTTGTGCAAAGGGGGAAAATATGTCTGTTACTTTACCTTCTGCTACCTCAACATGGAAGAAACACCATGGAACTGCGGGGGGACGGGACTCAAAACAGCATCCTCTCTCTTCACATGCAGCAGCAGAGATTCCTGGGTATCCACAATTCTTCCTGACTTTCACCTCTGAAGGACATACCTTTTTATCTGTTTTGAATAGTTACCTGAAGATTAGTGGATCAAGGTCACAGTGTTGCTCGTAGTCTTTGTCTAGCTGATGCTGCTTTTGCCCTTGCTTTTCTGTTTTATTTGAGCTCAAGGTACATGAACTATTTTGTGATATATATATATATATATATGCTTTCGTAGATTTTCACGGGTACAGGAATGCAGGTTTTGGTGTCCTCGGGTGTCTTCCCGTGTAAAAGTTGGGGTGTCTAGGCGACGTTTCGACGAGGTCTCACTCGTCATCTTCAGGCTGGTGCTTTCGGCTTCTTGTTACTGGAACAGAGCGGGATCTCAATGTTTGAGTTCCTATAAATACCACACCCCCTCTACAGTATTTATAGGAACTCAAACATTGAGATCCCGCTCTGTTCCAGTAACAAGAAGCCGAAAGCACCAGCCTGAAGATGACGAGTGAGACCTCGTCGAAACGTCGCCTAGACACCCCAACTTTTACACGGGAAGACACCCGAGGACACCAAAACCTGCATATATATATATATATATATATATATATATATCCAGTAGCACCTTAGAGACCAACTAAGTTTGTTCTTGGTATAAGCTTTTGTGTGCATGCAGAAGTGTGCATGCACATGAAAGCTTATACCAAGAACAAACTTAGTTGGTCTCTAAGGCGCTACTAGACAATATATATATATATATATATATATATATATATATATATATATATACATACTGTATGTATATATATACAGTATATACTGTATGTGTGTATATATATATATAATTTCAACTGTGTCAGACCAACATGGCTACCTACCTGTATTTTGTGATTATTTCCTCTATGTGGGCTGTCATTAGTTTCATCTTACATGCCTGAACCAATTCATGCACAAACTAAGATGAGCTTAGATACTAATCCACTAATCAACTCACATTTCTAGCAAAGCATAACAAAGGCTGAGGAAAGAAAAATAATCCCTGTGGACAAATTGAATAGCATTGGATTGTATCTGATTAAATCATACTCAGAGTAAAACCATTGATTCCAAAAAGGTCTTCTCTTAGTATGACTTGATTGGGAGCAGCCCATCATCTGCTTGTACTTATATAACCACATTATCCTTAAGCAGCTGTGAGAATAGGCTATCTGGTGTACTGTACACAGCTTAGGTATTTTATTAATCCTTCATACCTAAAGGTTCATCATAAACAAAAATGGTGTGCTTGCTATCTATCTATATCTATCTATCATCTATCTATCTATCTATCTATCTATCTATCTATCTATCTATCTATCTATCTATCTATATCTATCATCTATCTATCTATCTATCTATCTATCTATCTATCTATCTATCTATCATCTATCTATCTGTCATCATCTATCTACTTTCTCTCAGGTTCTGGCATGAAGTCTAACATCAGGCAGGGTTCCAGTGACTGAGAAACAGTGGTTTTTCATATTTCCTTGGACAGTTTCTATGTTTACCTATAAGACAAGACTAAATGAATGCCTGATAGCAGAATTCCATCCCTCTGACCTGTGTATCATTTTTAGTATCTCAGAAAAGCCAGGTATGCTTCAGAAAAATACATTACATTTTGGGGGGCTTGGAGCAAAGCACCAGGGCACTCCTGCAACTTCAGAACTGAAGCAGCACCCGGCATCCCGGCATTGCTGGGGAGTGATTCCAGGAGGTCCACAGTTAACTCTTGCTTTGGGATCAACGTGACATCGGCATTCCGCTGTTGAGAACAGAAATCATGGTTAGCTCTTTCCTCATGAGAACATGGTAGTCTCTGGCTGGTCTCATTGACCTTTCAATGGGAACTTCCTTCTGTTCAGATATTTGCCTAAATGTAGCCCTCAGTTGAACACCCAATGGCTAAAAGAGGGGAGGGGCACAGGTATGCATGCAAACCTGTGAGCGCTGTGAGCGCTGGGTTGAGCAGGGAGGTTTCTGGAGCTGAGCTGGCCTTTGTGAGGACAAGACTCTCCCCCCCTCTTCCGCCCCAATTTTCAGTTCCTGCAGGTTCAGGCTCAGTGGCTGAGAGGGTTCACGAATTTTCTATCCAATAAGAATGCAAATAATTTGTTTAGATCTCCTCTCATAATAGTGATGCCAGGGGTTTAGCCTGTTGAAATCATACGACACGTTTCCAGTAATCTTAGAACACTTTATTATTATTTTTTATTATTATTTATTACATTTGTACATTGCCGTATACACACAAGTCTCAGGGTGGTTCACAACATAAAATCACAATCTGAAACAGCAAAATACATAATAAAAACAAAAACAACCCAATAATCACCCTCTCCCCAACACATTTTAAAAGGGCACCTTTGTGAATTTGTGTGTGATAGGTAATTTCCCTGCAGGTAATTCCTGTGGGATTTGGGGTTATATTTTATCCCTCTCTCTTAGGTACCACATCGTAAGCAGCACCTGTATGGGGCAGCTCTTGTACCTTTGGCAATACCCCTCTAAGGAGGCAAATTGCTAGGTATTTAAAAGATTCTGAATGCAGGTTCATGATGCACATTTGCATTATGTACATATCCCAATGTACATGTAGAGATTTTAGATTTTAGATCTATAAGAAAATGAAGGTGGTAGGTGACTCAGGTCTCATTGGTGATATGCTTTTGCTGCAATCCCAGCAGCCCTGTAAGTAAAGTTTTTTTAAAGTTTTTTTTTTAGAAAAGAAAAGAAAAGGCGCAGGAGATCTAAAACAGTGCAAACAGCTCAGGGCCTAGTTCCCCCTGGCTCACCCCTAAGAACACCACTGCCCTTAACCCCTGTTTTTGGAATGCTGTTGTAAGTGGGCATTATTTTGTTACCCTTAGGGGAGCTAAGGTTTATGGATTTCACTAATGGTCTGCAACCTTTCCCTCCTGCACGTCCTGAGCTCTCGGATGTGGCTGGTTCCATTTTCCAAGTGACTTGGCTTAACTTCAACTGTAAAGGTCATCGCTGATATCACTGAAATGAATTGAAATTTTTCTATTGCCCACTCAACAGAATGTAACCCTTTACTTCCTTATGGGGCAGGGGGAGAAACATTCCATATTTTATAGCTGTTACCCAGTCTGATGTGCACTCTTACAAAATATATCTAATTGATTAAGGGACTTCATTGTGCTTCTCTTAATGTTGGTAAGAAGTTGGCCTTAAAGTTTCTCAACAGCAGGGGCAAGTTCATCCAATTCTGAATATTGGCAAGTTGAATAGGCAACATATGCCTTCATTCCATTAATGCACTATAAGGAAGGATAATCTAAGCAGCTCTTAAGGTACTTACGTGGAGGTTTCTTGTCATCGGCCAATGCACCAAGTCCTAAAATTAAAATGAGTGAAAGTATCCAGACCCCCTTCTGCTCCATTGTAGCTTCCAGCTCTTGGTAAGCAAGCTTTAAAATCAAGGAAAGTACCTCACAGTCCCTATGGGCCTTATTTTATACCGCAATTAATGTTTGTGTTCAACAGTCTGATAACAAGTTTTCAGCCATGCTCCACCTCAAGTATCTCTCTTCATTTGATTAGAAAATGTAACTAAGGGGTTTTGCATACGTGTGTGTGTGTTTGGCAACATATGAGGTGGTGCTACCTGGGTGGTAAGAATCAAATGAAAGTAGATAAACGATATTGGTCAGGCACTGTTGATTACCTCAGAGGAGACATTAGTCAGCATTCCAAACATCTGAGCAGCTTCACATGGCAACCATTTTAGAAAGCTAAATAGACATGCATAAAAGGAAGTGTTGCTTTTTAGCCATAGTTTGTATTTCTGCATCAGATTTAGACCAGTACAAATAGCAATATTCAGCCCTAAATCAAAATTCATATGAAGTTTTTGTGATCAAGGCAATTCTTCGGGACTGCTTACATTCACCCATGAAATTATCCAGGTTTTCATAGTATTATGTTTTAAAAATAATAAAGATGCTAGAATAATGTTTAACATTATGAAAAAATCAGAATATGATTTTAAGTTTCAGAATTTCGACCCTCGTCAAACTTTTTTCTTTCTTTACTCAAGTTCTATCTTTTGTTGATTCATTTTAAGGCAATAGGGTAAAGTGCCAACTTGCTAAACATTTCTCTTCATTCGCTTCTTTGTTTGCTCCTGAATGTTCACTCTGCTGTGTAGTTCCATTGCTCCTGAATTCCAGTTTAATTAGAGAATTTCTGAAATTAGTTCTAGAACTGGAACACAAACAGTTTGCTGCGGCTATCTATTCCTTCAATTTGTTTACATTCTTATTGATGCACATGTATGCTTTGGTTATGTGCTGCAAAAAAACTGCAGTCTGGATGTGATCGTGCGCAGAACTGCACAATAATTCTTTTTATTCCAGTTGTGGGGGTTTTTTTACAGATGCCCAAATGCACTCTGTCTCCTACACATTAAAGGTAGAAACAGAAAGAAGGAAGGAAGGTTGTGGTTGTGGGGGGTGAATCAAAGGGACTAAAGGGCACAGCAGAAGCCCCAGGCACTTCCCTTGTCCCTTCTCCCAGTCTGTCTGTCCTTTCTCCTTCCCATTCTTTCGCTTCCTTCTCTCATACTGGCACAACCTGTCTGTCTGTCTGTCTGTCTGTCTGCCATCTACAGTCATACCCCGGGAGTCGAACGGAATCCGTTCCAGAAATCCGTTCAACTTCCAAAACGTTTGGAACCCAAGGCACAGCTTCCTATTGGCTGCAGCCAATCGGAAGCTATGGAACCCGCGTTGGACATTTGGGTTCCAAAAGAACATTCACAAACCAGAACACTCACTTCCGGGTTTGCAGTGTTTGAGAGCAAATGTTTGAGAACAAAGCTGTTCGAAAACCAAGGTACGACTGTATTTCATCTCTTTCCATTTCCTTTCTCCCCCTCTGACCCTGGCTATTGCCTCACTCTCTAACCAACCTCTGCTCCCATGTTCTGCATAGGTTGGGAGTTGCCAGGCTCAGGCCATCCAAAAAGCTATATGACTGCAGTTGGGGGGTAGGCTGTACCACCAATGCCCCCCCCCCCAGTCAGACTGAAACCCCCATGTGACTTCTGGGACTGCAGCCCACAGTTTGAGAAATACTGCAGTATAAAATATATTTCAATGGAAAAAATGAAGATCTTTGCTCCTCGACTGGCAACAGGGCAGAAAATATCTGTGATTTGTGTCATAGCTCTGATACGCTATCAGTGGAGGTCACTGCTGTAGTCAATTGTTAACTATTCCTCTTATCTTTGAGTTGGCACTTTGTATGCCTACACACCCCTTAGCATGTGAGGACTGCGCAATGGAGGTCACCGGATTTTGTAACTGTGTATGTAAATACAAGTCTGGTACCTCCAACAAACAGTTTAATCTGATATGGGCTTTGATACGTTGTTTGAAACAGCTGCAACATAGAGCTGGTAACTCCTTACAAAAGTGATTATCTTTGTTACAACAGCTCCATTACATTTTTTTTCCAACACTGTATCAGTTAGAAAACAAGAGTTTGGGGAGGATGTCCTCCTTAGAGCTGGTTTTCAGGCATAACGAGAAAGCTCAGTGTGCCATCTCTTTCCCTTTATGATTCCCTCTCCTTTCTTTTTTTATGGGGGCATATGTAGAAGGTAGGGACGCAGGTGGCGCTGTGGGTTAAAGCCTCAGCGCCTAGGACTTGCCGATCGAAAGGTCGGCGGTTCGAATCCCTGCGGCAGGGTGCGCTCCCGCTGCTCGGTCCCAGCGCCTGCCAACCTAGCAGTTCGAAAGCACCTCCGGGTGCAAGTAGATAAATAGGGACCGCTTACCAGCAGGAAGGTAAACGGCGTTTCCGTGTGCGGCTCTGGCTCGCCAGAGCAGCGATGTCACGCTGGCCATGTGACCCGGAAGTCTCTCCGGACAGCGCTGGCCCCTGGCCTCTTGAGTGAGATGGGCGCACAACCCCAGAGTCTGTCAAGACTGGCCCGTACGGGCAGGGGTACCTTTACCTTTACCTATGTAGAAGGTCTCTGTCCCCTAACTTTCAGGCTTCCTTTCAATGTAGTAATGATATCTATGACCAATATCTTGCTATCTGAGTGGCTTTGGACATTGGAGAAGAAGTGTTGTTAGCTAGATGTGCCTTTCAGCTGACAGCATGCAGCACTTCTTGAAACAGTTGAAGGAGAACTTGCACAGGGAAAGTTGTGCAAGAATTAGCTTCATCTGTCTACAGCCCATGACATTTCCCCTGGACAACTTCTCCTTCAGATGTATGCGAGGATCATTGAGAGCTGGATGTTGAAATGTCTTCATTGGTGGCACTTCTGAAGGTTACCTTCAGAAGGAATAGCTATTTCAGATGGCAAGGAATCTTTTTTAGTTTTCACAGACAACTCTCAAGCGAGCACATTCCAGTGGCAGACAGGGTCCAAGAGAACAATGGGTGGATGTCTCTTACCTTTGTAGGCTACATTCTCTTACCTTTGTAGGCTACATTCCAACCCGCCAAATGTCAGAGGGTTCTGTTGCTATTTGCATATCTAACGAGGGTAAATTCAAGCTGCCATTCCAACCACCACCACACCCAGCACCAAACATGTGTTTAGAAGATGAGTGTGTAGGAATTTACATGCTCAATCGCATGTGTACAGCTCACTGCTACATGTGAGGTTGTGTGGATTGCTATATTAATCCAATGCTAGTGCTAGACAGAATGTCAGTTTTCTGAGAGTTAGAATCCCACTTTCTCTAAGAATACTTTTGTGCCTCTGAACCACCTTATCCTTGGCTATTAGCAACACTGGGAGATGGGTGTGGGATCTGCTATCTGACTAAAAATTGGCTCCTGGTCATATAACCCCATGAGAGTTTGCTGGAAGATGATGCCTAACCTTCGCAGCCCAACATAGGTTGTTGAGGACTCAGCGCGCAGATATCTGCATATTTGTATCCTTCCACCACTCTACCACCACCCCCAGCTTATATTTTTGACAATTACATTGTTTCATCTATTTTTCAGCAGTTGTGGAAACAGGGTGTCTGGGGAAGCGATTGCACAACAAACTCCATATATGTCTATTTGATCCTCATTCCAAATGTATTAATTTAGTTGCATGAACTGGCTGATGCTGGGCTAATCTTAATCTCTCGAGCCTCCCACTGATCTGTTATTTATTATTAATTATTATTTCTAGTACATATGCTCACATTCTTCCTACTGGAGAAATTAGAACTAGTGTCAGACAACCCAACAAAGATGAACACTGGACATTTTGATAGTTTAATATATTTTAGCATAGCATATGAGGACTCCTTCCTGCTATTTATACATATGGGAATGGAAAAGGTGAGACAAAAATGTAGTGCAAGGGAAATCCTGTGGTCCCTTATTCTGCAGAGCATCCTCTTCAGCCACCCCAAACAACTTCCAGTTCTTCATAGTGAAAAATTCCCTTGCCTCGCCAAAGGTTCAAAGCACCAGGGAACATTTTGGGCATACTGGTAATGTTCAAAGCAGCATTCTTTCTTCAAGCAATCATCAGCAGAGATGCCAGGGAATCCACAACCCACCCTTTTGTTTGGTGCCATTCCACACATCTTGGGAGGTCCTTAAAATGAAAAAGAATGAGAAAGAAGAACTTTTGACTCAGAGTTTTTTTGTTGTTGTTGTTTTTTTAAAAAAGTGAAGCTGCCCCATAATTCCTCTATAAATGTGAATCAGTTTTTGTCTATATTATATTATAGTACTCTCACACAAGCTGATGAGGTTCTGGACCATACAGCTTTACACTGCAGGGGGGGGTTTACTTTATGCTGTGAAAGGCTGAAGACTCCAAAGGGAGGGAAGGAAGGAAGGAAGGAAGGAAGGAAGGAAGGAAGGAAGGAAGGAAGGAAGGAAGGATCCCTCTATACATGGATGGGAGAAGCTTTCCTAAGTATTAAAGTAGATGCTGATCTACTTTAATAGCCAGGAAAGCTTCTGCACCCTGCAATGTAAATTTGTTCTTCTGCCTAATTCCTCCCAGTATTATTGGATATGTCTGAGTTCTAGAATGCATAAGATCCTGATATGTTTTGAAGTAAAGGAAGAAGATACATTCAAATGAAAAATAAATGGGAAAGGCTTTTGATATAAAATACTCTGCAAACCAATTGGATCTTTTGTTCACTTCAATTTACTTCTGCAATCATAAGTTGTTGTTTTTACAAGATGTGCTATCAAGGGCCAGCACTAGGATTTGGCTGGGTGCCCTTCAGTTAGCTCCTCTTAGCATCACTCTGATACTCTCCCAAGCTTACCAGGAAACCGATGACAGTGGGTGTGGGTGGTTGGCAATGGGGCTGGGCCATGATGCTGAAAACAGGGCAGCTTTACCTTTCTGGCTCCTCCTTAGACCAGAGTTGCTAAGTGCTAGATGAGAGAGTGGCAGATGCTGCCATCTTCATCATTCCCAATGCCTCTGGGACTCACCCCACTGTTTCTGTGATGGGGTGGGGCCCAGAGGCATTAAGGAGAATGAAGATGGCATCTGACCAGCACATCTCTTCAAAGTGCTTGTCCAAAAAGATTTCATTTTTTTACAAATAAAATAATTGAAGCTGGAGTCAGCTGACACTGGGGCTGTCATATCCTATACACACAGAATTGAAGTGGTGGGGAGAAAAATGTGCAACTAAAAAAAATTAAAATTGCACAAGACTGTAGTTGCAGCCCAGTGTCCTTGGAAACAGTTCCAGTAGCAACCAGACAATTCCTGTGCTAACACTGACTTGCCAAATACAATCAGAATATTCAAAATACAGAGGGCAAAATCCTCATAATTCCATTACTTTTATTTCTGGAAAATATGGATTTTGCAATAAAAATGTGATATCTCAACAATAAGTAAATGCAATATTATAGGCCGTCCAATATTTTGGTATTCTCATTCCAGGACAGAATCTCTATGGACATGGATCAAGATGCTATCCCTACATTGCTCTATATAGGCATACTTCATCCCTCTCTATTTCAGACACATCTGTTGTCACAAGCAAGTTGCTGCTCAGTTACCTGTTACGGATGTTGGGTAAAAACACCACCGAGTACTAACAACATATGAATTGAAACAGCATCCTCTTCCTTGGCATTCCTCGGCAGTGATGCCTGGGTATCCACAGTCTTCCCTTGCGCTCATGTCCATTACGCAATGCTGGGAAACTGTTCAGAAGAATGAATCAAGCTTCTGTTACTTCTACCGATGTGCCTTTCATGTATTTATCTGTTTGGTTATTTTAACCATAGAATACACAAACCAGTAAAAGACTTGTTATGGACCATGACTTAGGCAGAAACAATTAAATGGTCAAAGGGTTGGGCCCAATCCTATTTTCTCACTATCATGTGGATAGGAGTTCTCTTCTACATTGGACTGGAATTTAGAGGAGGAAGTTCTGAACAGAGATCATAGAATTGTAGAGTTGGAAGAGACCACAAAGGTCATCTAGTCCCATCCCTTGCAATGCAGGAATCCTTTCCCCAATGTGGGGCTTGAACCCATGACCCTGAGATTAAGAGTCTCATGCTCTACTGACTGAGCTATCCTCAGCCAGTGAGGCTTACTGTTGCCTGCCTTGTGCTCTCTTGGGGAAGAAACAGACAGTGGAACAGGAACTCTCCTTTTCCATTAACCAGTCCTCAATAGGTTCATGCCCTGGTTATCTCTCGCTTGGATACCTTTGAAGGTGACTTGGAAACTACAACTAATTCAGAATGTGACAGCTAGAGTGGTGACTGCGAGTGGCCACCAGGACCATATAACACTGGTCCTAAAGTATCTTCACTGGCTTCCAGTACGTTTCCAAGTACAATTCAAAATGTTGGTGCTGATCTTTAAAACCCAAAACAGCCTCGGCCCAGTATATTGAAGGAGCCTCTCTATCCCCACTGCTCAGCCCAGACACTGAGGTCCTCCGTCAAGAGTCTTCTGCTGGTTCCCTCACTGTGAGAAGTGAAATTACAGCGAACCAGGCAGAAGGCCTTTTTAGTAGTGGTGCCCTCCCTTTCGATGTAAAGGAAATAAAGAACTACATAACTTTTGGAAGACATCTGAAGACAGCCCTGTATCAGGAAGTTTTTTTATGTTTGATATTTTACTATGTTTACATGTGCTGTAAGCCACCCAGAGTGACTGGGGAAACCCAGCCAGATGGACGGGGTGTAATAATAATAATAATAATAATAATAATAATACAGTGGTACCTCTGGTTACATACTTAATTCGTTCCAGAGGTCCGTTATTAACCTGAAACTGTTCTTAACCCGAGGTACCACTTTAGCTAACGGGGCCTCCCACTGCTGCCGCGCCGCTGCCACCGCACAATTTCTGTTCTCATCCTGAAGCAAAGTTCTTAACCCGAGGTACTATTTCTGGGTTAGCGGAGTCTGTAACCTGAAGCGTATGTAACCCGAGGTACCACTGTAACAACAACAACAACATATTTGTGACAAAGCTATTGATTGTTTACGTGACATCAGGTTACATAAGAACTTAAAGGAACATGATTGTGAATGGGCTTATATATCCCCTCTTGAATTCGGAGAATATCAACACAAAGTCATTACCCTCATTCACTGGGGGATAGAAGCACATTGATGTGTCAGAAGCCTTTCGGTCAAAACAGCATCCAATCCTTTTGCACCTCTTGCGCGTGATCCCTTGATAGCCACAGTCCACTCTTGCTTGTGGTTCAATCATTCTCTTTGCATATCGGAGTGAAGCTATTGGAAACCATATGCCATGTTTTAGGCAGCTTGTAATGTTGCTTTCAGCCTAGGTTGAGAAATAACTCCTTGTTGGCTTAAATGAAGCTCATCAAAACCAAAATCCAAGGAGCTAAATCAAGGTCCTGGAGCTTAGACCCCACCACCTGGCACAGAGCCCAAATAGCTGAAGGACTGCCTCTTCCCACTGCAGCCTGCCCCATGTGTTAAGATGCAAAGCCCTGCTCCAAGTGCATTCTTTATTTGAAGTGTGCTGTAAAATGGCACAGGAGACCAGCTGCTCTGTGGTGGCAATCAGGCTCTGAAATGCCTCCCCCAGGAAGCATGATGAGCACATCTTTACTTATTTAGCTATTCCATTTCGTGCCTGCCCTTCATTAAATTCATGAATCCAGAATGAACAACTGGAGGAATTGTTTGCAAAATTTGGACGGCTGTGTTTTGGTTCTCATATTGTTGCAGAAAGTGTGGATTAGGTCATGTGATATGAATCTAATTTCTACCCTGTCCCTAGCTACTTCCCATTCCTCCCCCAAGCCTTTCATGTATCATTTACCTCTTTCTCCAGAAGGTTTGAAGCACCATGGGACATCAGGCACAGTTGCATCAAAGCAGCATCCCTTTTCTGTGCATTGCTCTGCAGTGATGCCTGCAGAAGTGGAATCACACCTCTTTCTAGCCTGGACATCCATCAGACATTGGCATGCATCTGTTTGGAAGGAATTGCTACATTTGGAGCAACCATATTTACCATTCCATTGTAAAGTAACCAAATGTGGGGTGGACAGTTGGTGTGTCATGTTGTGAGCTGGGTTTATAGAAAATAAATCATGTGGTCCCTTAATACTTTGCATTTCTTCATGGATTCAAAATATCTCAACCAATTCACAAGGCTCCTATCTCCTATTGTGAAAAGTCTATCTGGCTGTAACTGGTTGAGCTTTAATGTGAGAGTTTGGGATAAGCAAATGCAGTCTATAAGTAACAGGAGCTTAACATTACAACAAGCAAGAAGTCTGCTGCACATCCATAAGATACCTGCCTCACAGGGGCTGGTACAGTCTCCTTGTCTTTGGTGCCAACATTATCATTTTATACAAACCAATGTTTGATCAGCAAGTGTGGATTGTCTTCTGTCAACAGTAATGGCGGCAGTGGTTGGGTGGGTGTCTATAGGACATGGCACTGTAGCATGGGTTTATGAAGCTATAATAAGAATGCCTAAAGCAATTTATGGACTACAACAGTGGCACTCAAGGTTATCCTCAGTTGACCTCACATAGAGAGAAAGAAAATAATAATTTCTTCTATGGGGATTATTTAAGTAACAATTTATAGATGACTGCATTTGCCTGTTGTTTCGTCACTTTGCTGTTCGTCACTAACTCGGCTTCTTTTGTTTATTAAGAAACAGATATTATATGCAATATATACTTACATGGTGGATGTCTTCTATTTTGGGAACAGACAGATCCTAAGCACAGGGCAGCAACCAACAATAACCATTGCTTGCATTCCATTGCTATATCCAGCTTGTTCACTTTAATACTTTGCAAGAAAACAGATCTGAAATAACATATGTTTACATTACATTTATATCCCTAAATTAAAATAATACAAATACTTAAGCTGGTTCATTTATCGGTGAAAAAATGCTGTTCATGGTCCACAGGGTCCTGTGCTCAGTCCTTTTTGGGGAGGATCCTGTTTGTTCACCTAAATAATCAAGACTATGTCCAAAGTTATGATGGAGCTAAATGCATAATAATTGTCAATTAATCTGTCATAACCTACATTTTGTAATGAAGACCTTTGTAATGCTAAAATGGTTGAGCTCATTCAGTGATCTTGAGTTATAGTTGAACGTTAGTAATGGACTCTTTTAAGGGTGTTGAACAATCTTTCACCAGTCACACTTGATATGGGTGAGGTTTAAAAATATTAATTGTCTCTACATTTGGGAATGTGTTACTCAAACCAACAACAGGCTTGTAAAGTGCAGTGGGAGACTCTGATGATATGAAGTCCTCACTGTGACAAAATGCAGGAAGAATTGCAATTTAATTTATCTGTTATTTTTATTTAAAAAACAAAACAGGATCAGTTTCCTGAAAAGGAAAATGTGTGTGCAATATTCTACCCAATCAAAGCATGACACAGCCTACAGAGCTTAAACAAAGCAGGGGCAGATGTGATTTAGAATTATGAGCCTCAGAAATAAATGGTATGAGCATACACAGAGTGCACCTGTCTAGCCAATGAGGAATCTCTGTTTGCATTTAATGCGATGATTCCACAACACTAACAAAGGCCTGAAATAAAAACTCTTTGGGTTGTATTCAGTGCTAATCCTACTCTGAGTAGACCTGTTGAAATTAGTGAGCCTGACTAACTTAGGTCCATTAGTTTTAATGGGTTTACTCAGAGAAGAACTGGCATTCGATTACATCCCTTCATTACCAGTCAGCCACATGATACATGGAATCATTGCTTCTCCTTTACCAAAGTGGCAAGAAAAACAAGAAGCAAGTAGCCCCAGCACCAAAAGATAGGAAGGATCGGGCAGGATTCGATCAATGAGTCACACCAATGGAAGCTTGCATAGGGACTTCTGCTAGTGCCTTAAGGTTTTCCTCTTCTCTCCACTCCATGGGCATCCTCCACACATCACGAATTGGCTCTGGGGGGTCAAGAGAAACCTTGGAACAGCAGGCAGGAGAAGGCAAATGATTGTGTTGTGTTGTTGGACTGATCTCCTCCGTGCTACATTGAATTCCTCCCACTGTGACATAAAGGGAATCAAGTCCGTGCTCTGTGTGTTCCACTTCACCAGAGCTTAGAACAATTCCAGTCCAGGTTGTACAAAAAGATTACAAGCCACACAGCATCCATTGCTGGCCAGGCCTCATACTATGGTGCACTTAGTCTAAATGCTAATGCTAATCCTTTTTTCTTCTCTTTTTTGTTACTCTAGGACCAGGGCCGGATTTAGGTTTGATGAGGCCCTAAGCTACTGAAGGTAATGGGGCCCTTTATATGTCCAGCTGTCCTTTGTCAACAACAAATTGTCTCTGTTTTTTGTGTTGAATACATGCTATATGGTGATTTATGGACCTAATAGCTATCTAAAGCTATTTGCACATAACAAAATATGTATTTTATAAAAGCAATTTATATAGAAATGAGCAAACCAGTGATATTTTAGGGAGCAGGCTAGCAGATGGGGCCCATTACTTACATCACAGGAGCCTACACAACACACAACACTGTTGCTGTATGTAGGTTTTATTTTATTTGTTTTTTAGCTTATATTTTGGAAACGTACATCCAGGGGTTTTTTCTTTAATTTTTTGGGGGTTCCCAAGAGAGTGGGGCCTGAAATTATAGCTTGTTTAGTATATATGTAAATCCGGCACTGACTAGGACAACAATCTTCTAAAATATCTGTTTTAGGGGATAAGCTCCCTATGCTTTAAGTAAACTATATAAAATTATAAGACTGCTGAGTTATATAGTTGTAGTCAATAATTGTTTAACACTTGCCACAAATGTTTCTGCCATAAATTAGAACAGTATTGACTACAACAATACAGCACAGTGTTTTGATAAATACAGCCAACAGGGTAAAAGAAAAATGTCCTGATCCAGAGTACTCTGAGTAATCCTTGCAGGATTGGGTCCCTGTGACATCCCTTTGAATCATAGAATCACGTGTGGAAATTGAAAAGAAAAAAAAGTTGCTGTATAAAGTGCTCCAAGAAGCCAGTCATGGCCTTTTCCATTCCATCCCCCCATCTACTATGTCCCTGCCAACAGACACTTAGCATTCTGTGGCCACTGAGCATGTTGAGTCCATATCAGTCCAAACCTTTTTGTACTTTCTTGCTTTTTTGTACTTCTGCTGATGCCTCCTCCTTGTGTGTGGAATAATGTCATATTGGCTACCTAAGGATACCACTTGGAGGATGAGTTTGCTGTAGTGTTGCCATCCATTTGGTGAATATATGTGTACATGCCTCACATCTAAGTGCACAGATCTGTGGAATGGGACTACGAACAAGGATAACACTCCAGATCTTGCTCTTGAGAGTCAAAAAAATATTAACCTAAAGATATTATTTCCAAAATAGTATAAAAAGTTTTTTGAGGCATACATTTTAAGCATCATTTGAAACCATATGGCAATGATTAACTGTTAGAGTTCCAAGGAGTTGCTTAAGAGCAAGCAGGCAAATGCCTCCCTGCTCGGCTGTGAAGCCTTGCTTTTGATGCCAAAATTAACTTTATCTGTCCAGAGCGCCACTCTCCCGTGGCTCGCTCATTCACTGGCAGAATCCGTGAGTGGGCGGTCCTTAAACCTTTCCCAGCAAAGCAGTTTCTTGACACCCAATCTGCACCTCCCCTCTCGGTGGGAAAGCTTACTGCGCAAGGAGGGCGTGGGTAACGGAGGACCTCTCTCCTCCCTGCTTTGCCCAGGCAAGGTGTCCTGGCACCGCCTCGCCTCCTCCGAGCCCTGAAGCTCCTTTCCACTGGAAGCGTGGTTCCTTTCCTCCGCTGAGGAGGAGCTGCTTCCCACAATCTTTGGGGGCTCTCTGTAATCCATCCGGCTTTTCCCTTCTCCCCCCTGAGCCGATGGCAGTTCCCTGACATTTACATAAAGTAATGTACAGAGTAAGTAAAAGAAATACGTAGAAATTTTGGCTTACTTGAAATGGTGAGAAGCTAGACATAAGTGGCTTGATTCTGGTGCTGCTAGACCTAGATGTTAGATAACAGAAAATTTCCTGTCTTCTTCAGTCCCAAGGATTATTCTTTGAAAATGGCTTTTAGTTTGCAGATCAGCGTCTAATAGCCGTGATGTCACACCATGTCTGAACTGAGCATACAAGCTTCATTTTTTAAAAGGACAAAGGACAAAGGGCTTTTTTATATGTGATAGTTCAGGCTTTGGGCAGAAGGCCAAGCTTCCCAAATGTTTATCTGCTGTTCAGCTAGTTTACTGTCCTACGACCAGATCCTATGAGGAATCCGATCCAGAGGAACAATCAGTACCCAGATATGTCATGACCTCTGGAGCTGTACTGGCATCCAGAGTCCGCCCAGGAGGAAGGGCTCTGTTTGGGAGGCAATAAACAGTCACCATCATCAGATGCAATGCTGAAGGGCAGCACAAAGTTGTTGCCAGGCAGATAATCATTTGGGCAGAGAACATAAGGCAAGGCACATACCAAATTCACTGCTTCCCAGAAGATACTTCATGCAGTGTTACAGGCAACTTTGTTTCCAGTGCCACATTTATGTACAGGTTAAGTAGGCTGAAGCCTAGGGCCTCTATATTTAGGGGGCCTCGCCAGCCAGCCCACTCCCCAGAGGGCATTCTCCCCTCTCCCAAAATTGCAAACCCAAGACTTCATGCAAGGGCAGGACAACTTGGGCCTCTAAATCTAGGGGGCTTGCCCACTCCACAGTCTCTCCTCTCCCAAATATGCAAATCCAAGACTTCTTGCATGGGCAGAGCAACTCAGGCCCTTTGGGGTTTTTTTTAAGAATAACATTACAACTTCATTTTCCTAAAAAAATGATGCTTATTCCACATAAGGTTTACAAAGTTCAGTTATTGCATTTTATAAAATCACCATGGTATTTAACTATAATATCTTGTGTCCTTTAGAGGAGAAATTGTGAATTGCAGAATTTTAAATACCTGTTATCATCCTTGGCTTCACTTATAACACTCTTCCATTTTCTTCTAGTTGTGAGGGTGGGGGATGGGGAGGGGCCTCTCTTCATCTAAATCCAGCCCTGCTTGTTTTTGTTGGGAACCTTTGAAAATGGAACTGCAGCCGGTATCCATTGCAGCAAGATCAACTTGTCCTGCTGGTTCTGCATGGTCTATTATGGTCTGGCAGCACAAGCCACTCTACACTTCCATCACAAGATTAGAATGCATTTTTTGGTAGGTGATGATTTTGTATGGAGATACCAGACCAGATGCTAATGCTCCCTTACACTAGTATAGTCTACAAACCAGAGATGAGAAATCTGTGGTCCTTCATATATTGATGGTCTACAAATCACATTATCCCTGATTGTTGGGAATTAGAGTCCAGCAACATTGGGAAAGCCACAAATTGCCCATCTGTGCTATAAATGGTGGCTGAGCTCAATAAAATGTGCAAAGATGGGGATGAATCAGTGGTGTAGCGTGGGGGGTGCGGGGGGGCAGCTGCACCGGGCGCAACATCTGGGGGTTAGGGTTAGGGGGCGCAAATCCACGGGTTAGGGAGCGCAAATCCACGGATTAGGGTGCGCAAATCCATGGGTTAGGGGGCACAAATTACTTGCCTTGAACCGGGTGCTGACAACCCACGCTACGCCACTGAATGAATGCACAACAGAGATACAGTTCATCCCTTATACAGCCAAGACTCCCTGGAATAAACCTCACTCTCCAGCCATTGTCACATGGAATGATCATAAACTCAGGGGAAACATAAAAGTAATTGGTGTGCATTTCTTTTTCTCTGGCCCACTGCCCCATTTTGACTGCAATTCTTTTTGAAAGATGAGTCAATCGCCATCTTGTGTCCTTAACAACATCACTTCACACACCCCTCCCCTCCTTCCCTCCCATCTCTGGGATAGCCTAAACATTTAAAGAGCAATTTACCATTTTGGGGTTTTTTTCTGAGAAAGCTCTGGTATTTTCTCTGTTTCCCCATGTGGTATATTATGATGGCATTCTGCCCTCCAGAATCACACCCAATGTTGTTCATGCTGTGCACCTGATTATTTTGGTAAACACTGAGTAGCCAGTTTTCTGAGCCAGTGCTTTCAAACAGACAGCAGCCAATCCTCTGGCAGAACAGAGCAAGGGCCACAGTGGGAAATGATTTCCCTACCCTAGAAAAACAGCTCCTCTAGCACATTTGATCTAAATTCTCCACAAATGTGCATTGGAAAGGCTTATTTCTTCAATATAGAGAAGTACTTGGCAGGCATGTATAGAGATGAGGGTGGGTGCATCTTACTAAATGTCTGAATTTGAAAGAAAGAGAAGGAAAGCAGAAATTAAGGACACAACACACTTTTGCTTTGATTTATTGCTTCAGGAAGGAGCAAAGGGCTGAACAGTAGGGGGGGGAGAATCAGAAGAAGTAATCTACAGCATGGTTTAAGTGGTTCAATTAGTCTCAGAATTCTGCAGGATCTCAGTTGCCAACATTGTCAAGAAACAGCTTCACGGTGATGAAGTGCCTTGTGCACACCTTCTTCGTATAGAGAAGTGGTTCCCACTATCACTGAATCCCTTCCTTATAACACACACTCTGGATGGAGAAAGTGAAAGAATAACATCAGCCACACATTCCACTTCATCAGAACATTTCTCGCCTCAAGCATTTTTTAAAAATTCTCATTTAAACATATTGATGCACGTTCCAAACATTTCCCAAATGATCAACATAAAATAAATAGAATTTTAGTGATGAGAACAGGTGACTTAGCTGCCACCCAAAAGAGCAGTCCGTTCATCTTTTTTAACCTCTTCCCTGCACAACACCAATACTTGTAATGTCAGAAGCAGACTAGCACAACTTTAAACTGATTTTGGGATTCAGTCCTGCCTTGTGCCAAGGTTACATTAATGAAAACTTTTAGAATAATTTAAGTTCTTATAACAAGACATTCATATTGTACTTTTATGTGCCAAAAATCACACACATTAAATGTATTTGACACTGGAATCCAAAAAAGAAATAGAGTTGTGGATACTAACCTTCTATTGAAATGGGTTTGAAGCACCAGGGGGCATCAATCACGTTTGAATCAAAGCAACATTGCCTTGCACTGCATTCAATTTCGCCAATGCCTGGGTAGCCACAATTTTCTCTTGATCTTGCTGGAACATTGCATTGTCCTGAAGCTGTTTAAAGCAAAGTTTGATATCAACAAGTTGTTTTCTGTGAGGGAGATGATCACGAATGCTCTTTATATAGGCACCAAGCACCCTCATAAATTCATGTACTCCTTTGCTTTTTAAATACATCTATTTGATCTTCTTGTAATCATCACACTAATTCTTGTCACAATAACACTGATAATTTTAGTGCAAAAGTAACCCTGGTATTTTCGTCATTCATTGCTTTAATGTCAGTCAATGTTTATTATGGCAAACAGCCAGCATATTAAACCAGAAGAAGGGAGAGTTCCCTGTTTGCCACACACACACAGCCCCCACTTCAGAATGAAGAATGAAAGCACAACTTCTTAAAGATGCACCTGCCCTATCATTGCTCTAGAAAAGACGAAAAATTCTCTTCATTCATGAGAATAACACAATGGCCTGTTAGGCAGCAACATAGGTTTAATGATCAGAACTTTGTTGCTAGATTATTATGTGTGCAATAATAAGATCAAAATCAGTTCGAAAGCCTGATATATAGATAAACCAAAATTATTATTTTCAGACACATATTCAGCTTACCACATGGTTTTATTTGAGATATTACATATCCAACATTGGACCTGGGTATATTTGTTTGTGTACTTGGGGGAAAATGCCATAATATGCCATATAACAAAAGATTCAGTAGCTGCCACAAATTCCCAGCTTTCATTCTTTTTAATTCTATTTTTAATGAGCTAATTTGGTTAGTGTGGGCTGCATATTTGTTAAAGGAGCTTTAGAATATATGGACATTTAGAAGCCAGAAGCTGTCTATGATTAGAAGACACAGCATCCATCCACTGCCACATGGAATGTCTTGGCACCATTTCCAGTTGTTTTGCATGTCCCTGATTTCCGCCTGTCTGAGCAAACTTACCAACATCCTAAATGCCCTCTATGACAAATCTCCCCCCACCTCTTGCCCCCTTTAGAAATAACCAGAGAGTAAATGTGGGTGAGCTATTTTTTATATTCATATAATAAAATAAAACCAACTTCATAATATTCACATATTATTAAACACTCCTACTTCAGGTTTTCTAGGTTTCAAAATACAGGGTTTGGGGCTTAGAACATAAACATGAATGAAGCCTTCTTTATTAGAATCACACAGAAATGCATTCCTAGATCGCTCTCCAATACTGCCCCATCAAGACAGCCAGATCTAGCAATATATAAGAGAAAGTTCACCCGCCTTTTAGAACTGATATTTTGGCTGCAGTGCTACAAGCAGAACTGCAGAGACTTGCACCGCTAGTGTAGCTTCATTGTATGCCACTTGATTTTTCATATAATAGAAATGATAAAAGAAATACTGAAAACGCGTGCACTTACGCAGCAAGGCATTGCTGAGCCCTACAATGGTCAAAATGGCCAGAACCCAGATCATTTTGTTTCCCATTGCAGCGTCTGTGATCAGCCTCAAGGAAAGGAAGGTGGAGAATCTGTAAATGAGAACCACACCAGAGAGAGTTTTGTTTTATATATTGGCTGTGTTTGTTGGCTTGGTTTCATAGAATATTTGCCTAAGGTGGTGCTTTTTGGAATCCTGTTCCTGATATCTCTTTTTGATTAAAATTAGACCATTAACACATTTACCAGCATTCACTGTGACGGGTTTTACCTGATAGCTGTTCTAAAAGAAAAGAAAACTGGTTCAGATATTAAACTTTGCTAAAGGCTGTTTACACATAGGCAGGTTCCACCCAAGGCTCCAGCGTTTACTCTTTAAATCCAGTGTGTCATGGGAGTGAGCTTTGGGATTAGACATACACCCTGTTTATTGGGATCAGACATACACCCTGTTTATACACCATTCATTGATGAGCCAGGGTAGGTAGAACACATGCAGTTGAAAAGAGATCCCCAGTATTATACAGACCCATGTCTGCCAAATGGATTGCTTTTGCCATTTTGATTTCCCCCTAGCTCTGTGAACATGAGTGGTATGAAAAGAGGCTGCTAGAGTGGGTCAAGTAATTCAGACAAGTGTCACCTGACAGATTCCCTTTGGTTGGCAGGATTAAGATAGATGGCACTGAATGGCAGGTCTTTGCATAGCTAAGGAAGTAGCCAGACTCTATCTGGAAGTAGTGTGCGTCTTTTTTCCTCCCACCTTTTCCCTACCTGTGGGGATGATGACTAAGATGCTCTCCATAAGAAATGTGGTAGTTCTGGTGGCTGCCCTAGAAATTGGATGCAGAGCAGTGAATTTGGAGCATCTATTGAAATTAAGCTGCCCCTTTAGTCAGTATATATGTGTAAATAAAACCATACATGGCAATAAAAATCACATATCGCAAAAAAAAACCCCACCCACTTCCAGTGAAATTAAAACAGGGTACACACTTAGTCAAAGGAATTCCGACCCTAAAGGCTTTAGGCAACATGTGGAGACATGTTACAGCAGAGAGAAGTAGTTCTGAGAGAAATATTTCACCAGGTCTTTGGCATAGACTGATATATTATTCCTTGGTTCTCTATTGTATTTATCTGGTCAGAGGTGGTCATGCTGATACTTGCATTTGTCATTTTTAGCCATTTGTTTTTAATTTTTAAGCCATTTTGAAGCCATTGGAACAGAAAAGCAGTCTAAAAATACTAACATAATGTAACTAAGGAAGAATTACATACACTCTGCAGGGTTGCTTTTCCCCTTCCCCCCATAAAGCCAAGAGATGCTCATCACAGGACTGCAAGGTGTAATATTGCCAATTCTTAAACTCAAATTCTGGTTGCATTTTTTCAATAAAAAGTCAAAGCTGTGTACTCACAGTGGGTCTGGCTACAGCTACTGCCTATAACCTTCCCTAAAGTTAAACAGCATATTTGACTTGCATACAGTGAAATAAATCTCTTAGATTTAATTCTAGAATAGAGAGACAAGTAGTTAGGTGCTGTTTGCTCATTGTTTCTTAGGGGAGAAAACACTGCAAAGATTTACCAGCAGAACAGACTGTCCTAATTAGGAAAAGAAGCTATTTGTACCAGAACTGTACCTGAATGTGGGATGGTTTGCCCATTGGTTTGCCCTGCTTTTATTTTAAACAGCAGTTTTCAAGAACTGTACGGCAACTCACTAACAATGAGAAACACTCTCCTTCACTTGTCCCAGGAGTAAAGGCAATAATTTGCATGCATTTGTATGCTATGTTTTCATCTACTTTTCTGCATCCACTGTTGCATGAGATTTTCTAGGGTGTGAAATAGTTAACAGGCCCAACGGCTTGTACCAGAAGCCTTGAATGTGTTACTGCTTGTGAAATTTATGCCTAGCTTAAGTGGTTTCTTCCCTTTCTAAATGCTTACTGTGGCCGCTGTCACAGTGTTCCATTGCGCCAGAAGTGGTTTAGTCATGCTGGCTGCATGACCTGGAAAGCTGTCTGTGGACAAACGCTGGCTCCCTTGGCCTGAAAATGAGAGGAACGCTGCAACCCCATAGTCACCTTTGACTGGACTTAACCGTCCTGTGGCTATAATGCAATCATGTGGCAATGTATGTGCTTTACATGGTGGTTTTGGCTGGTAGCTCTGAAGCTGTTAATCTGCTTGTATATTTCCTCCAAGAAGCTCAAGGTAACACGGTTCTCTCCTTGTATGGTAAGTTAGACTGAGACACAGTGGCCCAATCTGCATTATTTAAAGCAACATCATATGACTTTGAATAGCCATGGCTTTTCCAAAGAATGATGGGAAGTGTAGTTCATTAAGGGTGCTGAAAATTGTATTTCCTTCACAGAACTACAATTCCCACAGAACTGGGAAGAGGGATTCTTAAACCACATTGAAAATTGTATCTCAGTGACCATGCTGTCTAGTCTCCCTGCAACAAACAAGTTATCTGGGTATAGTCCTAAAGAAGGACACCAGTATTATTCACTTGGGATATAGGTGTTGAAATCACTCCATCATTTCGCACACCACTTAACAAAGAGAAATATGCTAGTTTATTTATAATTTGTTATAAATACTGAGACGATACACTGGGACTGGATCAACATTGATCGTAAAAATGTTATTAACTAATGTTATGTGTGGAAGTGTATGGGAGTGAAAGCTGGACCATAAAGAAGGCTGATCACCGAAGAATTGATGCTTTTGAATTATGGTGCTGGAGGAGACTCTTGAGAGTCCCATGGACTGCAAGAAGATCAAACCTATCCTTCTTAAGGAAATCAGCCCTGAGTGCTCACTGGAAGGACAGATCATGAAGCTGAGGCTCCAATACTTTGGCCACCTCATGAGAAGAGAAGACTCCCTGGAAAAGACCCTGATGTTGGGAAAGATGGAGGGCACAAGGAGAAGGAGACGACAGAGGACGAGGTGGTTGGACAGTGTTCTCAAAGCTACCAGCATGTGTTTGACCAAACTGCGGGAGGCAGTGGAAGACAGGAGTGCCTAGCGTGTTCTGGTCCATGGGGTCACGAAGAGTCGGACATGACTAAACAACTAAACAACAACAATGTTATATAACTCTCAATGCAGTTTTCCATTGTCAAAAGCTCCCTGCTCTACAGCGCCCTCTGGTGTCACATTTTTATAACACATTTACAACCAACGAGTGTAGATTCACTTTACAATCTAACTATATATAAGTTAAGGAATAGAGCATACATTCGGGGGCATGCCACACTCATTTCTCTCATGTGCTGCTTCTGTAAGGATTCTCCCATAAATGTGCAGTTCTCCCACTATTAAAAAATGTGCCATCTGTAAGCTGTATTTTTAGAATGAATTTTCATATTCCAGCCTTAAACATATCGCAGCCTGCCTTGATGCTTCAGGATGGGTATGTATGTATGTATGCATGCATGTATGTATGTATGTATGTATGTATGCATATATGTATGTATTGAGCTTGCTTGCTTGCTTACTTGCTTACTTCATTGCCTAAAGACTTTCTGTGGTAACTGTGTAATGTGGCTCCTCTCCTGGGTATACTCTGTGAACCTAGATCACTACTTGTTCGATAATTTTTGACAGAGCTCCTGTAATTGTTGTTTTTTTAAAATTGCCCTCCAAGATTATAAATCAAGCACCATCAGACTGATACGTTTGCATTTATTTATTCATTTATTTACATCATGCCTTAAGTCTAGTGTTTTGCCCTCTAAGGCTATAAATCAAGCACCATCAGATGATTACACATCTGCTTATTTACAATGTGCCTTTGCATCGACAAGGCACCATATGTAATTTAGAAATCTCAGAATAACTGTGTTAAAGATCAAGAGCATTGATTCACAGAATTTCTTAGGCTGGATTCAAAGAAAAGTGGGGAGGGCTTTTCAAAGTAAATGAAGTTCCTTGTTCCTTTCCGCCCACCTAGTTTTACAGTGAACCAATCTGCTGAGCAGTATATGGAAAGGAAAGGAATGGGGTTCTTAAACATATGTAGGAGGGAAATAGCAGTGCAGTTGTAATTTTGAGACAGGAAATGCAACAAAATTTAAGGAGCAAGCACTAGCTGACAATGTGATTCTGTTTGTGTTCTTGTTGGTGGCAAACACTGCCCCACTCTAGTTGCATTCAGCTGTTGCTTATGTGCCAAAAATCAGAACTCTTTAGCTGCTCAGAAAAGGATGAGTAAAACAGCCAGTTTTGTTTTTTCTATGTTTCTCTTCTTCTTTCTTTCTTAAATTCAGTTCTTCACATTTCCACATCAGTTTGTGATTATTATTATTATTTTAAAATGTCAAAAGAAAATCCATCAGTATTTTAGTGCCAATGCACCCAACCAACATCGTACACTGTTTCTACCATCAATTGAGAGGTGGCCACCTCCTTCCTGCCCTGGTTGTATCTTCTTGTTTCAGGCAAGCAGCAAACCCAGGAAACCTGTCCATACTTTCCACTTCACTGGCCTATTGATCTGGAATCTTCCTTTCCATCTCAGTTCACCAGGAATAGGTGGGTTAGGAGAAAAGGATTCTTGGCATGCAGGCATGCTTACACCTGAAAACCGGGTGACAGCATCAAAATACATGAATATTCTTCATTGTGACATAGTGCGTTTTAAAGGGATGAGTACAAAAGATAGTTGTAGCAGTTCTTCTGTTAGGAGGTGCAAAAACTGTGCAGGATGAAAGTTGATTGTCCTCTCTGTCCCAAACAAACATTTTGAAGAGTTTATGTGGTAATGATCTAACCTCCTCTCTTCCATTCTTCTCTCTACAAATACAAAAGAGCAGGCACCATTTGAGACATCAATAGTATTGCTTCTCAGGAAGGAAAAAAGCATTTAGCTATGAAATTTACTTCAAAATCCACACAAAATCACAGCAGAAAAATAAGACATAAAATAATTGACGCCTATTCCGTGCCCTTTTAGCCATATACTCACTATGTTATGGTAGCTTTTTAAAGTCAGTATTTAGGATAGGATGGGAGCTGGAAATGGGCAAATAGTTCTTACTAATCGAACTTGTATTCTCATTCACAGATGGTGACTGACAAATGTTAATAATGTCCTAGACATGTGATTCCGATATGGTTTTATTTTATTTTATTTTACCATAAAGGAATGCTGCTTTTTAATTGGACAGACTATTCTTCTGCTTCCTTCACTGCAATACCAGTCTGCTTCATAGCCTCCAAGCACTTCAAAATATACTACTCTGCACTCCCTCACCATGTGAAATGTCACAGTTAAAAGAGCATTAAGTAATACCTGCTGCTCTCTGTGCAATCTGTGTTCCTGCTTCAGAAAGGGTTGCTATGCAAAACCTAGCAGGAATTGCTTAAACACAGCCCTGCAACTCTTACCCAATTTTCTATCTTATCTATGGGCAAACAGAAGAAACTTAGGGTGTGACCAAGCTATCACTCCTATCAGGGTTGGTGCTCAAGTCTCCTGGGCTGGCCCAAATCTTTGTATATTTCCCATACTTAACCACCCTGCTCCGCCCCACCCCATCCCCAGTTTAGGACTGAGGGTCCAGGATCCCACCCTCCCTTAATAAACACTGAATTTTAACAATTGCTCCTGCGACCAACATAATACAATGCATGAAAGGAGTGCAAATCGCCTCCCCTTGCTCCATTCACTTGTATGGAACAGGGGGAAGAAGTTGCAATTAAGGAAACCATTGATAAGTTAAGCCCCTTGACCCAACTATCAAGATAAGGCTGGGGAGAAGAAACTATTGGAAAGTAAACCTCCATTTGTTCATGTATCCAATCCAGAAATGAGGTGATGCGACTGTAGACCCCTGGTTTATTTTCTTCCGCACAGCCCACCCCAAAGCTGGTTGTTCCTACCAGCTTCCAAGTATTCCGATCTTCACATACCAATGGTCCCCCACTGTCTCCCTGAAAGAGACAGGAAAACAAGCTTTTGTCTGGATCTCAAAAAGAAACAGGAGGGAGAGCTGCTAATAACATTTAAGCTAGCAGAAGTTACAGTAGTCATTCAAAAACCAATTAATGGAACCATGGAGAAAGGCTGCAAATGTCTTGACTTGCTTTGAGGGTTGTCATTCGGCAAACCAGTGTACCTGGATTTAAGTTTAGGATTTTATTTAAATCACTCAGCAAGTACAAATGAATGCCCATCCCTCCTTCTCATTGATTCCCTCAAATGGATTATATTTTATTGAATGGATGAAAAGATTTTTAACCTGCCCTTCATTGTATGATACCCACAAGCAAGCTACTCCCTTACTCATTCCAGTTTTTCTAATAACTGGAATTGGGCATTATAAGCATATTGTGCCAGTACTTCGTTATCTTCATTGGCTCCCAGACTGCTCCTGGGCCCGATTTAAAGTGCTGCTTTTGCCTCTAAGGCCCTTTACATATTGGGATATTGGTAGTATCTTCACCACCACCAGATTGCTCAGTTAAGACAGTCAACTTTAAGAAATGCCCCTACCTGACATGTGTCTATGCCTCCTTGTAAATAACCTGCACAGAGCATTGATGAAGCCACAATTCCCCCATAGACCTCTCTGTGGTTGCACACTTTGTTAGAAATCAAAGGGACACCAGCGTAATTCAGAATCTCTGACGTATCACCTGTTCCAAGACAGAAGTTAAATTCTCCATTTCAGGGATAGCGAAGATATGGTATCTTAAAAAGTGATTAGCTCTTACTTTTTAAATTCATTTAAAACAAAAAAACAAAAAACTTTCCTATAATTTCATATATTTTATTAATGCCAGCCAACCAATGTTGCATTTAGTTTTCTTTAGAAATACAGTGGAACCTCGGTTTTCTAGCGTCTCGGAAGTCGAATGTTTCGGCTATCGAATGCCAAAAGCCCAGAAGTAACTGCTTCGGTTTTCAAATGCTTTTCAGAAGCTGAACGTGCCACGCAGCTTCCATTTTGAGTTTGCCTAGTTTCCCTATTGTACTGAGGCTTCCGTATCGAGTTTTCGGTTTTTGAACATTTTGGAAGTTGAACGGTCTTCGAGAACGGATTCTGTTCGAAAACCAAGGTTCCACTGTAGTTGAAACATTTGTTCAATCCTATACATTTTTTTTTTAATATTAAGAAGGAATTCCCAAATCTACCCAGAAATTCTTTAAGACTTTGTGGAGATTTAGCTGAGCTTAAGTCTCACTGAAAGCAATCAAGCCAACATTATTGGGTAATATCCAACTTTAGTCCAATTCAGAGTAGACCCATTATTCTGACTATTATTGGATATCAACCACTGTGTCTCCTGGAGACTTGGGGCTCCTTCTCACCCCTAGCTGATAGATGTGAAGAAGAGAAGTCTCTGTACATGACACCTTACTTCACATCTGGTAGTACCTCCATTTCCATATTTTGGTCAGACTGGAATTTTTCTGCTTATGGGAAAGCATTTATTAAGCGTATCTCTTGAATTCATTGTTCACACATAGCGAATTTTCAGTTATCAAAAAATACATTGTTAGATTCAAATGCTAAAATACTCGCCTCCTTCTTCTGCAGCTCCCCATCCTGATATCCAACACATTTTCCCCTCTGGAAAATGTTCTCCATAATTAGGAAGACAAATTGGCTCTATATTACCTGTGTAAAAAGAAATACCTGCTCTCCAAACTAGCAGTTTCATAATACATATTTTCGATAGTCATGTGAGCTTGTTTATATATCTCAGTTTTCCTTCAGAGATTTCAGAGCAGCTTCAATATGGTCTCCAAGTGGCCTCCATTCATAGCTGTCAATGTTTCCCTTTTTTAATGGGAAATTCCCTTATTCTGAATAGGATTCCTCGCAAGAAAAGGGAAAAGTTGACAGCTATGCCTCCAATATAGGTAGTGTCAGGTCCAGACAAAGTCTGAATACACACTACACCTTTAAAGCACATCTAAAGCACATTCTCTTCCTCAAAGGATTTTGGTCCTCGTAGTTTAGCCTACACAGGGTAACAATTCCCAGCAACCCTTAATGAATTACAGTACCCAGAATTCATTGAGGGGGGGAAATATGCTTTGTATGTGCTTTAAAGATATAGTGTGTGCTCAGCCTGACATGCCTTCAGCAGTAGAATTGTGTAATGTGCCTTGACTCCCATCATCTGTATTGTATTGCACTTATGGAGGTCAAGCTGTTGACATTCAGCCAAAGCCTGAACTGATGACTGTTCAGAAGATTCATTGTGGCCAATAAGCAACTCTAAAGAGGCAACAAGGAGTGGGAGAGAGGAAGTTTCATGTATTGATCTGAACTAACCATCCAGTTAATTTGCTACTGTATAAATTGATAGAGCATACAGACTAGCATTGTAGTTTTCCATTTCCATGAAAATGCACCTCAAATAAAAACACAATACTGGAAATGTGTGCATTCAAGCTTGCTCCCCCCTATTTTGGGTTATTCACTCTACCTCATCATATAAATAATGGGTCTGTTTGTGGTGCATTAGCTTATGCTAGAACAAGGAATATGTTCCTCAGAATTTTAAATAAATATACTGTGTGTTTTTCTATTTGTGGAAACAAACCCATGGGTCAAAATAAGCGCTCTCCATTCCAGTATTCTTTGGGAGGTTCAGCCCATCCTCATGACAAGGACTCCAAGTACATGGATGAACTACCAGTGATTGCAAATACAAATTTGGGGAAAGAGCTGTAGCTCAATGCAGAGCACATACTTTGCATGTGGAAAGTTAAACCACAACATATCTCTGAATACCAGTTGTGGAGAAACACCAGCAGAGGGGGTTTATGGTGTTCATGCTGTATTTATGGGCTTCCCAGAGGCTGCTATGGGTAGCAGAATATTAGCCTTGATAGACTTTTAGTCTGGTCCAGCTGGGCTGTTCTTACAGAGCCTCTCGCTTAACTCTGTTGGTACTTAGGACCAAACTAGATATGACATTGTTCACACAATTTATTTCCCTTATAAACAAAATTATGGGCAACCTTTTGAGGACACCACTGTGGGTATGATAAAACTGCTGTGGTCCATGGACCACCAACTGGTCACTCTTCATTGAGGTAACCGGATGCATTCTTTATGCTTACAGTCCTCACTATCCACATGCAGAGTGCTTTCTCTTAACTTGCAAGGGTTCCACATTCCTTCATGCGAATAGAAGGATGACTTCAGGATCAGCACAGATCCTGAAGTCTATATTATTCTGAGAGCAAGAGGATTCGCACTCCAAAAAACCTGGGTGTGTATTTTAGAGTGTTGCTGACATGCCAAGAATGACCGCTCCCTGCTTAAAATGGGGGGCGCCCTTTGCGTGGACGTGCACAGCCCCTAGATCTGGAGCGACTCCAACAGCATAGGCTTGGCTTTGCCTTCCCTCAGGTGGGATACCTGGAGGTCTCCGCCTACCTCAGTCAGTTGTCCAATCCCACCTGGGGGAAGCGTTGCCAAGGAGATCAGGCCAGGTGGGGGAGGGATTACCTGCCCACACAATAGAGGGAGGATCTTACCTGGAAATCCTCACTTGGCTCCAGAGCCAAGTAAACAAGTAAATCAGGTTGCTATGTGGGATGGCTCATATTGTCGGATCATTTACTTATTCATTAAAAAAAATGTACACAGCGATTTTTTTTAAAAAATGATGCAGTTTACAACTATACAAACATAATAAAAGACACATAAAAATTAAAATCAGAAATTATTGTTATCTCCATTAGGCATCATTGTGGGACTGCTGGTTCTTGATTCAGATTAACACAGATTAATATTATATTTTTAGTGACAGTAGTAATCAATTCTAAGTTTAAATGCGGAACAAGAGGACAAAGAGAAAGAAATAGCAACAGATTCAAAATTACCATTTAGTGCAAGTGGTTTGGCCAGCCTAATCAATGCTATATCATTCTTCATTGTTTTGGGTTTATAATTTTTATGGTATATAATTTTGTCCACTAAATATGGATTAGCAAGGCCTTCTTCCAGTATTACAAAGCCCGCATACACGCTCCAAGCTCTTGGGAAGTACAAACTGAAACAAAGACATTAGAAAGAGAAAGGTTTAGTGGCTTCCAACATTTAAAATCATTTGCCAAACCTGTGTGACACATTTTTGGCCTCAGTGCTAAATCCATTCTGGCACAAGACGTCATTTCCAGCAATGACAGAATTACACTAAGATTCATATTTCTAGAAATCATGTATAATTATAGCAGCTTGTTAGGATTTTTTTATACTCATCAGTGTTCAGCCATGATTAATTTCAGAGCTGAAACCAATGCTTATTAGTATCAAACATTTAATAAATCAGTTTCTAATGCCCAGCTTGCCAGTAAAACATTTATTCTTATTTTTATCTGTAAAATGCCTTGAGTCCATGTCAGGGGAAAAGGCAGGGGGAAAAGTAGTAGTAGTAGTACCCTGCTGATTTCATTTTTTTCCTTCTAATGATGCATCCAATCCACCTATTGACATTAATTTGGTCAGCGCTGCATCTGTAATCCTCTGCAGTCTGCTTCCTGAGGAATTTGTTGTTGCAATCCTTCAGTGATAGTGCTTTTTATTTTATTTTAGTCTTTTTAAAGGTGTTCCTCAGTGTGTACTATTACTAGGATGGAAGGATCTGACCATTTCAGTTCTCTCAGTTTCTCATTTTTCCAATCTTGAATTCAGTTCTCCACATTTCTGCAGCAATTTATGAACCTTGCTGTAAAAAACCTCATGAAAATGTGAACTGAAATTAATTTCTCCCCAGGCCCTAACATCTGTACCTGTTCATATTTAACCGCATCTCTTATTGCAGAAGCTAAAACTGATTTTTCATGACCTTCCTGTGTCAAGAAATTGCCCTTCTTTTTCCTAGCATAGTATTGTGCCCTTTACACATCTCAGTAGTGACTAATAATAATAATAATAATAATAATAAAATTATTTATATCCCACCCATCTGTTTGGGTTTCCCCAGCCACTCTGGGCAGCTCCCAACAGAACATTAAAAGCACAATAAAACATCAAACATTAAAAACTTCCCGAAACAGAGCTGCCTTCAGATGTCTTCTAAAAGCCAGATAGTTGTTTATTTCCTTGACATCTGACAGGAGGGTGTTCCACAGGGCAGGCACCATCACCAAGAAGGCCCTCTGCCTGGTTCCCTGTAACCTCATATCTCACAGTGAGGGAACCGCCAGAAGGCCCTTGGCGCTGGATCTCAGTGTCCGGGCTGCACGATGGGGGTGGAGATGCTCCTTCAGGTATACAGGACCGAGGCCGTTTAGGGCTTTAAAGGTCAGCACCAACACTTTGAATTGTGCTTGGAAAAGTACTGGGAGGCAATGTAGGTTTTTCAGGACCAGTGTTATATGGTCTCAGTGGCCACTCCCAGTCATCAGTCTAGCTGCCACATGTGAGAAACGTTCCTACAGCTTCACTCCCTGGCACTGGTGCGTCATTTTAAAACCTGGCCACTATGTGGGCAGGACACTTACTTCACAACTGTGGCCCAGCTAGGATAGGGATCAACAATTGGTCGGGAACAACCACCGCAATAGGTGTCTGTGGTGCAAAAACATGGTGAACGAGACAAGGCACTTACTCATAAACACAGTGGGCTGCTGTTACAATCCACCAAGGGGTGATTATAGATCCACCACACAAATGATATCCTTGAAACTGAAGGCTGGCTTGCCATGGCCATTGCTGGGGCATCGACGCATTTCCTCCCACTATACGGGGGGCATACCTGGACCGAGCACCACACGCTGTAGAAAAAGAAAAGTAGCGTCACTGGAATCACTAGTGAGGAATCCTTATCTGGACAAGCTGTACATACAGAGGTGTACCTAGGGTCCCTTGCGCAAGGAGCTGTATTGGTGCCCCTCCTGGGGAAAAGGCCCTTTAGCACAATAGCCACGTTAGAAAGTACTATATTTTATACAAGTACTTGAAGTGTCTGGAGTGAGGATGGGGTGAGGAGGAAGGGCAAAAAAAATCACACACCTTTGTGCTGCAGTGTGAGGAGGATGGGAAACTTCTCCTGTGTTTGATCTCACCGTGACAGTGTTGGTGCATCACTACACACAAATACTTCATACACTCTATAGTCCAATAGGTGATTTTTTTGTGATAAAAAATAAACAAACCCAGGCCTGAGCCTCTAGCAGGGTCTGTTCTCACTAACTCCTAGCTATGTCTCTGTGCACATATATTTTAAAGACCCAGTTCTTGAATCTAAGTCATGCTTAACTCAGAGAGACACATAAGAATATTCATGAGAAATATATTGTCTTACTTTGGGGGTGTTCCCAAATCACTCTCTCTTTTTCTCTAACTCATCTGCCAGTTCTCGCTTGTATAAGTTTTCTCTCCTAGTTGCTAAATTTTTATTTACAGAAAGGAGATATTTCTGAGAATTGCTGTCAAATTTCCCCCACTGAAAAGTCTCCTGTATGTGATTTGACCCCTGGAAATGAATTAGAGCCACTACCATGCTCTCAACTTGCATATTTCAACTTGCACAAACGAACTTTTAGCTTGCACATTCTCCCACAATTCTTGTTGTGAAACTGATGTTACATTCTGCTGTTTTTCAAAGCGCTTACCCAAACATTTTAGGATGATCACATAGCCTGAGGCACACTCTTCTCTGAAATGAAAAGAAGAAAAAGTGATAGACCTGAATGCTTGCTACCTCTCTTTCCACTTCATCCATCAAATTAAATTGAGGTTCAATGTGTTAAGTCTAAAAGAAAGAAAAAAAGAGCCCCTTCTTAAAAATATTCTTCCAGCTTCTGTTGCCTTTTCATTTTTATTTAAACTGTTCTAAATTTTTTCATATATGACATAGTATCATTGGTGGTATTTTTTGCTGATATTTAAAGATATGAAATTGCTTTGATTTATTTTATAAGAAGCTATTTGTAAACAGAATTAATTAATTAAATAAATAAATAAAGCACCCTTCCTTTGTATTGCTATGAGGCAATGGTTTTGAGGGGGGGGGCTCCAGGGGTCCTGTGCACTTTTCTTTCCCTTCCCACCCTCCCCCATTGCTGCACTGGTTGTTCACTCTTACACACACACACACACACACACCCCAGATGGTGGTGGGAAGGGGTAAAATGAGTCCCCATTTCTTTCTTTTGCGACACGGCGCTGTCACGCAAGCTGACAACATGGCAGCTCCTCCTTCTCCTGCTGCAGAGGGAAAGCAGCCCCTGGCCTATGGGGGTGGCAGGAAGCCAAGAAACCCCTGGCCATGGAAGCCGGGCTGCTGCGTGACACCTAGACATGATGTCAGCCCCCCCCCCCGTCACTTTCCCAAGTCAGTGTGCCTGCCTGGTAAGCTGGGGTGGGGAGGAACAAACAGACCCCCTTTTCCTTTCCCCCACCCCCAAACAAAAGAAAGAAAAAGGGACCCATTTCCCCTCCTATTGGCAAGGTGGTAAGATTGGAACAGTATTCTTCAGCCACCAAATGCCTGGGTAAACACGGATGTTTTCTAATACTTCCTGAATAATTACGGAGGCAGCTGCACCTCAAAAGGGAGGGCATTTCACCACTGGGGACTCACCACTGAAAAGGCTCTGCCATGGGTCTAAGGGTATAAGATGGTGTGTACTGCAGTCCAGCCCTACCAGCAGGACTGGGTTGGAAGAGTTTATATTTTAAAATTCATGTACGTATCTTTCTGTAATTTAGCATCTGAGACATACCGCAAGGACGTGGTGTTCTGTGGAGATGTCAGCTGATCGGCTGACAACCAATGCTCTGCAGCAACAAAATGCCTCTGAAATGCTTCTTCAATAGCGGTCACTGGGTAGGCCCTCGAACTCACAAAGCTGTAAATAACAGGAATTGCCTTGAAAATTCAGCAACATTCTGAACATTTACTTCTTCTATCACATGGCTAGCCTACCTGGCTTGCAAATGTTAGGTGGCTTGCTATAAAGTTTTTTATGGGAATATTGCAAATAGTTTTAAGGAAACCCTGTATTAAACTAATGGATAATCAATGAATACACACTAAAATCCCACTGTGGCTTCTGATGGATCATCCTGCTGTTGTTTTACTTATCCATTCACATTTATATCCTGCCTTTCTCTCATCATGGAACCCAAAGCAACATACACGTGGTTCCCTGGTGGTATCCTATCCAGCCACTGTCATCAGAACATGCCAACCTGAGGCCAACCTTCTTGCTCATATTGCTTGAGTATAGCCCAGAATTAGAGTTTGGCATTTCCTCAAGAGGGAGTTAATGTTTTGGAGATAATTGGAGATCTCTGTATCTGAATGAGAGTCAACCAGGAGTAAACAACATGTTGCCCTCCAGATAATATTGGACTATAGCACCCATCATCTCTGACCATTCACCATGCTAACTAGAGTCCAACAATATCTGGAGAACTGCAGGTTGCCCATCTCTGCTTTGTTGCTTGCCACGCTCCAGCCGGGGTGTTTGTGTGCGTGAATGAAAAAATAGTTTGCACTATCTGAAGGGATGGAATCAGAGAGCGAGCTCAAAGTTGGCCGAAGACCCCTTGTGTTGGAAATGTGGAACTGACATAGGGTAGCAGGCCTGCTGGTTTTAGGGCTGTTTGCTACTTGCCTCCCCTTTGACTCTACCTTTACATTTGTAAATGAAACATAGAGTCGCAATAAGTCTCCTGTGCCATCCTGTGTCAAAAGCAGGTGACACAGAGACAGCAACAAAAAGGCCCTGTCAGTTTCTTAGTGAAGTACTGTTAATCCAATTTGTTTGTTTGTTTACAACATTTGTATGCTAATCACATAACACAAAGTTATATTTCCAGGGGCTTTACTGATTAATAGTGTTTTGTAGTAAATATGCACTTTCTGCAAAAATAAAAAATAATCAGCACTTTGCTGCAGAAACCACCTTGGTTTTTAGCACCTGGGCTGTATTTCAGAAAGCCAGGTGTAATGAGAGGGACTTCCCTTTTAAAGCAAGCAACAGTTTGACATACAAATCCTTCGTTTCCATGTTCATTTCCTATGCAGTACCTTGAGATACCTAAGTATTTACATGTAACTCTTCCATAGGTTTCTTGCCAGTTTTCTGAACACACAGTCCTCCAGGCTCCGTAAGCAAACACTTGCAACACAGCCTTCTTGCCACTCAGTCTGACTGTGAGATACAGAGAGAAAGGCCGTAAATAGCTAATAAGCAAATGCTGTGACTGAATCAGTGTACTAATGTACTGTATCTCTCGAGATCCGATGAATTTTGGCATTGGTTTTTGTGCATTTGTTCCTATTTCATGCAATAAAGGTATTATTATTATTATTATTATTATTATTATTATTATTATTATTATTATTTATTTACTTATACTCCACCCATCTGGCTGGGTTTCCCCAGCCACTCTGGGTGGCTTCCAACAGGAGATTAAAAATACATTAAAACATCAGTCATTAAAAACTTCCCTAAACAGTGCTTTATAACAAAATAGGTTATGAATGTAAAATAAAAAAATGCTATCTTGAAAACCCATGAAGGTTGAGATCTCCCCCCCCCCCTTACTCTGTTCCATAGAAGCCAAATCCTAGGGGTCAAGGTCCCTTCACATACACCCCAAAAAATGTTTTGATGGGCATTGCCATTTAAATGGTATGTGCACGCCACATCATGTGATCGATTATGCGGGACAGGCCTTACCTGGCTCTCCCAATATTTATTCAAGTTGGCACACCTTCTCTGCTCATACTCTGAACTTGGTAATCTTCTAGAGCAGTGCTTTCCAAAATATGGTACATGTGCCCTCAGGAGCAGGCAAAGAGTTTTTGAAGGGTAAACAGCAGAATTTGCTCTAGTTTACAAAAAACAATACTATTAAAACTACTCTCAAAGTATCTTCACCTGAGAATGGATATGGTTGTAAGACTAAACTCTCAAAAGCTTATGCAATTATGGTAAGTTTGGGAAACATTGTTCTAGAGAGGTGGCCATGTCAGCCTCTCGCAGCCAAAAAAAAAAAAAAATGTACCGTATTGTGGTTCCTTAAAGGTTGCCTCCAGAATTTGTCGATGGGATTCAATCACATACTGGGGTATAAGTCTGTGTCATTAAAATGGATTTAAGTTCACTGTCAAAACAAATCTGATTTTTTTAAAAAGCACAAAGGACTTTTGTGGCTGGGAAACTGATAGGGAGCCACACTAAAAAGTTTGGGATAAATGACTGTTTGAAAGGAAACGATTTAACCGCAAGGAAATCAGGATGGATGCTTATTGTAGTATAACTTCCCCTCAAGCAATTCAGCATGAATGTTCAATAAAGCACAGTCATCATATGACTTCTGTGTAATCTTTGTGCGAGCAAATCTTTGTGTGCTGAATAATCTGGAGAAGCCCAAAGATAGAGATGGGAGATAAATTCAATTTTCTTTACTTTTTCATAGAATCATATCATACAACCATAGACTTGTAAAGTTAGAAAGGACCCCAAAGTTCATCAAGTCCACACCCCCCCTGTGATTTTTAATGAGAAAATACATAACTCGCACTTCTTGAACTAATACGTGAACCAAAACACAGCCATTCCTCTAAATTTGCACCTCTCCCAATTTTGCAATGCTGTTCTCCAAATGATTTGTATACAATTGCCTATATTATGGAAAACTGCATATAAAAATGCATTAGTGAAAATAACATGCAAAAATACATTACAATAGGGGAAACTACATACAAAAAAATATTAGGACAAATGTGCACTGAAATGCTGACAAATTTCAATGATTATTTTTTTAAAATCTGCAAATTGCTGTAGAAGTGTGGAGAACTGGATTTAAGATTGGAAAAAAATGAGAAAAGTAAGAGAAACAAAAATTGTCAGATTCATCCGTCCCTACCCAAGGAATAACACATTTATTTGTGGCACAGCCATTCTGCCATTCCGCATAATTTCTGTTTCTCTACATGTGATCATGAGCGCTCTTGGCCTAGAAATTGCCCTCAGTGTCCTGCCATATTGAAAGGTAACAATAGTAACTTCTGTTCATGCAAAAAGAATGCAGCAAACAATGGTCAACCATGTTTTGTTTGGGAATATTGAATGGAATGTTTCAAACAGAGCTTGGATTTGGTTTTTAACAAAAAATATCAAAACTAAGTTTTGAGGGGAAGTAGCATGTGTAATCCAGAATCAAATCAAAGTTACCACATCTATACTCATCCTCTCCATCTCTACAGTTGAAGACTCCATCACATCTTGCTGTTTGGTCAATACATCTGAAGGACGACCTGCACCGAAATCCCCCAATGCAGTTGAAGTAAACTGACAGGATGAAAGGAAATCATATCAAGTTAATACGGCATATCCTTGGCTTGGCAGCAATATTATGATTATGATAATTATTAATTTATATACCACTTAATTGTAGCAAAGCCTCAAAGCGGTTAAGATATATTCCTTTAGATAAACATGCTGAAAGAAGGTTTGAAAGGGAATTTGTGAATTACAGACCTAAGATAGGGTTGCCATATTTCAAAAAGTAACATTCCGGACACAAAAGTTGTTAGTTTTGCTCAGAGTTGTTGACCTTTTTTGGCTAAATCTTTAAAAAGTGAAGTTTTTGAGCTATTTTAAAGAAAATTCACCAATATTTTGACTTCTGACATGGGTTGCCATATGCCCGGGTTTCCCCAGACATTTCAGTGATTTCTGCCTGGGCACTCTTTCTGAATGCCGTGACCCTGTATGGCAACCCTACCTAAGACAAGATAGCATTGTCATACTGCCCCAAATACAGAAGCCAGCCTGACTGGCAGCTGAAATTTACATCAACGTTAGTGACCGAACAGTTTCCTCACCTGATCACTGCACTTGAGAGTGACAGTTTAGTTTAGAAGGCCCAGGGCAAGCTGTGAGGGATGTATTGGGGGGGGGGCCTCAGGAGTAATGGTGGAGACACCTCCATCATTTGTGGCATGAGATGAAACTTAGCCATGCTCATTCATTTCTATGGCTCTGCTCTGAATACCACCCCATATTTCTCAGACTTGGTTGAACAGCAGATAATGGCACGTGATTGGCTGTGGTGGACCACCTGATTTCCAAGACCAAGAGGATTCTGGTCTGAAATGTTAAAAGTTTCCAGGCTCAAATTGCCATCACATTCATGCAGTTGTCCTGATGATGCAAACAGAAAGGAATTGATGCCTGGTCTGCAGAGCTCCATGCACCATATGAGCCTCTTGGGCTTGCCAATTGGAAGGTCAGTGGTTCAAATCCCTGCAATGGGGTGAGCTCCTGTTCCTCTGTTCCAGCTCCTGCCAACCTAGCAGTTCGAAAGCACGCCAGTAGATAAATCGGTACTGCTGCGGCAGGAAGGTAAACGGCATTTCCATGCACTCTGGCTTCTATCACAGTGTTTCATTGCACCAGAAGCAGTTTAGTCATGCTGGCTGCATGACCTGGAAAGCTGTCTGTGGACAAATGCTGGCTCCCTCAACCTGAAAGCGAGATGAGTGCTGCAACCCCATAGTTGCCTTTGACTGGACGTAACTGTCCAGGGGTCCTTTACCTTTACCACATGAATGCTGCATCCCAGAGTTCCACATGCGCCACAGGTCTGAACCCAGTCACCATGTCGCACAGGCAGCTAGAAGTCAATCTCAGTACACTGGAAGTAATCATGTGAGTTGGTCCTAACTGATATGTTCTGGCAGCGTGCATTCTGTTGATTATGACAATGACTTTATTAAATACCAGCTCTGTTTTATAGATCTCATGCTGAGGAGTTAAAGTGTGTTTCTGTGTATGTGTTTAAAATCAATAGGCAACCTTTGGCAGCATCCTATTCTCAGCAGGAGACTCATGAAAAATGCAGACTCTTGAATGGTTAGTTGAGAACCTAATAAATAAGTTATTTGGTACTCACTTCCCAGGCCAATGGCAACTGCTATGATTACAGTGAGTAATAAGGCAAGGATAAGTGGAAGCTGCCCGAGTGGAATTAAACCATGGCACGGAGGTGTTGAGATCTCTCCTGGAGTAATAAAAAAGCAAGAAACAACAACCTCTGAACAGGACATACAACATTAAGTTTTGCACTAATTATATTTAATAAAAATAGCATCAGCTGCATTCATTCTTTGATGTGCTACTTGATATTCTGATGCCCTGCATTATATATACAGGCAGCAACCATTTTAGGTGTGTCCAATTGATGTGCGATTGCTGACACACAGGTCCTTTTAGACCCGGAAAAGGGCAACATGGGGGCAGATTTCCGTACCGCTGTCATACCTTCCAGAATAAATATGGATCTGGGCATGTTTTCTTGGATTCCAACTCCCACCATTAATCATGTCAGCCAGGGCTGATGGAAGCTGGAACTCAATAACATCTGAGGGGTCCCCAGTTCCCCATCTCTGGTATAAGTCATTTAAGATTTCCCTAAATCTGGGGGGTTAAAATGAGGTTTGGGAAGAAAGGGCCCCTAATTTCCATCCCAGAACTTCTTCCATTCCTACCATTTTCATTTTCACCGGGATCTATTTTTGCTTGTTGCAGGCAGAACAATCTTTTGTAGAAAAAGCAGAGCTCAGATCCTGGCAGTTCATCTTCTACAACGGAGACAATTTCAACGGATCCAGGACTGGAATCTATTTCTTCAACCTTAACCAACAGAAAGAGAGAGAAAGAGCACAAACACACACACTGTTAGACAATGCAAATTCAGGTCAAGTCAATTACCAAAAGAAGACTTTTGAAGTTTTTTCTTCTTGATGCAAGTACTCACACTGCTCCAGGAAAATATAGTTATTGAGGGTCAATTGAAAACCCATTTTGCTTTTATTGCATGTGACCATTAAGGAAATTTCCAATTGCACTGGGAAGGGGTAAGAGATAAGCCTCCACACTTCCACACAATCTACTTTCCTGGTGCCTGTAATTTAGTAAGAAAAAACTTGATACATAGCTTCACGCCACATATCTAGCTAATGTCTAGTTTTGCCCTAAACTATGAATCATCAAGGTCAGAATCTCGCCTCTGCCATGAATGAACTCACTGGGTGATGCTTGGTGAGCCACACTCACTCAACCTTAGCCCCCACCCACAATCTGTAATATGGGGGATAAAAATACTGACTATGAAAAGCGGTGCATGCTATTAGATACAATGTGATGCGTTGCCAACATCTTACAGAATCTTTCCAAATCCCAGCTGTCTTGATTTTAGAGTTCAGAACATCAGTCAAGTTTGGCCCTTGGCTAGAAAACATTGGTCGATGAACTTCAAGGACTTAAAGTGTTGCTCAACTCTATCTTTCGTTATTGCTACACTGTCATTAATTTGACTCCCAAAAAGAGTCACACAAATTACTGTACTCCATTAAAGATCTTTCCTCGTGCCTTAATGCATCTGTAAACAACCCATTTAAATTAGGAATGCACACAGAATCCTCTCATCTGACTCACTGAGCCTTTTAAATTCAACAAAGGAAAGGAAGCTTTCATCCTGGCATTCCTGGTAGACATTACAGGGGAAGGAAGAGTGAAGTGTTCATTGTAACAACTATTTATGGTCTAATTTGGTGGTGATTGTTTTTTCTCTTCCATAGGAAGGCTTTGGAATGATTCCCAATGAGAGGCATACATAGAAAGCACAGCTTGCATCAAACTGGAAAGCCCACCCCAGAAAGATTCAGGAGCAAACTATAGCCCTGTCAGCTGTTGCTCATAGATATTTCCTGCGGCACATATCCATACACTACTAATTAAGATTTTCCTGGCCTTAACTCAAACCAAATGCTCAACAAGTAGAACTTAGCCTCATGTGCAGCTCTGGACAATGTGTCGTGATAACAGAGAACAGTCACAGTGATCCAACATAGAATCAGATATGCTTTGTGACTCCACACAGGCCTAACTTCAGCCTATGTGGCCTATATCAAGTTTAGCTAATATGGTGCCTTCCAGAAGTACATGGACTGCTGTTTTCATCATCCCTGATCAGTGGCCATGCTAGCTGGACCTAATGAGAGCTAGAGTCATCTCGAGGGCACTTCATTGGCTACCCCTGGGCTAAATGAATGCAAATGGGAGGCGAGAGGCACTATGGTAGCAGAGTCTTCCCTGGGTGAGCCCATTCATTCAAACATGTGCAGGAAGCCTCATGCATACACTGGTCATGCACCCAGAAAGCACTCTACAAGCAGTCTGATGGTGGGATGTAAGCTGGAGGGTGGGAGAACCTGACACCACAATGCCAATATGCTCCTCCATCTAAGTATATTCATATAGTCCTGTTCGGACATTAGGAGAAGATGTTGCATTGTGGCCTGTGCCTTTTGGCATCTCTCAAATGCCCTTCCCCTACCAGTGACTACCTATAATCACCTCCCCTATTTTTGGAACTGTAGAGAAGAGTTTCCAGGATGAATTGTCCTAAAATCCTTATGAATTTCCACTAGGACTTTAAAAAATAAATAAATTCACAAACCGCTGTGGCAATGTGGAGAACTGTTAGATGTCAGGGACTGGGCAGAGGAGGAGTGGTAGAGACCCCCCCCCCCCAGCCTGACCCTTCCAGAGAAGGAGACAGTTCAGAATTACAACAGGGGTTTGATGAAGGGAAAAACTGGTAAATAATGGGAGAGGAGGAGGAGGAGGAGAAGGAGAAGAAGAAGAAGAAGAAGGGGCGAAACAGCTTTTGGACTCAGTGTCTTTAGAAAGCATTCCAGACCTCCCCCTCCTAGAACACAGTGGGCCTTGAAAGCAGGAGAGCAAAGAGCTCAAAGGCAAAAGGCCCTTTTCAACACCAGTAGCGATGACTCATGAGGAAGTGGGAGCGATGGAGGGGGTGGGGTTTCACTCGGAGCAACACCATTACTCCAAGAGACTGCAATTCTAAGCCTCTCTCTGTGAACATTGAATAAAAAGCATTGGTAAGAACTTCCCTTGTCTTATCAATTCCTGGCAACCTGCTGGGTGGGATAGGGTTGGATCCTCTGACACCTGGCAAAATGATTGGGGGAAAGGGAGAACTGAGAGAAGTCAAAATTGGCATATTTGCCCATCCCTAAGTATAACTCGCATCATCGCTGACCAGTAGCTATGATGACCTGGGCTGATGGGTGGCTACCGGCTCCTCACCCATGGAGCGCAGGATGTAGTTTAACGATTGCACCAACATGGTACAGTCACTAGGAACCGCTCCTGTGCATGAGCACTTGAGAGGGATGAGTTCTTACACCCCTACAATTCCCATTACAGCTTCGCTCCTGCCTCGTTCTTGAGAACCAACAACTCTAAAAGAAACAGCTCTTCAAAGTATGGGATGTGATAGAGAAAGAGGAAAGAAATGTTTGCCCTCCGCTAGGGATCCACTTACCATTGTTGCAAGCCCAACTGCTTTCTCTTTTCATTATAAAGCTTAGCCAGCTAGAAAGCCTGCCATCCTCTTTGCAGATATTTTCATCCGGAATCGCTAGCTGATTCATTGTAGCAGATGACATTATTACTGGCGTCAGTGTAATTCAACCTGTCCAAAGGTATCAGGTAGCCTAGAATGGCATCGTTCCAAGGACCAGGAAGGTAAAAAGGCAGCAATCGTTTTAATTAACTGTAATCAGTAACGTGGAATTATTTGCAGACATAAGGCAATAATTTCTGACCATGTATGCTTGCCTTTTCTTTTCAGGCGAAACAGAAGAAACTGGTTATTTGGCTGGGACAGGTTGTCTTCATTAATTCAAAGGATCCTGCTTGTGGTGGAGCAAAGCGCACCTTATAAGATGATCCCTAAATAAAATAACATTTCGGTAACAGAGAAGAGATGTGCTTCCAGGAATACTGGAAAGATAGCAGTGGCAGTTATTTAATTTGTCATACGCATTGAACCAGCAGATATTTCCGAGATATGGCATGACAAGTGAAAACAGTTTTCTACTACTTGAAGACTTGATGCTCCTTGCTACTTCAGTACTTTGATGATACTTCTAGATAATCGGATGGTGGAAATTTTTTTGTGTGTTTTTCACCATCTGGGGCTGGTACTCAAACTGTATACTTTCCTAGAGACATTAGAGATGTTTGTGGCCATCTCTGCCTTAATAACCTCAATAGCTGAGTTACCATAACACACAAGTGCTCTTGAAAATGCTTTGGAAACTTTAACTGGTGCAAAATGCTGCTGTCATGTTGTTAGCCGGCACTAGGTGTGCAGTACAGAGCATATTATTCTGATTTTGTATGGTCTATGCTGACTGCCCGTCTGTTTCCTAGTTCAGTTCAAGAAATTGGTCTGATTTGTACCTTTCAACCCCTAAATCTTGTGGCTCTAAGTGCCTTAAGAACCATTTCCCCCATATGTAACCTCTTGCATGGTCCACTACATATCTGAGACTGTGCTCCATTTGACCCTCCTAAATGAAATTATTTGGGTAGGCATCTTTTGGTTCTCTTTTGTGGCACAAGCTCTGTAGAATGTGCCTCCCCATCCTGTCCCAAAGGACAACCTATATGCATCTGCTTAGCATAGAAGGCTTTGGGCCTAATAAATCTCTTATTATTTGTTTTTCTTCATTTGTTTTCTTGCTCTATGGCTTGGAGAATCACTTTTTTTAAAAAAAAATGTGGTTTTGAAGTGTGCTTTGCTTATCTTTGGTTAATTGCTTTGTGTTTTTATTGTTTAATTTGGTTGTTCCTAAGACTGCTTTGTTTCCACCTTTGAGAAAAGTGGGGTACAAATTTGGGTAGGTATTCAACTAAATTTAACTCATAGTAGACCCATATAACTTAGTAATTAATTTCAATAGGTCTATTCTAAATAAAAAGTATTGGAATACCACCCATTTAAATAAAACAAGCAATTAATATCTCATTAGGCCTCCAAACAAACATCCAACACTAGAATACCATTAATGTTGACTCAGTATTCCTTTGGAGTAAAAATAAATTATGACCCAAAAAATGTTGATATAGTTAGTTTATATATGTCACAGAATTACATATAGCACTGCAGTATATAGACATTTGCAGCTCACATGGGACCTGTCCTGTGTGTTGTATTCAGTTTTTCCCTTCCAGCCTACTTACAGTAGTAATTGTAAGAGCCACAACATGCTGCAAAAACAGGATATCAGCTTGTGTCAAAAAGATCGGAGGAGGTTTTGAGGTTTTGATTTTTATCTGCAGACTCTGCCTCCCCACTTTTTCTCTCTGTGTTTGTCTTACATGCATTCCCCAAAGAGAAAGAGAAGAGATGGCAGAGGCAGAGACACCACTCTACGCCAAGATCTTGAACAAGTACAAAAACAGGACGACCCAGTCCTTACTGGAGCCTCTTTTGGCCGCTGAGTTCCCTGTACACACAGCGTGAGTACCTCTGGAGTTACATTGCCATAAAGCCCTCTCTGATCTGTTTGCAAAGTTTAATCTGTAAGCTAAAAGGCTGTGTGGAGCCATCAACATCACAGAACATCCCCTTCTGTATTGCAGCAAGCTCGGCTCTTGGGTTGGGTATCACAAGAGACTTATGGGTATGCTTAGATTTTCTTCAGCCAAACCTGTTGAAGGAGATTATTTGACATAGTTTTACCAAAAAGTCATGATGTACTGTATTGACCAGTACGTTGCCCCTGCATATTGTTCCACATTTGCCATGGCAAGAGCTGTAAGGGAGCCTGAAACCCCAGAATAGTTGGGGGGTGTTTTTGTTTTTGTTTTTATATTGTGATTTTATGTTGTGAATTGCCCTGAGACCTGTGGGTATAGGGCTGTATACTACAATTACTACTACTAATAATAAATGCACTATGAAATAAATGACTCCTGTGGAGAATCTCAGCTCCCAGGGTGCGTAATAATAATGCTAATAGTAATAACTCAAACATTTATAATTTATGTGGCACCTGCAGCTAAGCTCTCGGCACAATGTTTTAAAAAGATAGGCCTTCCATAGTGCCTTGATGGGAAGCAATGAGCTCCCTAATCTAACTCATGGTGCTTAGTCACATCTCGTGGTGGCATTTTGAGGGAGGCCTGGATGGAGATAGCTTCTTCACAAGCTGGAGCAGTAACTATTTTTGCGGTGACACTTGAACGCTGAGATGGATGGAACAGCAGAAAGCACAGAGCACCTTGCAAAGGACTATGGCGGGCATGTGATGCACACACAGTGGTACCTCGGGTTACAAACACTTCGGGTTACAAATGCTTCAGGTTACAAACTCCACTAACTCAGAAGTAGTACCTCAGGTTACAAACTTTGCCGCAGGATGAGAATGGAAATCGTGCACCAGTGGTGCGGCAGCAGCAGGAGGCCCCATTAGCTAAAGTGGTACCTCAGGTTAAGAATGGTTTCAGGTTAAGAACGGACCTCCAGAGTGAATTAAGTTCATAACCCGAAGTACCACTGTAAGTCCATGTTGCTCACTTGAGAGAGGATAGAAATGTTTAGGGGAGTATACCATGCAATTCACTTTTTTTTATTATGATAGCAGCAGCCAGGCAATATGTTTCCGAATTCTGGTTCCCAAAAGAGATCTGTGTGTCAGAGTAGCTCAGATTGAATGCCCCATTTGCTTGCTTTTATTCTTTCCTGTTGTACTGCCTATATTTATATGCTGTCTTTCTGCCAAAGCACTCAAGATGGCTTACAGTTTGAAACAATGGCTTGTGATTTGAAAGACGTGAGAAAAGGGAACAGGAAAAGAAGTTACACACATTCTGAAGTTACACACTCAGGATTTTCTTCTGATCTCTTTTGAAACTTTGTGTCTCTAGTACTTGGGTTGCTGTGCTTATTTCTCATATGAATGGGGTTGTAAAACATGAGCAGTGTTTTTACAAGCAGTGTTTTGCATACACAACATCCAACATGGAAACATTTTGCAGGCTTGCCACTTTTCAGTGATCCTGGTATGGTGTCTGTAATGGTCATCTGGCACGCAGAAATTAATCAGGTTAAATATTTCAGGGAGGTAAAGTGATGGAGAAAGCTTCGCCAGTTTAATGTCTTCATGTCAGGCTGCTTTTAAAGTCACAGGAACAAAATCATGAAGAGAGGAAAGAGGATGAGACCCAAAAGAGTGGGTGTAACATTTAAGCATAAAAGGCTGCAACATTTAGTGGATTCAAAAATCTTCACATAGATTTAAAAGTTTCCCCAGTTAAACAGGAAATAGATTTTTAAACTTGAACTATTTTTAACTTCATTGCTTACCAAAGTAAACCACAACAGCACAGGAGATGGAGATTGTACCCGAGAAGAGGCACTCCCCTTTCCCTGTCATGTCTGCCTCTTTTAACCAAAACAATGGGTGCTTCTTTCTTCATAATGATAGTTGAGTCATTGACAAATTTGTGAGAATGAAAGTATTATCGACTAGGGGTGAATGAACGGGTCAATTTCGATTTTCTAAGTTTCTCATTTTTCCAATCTTATATTCAGTTCTCCACATTTCTGCTGCAATCTGCAATTATTATTTGCCCCCCCCAAAAAAAAAATCCTAATGAATACTCTTTAGCATTTTACGGTGGTTTTCTAATAAACACATGTTTGTATATAGTTTTGATTAATATATACATTTTTGCAAGCCATTTTTCCGAACAGAAAGCATTTTTGTTATTTTTCACTAATGTATGTGGGTTGGTTGGTTGGTTGGTTGGTTGGTTTTTGCACATTCCTCCCTATTGTATGCATTTTAGTACATATTATTTAGCTGGAGAACTTAATTGTAAAATTCTGGGAACTATGAATTTTGAGAGATACCTGTGTTTCAGATTCTGTATTGGTTCGAAAAGTGCAAATTAGCTCATCTCTTATTAAAACATGAATGAATTGGATTTCTCATCCATCTCTATTATCAATTCACGAGGCCATTCTCAACCTCCTGTCAGTCCAGCTGCCAAGGCCACATGCACACAACTTCTCTGTCTCAGCAAAAGCCGTATTTAACCATTGTAAGCTTCTCTGTGACTAGGGATGGGGAATATGTGGCTCCCAAGATGTTGTTGGACTACAACTCAATTTTGCTTGAGCATTACCCATGCTGGCTGGGGCAGATGGGAGTCAGAGTCCTACAAAATCTGGAGGCCTACAAAAGCACACCTTTCTGCTGCTGTTATCCCATTTTTGCTCATCATGTCTGTTTGGGGGTTTGCTGAATCTCATGGTTCTTTGTGTCTGGCAGGGTTGGGATAGCAAAACTGATCAGTTAATGAATCAAAACCCATTATGCCCAATCAACTACAATTTCTTTATTCAGGTGAAAGTCCTGGTGTTTGGAAAGTGGAAAATCTAACAACTTGTTAAAACGCAAGATAGGCAGCCATATTCTTGGTTTCAGAATCTAAATTTAGCCGATGTAGTAAGTCATTATGTTCAGAAAACTTTCCCACAGCCAAATACCAGAAGTGCAGCATACTGTTCAAGTGTGATTGTGGCTTTGTTTTCACATAGTGGGTTCATTGTACTTTCCTCAGGCTAAAAGCTTTGGCAGCTACTGGGCAAAAGTCAGCAGAAGATGCCGCAAAGTGGTGAGTGTGCAAAAGTTGTACTTCTCAATGACATGAATTAGAAGGTATTGCTCCATCTTTTGCGGGGGGGGGGGGTGTTTCCCCATAACACTGTATTTGACTTTGTAGGAAATGATGCTACAAAATCGCAGCAAACTCAAATATACATTTCAGCAATGGAATGAGAAAATTCAGTATGGCAGCATGTTAGATTTGCTAATAATAATGATGATAATAATAGTAAATTTTATTTATACCCCGCCCTCCCCGGCCACAGCCGGACTCAGGGCGGCTAACACCAGTAAAATTACAGTAAAAACATAATAGGGGAAAAAAACAATTTAAAATACAGGTTAAAATGCAATTTAAAATGCAGCCTCATTTTAAAAGTAGCCCATAGATCAAAATCATAAGGGGAGGGAAACATAAGGGTCAGACTGAGTCCAAACCAAAGGCAAGGCGGAACAGCTCTGTCTTGCAGGCCCTGTGGAAAGATGTCAAGTCCCGCAGGGCCCTAGTCTCTTGAGACAGAGCATTCCACCAAGTCGGGGCCAGTACTGAAAAGGCCCTGGCCCTAGTTGAGACCAATCTAACCACCTTATGACATGGGACCTCCAAAATGTTGTCATTTGTGGACCTTAATCCCCTGGCCCTGAGCCTTCTTCCCTTGGGGATTCCCCAGCTGGTGCCTCCCACCAGTCCTCTGCAACCAGGCAGTGAATGACTATGGTGGCTGGCCTGTTAGGACAAATGGTGCTCTGCTCCACCAGCCTCAATCAGTTCCAGCCAGCAGTACAACCTCTTTTAGGATGGCAGACACCACTCCATCCTGCAATGAAATGTTTACCACACCCTGAGCCCAACTAGTCTTCACCATGTCTGCTGAAAAAAGAAACTGGTGGGGAGTTTCTCCACCACTTTAAGATCACATCCTTCCTTTCTTCTTTGGCAATCGCTCATAGCCGAGTAAGATTGTCTTCCATAAATATGGTTTTAAAAGTGAGTCCATAAGTGACTGTGAGGCCAATTCTGGACCCACACATCCTTCCACAGTGGGAACATAGGTTTCCAGGCAGGAGTTGATCATGGTGAGGGTTTGTCAAGCGTGCCTTCTTCTTAGCACATTTCTCCCTTTCGTCCTGAGTTCGAACATCTTCAAAACCCATGACACCTTTGGTAAAGGCTGTTCTCTAACTGGAGCACTCGCAGGCCACTGTTTCCCAGTTGTTGGTGTTTATACTACATTTTTAAATATTTGCCTTGAGAGAGTCTTTGAACCTCTTTTGTTGACCACCAGCATTACGCTTACCATTTTAAAGTTCGGAATAGAGTAGTTGCTTTGGAAGACAATAATCAGGCATCCACACAACATGACCAGTCCTACGAAGTTGATGTTGAAGAATCATTGCTTTGATACTGGTGATCTTTGCTTCTTCCAGTACACTGGCATTAGTTCGCCTGTCTTCCCAAGTGATGTGTAAAATTTTTCGGCGACATCGTTAATGGGATCTTTCAAGGAGTTGGAGATGTAGTTTACTGCTCATAGAGCTACAGTTCTCAGCAATATTAAAAAATTATGGTTTCCAGGATTTGGGGGTGGGGAGCCATAGTGTGAGTGCGACCTGTATGTTAAAAATGCCCTGCATCAGGTCCGGCACATACACGAGGAGAGGTGAAGCAGCTGCCTCAGGCAGCAGAAGCCCCCAAGGCAGTATACCTGCAATTACTGCCAGAGACGTGGTGGAGGCATCTGTGCCAATTTCTGGTGAGATCACTTTGTACCACCATGCAGCCTATGTACATAAAGTGTGAACCAGCTCTTGCAGAAGACCGTCATAAGTTTATAACTTCATCTCTACATTGTAGGTTGCATTCTCACTGCAATGATCCCTCACTGGAAGACCCAATCCCTCAGGAATATGCCCTCTATTTGTGCCCAACGGGTGCTTTGAATGACACACTGATGGAATTTTGGAAAGAAAGCAAAAACCAATGTGGGAAAAACAAAGCCCATGAAGTTTTCCCACACATCACACTTTCTGAATTCTTTACGGTGAGTGAACAAAGTATTTATTGTGATGACAATGACTGAAGTCTCTCAATTTAAGCCAAGGGTCAGCCCCAGTACCTATTTGCAGTGCTTGCCATTTTTTATTCCATCCATTTTTACTTGGTTGTGTGCCTTGTTCTCATCATCTTAAGTGTGTCATTCCATCTATTTCAGGAATGAGTGTTGTTGCTTGCTTAGCCAAAAAATACCACCAATTTACAAGAGGAAGGTATCAGACAACCTGGGGAAGCTCCAAAATTTACAGAAGTGCCAAAAGAAAAAGAAAAAACCCTTTGGGTGGGGGACTCTAAAGGGCGGGGGCTAAAACTGGCTAATATGGAATTAGCATACTCAGTGACCCTGAAAGGTCAACTGAACATTTTGAGAGCGTGTGGGAAAGCAGGTGGGTGGGTGACCATAATGGAGTATTTTGGAAGAGGAAATGGCTGGCTGAAACACATCACTGCAGAGTTTTGATGCAGATCTCACTTGTAAATGGTGCCTGTGGCAAGGGGGTCCATTGAAAGCCTGTAACTGGTGGGTTTTATTTCAGTGTGAAGACCAAAAAGTTGATGGCTTGTACGAAGCCTTGAAAAGAGCAGGCGACAGGTTTTCTGGTTACTTCCCGGCAATCATTTCCTTATCACTACACTCCTCCAGCACTTACATTGGCTTCTTCGTTAGCGACGGCCCTGCAAATGTCCTCAAGTCATTTGCTGCAGCTTTTGCTTCGGAGGCTATCGTCTTAGCAGGTAACTACTTTGACAAACTCGTTGTCACTGTTGAGATTTTCCCTGTTTCGTGTTGGCACACATAAGGAGAGAAGCTGCCCTCTCCATTTCAGTTTCACGAAAAGTTCTGCATGAGTTTGCATATTGTATAGGTCGTCTTGACATCAAGCAGCATCAGGAACCCCCTTCTTGTGTGTAGCTTTGTGAGTGCACTGGAGCCTGCAGGTGTGTAACTGCTTGTGTGTACTAAGGCTGCAATTCTACCCACTTACCTGGAAGTAAATCCCATTGAATTCAGTGGGTAGACACCCATAGGATTGCACCATAAATTGGAGCTATAATGCATTATTTTTTTTAACTGACTTTTTTCAGCATAGTAAAAAAAAATTATAGAATACAACTCTGGGAATAATAGAATGAAAACCAATTTCATCCTTCAATACTATTTGACAATTGTTGTTGTTGTTGTTGTAGATTGCTGTGTAAAACCTTCAACAAAGCAGCTCCATCTTACATTGGCCAACAAATTTTACCCTCACCATCAAAAGACTTTGGAACAACTGGCGAAATCAGTCAATTCTAAGCAAAGCTGCCAGTGGACAGCAGTTCTGTATTCCAGAGATATGCGCTTTGTACATTATCAGGTGTGTACACTACAAGATACTGAGGATGTGCACTGACCACAAGGTTTTCCTTATATCTGTATCTGTAGTTTTGGAAAGTAGCTTGATCTGTTTTGGATCCTCTCTGTGTCTTTCCAGTTCAATTCATTATTTGGAATCAAATTAGATCTGTTAAAAACAAAGTCCTACTATGACCCCCAATTCAATATTATGGGGTATCTGAAAATGGCTCTACTCCCCATCCCCCAATCACAGAAGTGGGTGAAATTTGCAGGCACAGCAACCCTTTTTGAGTGGGTTAATTGTAGGCAGATATGTTCAGGGGTTTGATTCAAAGCACCTCTAAAGTTTAAATTTTTTAACAATAGAAAAGTGTATAACTTTTTTATTTTCTGTTAGTAGTGGATGGAATTTGCCAGCAATGTTGCCCCATCTGAGGAGATGACACTTGCTGAATTTCAGATTAATAGCTGCAGTTGTCCTCCTGCAAGTGCAGGCTTTACTCTTTCAGGGTGGGTACTAAAGGAATAATAGGATGTAGAGATGAGAAAGGGGCATGGATCCCCAGGAAAGACTAGGTTGGGTAAAGTGCAATCCCTCAGGAAGGACTCTGTTATTCCAAGAGGAAGGAACTGTTTTGTTTATTATTACGTTAAGTATTTTGAGTTTTTATACTATAAGCTGCCCTGTGGTCCTTGGACGAAGGGTGGTATATAAATTAAGTAAATAAATAAATAAGGCTTGTTGGTGGGGGATGGGCTTCTGACACAAACCCTAGGATTTGGAGTGAGATATCTCTATTTACTTGCATAAATCCACATGAAACACAAACAGTGTTTAATTCCCTCTTCCACATTGCTGTGATTTGAATGTCTGGGGGAAATAATTCACTGTGTTTAAAAGCTAGACCTGTCCATCAAAATGAACTATCTGTCACCTCTCCAACCCATCTCCTCCCCTCTCAAGCTCTGGACATTTCCCTAGTTTTGATTTTCATGTGCACTTTTGGATAGCTGAAGCCATCTGGAAGCTTAAAGAGTCCCTGAGTTAAAAGTGTGGTTCAACTCAGAAATGTGAGAAGACTCTCTGAATAAATTAACACCCATACTAGATACCTTACTCTTTGAAATTGGAAAAAACTTTCTGTTGGTGTATAGTTGGTTAGATATAGAGTGCTCACCTTCGTGATAAGCTTTTGGCAATGCATCACTTTATTTTCATTCACGAAAAGGAAATGTATCCTTTCTTTTAGTCTGGCTATGTGGCATTCTACTCTGAAAAGTCATTTTGCATGCCAAGAATTTTCTTGGAGAGACCCAGATCCCTTGCACAAAAGAGAGGCCTCGGACTCCAAAATTTCCCTGGTTTTGCTAACAATGTTTATGCCAGGGTTTCTCAGACCACTGATAGATATAGCACTAGGGGTAGGTGAAAATTTCAGTTCAGTTCACATTTAAGGGAATTTACACACAATGTGTGAACCACAACACAAATTTGCCCTTCTCTGAATTTTGCAGTGCAGTTCTCCAGCCAATTAAAGTGTACAAAATGCATATGTGTGTGTGTGTAAATGTGTATATTAGTGAAGGTAACATGCAAAAAACAACTACATTGTATTAGGGGAAATTGCTTTTAAAACTGATTTATTAAGCAAATGTGTGAAAATCTGTGTATTCTAGGAGAATATTGCACTAAATTGCTGGTGAATTTTCATGAGTACTTTAAAAAAAAATACTAATTAATATTGAAATGTGGGGAATTGAACTTAGTATTGGAAAAGTGTGAAACTGAGATAAATAAAAAATGACATATTCACCCATCCCTAGTTTTTTGTTGTTTTTTTACTCCCACCCGTTTTTCTGAATTAAAGCTGCACTTGAGGCTTATACCAAAAAAAGATCTATTTTTAGTGTGCATTGAGTGAATATACAGAGAAGAATATATGAAAGGCAGAAGAAGGTTGCTGAGTGGGGTAGAACCTCTATGTTAGCTTCCTGGCAAATGGATCATTGGAAAGGGGTCAGGTGTCAGAGAGGTCAGTACAGTGCAAATGCCCTGACACAGGAACTAGATTGGTTCTGTCAGTGCATTTGCACTGCACCAACTACCTCAGCCCTCTCCGGTCCAAGAAACAACAGTGACCCACCAGCTAGTGCAGCGGTTTCATCCTTCTTGGTGAGTTGCTCAGCTGAAAAAGGCTTTTAACCTATTTTGTGATAAGCAGCTGTTTTCCATGACACATCATGCTAACATAATCAGATAATCGCAGTTATACCATGAACAGTAAAGCATGTGAGCTTCTCTTTCATTGAGCCCTAAGGTTTCTCCTGTTGCAAATATAAACTGATTCAATGTCTCAAATAAAGTTGAAGCAGATGTCAGCAATGTCTCTGCTTTTCCTGGATCTGACAAAACGTCTCTCACATTATTGTTCTCCTCTTTAAAAAATAATAATCAAATTCTCTTAGCTTTTGAGGGCCCTGTTCCAGTATAAGCCTCAGAACATTGATGAACTGATGCTGAATGTTGGGGATCTGGTTTATGTTGACCGGGCAAAGCAAACAGAAGTTTGTGAAGGCTGGGTGATTGGCATCTCCCACAGAACTGGGTGCCGGGGATTTGTTCCTGAAAATTACACAGAAAAAGCCAACGAGTCAGATACCTGGGTCAAACACAGGTTAGTATTACTGAGCTTCAGATTTTTTTGTGGCTTCAGATTTTTCTATGTGCAAACTATTCCATATCATTCTCCAATTGTATAAGAGTTGAGTTGTATTACCCTTCACTTTTAGTTATTAAATCAACCCTGTGCAGACTGATCACTGTATAATAGACAGTAATGTAGTGTGCCAGCTTCCATAGTGTTAGGTACCATATATAGATAAGTTTCAGACTGAGTAGTTCTCTTCATTTGGCTGAGATGGATTTAAATGGTGATTTAGACCACAGTTTAGACCATTGGGTAGGGTTTATTTCATATCCTATGTCATACATTGTCTTTCTAAGTGCTCTAGAAATTATCAAGTATCATCTTTCAAGGTGCCTTAGAAGCTAGCATTCTTTCAAGATGTTTGGAAGACTAACCTTGTCTTACTAAGCACTCTAGAGGCTAGCATTATCTTTCTCAGACCTAGACACTAACACAGTCTTTCTAACAAGGTCCTTCTAATGGCTTGTTTTTCTCCCACACTCAGCTAGAATATTTGTAAATAAACATATGTCACACAACCACCATACAAAAAAAGTGGCACTTTAAGAGGCTGCCCTCTTTACCATGTAAGAAAATTGGGAGCACAATATAGCAAATATCCCTGGAAATATACATTGGCTATTTTCATAGATTATCTGTTTTTACAATCTGCCATATTGTCATTTAGAGAACTATTGTGGGCTCCACCTTCTTTGCAGAGATCAGTGGGTTTGGTCAGCCTGGAGGTGGTCTAAATGTCACATAGTGTGGACTTTATGTTTGGTTTCAAAAAGAAGCATGAGCCTGGATTTCTCCACTATTTTATTATCCCTCTCAGTCATTGGCATGCAACTTTCTTTTACAGAGAATATATGTTCACTCTGCATTCTAAGGATAAAAATGAGTCTTGCAATAAACTGAAAAACCCAAATCCTTTGCCAAGAAATGCAGGCAAAACACTTCCTCTTCAGGTAACTGGCTTTTGAATGTCTTCATCCCATGGAGTATGCATAAATGCTAGTGTAAGAAAAGCTGCTGTACAAACTAGGTTTGCGCAAGTAACACTTTATACAGTTTTGGGGTTTCACCATCACATGAAGTGTAACATTAAGAAACCTGCCTAGGCAGAAGGATATCTGTTTTCAAAAGTGAACCAGTTTTCAAAACCTTGGGGAAGAGATAGGGGACCTGTGGCCCTATGGGTGCTGTTGGACCTCAATTCCCATCACCCCAGACAGCATGGCTGATGGTCAGGGGTGATGGGAGCTGTAGTTCAGCATCTGGAGAGTCACAGGCTTCCTATCCCTGCCTCAGGCCTCTCTTATGCATTATATTCAGATCTCCACAAGGCAAACAGTTATTGTAGTCGGCGTGCGAAAGCATGTTGCTTTAATAGACTGTTTTATACTCCTAGACTATGTCGTCTTTTGGTGGATTTATCATAAAAGCAACCCTAAATTCAGAATGGAGAAGAATCGGCATTGTGAGAATCTCAACTATCCAGCATATCTAGCTATGTTACAACCACTAGCCGTGATAGCTAAATGTGAACATCCATGTTCAGAGACAGCATGCATCTCACCCTATTTGTGAGCCTCTTAGAAGCAGCTGGTTAAATTCTGCTGGGGACAAAATGTGGTTCCCCCCAGATGTTGTTGGACTCCAACTACCATCAACCAAAACCAGCATGGCCAATGGCCAGGAATGATGAGAGTTGTATTCCCCAGCAACTAGAGGCCCACAGATTCCCCAATCCTGCTACACTATATAAGCCAGACTTTGTTTTGATTTAACACGGAAATTCCTAGATTTTTACCACGATCTGAACTTGCACCATTTGTCCTAGTGACAAGAGTGTCAGTGTCACTGGTTGATGCACTTAAAACTTATAGAGGTGCCATTTTGTAGAGGCCATGCCAGTGCAGCATGGTGCGAATAATACTTCTGCTCACTTAAACTTCTGGTTATCTAAAAGTTTCTGTCATTTTAATGAGCAGAGTTGTAATGCAATTTCTTCCAGCTCCCTGGGAAAAGCACAGTCCCAAGAGGCCTCTTGATTATTCGCCACGGAGAAAGGGTAGATCAAGTGTTTGGGAAGTCTTGGCTCCAGCAGTGTTTTGATGCAGATGGTAAGTAGAAGGTTGGGGATCTGATACAGCAGATTTGACCTAAAGCAATGTATCATATTAACAGTAATGAACAAACAAAAATGATTAGCCCATCTGCTCCCTAGAAACCCTGTTAAGAATGGAAATGATCTCTTTGTGAGTTCCCAAGTTGCCTTGAGTCTGAAATGGGTTAATCATGAATTAATAAAGCAGCATTTTCAGGGGCTGTGCAACTTGTGCATCAGACTCTAAAATCAGTAAACGTAGGCTGATAGGGTCTGGAAATCAAGCCTTATGAGGAACAGTTGAAGGAGCTGGGTATTTTAGCCTGAGGCGATATCAGATAGCCATCTTCACATATCTAAAGTGCTGTCACATGGAAGATGGAGCAAGCTTGTTTTCTCCTGCTCCGGAGGGTAGGACTTGAACCAGTGGATTCAAGTTACAAGAAAGGAGATTCCGACTAAACATCGGGAACATTTTCCAACAGTGAGGGCTTTTCAACAATGGAATTGACTCCCTCAGAAGGTTGTGGACTCTCCTTCATTGGAGGTTTTTAAGCATAGGTAGAGTGGTCACCTGTCATGGATGCTTTAGTTGAGATTTGTGCATTGCAGGGGGTTAACCTAGATGGCGCTTGAGGTCTCATCCAACTCTACAATTCTATGACTCTATTGGATGGGTGGGGAATTGAGATTGTAGTAGTAGTGGCATTCTAAGGACAGCTAGGCCATAATGGATTAAAACCAACCTAAGAGAAATAAAATTAGATTTGCTGTGGATTTTCTGGCATTAGTTGTAAAAGCATTCTGAATTTGTTCCAGGAAAATATCACCGAGCTGACCTCAATTACCCCACCAGTCTACCAAATCGAAAAGATAGCATCAAGAACTTTGAATATGATCCTCCTTTATCATGTTGTGGTATTTTCCAGTCTAGACTAATAGGTAAGCTAAACAGAAGTTGGGACAACAGAAAGAAGGGCTTGGTGGTTCAGATTTTCCATAGTCAATCAGAGACCATGCTGGCAGTAGCTTTCCAGAACTGTAAGGTGGACGTGCTATCTCACCATGAAGGTATCCAGCCACAATGAGCTTGTCCACCATAACAGCGTTTAAGTCCAGTTCATACTGGATAACACAGGTGTCCTCAATCCATGATCTCATCCTCATTAATGACAGCAAAGTTTCTCACCAGAAAGTAGCATTACTTTCGTTTAACCAGAAGCCTGCATGAACCAAACTTTGGTCAAAACTTAAACAAGCAACTTCTTGGCAACACTGCCGAATGTATCTGGGTGCCTTTGCCAAACAGGTAGAAGATCTTGGTCACCGAGAAGGGTGTTACTCAGGGATGGCCAAAAATATATTGAGGGAAAGGACAAGATGTCCACCCCAATTCCAAACCTAAGTTCAACACTGGTGATGGGAAAGTGTTCTCCACTGTAACTGAAGGCTTCAAGCTAGCTAAAGCAAGCACAGGACCTGGCGTGGTACACACAGCTTTCTCCTCCAACTGAGGGAAATGGCTGGGGGGCTCAGGAGGAATGGCCTGGGGCTGCTGACCAGCTTTTAAGGCTGAGAATGACCACCTCATTCTATGTAATAATGGTAAGGGCAGCAATGAATTACTGGATAATATAGCAGTCTATGAAGTGCTTGTGTGGGTTATGTAACTTCCATTTAATTTTACTTTCAGCTTAATTTTGGAAGAGCAACAACATAGCAGCTCACAAGGGCTATAATGTGGGGTGACACTAGTAGAAAGACAAACAGTAGCTCAGTGTTAAACAGAAATAGGTGTGAATATATTCCAGGCAATACAATGGCACCCTTTACAGAATTGTTTAATGAGAATAATAAATTTTGACCCAATTTCCACAAAGACTCTAGTCTTCTTCATTGCTTCTTAATTCAGAAAGTATCCCTTGTGAGTCCATCCATTTCAATTGTATATTAGAACACAAAACAATACATATAGGAATGAAAGCCCCCACCCACAATCCATATGAACATACTTTGCACCCATATTTTCTTTTTGTGAAGGATTTTTTGGTGCTTCTTCATTCCCAGGAGAAGCCCTGCTTGAGAAGGAAGTGGTAGTTAGCTGTGTCTACTCTTCCCCAGCGCTACGCTGTATCCAAACTTCTCAGTATGTATTGGAAGGTAAGTGACCCTTTCTGACAGAAGGGATGTATGGAACTAATCAAGGCTGAAGTGGTGTGCTGGCATCTCAATTATTTCTAAGTGGAAGCATTTTCTCCGGGCCCGTTCTACCACTAGGCAAAGTTAGAAAGCCAGTTCAGGCAGTTGATTTGGTTGTTCTGTTAGGATGTATGCATACCATACATTATGGTTACCAGACGTCCCTGTTTTCTGGGGACAGTCCCCAGATTTACAAATATCTGTCCCCAGACAAAATCCGTCCCCAGAACGTCCCCGGATTTATATTTTAAGTGTTGTAGATTTATTAGTAGGGAATGAATGTTGTGTGATTGGTTCAATGGCACAAGACACATCATATGGGGATTTCTGGTGAGGCAAAATGGCGGGCGCCATGGCAGTGAGCAGCTCCTGAAGCCACCCAGAGCCAACTGCGCTACCAGGCTGGCTCTGGGCTGCTGAGACTGCTGCCGCCGTCACTGCCAAAGGGGAACCTGGGATGCCCTGTGCATCAACTGGGGGGACCGCTGACCCCCCCATGACCCAAATTGAGCCAGGAATGAGAGCGCCCGGCCACCCGGCCAACTGCCCAGTGGCGCTCCAGGGCCAGGAAAACCCCGGAGCTGACGCAGGGAGAAGGAGGAGAGGAGAAGGAGAAGGAAGAGAGAGAAAGAGGAAGGAGAAAAAAGAGGGGAGCCCAGACCTTGCTGTTGCTGAGGAGGAGAGGTAGGAGAGCACCGGGAGGGCAAGGACACGTGGCCGAGCCCAGGCCTGACCCGAGCCTACTCCACGGTGGCTAGCGCTCTAAGTGAGCAGGCCAGTGCCCAGATTAAGGCCGCGCAACAGAGGAGACCACAGAAGAGATTACTTCTTAATTTTTTAAAAAATAACTTTTTTTCTCTTTTATTAAAAAACTGTCCCTGGATTCTTTGAAAAAAATCTGGTAACCTTACCATACATATAAAGCACATTATGACGTTTTTTTCTACAAGCAAGTGGTATATAAATTTTATGAAATAAATAAAATAAATATTTTCCCCCAACAAATCCTGGGAACTGTTGTTTGTTAAGGGTGCTGGGAATTATGTACTGGGGGAAACTACATTTTTCAGGATTCTTTGAGTGTGCATGCAGCCTTAATTTTTTACTGTGACATTTTTACTGCTCCAGAGGGAGAATAGAGCTGTTTTTCTCAGAGAGAAACAGACAGACAAAATAATTAACCTCTGGGACATTACTTATTCCAGATCACACCACATAAGACTTTTCATAAAACTTTTTGAAATGTTTATTGAATGCAAAATTTGGTCTTAAACAGGTCCTATATGATTTTCTTTGTTATAATATTGGCTTTGATTTTTGCAGGGCTTCAACTGGAACAAAAAGCCAAGATTTGTATAGAACCTGGACTCTTTGAATGGACTAAATGGGAGATAAGCACAGTTGTTCCCTCTTTTATGACACAGAGAGAATTGACAGAGGCCAATTACAGTATAGATACCACATACAAGTAAGTGCTACAGTTACAGAAATCCAGTTAGCATATAATACTAAGCCAAACCATGGCTTAGCGCAAATGGGTAAATGTACAGGTTTCACTGTACTACTTGCCCCAGTCCTGCTGCTGCCAAGCTGCTCATGGCCAAGCCATGGTTTGGCTTAGCGTTCTGCCTGAACCTCCACCAGCCAAATCACGCAGCCAATACTCTCTCATGTATGTACTCTGAGGCAGACACGTAGACACAGGCACACTGTGTCCCCACTTCCCAGCTGCTTCATTCCCCCTTCCATTCATTGAATGATCAAACTGAAGATCAAGGAGGGGGTGATTTTCGTCCCCATCCAAGCACTGGGCCTTACTTATCCTAGCACTATGTGTACTTTCTATTATTTTCATTTTGCCACTGCTGCTAAAATTGGTAAGGTCTTCAGAGAGGCAAGAAAAAATGGCTCAGGGATCCAGATCAGACCCCCCCAAACTACCTTTGATCTAGGCTAGCTGCAGAATATATCAAAGTAAAGGTAACACATTTTAAAAAGAAATACATAACAAGCAAGTGTTTGGGAAGAATCAAGAGCAGTCGCTGCTAGTGCAATGATGGGTATTGGTGGAGATACTTTAGAAGCAAAGCAGCTTGGATTCTACATTTAATCACATTTCTGAACAATAATACCATATATTATAGGTACAAAAAGTTTGCACACTTTGTAAAAAGTAGTTATTCTTGCACTTTCATCAACCGTGCTTAGTCTTCTCTTTCTTAACCCTCTGTGGCAATGGAGTTCTGTGGTTCAGTGCAGTTTGCAAAACCTCAAACAGAACAGGAAACAATAACGAGCACAGGATCGATTGTAGCCTCGTAGCTTCCTCTTGGAGTCCTTTTGGCAAAAGGCTGCGGTGAATGATTCAACTGTGGAAATTGTTCAGCTGATAAAAAAAATGACTTGGGCTGACCATATGTGTGCTCTGGGAGGGGGTGGGAAAACAACTCTTATCTGTTTGTTGTATGACTCAGCACAGAACAACATCCTCAGCTTTAAAGGGAGTTGTTAGCAAAATCATCCCCCCCCCCCCTCTCCTTTTATCAAAAGTAGTTTTACGACAATGTGATTTTCCAACTCTGGGCACCTTGGAAGGATAGAAAATTAATTAATAAAACAAAATAATAAAATAAATAAATCTTATGGAGGGTTTTTTGGGGGGCAGGGGGTACAAATCCAAACAACTTCTATACTTCAATGACCTCAGGGCAGCATGTTTTGCTCATCAAATCCCATAAGGTTGCAAGGTCCAGCAAGGAAGGCTTGCTGGAAAAATACTTTTCTTTGTTGTTTGTTCCCCTTATCAAATCAACCCATTTATTACCACCAATAGACCAAAACACAGGAATCTCAGAGAAAAACAGATTCAAAAGGGTAACATAAAAACTATTATATAAAGCTACAATAATTTCAAGCTAGTCCCTGAAGATGCTGTTTCAGATGCTGGGTTTTTCTCTTGTTCTCACCACTACTGATAGAAATTTAGGCACTAACAACAATACCTTTGGGGGTTTTATCTTCCATCAAATCAATTACAAAACAGAAGGACATGTTCTATAGATTCTACCCCTTGATTATAAAGCGGCTTCCCTTTATAACTGCTGATCAGCTACATCAAGTCTCTTTCAAAGGTGATGAAAGTGCCACTTAAAGAAGGTTGCTGTCACTGCCAGTCAGCTTAGTAGCTACAGCAACCTCCTTTGACTTTTGGCAGGTATCATTCACCTGACATCATGATGACATCAGGTGAGTGGTTCTGCCTACCTGTCAAAGTTGTCCCATACAGGGTTGGGGAAGATAAGGATCTGGCCCACTGGTGAAATACGGTTCCCCACTCATGCTATAAATGAACAATTTCCTAAAACCATCAAGCAGGTTAAGTGATGGAGCCTGGAATGGCATTCAAATGTTCCAAGCCTAACATTTCCTTTGAGCCAACGAATGTTAACCAAGTGGATTTCGTTAACAGGTGTCATTTTCCTCTTTCTTCTCTGATGGCATCCGAAAGCTATGAGGACTATGTGAACAGATGCTCTGCAAGTATAAAACACATTGTCGGCTCCTGTGCAACCGAAGGTAACTCTATGGTAACTCTTGATTTCATTGCTTTGAATCTTCAAAGACAGAATCACAAGCACAAGTTTGCTATTTAAAAAATGCCTTTGTGGCAGCCAAAATATAGGTGGGCTAGAACATATGCAGGCCTGAAGGTTCCCAAGCACCACTAGTACTCCTTCAGGGGTGTGAAAACCCTACCAGATGAGCGGGGTATAAATAAATTATTATCATCATCATCATCATCTCAGTCTAAAGGCCGCATTCCTTTCTCAGCAACCTCTTCCAGGAGCCACATAACAATGGTGGGAGGGGCCAGAGGCAAAAATGAGCAGAGCAATGAATGTAAATTTTACCTTTCCACCGTAGGCTAGTTTCCACACACACTCCTCATACACCCCTCTTTAGTCTTCATCCAGGCAAGCAAGGGCCGTTGCTTGAACGCAAGGGCACATTCCAGCCTGGCAAAAGCACACAAAGAGGTGCAAAGTAGCGCAAGTGATATGGGTGGCTTGGGGAGAGTCCAAAGGGCTAGATAAAGAAATGTTGAAGGCTGCATTTGTCCTCCTGCAGCACTGAAGTTCCCCACCCCCGCACTACTTTAATAAACTATTCTAAGGAGATCCCTTTCTAACAATAGGCACCATCCTGGTTGTTGGCCACGGCTCATCTCTAGATTCCCTCACTCGACCATTACTGGGTCTTCCTGCCAGAAAGAGCGGTGACTTTCCCCAGTTCATTCGAAAGGTAAGGCTCTCTCTTATCTATTGCATTTATATCCCACCTTTTTATCCAAGGAGCTCAAGGTGGCATTTGTGGTTTTCCCTCCCCTCGTTTAATCCCTACAACAACCCTGTGAAGCAGGTTAGGTTGAGAGGCAGGGACTTGTCCAAGCTCACCCCGTGAGCTTCAAGGCCAAGTGGGGATCTGAACCCCAGTCTCCCAGGTCATTTCCCAACATTCCAACTACATTGGCTTTAAATAACTTGGTTCTTCAGGCTTGTTTGCCCCTATTATGTATGTGCATAATCATCAGAGATTAAACTTTTCTTGCCATAAGGACCTTATCTCAGTGGCAGAGAAACCCACCCCACCCACCACCCACCCCAAGATCCTGGAGAATCATTGCCAGTGAAAGTCAATAGTAGTGGGTTAGAAGAACCAGTGGTCTGATTCTGTACAAAGCAGTTTCCTGCCTTTCTGCTCTGCATTCACAATGTTCGCAAAATGTTCGCTCTTAGAAACAGAAGAAGCTGCCTTGTGCCAAATCATACTGGTTGCTCGCCTAGCAATATTTATTTTATTTTATTTTATTTATTTATTAAAATTTAGGCACCACTTGATTGTGAAAACAAAACAAAATCTCAAAGGGGTTTACAAAAAGATAAAACAATAAAATGGGGGGGAATTAATAACCGTACCTTACAAGTATTAAAACAGATTAAAATTACCTCAGCTTTCTAAGCATCTGTGTGGGCTTGTCTAATGAAGAATGCTTTTAGCAGGCACCAAAAGGAGTTCAGTGAAGGTGTCTGTTTAATGTCAATACGCAGGAAGTTCCAAAGGGCAGGTGCTGCAACACTAAACAATAAAGTTCTTACAAATGTGGAATGGGTATTATAAGGCACCTGTAGTGGTGCCATTTCTGTCGATCGAAGCAGTTGAGTGTACACATGTGGGTAACAAAACAACAGGATTTCAGGCAGAGGTCAGTCATTACCTTCGCTTGATACCTAATCCTTTTAATTTGCAGTCAAGTGAACTATGCTTTCCCCCTTTCCCTTGAAAATTACTAGAATTTGGCTGACAATATCCTTAGTGCTGTTAGTGAAGAAAGAGGGACCCACAGCATAATTATCAGATCCTCTGAGCCACCTGATGCTGCTTAAATAACCTTCACTCCTTCAAGCCCTTGTGAGCCATTATTTGTTGCTTTTAAACATCTCGAGTGACTTGCCCCTAACACTCTTGGATAATGAAAACTATTCAGTTACCTCGTGGTGGTGTTGGCTTATATGGGGTAACTTCCTTTCTTGCCCTAAAAAACCCCCATCTTGAAATCTTTTCTGCTTTACTAGATTCCTTCACTGGGCATGTGTTTCTGTGAAGAGCTTAAAGAAGAGAAGAAATGGCAAATGATGAAGCCACCAGTCAAGATGTTAACCCATGGAGCAAATGCTCCATTCAGTTGGAAGCACAACCTTCCAGATCATTAAGCAATGTTCACTCACTCTAATTGTGGATTTGTATTTTTCTGATTCAACAGAATCTCGCTGTTATTTCAAAACCTTGCTCTGCAGGCTGTTTCTTGGTCACAGCAAAATAATGGAATGGAACTTGGGAACTGGCTTTTACATTTTACGTGAAATGCATTTATGGTTTTTTGGTTTTGTTTCCGTCTTTCTTCAACAGAGAAATAAAATCTACACGTTTCAATTTTAAGTGCATTTCTACTGTAATAAAGAGGAGTGGAATTTCCTCTGATTCCCACACTTGCTTCCATCAAATAACTGCAGCAGTAATTAGATACGGGAACTGTTAAATGCCTTACAGTTCTTTTTATGAAGCAAGAATAAAAGTATTGCTGTTGCTGTTGCAAAAACTGTACATCACTGATAATATCAAGTTCACATTTCAGTTCCATATCTGCAAGTGATTTCTTAAGTTGGCATTTGTGTGATAAAATCATGACGACTATTTTAGATTCTGTCTTCACTTAAAATCTAAGATGAAGCACTCTGCACACAAACACACACCTTCTCACTTCCATCTATAGACAGCATGTCTTCTGCTGACAAAATTCCATCTTCCCCTAGTCTTCCTCTCCCTTTCTTGCTCTATCACAACAGCAGATGGGAGGTGTTCAGGACAGCTCCTGGCTAACAGTCACTTCAGAATATAGTGTGGATTGGGTCTGGCATATGATTGTTTGCTTTTAAAAGACTTAAGTGCCCTTGATCCACACACCTGTTTTATCCACTGTTGCAGGTCCATACACAATGGAGTCATGGGCAGTGGGGTCGAGGCATAATAAAGTTGCAATAACCACAAAACAACCAACTGGGATTTAAATAGGCCACAAATTTATTGATGACAGATGTCTGCAGGTTTTGGCATAAGCATTGGGTATGTATCCTGAGTCAACCAGCCCAGTTCATTATTTGGTTGTTTTAACCAAGGTTAAGGATTGCCCTATGATGTGCATTAAATCAAGACAACCCCTCCAAGGTCACCATTTTGGGGGTGCTATGGCCCATCAGCCACCTGTCTTGGGTATCCAGACAAAAGAACCTCTTTCTGGATCCCTTTAAGGGGATAACCAGATCCTTTGGAGGCGGGCTATCCCCTGTCCACTTAGACTAAGGAACCTGCCCAATGCTGATCTGCAACCTCCATTCTCCCCCAGCTGGCAGTAAGCAGTACTTGCCAATTGTAAAATAAGCTTGTGCAGGTTTTCAAAACACTAAAAAACCCTCCAAAACCAATTTACTGAGGGCAATAGTGGAATGAGTGTACACATTCTGGGCAACTACGCCTCTCTCAAGTTCTTAGACTACGGTGGAAAACCTGTAAGCCTTCAAATGTTGCTAGACTACAATGCCCATCATCCCAAACCATTGGCCAGGCTGGCTGGGGCTGATGGGAGGTTCCCCATTTTAGTCTTCAACAACACCTTTCTCATGTTACCCTCTGGGTGAAAGCTGTCTATCTCTCTTTCTTTTCTTTTTAACCTGCCTAGGGCTGCTCCCAGATGACCTGTTTACTGGACATTCATTCTGATTTGTTTATAGGAAGGTTATACAATGCTGCATCAAACAATCCCACACTTTTCAGTCCATTCCCCTATTAATTTCCTTTCTGCAAAAAGTCCAATTTTTTAAAGCAGGTTTGCTGCTCAAGATTCCAAGTTTACTTTTTTTGCATAAGCTGATTTTGCTGATATGCTCTTGAATCCCATTCACAAAATAGTGGCTGTGGAAGTGCCTTAGAATATTAGTAAAGAGGTTTCTGCTCTGCTGGTGGTTAGTATTTTAACCCTGGTCAGGTCAGAGAGAACTGCCAAAATATCTACACAGTGCCTCCTCTGTAAGGGCCCTGCACTTTCTCTCAACAAAGCATGCATCTTCTTTGGGGTTTTATAATCATGTTCTTCTGGAAAACCCTACAAGCGAGTATCTCACATATGCTTTATACATCATTTCTGAGAAGCAGACTATGGCCTCAGGGCTGGCTATGGCCTCATTTGGCTGCCAGAGATAGAACAAAAAATGGCACACACCCAAGGCAGAAAATCCCACAAGTGTCTCTCCCTGGGAGTATAAAGATACAATAATGAATTAAATAACTAACAGTTGCCTGCCCTTTCATTCCATCCAAACTCAGCTGCCGGAAGTGGCTGCCACACTTGGCCTGAATGAAATCAGGATTTGGGGCCATGAGCCATTGCATGAAAGTAGATTAAAATGCTGAGGACAAGCAGTCTGATCTATAGTCCTGAGGCACACCATAAAGGCGTGTCGGTAACTTTTTTGACTTTGGAATGATGACACCAGGTGCTGACAGAGGTTTGAATATTTGTTCTTAAATCTGCAATTTGAGAGTGCTTGTATAGCAAATCTAGGATGACATCTAGTGGACACACAAAAAATGAAAGCACTTGACATAACTGTTTGAAAACCTCATTTGGAATACACTTAGCTCATTGCAGCCAATCTGCAGAAATCTATTGGCAGCTCCGTGTAGCATGCTTTGTATCAAACATGTTTAAAAAAATATATATTTGCATTTACCATGTGTATTTTTTGTTATTTTTATTTTTTTCCTGATAAAAATGTAGTACATGAGTCAGTCTTCATTTATTTCTGAGTACCCTATTACAGCTAACAGGGCAGTTCCAAAGGAAAACTGTATGTGTTTTTAGTGGAGGAAAAGGGGGAATCCAAGCTTTATTGATTTAGTGGTTGGCATCCAAGTGTCTGGGCATGCCCAAGGTGCTGCCAGGTTTGAGGAGGGACCAGATGAAATGTTGTGGCATTTGCCCGTTCGTTTGAAAATGTCAGGACCGTCTTGAGGGGCTGGGAGCTGGGGGCACTGTCCTACAGTGGTTCCGCTCCTTCCTCCTGGGCCGTGTTCAGAAAGTAGTGGTGGGGGATGAGTGTTCAGACCCCTGGCCGCTCACTTGTGGGGTGCCTCAGGGTTCTGTCCTCTCCCCCATGCTTTTCAACATCTACATGCAGCCGCTGGCAGGGATCATCAGGAGGTTTGGGCTGGGTGTTCATCAGTATGCAGATGATACCCAGCTCTACCTCTCTTTTAAATCAGAACCAGTGAAGGCGGTAAAGGTCCTGTGTGAGTGTCTGGAAGCGGTTGGGGGATGGATGGCGGCTAACAGATTGAGGTTGAATCCTGACAAGACAGAAGTACTGTTTTTGGGGGACAGGAGGCGGGCAGGTGTGGAGGATTCCCTGGTCCTGAATGGGGTAACTGTGCCCCTGAAGGACCAGGTGCGCAGCCTGGGAGTCATTTTGGACTCACAGCTGTCCATGGAGGCACAGGTCAAATCTGTATCCAGGGCAGCTGTTTACCAGCTCCATCTGGTACGTAGGCTGAGACCCTATCTGCCTGCGGACTGTCTCGCCAGAGTGGTACATGCTCTGGTTATCTCCCGCTTGGACTACTGCAATGCGCTCTACGTGGGGCTACCTTTGAAGGTGACCCGGAAACTACAACTAATCCAGAATGCGGCAGCTAGACTGGTGACTGGGAGCGGCCGCCGAGACCATATAACACCGGTCTTGAAAGACCTACATTGGCTCCCAGTACGTTTCCGAGCACAATTCAAAGTGTTGGTGCTGACCTTTAAAGCCCTAAATGGCCTCGGTCCAGTATATCTGAAGGAGCGTCTCCTCCCCCATCGTTCTGCCCGGACACTGGGGTCCAGCTCCGAGGGCCTTCTGGCGGTTCCCTCACTGCGAGAGGCCAAGTTGCAGGGAACCAGGCAGAGGGCCTTCTCGGTGGTGGCGCCCGCCCTGTGGAACGCCCTCCCATCGGATGTCAAGGCGATGGACAACTACCTGACATTCAGAAGACATCTGAAGGCAGCCCTGTTCAGGGAAGTTTTTAATATGTGACATTTTAGTGTATTTTTTATCTCTGTTGGAAGCCGCCCAGAGTGGCTGGGGAAACCCAGCCAGATGGGCGGGGTACAAATAATAAATTAGTAGTAGTAGTAGTAGTAGTAGTAGTAGTAGTAGTAGTAGTAGTAGTACAGGAGGAGAGAAAGAGTTAATAGGTAGACCAATAGAAAGCCAGAAGCGGAGCCTACCTGTTTATAAAAGGGGCTTAGCCCAAGGTTTGGGTGTGAGTTAGTGGGGTTGGTTGGTTGGTTGGTTGGTTGGTTGGTTGGTTGGTTGGTTGGGAAAGACAGTTGGGAAAGCAGTTGGCAGACAGCTGGAAACAGGGAGACAGTTAGTGCAGTTGGTTCTTGTGTGAGGGGAGGTAGAAGAGTTAGAGACAGGATAAAATAAGACTAGGAAGGTAAAGAGTAACAACGTTTTGAATGCAGTTAAAGTTTATTTGTGTTTGTAATAAACTACACTCTTCTTTGTTAACTTAAGAAACTGACTGAGACTAAGTGTTTTACCGGGGAGGACCTGGCTGGTGTATAGGTCAATAGTCCGTGAGACGACTGGGGGGTCTGTATGAACGCCACAGATGTCTTCTGCTCCCTTGGTCCCCCCAATCTAGCCACCTGCACCTCTTCCTCACTGCAGCCTTAAAGCTTCTTATTTCCTCCACAGGGGGAAGAAGGAGGTGTCTGAGTGCCAGGGTCACTCGGCATCATTTGTATAGTGCTAAATTGTAGCTTAACATTTACACCACCTACGTGTATGAGAACATCACTGTTGCTAACATAGGATCAAATGTGGAAGAGAACAGTTTTAAGTCAAAAGTACAATCTAGTCAATGCAGGTTTTCTTTTCCATTACAGAAAAGCAAAAGCAAAATGCCCACAGACTAACTTGGTTTGGCTATATTCTGTATTTAATAATAATAATAATAATAATAATAATAATAATAATAATAATAATACCACACCCCAGAAACCATAGATTCAAGAACAACCAAACTTATATTTTATTCAAAGACATTTCAGTTTAAAAATAACATTTCTGCACCACCACCACCACCTATTTGATGGCAGGGAAACAGGATAGAAGAGGAGGAGCAGAAGTGAGTGGTGAAGGAAGGGCAGACTTTTGCCCCTTGCCACAGACAGCAGTGAGACTATTGCTGCCCCTTGAAATATGAAAGAAGCAGTTCAGATAATTAGTGCACTGCCAAAGAAGTATGGGCACAATCCCATCAAAATCAACTACTTTTAAGTCCCACTGGTTTCAATGGGAGAGTTGAGCCTGTGAGTATACCTCAATTAAAACTAACAGGACTTAACCTTGACTGGATTGAGCTTCATTTCTTTGTATGCAACGCTTGTCACTTCTTTCCTTTAGTCCTGGGCCTCAAGTTCCTCCTCTTTTTCTTCTGCTATGACTGTAGCTGTGGCAAAAAAAAGAAATGGAGGGAAAGAAGTACAATAGGGATGATTATTTATTTCTGAAATATCAGGCTTGTAACTCACACTATAGAAACACAGAATAAAAAAACCACCAGACCAGAATCATAAAGCAGGCCAAGGCGTCTTATGCCCCATCCTAAGTGCAGCTTTGTGGTTGAACAGGAGCTGATGTAGTGATTTTTCCTCCCATTGATGCCAATGGGACAGAAAAGGGTGGGAGCCTCCCTCCACCACCTTCCTGCAGCCTTGGACAGAGGGGGCCAGCTGGGCTTTATAGCATTTTCTTTGCAGCACTGTACTGCAGTGGAGCACTGTGGACTAGATTGTGTGGACTTTGCAAGCAGGTAAACCTGCCTTGCTGGATTAGATGTAGCTATGTCTTTATGTTGTGATCCATGTGTCTGTTTCCACAAAGGACATTTTTTGTCAACTTTATCGCCCATGATAACAAAATGGAGGCAGTACATCTCTAGGTACCAGAAAAAATAGGATGCCAATATCCCGTCTAAGCAAGGGAGCAGCTTAATCACTCATTGCACCTTCTGTCTATCCCATGGCTAAGCAAACTAAGGCCTGGGGGCAGGATCTGGCCCAATCGCCTTCTCAATCCGGCCCGCAGACAGTCCGGGAATCAGCGTGTTTTTACATGAGTAGAATGTGTGCTTTTATTTAAAATGCATCTCTGGATTATTTGTGGGGCATAGGAATTCATTCTCTCCCCCCCCTCAAAATATAGTCCAGCCCGCCCCCCCAGGTCTGCGGGACAGTGGTGAAAAAGTGGAGAGTGGACCCTGCTGAAAACGTTTGCTGACCCCTGCACTAGCCCTCACCTTGCTCTTCTTTAGCTGTCTCATCTTCTTCCTCAGCCTCTTTAGGAGGAGATGTCTCTTCAGTGGGCTCTGTTGCCTCTGCAGGTTGCTCAGTAGTTTCAGAAGGAACTTCAGTTGCAGTGTCATCAGCTGACGTGGAAAACAGAAAGAAAAAATTAAATGTTAGAAGAACAAAAGCATTGCTGCCCTTCTTATTAGCTTCATTTAGGTAACAAGTTATTGAGGCAACATTCTGGTCCTACGATGGTCATCATCAGCTTCCTTTGCATATAAAGCTTTTCTAAATTATTTTTGGTTTTTCTCCACATCAGCCTCGTTTAGGGACAAGATAAAAACCTTTCTGTTTACCCAGGCCTTTGAAATTTAACCAACCTTCCCATGGGATAGTTTTTTCCCCCCAAGTGCCATAGTCGCATGGGGGAGAGGGAGGGAGATTTTAAGGGGGTGGGGGGGTCACAGCAAGGAACCCTCTCCTCATGTGGCAACCGTCCCCCTTCCTCAAATACCTGCTTCCTGCATGGCAATAAAGTTTGAGAAAGCCAGTCATTGTCACAATGGGAGGCTTTTTAAAAAAGTTTATTTACCAGCAAGTGAATGTGTATATGCATGACTATGTATGTGTGTGACATATATGAATGTTTGTGTATGTACATGAATGTATGTTAACAGATGTGTGTGGGCATGTGTGTGCACGAAAGAGAGCGTGTGGGGAACCCCACTTTGCTTTGGGTCCACCCATCACCAGCATAACATTATTCTGCCTTGGCTATAGAGTTAACAGGGCTTTATTATGGATCTCCCCCCCCCCCCCCAGTATTTGAATATACCCTCAATCTGTCTGCATGTTTTGTAAACCTCTGTTGCCATGCCACACAGGAGATTACATTGACACCCCCTATATCTAAGAAAGTTCCAATCACCTATGCGGGTCAAACAATCTCTGAATTTCTCCATGCACAGATATTATCACGCAGCACATTCCAAACAGTGGTGGGATATATCCTCCATGCTCCTGGACCTAATTTTCTTTAGAAACTCCTGCATAGTGCAGTATCATAAAACATTACATCTCACTAATGTTGCATAATGTGCTAATGTTGCAAAATGTGAGACCCATTGAAATGAATTTAGTAGATGGACCACTTCAGTGAATAAAGGGTTGATCCTGCAGCAAAATACAAACCTGGAGGTGTTGGTTCTTCAATTATTGCAACCTCTACTGCTGGAGGAGGGGGAGGTGGTTCTTCAGGTGCCCAGAGTGTTAGGGCAGTAATTTTTGATGCTTTCCATTTTGGAATAGATGGAGCCATAACTTCTTCTTCCTCTTCTTCCTCTGGCTTTTCCTGAAGATCAGATGAATATCCAGGATACAGATTTGAATGAAAAAGGAAATGACCAGTCCTATAACTCATAACATATTTCTGTTTCATTATAAACACACACACACACACACACACACACACACACACACACACACCCTTCTTTCAGCCGGCAACAATACACAGGCCCACATCAACACCACAGTCTTTGTTAACAGCTTTGGTTGCTCCAATGCCCCATCAAAGTGATCCAGGTGGAATCCTGATCCAGCCTCTGTTATAGACATTCACTACAACACATGCCAGCTTTTAAACAGCTGTTCTGAGAGGCCCTTCTCTAATTGCTGCCAACTTGCTGGAATGACTAGAAATCAGAGCTTTGTGGCACAGGCACCCTGGTTGCAGGATACACTCCCCAGAGACACTTGTCTGATGCCCACAGTACTACTAGTACTAATAATAATTTTATTACAGTCATACCTTGGTTCTCAAATGGAATCCGTTCTGGAAGTCCGCTCGACTTCCAAAAACATTTGACAACCAAGGCGAGGCTTCTGATTGGCTGCAGGAGCTTCCTGCACTCAAGCAGAAGCCGTGGAAGCTGCCCCTGATATTCAGCTTCCAAAGAACATTCGCAAACCAGAACACTCACTTCTGGGTTTGTGGCGTTCAGGAGCCAGAATGTTTGAGTCGCAAGGCATTCGGGATCCAAGGTATGACTGTATTTATACCCCACCCATCTGGCCAGGTTGACCAGCATAGGTTTACTTGTTACTTGTCAGCTATTTTCCTATGTATGATGGTGCAAACTTGTCTTATCGAGGTAAAGACTGAGTGGTATTGTTCCCAAATACACCTGAAACTATGGTTTAGATCCTTTTCTAAGAAAACCAAGTTTGGATGTCAGTAGAAGCTGGTGCAGGGACGCAGGTGGCGCTGTGGGTTAAAGCCTCAGCGCCTAGGACTTGCCGATTGAAAGGTCGGCGGTTCGAATCCCTGCGGCGGGGTGCGCTCCCGCTGCTCGGTCCCAGCGCCTGCCAACCTAGCAGTTCGAAAGCACCTCCGGGTGCAAGTAGATAAATAGGGACCGCTTACCAGTGGGAAGGTAAACGGCGTTTCCGTGTGCGGCTCTGGCTCGCCAGATGCAGCTTTGTCACGCTGGCCACGTGACCCGGAAGTGTCTGCGGACAGCGCTGGCCCCTGGCCTCTTAAGTGAGATGGGCGCACAACCCCAGAGTCTGGCAAGACTGGCCCGTACGGGCAGGGGTACCTTTACCTTTACCTTTAGAAGCTGGTGCAGTGGAGAAGAGCTGCCCTTACAACATTGGTGTAACTGCAGCTTACCTGGTCAGTGCCGGGGTGTGGCAGGGCTGCATGGACACACTGGTGGAGTCAATCCAGCACTTCCATCAGTGTGTCTGCATAGCCCCAACCTTGCCGCCACCCCCTCCACCAGCCAGGTAATTTGCTGCAACTCTGCTGCTTGCAGGGCAGCTCTGCCACACCATCCACTGCTATTGGATGTAACAGCAAATTGTGATTAGTTTTGAAGTGACAGCTTTTGAGCACATCCTTGTGGCAAGAAGAAGAAATGTGAGGCTTATGCAGGTGCATACAGAAGGAAGCTATGACTTGCCATTACATCCAAAGCAGCCCTTAAGATTTATCAACATCTTCATTTGTACGATTTGTAAGACTATCTTAGCCGTCTCTTAGTCATTGAGCCTAAGAGCAGCAGCAGCAGATATGTTCTATGCTTATGATAATGTTTTATTCTCTTGTTAATTATACTGTTTCAGATTTGCATTTTATATTTGATTTCATTTAGTACTGCTTTCTTTTGAAATGTTTAAGACAATTTTTTGTTTGCTAACTTTACTGTGTTAAATGAGCATTCAGTATTTACCTCCTTTGCAATGATTTAGTTTGAAATCTTTAAGATAATATTTTAGTCATGTTAATTATGTTAATTATGTTGCTTTGAATGTATACTTTATGTTAAACTTTCTTCAGTTATGTTTTATTTGATGTTTTGATGTAGGTTGTAAACAGCTTTGATATTTTTTCTTGAAACTATAAGGAGGTATAGAAATAAAACGAACATTAATAATAAGACATAGCAGTACATTTGTAAGTGCTATATGAGAAGTGCAGATAAGAATCCCTTTAATGTCTCTTTATTGCACAGCCTCTCAAACATTCTTCCCAAAGGACCAGTAATATTTAGGTATGCATGCTATTGGCCATCCCAGCAGTGAGCCCACCCATTCAGTCTTCCTTACCACCATCCTCCCCATGCTACTGCACTGCTCCAGAAGTTCACTATAACTTAACAATATATCCATGTTGCTATCTGGAAATTCTAGGGCACAAAGAATTGTTTCCCCCAATATTGCAGAGTATGCAAATGGAATAGTGCCATTAATAATAAAAGTCTGCAAGAGATTGCAAAAATAAGTAGTTGTATTGAAATACAGATATTAAAATGCAAATTAGAGGTATATAATATCAACCAATGCCCTAAAGGATTAATTTCTGCCCCCCATACCCTCAAATGCCTTTCTAACTTATGTCACATGCAAGCAAACCATGCAGTAACACTCCATTTCAAAGCCAGAGGGCACCTCTGTTGTACTAGGCTGCTTGAAGATAAAGGCTTCAATGATTGGTTGCTTCTCATAGTTCTGCACAGAAGGCAGTTCTTTGCTGCCTCTTCTCTTGCTTTTGGTTTGCATGAGCTAAGCATGTTGTGGAAAAGGAATCAAAGTGAACTATGAATCCCACTATACAAAGTCAAAAGCTTCCATTTGCAGAAGAAGAAGAAACAAAACACAAATTTGTTGAAAATAATGAAACGCGCATTGAATAAGCGAGGCTTGCAGCACAAGATTCACAAAAGTGTAGAATACATTTTTAAAATGAATGTTTCATTTTAGGAAAACTGGAGCCATAGTTTGTAATATGCTTTGCCAAAGGCCGATTCCGTCCCATAGCCCTGTACAGAAGGCCATTGCCTATTTTGCAGGATAGAAATAAGGGGCAAGAACATTAATATCAGATCTTGAATTCAACAACTTTTGCAGATTTGAATACTAATAATTCACAGTTCACTACTTAATAAAATATATTAATATTCAGATTTGAGTTACAGATTTTAAAGGCAGGATTTAATCATTTTTTTCAAAAGTGTAATACTCTATTCACTGAAAGCTAAACAGCAAGCTTATGAGAGTCATTCATGTCAAGTGTCAATAACAAGAATACACTTATATCAAAAAGCTGGTCCTCATCCTGGAGGCTGAGCATTCACAACACTCACTGAACAAAAGTTCAGTCATGCTGGAAAGTACAGGTGCCAAAGTCTTACTAACTGTATCAACAGATATTTCTTATGATGACCCCAGTGTTTATGTGAACATAGCAAAAGGAGTTGGGGGGATAGCAAGCAGGTACTGTGTGGAATCCATGGGTGTTTATTCTGTTTGTTTGTGCATCCTGATTTGTGCAGCCGTTATATGCTACCACCATCTAGTGGCTGTTTATCTTACTGCAGAAAGTATGGTAAGAAAATAGATGTGAACAAATCTGAACGAATGCTCAACAAACAGCCATTTGTAAGCACCCCCAGGATTGCTAACAGCAACCAGCTGAAAGAATAGAGAATCTATCCTTCTCATCTGGTGAAGGCAAGTCTATATGAACTGTTATTCTTGCACTTAGATGTACAGCAAAGGTCCTATTTCTCAACCAGGCTATTGTTCAGTCACTCATTAGTTCTAAGACATATAATGAATGGGCTCTCCAGTTGTTACCATTTGTAGTGTTTACCTCGTGGATGTATTCGCCATGTTGTTCACATCCAATATCAAATATATACTTCCCAGCACCCAATGGCTGTAGGAAAAAACAAACAAAAATTAGTATTGTTCTGACAATATCAAATCCTAAACTGTATTTTTTAGCATAGAGGCATCTATCAGTGATGTCTTTCTGCAGTCTAACATAAGAAAAACAGATCACTCTTCATGTAAAAAAGGGACAGAAATTTAACATCAGAAACCAAACACCCAATATTCAAAAACCAGTGACTGAACATCACAGCCTCCCAAGACTATTGATCTAAAAGTGTCTGTTCTTATTTAGCATAATTATCACAAACAACATTATTTGCATTTCATTTCCATCTGAACCTGGTTTTTTTTACCAGACTCATGTATATAACTCCATTCCTTAATGCTTATGCCATTATCAGTTTGATGGACCATAAGGTTCCATAAGCACTTAGTTGTTCTTGTTGCAGCTGTTCAAAAATGTATATACCATTTACCAAAATAAAAGCACACATTCTCAGAGCAATCCAAGCCTCTTCAGGAGCTGCATGTGGACAGATGGAATCACTTCCAGACAAAAGTAAATGAAACAAACTTGTTTACCTGAGGCTTTGCTTCTGGGTGAACACTGGAGATCCTGGATATGGGTTTGGGGGATTAAAAAAAAATACCTTCCAGCTTAATTACTGGGTGATGGTGCAGTGTCTGGTGGGAATATGGCAGGGAGTTATCATAGTACTGCTTCAATTTCAAGGATTGTGCAGATGTATAGTCTTAGTCTACCATCTAGATATTGGGCCTCTGCTTTTCAGCACCTCCAGAAGTTCCTGGTGTCTTATCTGCCTTGGAGGGATCAGACTGGGTCAACCCTGGGGCCCCATTGAACTCCCGTTTCCATAGCAACAGTTCCGGCCTCACATTTCCATTGCTATGGAAACGGGTTTTCGGTTGGGGACACAGGAGTCTCCGAGCCTGACTCTTGAGAGCTCGGGACCATCACACAGGGAGCGGGTTTTGTGACAAGAGTCCCAAGGGTCACCCAGCCTGACCCCTGTGAGGGAGGCAGGGACCATCGCTAGCAACATGACTGTTGCTATGGAAATGGGTCGGGGACCCAAGACTCTCTGAGCCTGACCCTTGCGAGCTCGGGACCATCACTCGGGGAACAGGTTTTGTGACGGAGTCCCGAGGGTCACTGAACCTGACCCCTGTGAGGCAGGGACCATCGTTATGGAAACAAGACAGTTGCTATGGAAATCGGTTCGTCGCTATGGAAACGTGTTTTACGTTGCGGCCGCACAGGTCATACAGCCTTACCTCTGCGAGCTCAGGGCCTTCGTTCGGGAAACGGGTTGTGTAGCTGGGCCCCTGGGCTTAACCAGTTTGACCGCTGCTATGGCAACGGGATTGTTGCTATGGAAATGGGTTTTAGGTTAGGGACCCAAGGGCCTCTGTGTGTGACCCTTGTGAGCTCGTACCATCACTCAGGGAATGGGTTGTGTAACAGAGTCCCGAGGCTCACCCAGCCTAACCCCACAAGACAGGAACCGTTGTTATGGAAACGGGACTGTCGCTATGGAAACGGGTCTGAGACCCAAGAGTCTCCAAGCCTGACCCTTGCAATCTCGGGACCATCACTCAGGGAATGGTTTTTTTGACGGAGTCCCGAGGGCCACCCAGCTTGACCCCTGCGAGGCAGGAACTGTTACTATGGAAATGGAGCTGTTGCTATGGAAACGGGTCAGGGACCCGAGTCTCTGCGCCTGACCCTTGTGAGCTTGGGACCATCACTCGGAGAACGGGTTTTGTGATGGAGCCTCAGCCAGCCTGAATCCTATGAGAGGCAGGGATCGTCGCTACGGAAACGGGTTCGTCGCTATAGAAACGGGTTCGTCACTATGGAAACAAGACAGTCGCTATGGAAACGGGTTCATCGTTATGGAAACGGGTTTTAGGTTGGGGTCTCCGAGCCTGACCCTCGCGAGCTCTGGACCATCATTCAGGGAACCGGTTTTGTGACAGAGTCCCGAGCCTCACACAGCCTGACCACTGTGAGGCAGAGACCGTCACTATGGAAACAAGACAATCGCTATAGAAACTGGTTCATTGCTATGGAAACGGGTTTAAGGTTGGGGACCCAAGGGTCTCCGAGCCTGACCCTTGCGAGCTGGGGACCATCACTCGGGGAACGGGTTTTTGGACGGAGTCCTGAAGGTCACCAAGCTTGACCCCTGCGAGGCAGGAACCGTTGCTCTGGAAACGGGACTGTCGCTATGGAAACAGGTCTGGGACCAAAGAGTCTCCAAGCCTGACCCTTGCAATCTCGGGACCATCACTTGGGGAATGGGTTTTGTGACGGAGTCCCGAGGGTCACCCAGCCTGATCCGCGATTGAGGGGCCGTCACTATGAAAGCAGGACTGTCACTATGGAAACGTATGGAGCTGGGAACCATCACTCAGGGAATGGGTTTTGTGATGGAGTCCCGAGGCTATGGAAACAAGACAGTTGCTATGGGAACGGGTTCATCGCTATGGAAACGGGTTTTAGGTTCGGGACCCAAGTCTCCGAGCCTGACCCTTGCAAGCTTGGGACCATTACTTGGGGAACGGGTTTTGTGACAGAGTCCTGAGGGTCACTCAGCGTGACCCCTGTGAGGCAGGGACCGTCGTTATGGAAACGGGTTCGTCACTATGGAAACGGGTTCATCGCAATGGAAACGGTTTTTAGGTTGGTGACCCAAGTCTCCGAGCCTGACCCTTGCGAGCTGGAGACCATCACTCAGGGAACGGGTTTTGTGACGGAGTCCCAAGGGTCACCCAGCCTGACCCGCGGTTCAGGCGGCGTCGCTATGGAAACAGGGCCGTCGCTATGGAAACGGATTTTACGTTGCGGCCGGCCATGTCACCTAGCCTGACTCAGGGCCTTCGCTTGGGAAATGGGTTGTGCGACCGGGCCCCTGGGCTTACCCAGCCTGACCCCTGCAAGGAAGAAACCGTCGCTATGGAAACAGGACCATTGCTATGGAAACGGGTTTTCGGATGGGGACCCAAGGGTCTCCGAGCCTGACCTGCAAGGGGACACTTGCGGGCTCGGGACCATCACTCGGAATGGGTTTTTTGACGGAGTCCTGAAGGTCACCCAGCTTGACCCCTGCGAGGCAGGAACCGTTGCTATGGAAACGGGACTGTCGCTGGGACCCAAGTGTCTGAGCCTGACCCTTGCGAGCTGGGGACCATCACTCAGGGTTTTGTGATGGAGTCCCGAGCCTCACCCAGCCTGACCCCTGTGAGGCAGAGACCGTCACTATGGAAACAAGACAGTCGCTATGGAAACGGGTTCATCGCTATGGAAACGGGTTTTAGGTTGGAGACCCAAGTCTCCGAGCCTGACCGTTGCAAGCTCGGGACCATTACTCGGGGAACAGGTTTAGTGACAGAGTCCTGAGGGTCACTCAGCGTGACCCCTGTGAGGCAGGGACTGTCGTTATGGAAACGGGTTCGTCACTATGGAAACGGGTTCATAGCAATGGAAACGGGTTCATCGCAATGGAAACGGGTTTTAGGTTGGGGACCCGTCTCCGAGCCTGACCCTTGCGAGCTGGGGATCATCACTCAGGGAACGGGTTTTGTGACGGAGTCCCAAGGGTCACCCAGCCTGACCCGTGGTTCAGGAGCCGTCGCTATGGAAACAGGGCCGTCGCTATGGAAACGGTTTTATGTTGCAGCCGGCCATGTCACCCAGCCTGACCTCAGAGAACTCAGGGCCTTCACTTGGGAAATGGGTTGTGCGACCGGGCCCCTGGGCTTACCCAACCTGACCCCTGCAAGGAAGAAACCGTCGCTATGGAAACAGGACCGTTGGTATGGAAACGGGTTTTCGGATGGGGACCCAAGGGTCTCCGAGCCTGACCCTTGCAAGCTCTGGTCCATCACTCAGGAAACTGGTTTTGTGACAGAGTCCCGAGCCTCACACAGCCTGACCGCTATGAGGCAGAGACCATTGCTATGGAAACAAGAGTCGCTATGGAAACGGCTTCATTGCAATGGAAATGGGTTGGGGACCCAAGAGTCTCCGAGCCTGACCCTTGCGAGACCATCACTCGGGGAACGGGTTGTGTGGCAGAGTCCCGAGGGTCACCCAGGCTCACCCCTGTGATTCAGGGCCCATCACTATGGAAACGGGCTTTACATTCCTGCCGCACAGGTCACACAGCTGACCTTTGCAAGCTTAGGACCTTCGCTTGGGAAAAGGGTTGTGCAGCCTGTCTCCTGGGCTTACCCAGCCTGACCACTGCGAGGCAGGAACCATCGCTATGGAAACGAACTGTTGCCATGGAAACGGGTTTTCTGATGGGGACCCAAGGGTCTCCGAGCTGGACCCTTGCAAGCTCAGGACCATCACTCAGGGAACGGGTTTTGTGACGGAGTCCCAAGGGTCACCCAGCCTGACCGACGATTCAGGGGCCGTCGCTATGGAAACAGGGTCGTCGCTATGGAAACGGGTTTTCGGATGGGGACCCAAGGGTCTCCGAGCCTGTCCCTTGTGAGCTCGGGACCACCACTCAGGGAATGGGTTTTTTGACGGAGTCCCGAGCCTCACCCAGCCTGACCCCTGTGAGGCAGGGACCGTCGCTAGGGATATGGGTTCATCGCTATGGAAACAGGTCTGGGACCCAAGAGTCTCCAAGCCTGACCCTTGCGAGCTCGGGACCATCACTCGGGGAACGAGTTTTGTGACGGAGCCCCGAGCCTCACCCAGCCTGGCCCCTGTGAGGCAGGGACCGTCGCTACGGAAATGGGTTCGTCGCTATGGAAACGGGTCTGGGACCCAAGAGTCTGCAAGCCTGACCCTTGCGATCTCAGGACCATCACTCGGGGAACGGGTTTTGTGACGGAGCCCCGAGCCTCACCCAGCCTGACCCCTGTGAGGCAGGGACCGTCGCTACGGAAATTGGTTTGTCGCTATGGAAACGGGTCTGGGACCCAAGAGTCTCCAAGCCTGACCCTTGCGAGCTCGGGACCATCACTCGGGGAACGAGTTTTGTGATGGAGCCCCGAGCCTCACCCAGCCTGACCCCGGTGAGGCAGGGACCGTCGCTACGAAAATGGGTTCGTCGCTATAGAAATGGGTTCATTGCTATGGACACAAGACAGTCGCTATGGAAATGGGTTTTAGGTTGGGGACCCAAGAGTCTCCGAGCCTGACCCTTGCAAGCTCGGGACCATCACTCGGGGAACGGGTTTTGTGACGGAGCCCCGAGCCTCACATAGCCTGACCCCTGTGAGGCAGGGACCGTCGCTATGGAAACGGGTTCGTCGCTATAGAAATGCGTTCATTGCTATGGAAACAGGACAGTCACTATGGAAATGGGTTCATCACTATGGAAATGAGTTTTAGGTTGGGGACCCAAGAGTCTCGGTACCATCACTCAGGGAATGGGTTTTGTGATAGAGTCCCGAGCATCACCCAGCCTGACCCCTGTGAGACAGGGACCATCGCTATTGAAACGGAACTGTTGCTATGGAAACGGGGTGGGTACCCAAAGGTCTCTGAGCCTTACCCTTGCAAGCTCAGGACCTTCGCTGAGGAAACAGGTTGTGTGATGCACTCCCAAGGGTTACCCAGCCTGACCCCTGCGAGGCAATAACCATCACTATGGAAACAGGACCGTTGCTATGGAAACAGGTTTTTGGATGGGGACCCAAGGGTCTCCGAGCCTGACCCTTGCGAGCTCTTGACCATCACTCAGGGAACCGGTTTTGTGACAGAGTCCCGAGCCTCACATAGCCTGACCGCTGTGAGGCAGAGACCGTTGCTATGGAAACAAGAGTCGCTATGGAAATGGGTTCATTGCTATGGAAATGGGTTTTAGGTTGGGGACCCCAGAGTCTCCGAGCCTGACCCTTGCAAGCTCGGGACCATCACTCGGGGAACGGGTTTTGTGACGGAGTCCCGAGGGTCACCCAACCTGACCCACGATTCAGGGGCCGTCGCTATGGAAACAGGTTCGTCGCTACAGAAATGGGTTCATTGCTATGGAAACAAGACAGTCGCTATGGAAATGGGTTCATCGCTATGGAAATGGGTTTTAGGTTGGGGACCCAAAAGTCTCGGTACCATCACTCAGGGAACGGGTTTTGTGATAGAGTCCCGAGCATCACCCAGCCTGACCCCTGTGAGACAGGGACCATCGCCATGGAAACAGGTTCGTCGCTATAGAAATGGGTTTGTCACTATGGAAACAGGTTTTACGTTGTGGCCGCACAGGTCACAGCCTGACCTCTGCAAGCTCAGGACCTTCGCTCAGGATACGGGTTGTGCGACCGGTCCCCTGGGCTTATCCAGCATGACCGCAGCGAGGCAAGAACCATCGCTATGGAAACGGAACTGTTGCTATGGAAACGGGGCGGGCACCCAAAGGTCTCTGAGCCTTACCCTTGTGAGCTTAGGACCTTCGCTGAGGAAACAGGTTGTGTGACGCAATCCCAAGGGTTACCCAGGCAATAACCTGGCAATAACTCAGAGGAGAAGATGGTGAAATGCAAACAGGGGACACAGAAAGGGCTGAACTCCTCAATGCCTTCTTTGCCTCAGTCTTCTCCGATAAAGAAAACAATGCCCAACCTGAAGAATTTGGAGCAAATGATTCAGCAGAGGAAACACAGCCCAGAATAACTAAGGAGATAGTACAAGAATACTTGGCTAGTCTAGATGTATTCAAGTCTCCAGGGCCAGATGAACTGCATCCAAGAGTATTAAAAGAACTGGCAGATGTGATCTCAGAACCACTGGCAGTCATCTTTGAGAATTCCTGGAGAACAGGCGAAGTCCCGGCAGACTGGAGGAGGGCAAATGTTGTCCCTATTTTCAAAAAGGGGGAAAGAGAGGACCCAAATAATTACCGCCCAGTCAGTCTGACATCAATACCAGGGAAGATTCTGGAGCAGATCATTAAGCAAACAGTCTGTGAGCACCTAGAAAGGAATGCTGTGATCACCAATAGTCAGCATGGATTTCTGAAAAATAAGTCATGTCAGACTAACCTGATCTCGTTTTTTGACAGAATTACAAGCCTGGTAGATGAAGGGAATGCAGTGGATGTAGCCTACCTTGATTTCAGCAAGGCATTTGACAAGGTGCCCCATGATATTCTTGTAAAAAAGCTGGTAAAATGTGGTCTTGACTATGCTACCACTCAGTGGATTTGTAACTGGCTGACTGACCGAAACCAAAGGGTGCTCATCAATGGTTCCTCTTCATCCTGGAGAAGAATGACTAGTGGGGTGCCACAGGGTTCTGTCTTGGGCCCGGTCTTATTCAACATCTTTATCAACAACTTGGATGATGGACTCAAGGGCATCCTGATCAAATTTGCAGATGACACCAAACTGGGAGGGGTGGCTAACACCCCAGAGGACAGGATCACACTTCAAAATGACCTTGACAGATTAGAGAACTGGGCCAAAACAAATAAGATGAATTTTAACAGGGAGAAATGTAAGGTATTGCACTTGGGCAAAAAAAAAATGAGAGGTACAAATACAAGATGGGTGACACCTGGCTTGAGAGCAGTACATGTGAAAAGGATCTAGGAGTCTTGGTTGACCACAAACTTGACATGAGCCAACAGTGTGACGCGGCAGCTAAAAAAGCCAATGCAATTCTGGGCTGCATCAATAGGAGTATAGCATCTAGATCAAGGGAACTAATAGTGCCACTGTATTCTGCTCTGGTCAGACCTCACCTGGAGTACTGTGTCCAGTTCTGGGCACCACAGTTCAAGAAGGACACTGACAAACTGGAACGTGTCCAGAGGAGGGCAACCAAAATGGTCAAAGGCCTGGAAACGATGCCTTATGAGGAACGGCTAAGGGAGCTGGGCATGTTTAGCCTGGAGAAGAGGAGGTTAAGGGGTGATATGATAGCCATGTTCAAATATATAAAAGGATGTCACATAGAGGAGGGAGAAAGGTTGTTTTCTGCTGCTCCAGAGAAGCGGACATGGAGCAATGGTTCCAAACTACAAGAAAGAAGATTCCACCTAAACATTAGGAAGAACTTCCTGACAGTAAGAGCTGTTCGACAGTGGAATTTGCTGCCAAGGAGTGTGGTGGAGTCTCCTTCTTTGGAGGTCTTTAAGCAGAGGCTTGACAACCATATGTCAGGAGTGCTCTGATGCTGTTTCCTGCTTGGCAGGGGGTTGGACTCGATGGCCCTTGTGGTCTCTTCCAACTCTATGATTCTATTCTATTCTATTCTATTCTATTCTATTCTATTCTATTCTATTCTATAACCATCGCTATGCAAACAGGACCATTGCTATGGAAACGGGTTTTCACATGGGGACCCAAGGGTCTCCAAGCCTGACCCTTGCGAGCTCGGGACCAACACTCAAGGAACCGGTTTTGTGACAGAGTCCCAAGGTCACTGAGCCTGACCGTGAAGAGGGGGCCATCGCTATGGAAACGGAACCGTCGCTATGGAAACAGGTTTTAAGTTGTGCCCGCACAGGTAACCCAGCCTGAGCTCTGCGAGCTCAGGAACTTCGTTCAGGAGATGGGTTGTGCGACAGGGCCCCTGGGTTTACCCAGCCTGACCTCTGCGAGGCTGGAACCGTCGCTATGGAAACGGAATTGTTGCTATGGAAACAGGTTTTAGGTTGGGGACCCAAGGGTCTCCGAGCCTGACCCTTGCGAGCTGGGGACCATCACTCAGGGAACGGGTTTTGTGACGGAGTCCCAAGGGTCACCCAGCCTAACCCCGCGAGACAGGAAGAATTGCTATGGAAGCAGGACCATCGCTATGGAAACGGGTAGGGGACCCAAGAGTCTCCAAGCCTGACCCTTGAAATCTTGGGACCATCACTCAGAGAATGGGTTTTTTGAGAGTCCCGAGGGCCACCCAGCTTGACCTCTGCGAGGCAGGAACCATCGCTATGGAAACAGGACTGTTGCTATGGAAACGGGTTTTCGGATGGGGACCCAAGGGTCTCTGAGCCTGACCCTTGCGAGCTCGGGACCATTACTCAGGGAATGGGTTTTGTGACAGAGTCCCAAGGGTCACCCAGCCTGACCCGTGATTCAGGGGCCGTCGCTATGGAAACAGGACCGTTGCTATGGAAACGGGTTTTTGGATGGGGACCCAAGAGGACCCTTGCGAGCTCAGGACCATTACTCAGGGAATGGGTTTTTTGACAGTCCCGAGGGTCACCCAGCCTGACCCCTGTGAGGCAGAGACCGTCGCCATGGAAACAGGACAGTTGCTATGGAAACGGGTTCATCGCTATGGAAATGGATTTTAGGTTGGGGACACGTTTCTGAGCCTGACCCTTGAGAGCTGGGGACCATCACTCAGGGAAAGGCTTTCTGACGGAGTCCCAAGGGTCACCCATCCTTACCCCTGTGTGGCAGGTACCGTCGCTATGGAAACAAGATCGTCGCTATGGAAACAGGCTTTAAGTTCTGGCCGCACAGGTCACCCAGCCTGACCTCTGCAAACACAGGGTGTTTGCTCAGGAAGCAGGTTGTGTGACGGGGTCCCAAGGGTCACGCAGTCTGATCCCTGTGAGGCAAAAAACGTCGCTATGGAAACGGGATAGTTGCTATGGAAACAGGTTTTAGGTTGGGGGCTCAAGGGTCTCCGAGCCAGACCCTTGTGAGCCCAGGACCATCACTCAGGGAACGGGTTTTGCCGAGGATCACCCAGCCTGATCCCTGTGAGACTGGGATCGTCGCTATGGAAACGGGGCCGTCGCTATGGAAACGGGTTTTACGTTGCGGCCGCACAGGTCACCCAGGCTGACCTCTGCGAGCTCAGGACCTTTGCTCAGGAAACAGGTGGTGTGACGGGGTCCCAAGGGTCACCCAGCCTGAACCCTGCAATGCAAAAACCATCGCTATGGAAACGGGACCATTGCTATGGAAACGGGTTTTCCTCTGGGGACCCAAGGGTCTCCGAGCCTGACCCTTGCAAGCTCAGGACCATCACTCAGGGATCGGGTTTTGTGACGGAGTCCCGAGGGTCACCCAGCCTAACCTCACAAGGCAGGAAATGTTGCTATGGAAGCGGGAGTGTCGCTATGGAAACATGTTGTACGTTGCAGACCCAGGGGTCAAACAGCCTGAACCTTGCAAACTCAGAATCACCGCTCAGGAATGGGTTGTGTGTCATCATCCTAGGGCTCACCCTGCCCAACCTCTGCAAGCATCGCTCTGGAAACGGGTTGTGCTACGGGGAACCAGGGATCACTCAGTCTTACCCCTGCAAGTCCAGAACCTTCGCTATGGAACCGGGGGTGTGATGGGTGCCCAGGGGTCACGACAGCCTGACCCCAGTGAGACCGTAACCATTGCTATGGAAAGGTGGCTCCAGGGGTCCTGCGAAAACCCATTTCCATACCCACAGTTTGCTGCTGTTGTAACTTAATGCCGCATCACTCTATAACAAAGGGTTGCCATATTTCAAAAAGTGAAGATTGTTAAAACCGATTTCAGCCCGCACACTGCCTACCCCATTTGTTTATATTTATATTATACTTCCATTGGTTTTAACAACTGATTTCGTATGGTATTTTAATGATTATTTTATATTACTACACAAAACTTTTAGAGGTTTTTGTCAATTAAGCAGCATATAAATCTTTTCATAAATAAAATTAAACAATAAAAAATAAATATGTTCAACATGTTCAATGTTCAAATAAATAAATGTTTTTGAAAGATAATGAAAGATAACATCAAAAATATCAACAGATCAATACAATAGCATATCAACAGATCAATACAATAGCATACATACATTTTTATTCACAAACTTCCCCTGGTATCTATGGTTTAGGTGAATAAGTTCAGCAGCTCCTTCTTGTTGTCCATTTGCCCAGGTGCCAACATATTTAGAGCCAGTTAATGCATACAGATATGTACCTTGCCCATGCCTATGGAGAGACAAAAAACAGTTTCACATTAAACAGGTGGAAACCTCACATCTTGATTATGGACACCAAAGTTATCTTCCTCCGATTGTCACAGGCTGTACTGATTCCAGGGGTACCCAAACTTTTTTCAAAGAGGGCCGGATTTGATGAAGTGAACATGTGTGAGGGCTGACCAAGGTTGTTGACCTTTTTTAAGGATTGAAGTCATTGATTGAGGTTTTTTGGGGATTTTACCCCAGGAAATAAACTGCCACAGGGGCCAGATTAGGCCCCCGTAACGGGCTTTAGACATGCCTGGATTAAGTGCTCATTGAAACTTCCGCTTCCATTTTCCGCTTGTCCCATACTTTCAAGGCACAGGTCCCAATAGTTTTGCATTTGCTCTGCAGCTTTTCCCCAGAAAACCCGCTCTTTACTTCTGAATCGGAACAAACAGCAATCTGCAGATAACTCAGTTGCTGTTTCGTATGATTCAGCAGGACACTGCAAATTTTCTCAGGGAAAAGCAAGAAAGTAAGCCAAGGTGTGGACCTGCCCTTAAATCAAAGTGATTTAACTATCCAATTTAAATTGATTATTCAATTGATTTCTAGGGGAAACATCAAACTAAAAATTAAAATTGCAGTCCTATATCCAGTTACCTGGGAATAAGCCCCATTGGATTTGGAATACAGTGGTACCTCGGGTTACAGACGCTTCAGGTTACAGACTCCACTAAACCAGAAATAGTACCTCAGGTTAAGAACTTTGCTTCAGGATGAGAACAGAAATCGTGTGGTGGCAGCAGAAGGCCCCATTAGTTAAAGTGGTACCTCAGGTTAAGAACAGTTTCAGGTTAAGAACGGACCTCCAGAACGAATTAAGTTCTTAACCTTAGGTACCACTGTATTGAAATGTGCAAATTGAAAGAAAGGGGGCAGAGGAACCAAAATGACCTAACAAGAAATTTGGAGCTTTCAGGTTTGAGAGAATAAAAAGAAAGAGAAGAAAACACTAGAGCAACTAATCTCATTGTCTGGAGAGAGAACTTGTGTATTCTACCGTAAGACAGGAACTTGGAGCAGGAAGCTGCCAAATCACAGTTACATTAAAAACCAAATTCTTCCAGTATTTTGTATGGAACCAATTCTTGGATTCAGCACCAAATTTAAATCCCACTGCCAAGGATGACTGCCAAAAGACTAAAAAACTCTCCTCACTGTGCTGTTTGGGGACATTGTGGGAGAAAGAAAAGGAAAAAGGGTACGTTTTCACTTTCACATTCCCCAGAAAGCACACCTGACATACAGCAATAAAATGCTTAGGTTCAGGACTGTCAGTCAGCCCCAAACCTCAGTGCTCTAGCATTATGTAGCACAGCAGAAGAAGATCTTGGAATGTGAAGTGGAGGCAGGGACAGAAGTACCCTTTTGTCTCCCTGAAAAGCCTAGACAACACTACAAGGCTCCTGTTTGAAGCTGGCTAGAATCCCTGAACAACAGGACTCCTAAGAGGTGAGGATACACTACACATTTATTTCAGATTCCACCATAATTTATCATTCATTCAAAAATGTAAAAGAAACCTAAAGTTTCAGTCGAACAACCTGTAGTGATTGAACCACTCTCCATCGTATGTGTCTCCATTTACATAGTAGTAAACGCCATTTCCATGTCTTTGGTCCTCCACCCACTCTCCTGCAATGAATACAATAGAAACATATCCACTATTTTGTATCTATTTCTTTATAAGCCAGAGTACTTAATATTTGGCTTGATTACAAATAATACATTTGTTATCATGGTGGAAAGTGTTCAGTATTTATATAATGATTTTCTTAAAAACACAAATATTACTGAATACAATTGAGAAATCTAAAGCAATCTGAACTAAAATAATCCTTTTACTGTGATAAGGCAGTATAACTGGAGTAACTGATTACATAAATACAAATGTCCTGGATAAGAGTATGACCAATATACATTCTACTAGCTAGACACACAATAGTCTGATGTTATAAAGAAGCTACATATATGTTCATTAGGAGAGATTATTTCAAACATGTGTGCAAAGTTGCATCAAAACAGTAAGTTCTCACTCTTCTCACCACAATTTCCATGTTCGCAATGTAAATCTCCTCTCTTTTCTATAAAGGGGAGCCTGACCACCACACATTGTGTTTACTCTCCTCCTTATTGTTTACTTGCTCCATAATGATAGAAAGCTTTTAGGGTTCTGCGAAGCTGATTCAACATCCCCAGTCACTCACTCTACTCATTCTTTGTTTCACATAGCAGCTTTGCCGATTGCACTTGAGCCAGCATCTAGTCATAGTAGTTATTGTTGGCACAGTGAAACAACATCCTGGTTCTGCTAATCTGCATTTGGCACTCACGCAAGACCATACGTTGTGTCGCTGTGCTTTCACACCCACCATTGTGCCCCAGGCAACTCACTTATTGAGTGGACCCACTGTGGCAATTCTCTATTCACCCCCTATATGTTTCATGTTATCTTAAGTACATAGGAAGAGCCCTGCTGGACCAGGCCAAAGGCCTATCTGATCCAGCATTCTCACAATAGCCAGCTAGATGCATATGGGAAGCTCACAAGCAAGACCTGATCACGAATGGGTACACTTCACTAGTCATCAAAATCCTCACATTTAAATCCGAACAGAGAAAATACAATTTACCATCATATCGGGATCCATCTGGATAATAAAAGATGCCTTTGCCATGTTTTTTATTCTCAAAATATTCTCCTATGTAGCGTGCACCATTCTTGAATCTGTACAATCCCTGAAACATATACATTATAGAGAAAATGGCCAATATACACTAAACAAGCAGAAACTGCAACTGCCCTCGTTCCCCCATCAGTCAGCATTACATGTCTACTGAGCATGCTCAGTCCCCATTGGATGGTTTGGGGTCCCTGCTCTACTTAGAACTTTTTTTCCTACTTTTAAATAAATATTTCTGCAAATATGCTAACCTTTCCTTCCTGTGTGTGGATGATGCCACTACATAAGGAGTATAAAATGTGTTTCAAGACAATCCAAACCCCAGCTGGGCAACGTCAGAATCACTGGGGCATCTGCAGCCCTGACACTCACAAAAAGGAAGGGGAACAAACAAACTGCTGGAACAGTCTGGAGCTGGCATAGAAATTAGGCCTGAATTGGCTTTGATGCTGTCAAATGTCGGTAGTAGGGCCACCTTGAGAAATTAGAGGTCCCTGGACTGGCTGAGTCCAATTCCTGCCCCTGGAATATTCTGTTCTGAGGTGTCACTCCACCCATTTGGTGACTCGAGTGGAGAGCTCCACCATATCAGAGTGATACTGGTGTGACTTCATAGGCGGGAGTCTCTCTCCCCAGTCTAGCCCCACCCCACAGCAAAGGGTGTTTGGATTATAGGCTAAGATATTAGTATAGAGAATGGGCAAACACTTTTCAAAATAAGTCATACCTGTCCATTTCTTCTACCATTTGCATATTGTCCTTCATAGGTATCACCATTGGGTAATCTGGCCTTTCCCTGTCCATGCCGTTCACCAGCTTCATTGCGTTCTCCTTCATATTCCTACTTAAACGAGATCAGATAGTTGTCATTCAGCTAAAACAAAGGAGTCAGCATGACTGAAGTCTACTTATATCTTTTGTGTATAAAGAGAGGAATAAGGTAGCTGAAAGCAAGAGGAGAGGGCTCCTTCACTCTTAGTAATTGTGTAGCAGAAGAGAGGATTTCAGCAGGTATATGCAGGTTTTGCAGTAATTTTAACTGTAGCTTGTCATATAAACTATGCCTGCAGCATTCCCTTCTACACAATTATTAAAGAGAAAGGACCTCTGTCCTCTTTTGCATCTGGTCATCCAACAAAGCAAGCTGCCTTTTACAAAGTCAGACCATTAAACCAGTATAATGACTAATATTATGCTAGAATAAATTTGTTTGTTTTTAAGCTAGCACAAGACTCTTTCTTGTTTTTATTACAACAGACAAACACATCCACTCATCTGGAAACTAAATAGCAGTGGCTTTCTAGTTTCAAACTGGAGGTGCTGGGGGCCTAAATCCAGTCCCTGCTGCATGCACTTAGCTATGGGTTCTCCTCATAAAAAACAAGGTGAATAGAAAATAAAAATTATTATATATTGCAAATAACTCTTTCTTTGTCATTCTGTGCAATCCTATCTATGCATGTATACTCAAAAGTAAATTCTATTAAGTTCAACTGCAGGTGAAATGCCGTGTGTCCTTAATAGATACCCTGAAAATAGTTTTCTCTTTTGTTTTAATATGAATAATTTTAAGACGTTGTTGTATAGACTCTTCTGTCGGTGCAGCATTCTATGCGTAGTATTTCTTCTAGCCATACAATTATTGTTTTAAAATTATTTCTATATTGATGTCTGCCAAATAAGCACCTTAGGCAAGAGCTTAAAAGTCAACAACTTTCTCTCTGGAATGCTTTGAAAAATCTCTAATTCCGTAACTCACCATCTCATTTCCTCTATTTTAAATAAATTGTGTAAATCAAGTGTTTGCCTAAGGCTCCTTTGCATCCACACAATTTGGACGCTGAGGCTTTCGCAATGGCTGGACAAAGTAAAGGACTAAAAGACAATAATTTCTGAGAACATGGGGCGAGGCACCAGAGTGTGTCTCCATATTGCAGATCAGATTCTGAATCAAACTCCCAGTAATAATAATGATAAAAAGTTCCACTTTTTGTTTCCTGGAAACTGGTGTTTTACCTTTCCCAAACTGTTTCTACCATAATGCAAACGTGCATGAAATTCACTGCAAAAAAAAACCCCTCTTTCTTTACTCCACAAGTTCTCCACTCAAGAGTGTGGGGAGTTCCATTCAGAAAATGGTCTTACCTGGGCATGTTTACTCAGAAACAAGTCAATGGGGCTTACTTCCTATTGCGTTTGGGCTTTTTTTCTGACCCAAACGATTAACCTGCACACGCACCCCTTCCTACACCTTCCTCCTCTCCCCCCCCCTCCCCGCACACTGACCCCCAAATCATTCTCAGCCTCCTCTTCGATCTCTTCCGAGCCGAGATCCGACATGATTCAGTCCGGGCTTGTCACCATGGAAACGGCTTCGCCCGTTGGACCCCGCCCCCCTCTCACCCGGCCTCCCAGAAGGCGGGGCTCCGAGAGCGCGGTCGCTAATAGCAACCGTGCCTCGCACTCTCTCCCGATTGGCCAGGGAAGCCCCGGCGCTGCGCATGAGGGACGACATCTGCCGGTGGGAGCCGGGCTGGACAGAGTTGTAGTCCAAAGCGTCTGGAGTGCCACCCACGCTTCCAGAAGATGTGGGATGTGTGTTGATGCTACTGCCTTTGGGAAGGATTTATCAGGGGATGCTGCTTCTTTCACAAGAGGTAGCAATACAATTTAGCATAGTTTCGCTGTTCGGGGTGTAGTCCATGGCATGCCAGTCAGTTCATGGTGCATAATAATGGTCTATTTGGGGAAACAGGTCATCACACGCCCTTCTTATTGAGTGGATACCAGCATTGACATTAGAATGTGTCTTCCTGGTCAAGCAAGTGCTATATGCAGCTTTTAAAATTTCAGTTTTAAACTGAGAGCTGTCTTGTTGAAATCCAAAAGTGGTACTTCATATGTTGATGTTAATTAATTTGATTTCATGTAGAGCCACTTCTGAAAATACTCCAGTTTTACCTTTGATGTATTTGTACTTCTGTAATCAAAACAACCCTAAACAGTTAAGTCAAAAGTAAAACAAACATGACTCTGATGTGCAGCTAACCATTTAAAAGCAGCATTGGAAAAGACGTTAGGACAGGTTTCTTATGCTTTTAGAAGCAGCAACTTGGGAAAATACAAATTTAGCAGAGTCATGAGAGCAGTTACAGGAAATTGCAGAACACTTTAGTACTGCCAGAACATGCAACTACATGGAAGACTTAATTATTTCAGAAATACATATTTTAGCTCTGAAAGGGAGAAGGGGAATGCAGGTGTTCTTTTCTGCTGCAGTCCTGTATAACAACCTTCCTCACTCTGGTTTCCCTGCAGTTGTTTTGGTGCACTATCAGCTCCAACCCACACTCAGCTGAGAGTAAGCCCTATTCTAAAACAACAGAATTTGCTTCTGAGTAGACACGAATAGGATTGTGCTGTTGGGTGTGTAAGGCCTCCTTAATGTATCTTGGAGAAAGTGTATATTAGACAAAACTTAAACGAACAATGTGTAATCCTGAGACACCTTTGTGAAATCACTAGCCAACAGAATCTAATCAGAACCACAGGAACATAGCTTAACATATGTATAGTTTAATATATGCATGAAGCATCTCTCCTTTATGGGTATGCCTCTGGCCCCTGCTTCATCACACAGTATAGTATTCAAGGTGAGCTGATTTCTGGAATGATCACACCACCAAGTCAGCACTTCATGGTGAATGTGGAATGCATTAATGGCTTGTCCATACTTCAGTTTGTCCTGCGCCTAGAAAGCACAGGCCAGAGTGGTTTTCTGCTTGTACTCTGCTTTCTAGGCACTGGTCCAAGTGGTTTTGCCATTGCCCTGCTGCTTTCCCCCAGAAAATCCGCTTTTTAGTGCTGAATCAAAAAGCACTTTTCAGGAGCAAAAAAAGAGAACTATATTGTGTGTGTGAACTATGTAGAAAAAACAAGTACTCAGGCTCCATTGATTCAAGAATAAAATGTGTGCACGTAGCCTCAGGCACAAACCTTCTTATATTTGCTGTTAGTGCATTTAGTGATACTTGCGCCCCAATAAGTGTGCATAGGATTTTAGTCTTCAGTTTCATCGAATCCAAATTGCAGGGTCCCTGGGGGTCATCTAATCCAACCCCCTGGAATGCAGGAATCTCAACTAAAGCATCTATGACAGATGGCCATCCAGCCTCTGCTTAAAAACCTCCAAGGAACAAGAGTCCAGAACCTCCCGAGGGAGTCCATTTCACTGTTGAACAGCTCTGACTGTTGGAAAGTTCTTCCCGATGTTTAGTTGGAAATTGGAATCTCCTTTCTTGAACCTTGAAGCCAGTTTGCTTGCTTGTTTATTCATGGACCATAAATACTATTTATGTTCTAGGATTCAATCTGATACATATCTACACAGAAGCCCCTCTATACTTATTAGTACAACTCCAAGGTAATTTGTGCATGATTACAGCTTTAGGCTGCATTCTTATGCATACTAGGAAGTAATGCCCATTTAACTAAACAGGACTTATTTCTGAGTAAACATGCGTACAGTTGGGTTCTTGTTCTCTGTCCTGTTTATACTTACACTGTAAAAACAGTATGTATTCTGGGAGCACTGTATCAATAACAACAGCAGCAGTAAGCTAGTATTTTTAGCTTATGAGCTAAAAAGAAACTTACAGGAACACTGAGCTTCAGTCCTTGCGCATCTCACATACTCGGCTTAGAAGATTTAAAAGTCACTGATGCAATCTCATATGTATTTGGGTTGACTTTCTTACCAGCGAGAGAAAAAGATTGTACGTGTTCAGGAAAACGATCTTTTCAGTTGTCACTGCCGTACACACCTCAGAGATGCCCTGCATTTGACAGCTGATAGAGAAGTTTTGAAGTGAGTGGGCATAATATGCATAACTAAGGCTGCCGTCTGTTTTGCAGACATAAGCTCGGTGGCAGACATTTAACTGGCGTGGTTTGGAAAGCTGCCCCTGTTGGGTTTCTGCCTGCCAGGCAGCTGCCAAGTCGACGCAGCCAGCAATCTCTTTAAAAGAAAATGGCATGGCTATGAGCTCCCCTCGCTAGACCAGTTCCCGGGTGGTGTGGCCAAGACGAAGAGGCAATACGGTTTTACGACCAGGAAGCCGGATTCTCTCTCTGGCAGCAGTTTTGAGCCTCGGGCCCTGCCTGGGAGCGCCTTTCTTTCTCAGCTGCTGCCGTCAGAGCGAGAGGGAGGCGGCCCTGGCGGCGAGCAGAGCAGGTTCTCCTGTCACTATTTGTAGCAGCAGCGCACCAGAACTGGCTCGGCTTGAATGAAGCGAGACCGCGCCCGCGAGCGGCGCCTAGACCAGGAAGTGGCTGCCGAGGCTGCCAGGAAACGGTGCCTCCGCCTCGGAGCGCCAGGGAGCTGTAGAGGTGAGGAGACGGTCGTCGTCGTCGTCCCTTCAGGTGGGACTGACCCTCCGAGAGGGAACAATGCGGACAGGGGGAAGGCGGGAGCTTTGGGGTGGGGGCGCGTTCGGCCAGGAGGCAGCTGCCCTGAGGGGGAAGCAGCGTGTACTCTGTCGGCGCTGCACCTGCCGCTGATGGAGACGTCTGGAAACGGAGCTCCCCTTTGATGGACATCAATGCGGGGGCGACGAGGAGGAGGCTGGGGCGCGCGAGCGCGTTTGGGCTCGCGTGCTTTGTGTCGTCACTCACTCACTCTCTCGCGCGCACTCTTTTAGGGCACAGACTCCAGATAACTTAATGCCGTTAGCCTCTCCGGCTGCAAGCCTGTGCCCCCTTATAACCTAGGAATTGTAGGGTTGGAAGGAACCCCGATAGTCATCTAGTCCAACGGCTGGACTCCAGCCCCCTGCAATGTTGGAATAAATCCCATGTAGTTTCGTGGGACTTGCTTTTGAGTAGACACAGGCATAGAATCCCATGGTGATGCTCTTGAGCTCATTTTGCCCATTTAGTTCTATTAAATGGAAGGGTGTGTGTGTGTGAGAGAGAGAGAGAGCTTCTGTAGAATCCCTCCCCAGGAACTTCACTTGCCTTCTTGGCAGGCAAGCAACAACAACATCCTTCAAAATCTGGTGTTCTGACTGCTTTTATTACTGTTGTATGTATTTGTGGTTTCCACCCTATATTATTAGGTTAAGTGTCATGGTCAAAGTGTTCTATGTACAGTATAGTCTTTTAAATAAATAAGCAAGCCACTTTAGTGAAGTGAACACAGGAAATTGTCTTGTACTGAGTCATTAGTCCATCTAGGTCAGTATGTATCAACATGGACTAGCAGTGGCTTTTCAGGATTCCAGGCAGACCTACTTGGAGATGTGGGATTGAACCAGGGACAGTTGCTGTATCACTAGGCCCTTTGGGGTTCCATTAAAGAGCACCAAACTGTCATTTAATGTTAGTCTTTTGTCATGGGAGGTGCCATTTTAGGTGCAAAAGTATTTCAAGCAGGGCCCAAAGATTTCACTTCCACCTATTGGTGTACTGCAGGTGGAAGTTGTATTCATGGGGAAATCACCCAGAGGACACTCTCTTGCCAGGAGACATAGCCCAGAAGAAGCTTAAGGGCAATGGATTTGTTGCTGAACAAATTTGCATAGTTGTGTCTTATGACAGATGACCATACATGTAGAATATTCAAGATATCTTTCTAAAGAATCTTGGTTACACAACTGAGCTTAATAGATCCAATAATCGATGACACTATTTCCCCATGTCTTGCACATTTATTTGCACACATCTGCAGTACTATTCTTCAGATATGATACAATCACTTCACCAGCTTGATCCTCCTGAAGACCTGAGATGAAAACAAAAGGTACTTTTTCAGATGTGTTTAGTTGATCTTGGTGTTTGCAAATCCAAACTCCTGGATTCAGTTTGGTAAAAAGTGCTAACCTGAAGGCAGAAGCAGTGAGGCTGTTTACATACATGCCCTGCAGTGTAGACTATCAACTTGCTTAGAATTTACTTATATGCTATTGTGAGAGAGATACTGTTCTTCACTTAACTTTTGATTTGTTTGCACTTCTGTCTCTTGTAAAGAATTCCATATAGCAGAGTTTATGGCATTTTGCCTCTAAGGCAACTAGATCTGTAAAGTGCAGCCTAGGTAAAGGTAAAGGTATCCCTGCCCGTACGGGCCAGTCTTTACAGACTCTGGGGTTGTGCGCCCATCTCACTCAAGAGGCCAGGGGCCAGCGCTGTCCGGAGACACTTCCGGGTCACGTGGCCAGCGTGACATCGCTGCTCTGGCGAGCCAGAGCCGCACACGGAAACGCCGTTTACCTTCCCGCTGGTAAGCGGTCCCTATTTATCTACTTGCACCCGGAGGTGCTTTCGAACTGCTAGGTTGGCAGGCTCTGGGACCGAGCAGCGGGAGCGCACCCCGCCGCAGGGATTCGAACCGCCGACCTTTCGATCGGCAAGTCCTAGGCCCTGAGGCTTTAACCCACAGCGCCACCTGCGTCCTGCCTAGCATGTGCAGCCTAGCATGGTCTTAATCTTCAAGCGCTACTACATGTAAACAAATATTTGAAGGAATACCAGGTGCTACTGAACAACTTAGTTTTACCTTGGTATTTTTTCCTCCCGGAAGATGGTTTTGGAGACCTCAGCAACAACAGAATAATAATAAAAAAAATTGTTTCTAAACTCCGTTGCTTGGTTTGCAACCCTTCTCAGTGCTTTATAGGGTGGTGCAGTTTGATTTAAAGGTCCAGCTTCAGGAACATACACCCTGTTGTGACAAGTCTGCAGAGGATTTTGAGGGTAGTCTCTTATATACACCCCAACCTTGACACCACTTTTAAGGCAAGTCTGCTAGAGACATCCAGAACACCTGCTCTCTTACCACTTAACCTCCATAGCTAATAAATGCCAACCTGACTAAATGACTGCATTTCTGCCTCCTCCTGTCCCCGCGTTGTACCATGGGTTCTATTCTTAATTTACTGTACATACTGTATGGTACCCTTTGGAAGGTTTGTAAGTATTGCACACTGTGGGGTAAGTGTAAACGTTTAATTCATATGTTGAGATGCATATAGTTGAAATTTTCTAGTGTAGTCTGGCAGCAGGTTTGCAGTTCAAAGTGTTTTAGGTGAACATTCTAACGATGAAGCTGGATTGAGGATTGTAGCATTTGTACATGTTGCCTTGAGAAACTGGCTCCAGAATTGTGATGCTCAGGTTGACACAGCTTGGGCATGTTTATCCTGGTTGCATTAAGCAGTGGGCGAGATTCCTGATTGGTTAAATATTATCAAGTTGCTTGTATAGATTTTAATACTGGGGTGATATTTGTTTCTGACAGTCATCTCTTTCAAATCATGTTTTTATTTCCCTCTGTTTTCTTTATTTCTTATATTAGCATGAAAATAGTAAAAAATGCTTTGCATTAAAATTATCGCTTTCAATTTTACTTTTTTGTGTGTGTAAACTTCTCATAACTACCATAGCTGAGAAATATTGTTGCAGCATGATCAGTAACACTTTTCTTTTCTTTTTTGGTTTGTTTCTTTTTTTATTAAAGATTTTCTTGATTTACAAAAGTGTTTGCAATGTCTCTCTCTCGTATTTCCCCCCCCCCCCATGTAACATTTTTACAAATCAGTTTCATTTGCTGAGACATTAGGAAGAAAAGGGGGAAGAGGTGGGGGGAAGATGGGGTGGGGTCAGGTGGCAATGTTTCTATTTTACTTACTATATGTAGGGTTTGGTGTCAGCGTTGCTTGTGCAGGTTCTTTGCTGTTCGCTTGTGTACCTTTGGTGGTGAGAGATGTTGGGGTTGGCCTAGGGTGTGGTTATTCATAGTAACACTTTTCTTATAAAAATATGTACCAGGAAGAAGAACCAGCCACTCATAGTGGTGGTCAGTGACACCAAAGGAGAAATGTAAAGGACATTAATCAATGTGACAGTTGGTTCTGTTGAAAACCTGGAACCAATACCTGAAGCACCTGAATAATTAATATCTGAAACCGATACTCAAGTAAATGGCTGAACTTCCACCTGGGATTCGCTTGATCACTTTATTTACAAGAGACCAGTGGTAAGTTATAGTCTATTGCTTTGGCCTGGTCAGGCTTTGTCTTCCTCTTAAAGAAATCTCAATGCAAATATTAAGTTCTAATAAGAATGAACACTGATGCATTTTGCTTAAAGGTGTATTTCTGTATAGACTTATAATTATAATCATCACTACAGTCGTACCTTGGTTGATGAACACCTTGCGACTTGAGCGTTTTGGTTCCCGAATGCCACAAACTTGGAAGTGAATGTTCCAGTTTGCAAATGTTCTTTGGAACCCGAACGTCCGACGCGGCTTCCAATTGGCTGCAAGAGCTTTCTGCAGCCAGTCGGAAGCCGCGCCTTGGTTTCCAAATGTTTTGGCAGTTGAACAGACTTCTGGAATGGATTCCGTTCAACCTCCAAAGTACCTCTGTACTATTATGCTTGAAAAATTGAAAAGGATACCTGTGCTTTGCATTGTGTTTGGGAAGAGAAAGGTCCTCCTTTAAACTGAATTGTGAAGTTCGAATTTGGTGTGTGGGTGTGTATATGCGGAGTGTGTGTCTGTGTGTATATATATATATACACATACACACACATATCTATATATATAGATAGATATACATACACACACTTACAGTATTTCTAACTAATATTGCAGTATAACTATGGGACATGTTTCCACTTTGACAAGCCCCCCTCTCGCTCCTTAAACCCGGGTATACTTAGGGTTAGGGTTGTCATCTGACCAGAAAGAAACTGGCCTTCTCTTACACCTTTAACAATACCATGATGTGCAAAAAAAGCCAGGTGAAAGCCAGGTGAAGCCAGGCCAAACACAGCATGGAGTTTGGCAGGTGACAATATTTATGTTCCGGTCATCAAGCTTCTGTGAAAGGTGCAGCTACAGAAGCAGATTGAAGAGCTGGCAGCTGTGCTTATCATCTGGCTATCACACCTCCCAGAACTGCTATGCAACAATTGCCACCGATTCCTGGAAGCTGCTCTGACTCAACCAGCCACAGCAGCGTTGGTGGCTGCCTCTTGGCACAACCTCGGGGCTTGATCCCAGTTGTGTCTGACATTTGCCAGGAATTAACTGCTGTGGGTGGGAGATGTGTCCGTGTAGCAGCTTTGAAAGATCACCCTACCACCCCAGCCGCAGTCATCCCACCCCATCACCTCAACCTCATTAATAATAATAACATTTTCTGGAAAAGATAAAAAGGCACCACAACTGTTCATCTCAGTACTTTTGTTTTGTTTTTTGGCATGGTTAGAGTATTGTGCAATGAAAACGGAAATTGCTTAACCTGTTGTAGTTAACCTTTCACTCTTGTTTGATTTAGCTTCTACATCAGTGTAAATATTGGAAATAAATAAGAGAAACTGGATATAACAATGGAACAGCCTAAAATGATTGCAAGTGTATAGCTGCAAATCATGGAATTATAAATGTTTGTTCTGTTCACAGGTACAGGGCTCTCACATTTGTCCTGACTTTTATGCTGTATGCTAGTTTCCACTTATCAAGGAAACCAATCAGTATAGTTAAGGTAAGTAACAAGGAAATGTCTTTCTAACATATCTGACATCACACAAGGAAGTACATTTTAAAGCTACATAAAAGTGTTGTTACCATATGCGTTACATTACAGCAATAAAATGTGAAATGCTGTACAGTAATAAAAAGACATTAAAATGTTCATAGTGATTGAGAGCCCACATGGAACATTCAGTTCTACAAGGGCTTCTGTACTGTGTGTACTATAAGTAGGTGTCTCATTGTCAAGATGCCCATGATCTGTGAAAATATACAAAGGCTATGTGTACAAAGGCAAATCAAAAGTGTCATTTATAGTGCTGTGAAATTGAAAATAAGTATGCACTCAATCTTCAGATTTTGCCAGACTGTCTCCTCATGTTCAAAGCAGGTAATCAAATTCCTACCCAGACCATAATCATGTTGCTAAGGCTCAACATTTCAATCCATGGCAACCAATTCTATTGGGATCCAATTTGTGTCTCATCTTTACTCATCTTTCGCTTTCTCTGTCCTAGCTAATTCACAATCTCTCTGTTTTATTATTTTTCTGTTTACACTCTCACTTCTGCCAAGGAGCTCAGGATGGTATACATAGTTTTTTCAAGCCCCTTCATAATTTTATCCTTACCACCCCCTACCCCTGGTAGCTTGCGCTGAGAGAGTGCTATTGGCTCAAGGTCAGCCAATGAGCTTCCTGTCAGAGTGGGGATCTGCACCCGATTTTCCCTGATTCTAGTCTAATATTCTAACCACTACCACACAAGCATGTTTCTGCAGTCGTTCCTCGTCCATCCAGAACTGTGCATGTTAACTAGGAACAAAATGAATGGATCAAGAATAAGTATACCGTGCCCTCCAGATGCTGTTTGACTCCTAATTCCCATCAGCCCCAGCCAGTGTCACCAGTGAAAAAATACTGTGAGAGTTGTAGTTCAGCTACATCTGGAGTGCACTGTGTTGACAACCCCTGCTCTAATATATCATTTCTGCAGACTTGTTAAGCAATCAAATAATGCTCTACACAGGAACACTCACACAACCAAACCTCCAACATGGCAGTTATAGTGTTCCTGGACAACAATATCTAATTATATATAGCCAAGACTATTAAAATAATATATACGGTAATTTCAACCTTTGAAATATTCCTGTATCATATTTCTTCAAGGCAGTGGAGCAAGGCTGTCATGGATATGCTGGATCCAAAACAAAACCATTCCAGCTAGACTGGAACTGGTACAGGAAAAGAATGAAATAGCTTCCCTGTCCACCTTTGGATACAGAGGCTAAGCCACACTGCCTCACTGCTCCTGACTGGAGCTTAGCATGGTTCTGTTGTTCTATTTAAAATCTGCTTATGTCAACAACTTTCTGCCTGTATTTGATTTCTTTTACTAGTCCCACTCTTTATTGTATGGAAAACTGACTCGAGGCATGCAAGTGATTGAGTTATACTCTGTCAAATTTTGTCTCTTATTGCTTATCCATAAGAAGGATGAGGCCTCATGGAAATTTGCAGTCTCTTGACATAACTAAATTTTCTTTAAAAAAAAAAAAAGCTTGCAAAGCTGGATTTCATCGAGGTTATTATTCAAACCTTTTTAAGGCTTTTGACTGGTAAATGTTTCTAAACAGCAAAACCTATTTTGAAGAGGGCCAGCCCAGGATGTTTTGCTCCAATACAGTCCCTCACAGTTCTGGGCCTGTGCTGCTTCTCTGCCTGTGCCATCATCTGCACCTCTGCACCCCATGGGCACAGCAGGGAGAACACATGGAAGCACAGAGGAGGTGGCAGCGGCAGTAAGCAGTATGTTCCTCGGGCCCAGATCTGCCGTCTGAGGCAACAGTCTCAACTTGCCTCGTAGGTGGGCTGGCCCTGATTTGAAATATTGGTAAAATAGGTAAAAATAGTTTATTTGGTTCTATGCAATGAGGTGTTCTGTTAGATTAATTGTATTACTTTAATTTAGGGAGAACTACATAAGCACTGTAATACTCCACAAGTTATCGAGCATAACACCTACAAAGAATATGCCCTCCAGATTCAGCCTGTTAAAAAATTTGCTAATGAGTCACGCTGTGGTTGGGAGCCATTTGGTAAGTAGTCTATCCCCCACCCCATAAACTGGAATATAATCTAAAGGAAAAAATTGTATTGTTTTGTTCTGCAATTCCTCACAGTTCTGTGCACTCCTGCACATAGGAACTGGTTTGTGGGGCAGGGTGGCTGGCAATAGGGGGAAGAGAATGCCCAAACTTTGTTGCAGTGCTAGTGGAGACTCGGGCATGTTTGAAACTTCACACTGTGCAAGATGTTCCACTTTTTAAAGCCCTGGTATAATTCTGGAGACTATAATGAACGCCCGTTATATCAAGCTGATCAATTTATTCATGAATGGTACAAACTGTGCAAGTATATAATTTGATTAAACACAATTTGCTTAAGGAGCAAACTATCCTTTTAACCTGCTAGAATCCCTCTTTGAAGTTGCAAAGAGACTGAAAATGTATTGTTCAGACTTTTTAATGGCTATTCGTGCCTTAAAAATTCAATCTCATGAACTTTAACAAACATGTGTTCCTAGATAAGAGCAACTACAAACAGTTGTTGGGAGCCCTGGATTATTCATTCCTATGTGCTTATGCAGTTGGGATGTATCTGAGGTAAAATTCTTTTACTCTTTTAAAAATCCTTTTTCATGCTTTCAAGTTGTAAATATATGATTACTTAATCTCTGATCTTCTACTGTGCTCAGTTGCTTAAAAGCTTTTGAGGAGCAGAGGAAGGAATTATTGAAAATAATAAAATTTAGGAGACTGTGTGCTCTAGGCTTTAGGAATGTAGGTTCTAGAGTACAGAATATTCCCTATTACAGTAGCTCACCAAAGCTGCTTAAAAAGGAACAAATTCAAATCCTGTCCTTACTGTGGCTGAGAAGAATCGATCGTGATTTCAGATGAGCACTATCAGCTCATGACTTCGATTCTTGTTACTGAATACAAACCAAAAGGTTTGGCTTGAAATATGAAAACTGAATACAAACAACTTACGATAATGCAACTTTGTAAAGTTTCTCAAATTGTTCTTTTTATTATAGTGCTACTACAATGTTATTGGTAAACTTTGCATTTTCTGGATTTTAACCATAGCTTACTTAGCAAATGCCCATGTAATATCTTCAGATTTTAAGGGTTATATATGCTCAGCATGCTTCAGAAATCAATCCCTTTTTATTTTGCCTGAATTCATAGTGGCATAATAGGTGAACGTTTGCCTATCCGGTATTATCTCACTGGAGGGATGTTTGCCAGTGGACTCTTCACTGCCATGTTTGGATTTGGTTACTTCTATAATATACACAGCCTGTGGTTCTACATTGTGGCTCAGGTAGGCACACCTGTGTTTCTTTTCTCACCTGGAATTTTCAGACATGACAAAAAAAACTGCCTTTCTGGAACTGCCTCAAAATCCACTTAGTTTCCTATGACAACCTTTCCATAGCACCTCCTGTTCCAAAGGATACTGCAGGGGTGAGGAACCTTTGGCCTGTAGGCCAGTCTTGACCTACTAGGGGTTCAGATTTGGCCTGTGAAGTTGTCTTCCCTAATCCATGCCCACCTGCCTCACATGTGATGTTAGTTGAGACATCGGGTGTGGGCCTAGTAGAAATGTAGCTGCCAATGCACAATCAGGAACTTTAAAATTGTTATGTACTGAAGTTCTCACCCTGGGCCAGCAGGGGGATACTGTAGATAATTTTCACTCAGGTTCACATATGCAAATAAGAGATTGAAAGTGATGTTCAGTGGTTACTGTTGCGTTGTAGTGGAGCTCTATATAAGCAGGCTGGCTGAACCCTTCAGTTCAGTTCAATTCTGGCCTGTGAATAAACAAGAGCTGTTTGAAGAATTGTTGTGTCATCTGATATGTTCACCCACAACTTAACAAAAATGTGTTGGCAAGGGAAATCACTACTAAGTGTTGAATTGTTAGGAAGTCTATGACTTCTCTTTCATGCTGGCACACGAGCTGTGGAGGCTGCTCTAGAGGAGCCTTTCCCAATCTGGCACCCTCTAGGTGTGTTAAAGTGCAACTCCCAGCAACTCACCATTGTCTATGCTGGCTAGAGGTGATGGAAGTTGCCTTCCAAAACATCTGGAGAACAACAGGTTGGGGAACGGTGCTCTAGAGCAGGAGTCAGCAAACTTTTTCAGCAGGGGGCCGGTCCACTGTCCTGCAGACTTTGTGTGGGAGCCAGGCTATATTTTGAAGGGGGGGAAATGAACAAATTCCTATGCCCCACAAATAACCCAGAGATGCATTTTAAATAAAAGCACACATTCTACTTGTGTAAAAACACCAGGCAGGCCCCACAAATAATCCAGAGATGCATTTTAAATAAAAGGACACATTCTACTCATGTAAAAACACACTGATTCCCAAACTGTCCACGGGCTGGATTTAGAAGGCAATTGGGCCAGATCCGGCCCCCAGGCCTTAGTTTGCCTGCCATGCTCTAGAGCATTGGGGAATAAATGGATGGTCATTATTCACTTGCGATCATTGGGACTGGCAAGTGGAGGGGGGGGGAGAGTTGACATTGCTGTCTAGGAAACAAAGAATATATAACAATGAGGATTGACTAGGCTGTGCAAGCTTTGTGGTCTTTGACTGATATGTTTAACACAACTTTGAATATTATTTTTAATGTTGGCTTCTTGGACATACTGCATGATCTGGTGAAACAGTTGTTTCAAGATAACTATTGCAAAGTTTTCAAATTTCAGATGGCTAATGGATTGGTGCAAACTACTGGCTGGCCCAGTGTGGTTACTTGCATTGGCAACTGGTTTGGGAAAGGAAGGTAAATCTTATATAATCTGTTTGTCTTGGGTGGGGTTGGACACATTGCAAACTAAGTGAAATAGTCTGCTTCATAACTCAGTAACTCACAGATTTTAAAAGCTATATTTTACAGTGAAATTGTGTCCTTCAACATTTCTTGTTAGTGTAATCAAAGACTGTAACATTTTAAGCGATTTGAATTCCTGAGGGAAAAGTGATAGCATGAGAAGTGTATATGGGGTCTTTGTTGACACATAAGCATAAAGGCATGTTAGAGGCACAACCTACTTGATACTGAAGCACTTAGCTGAGAATATAGGAAATGTCTTGGAGATTAAGGATGCCATTCTTCAAGACTACTCACAGGTTTTGCCAGCCATACATACTGGTCATGTGACTGTTCCTGTCTGTTGCTTTAGATTTGAATAGGAGCACTTCAAGTTGAAGAAACCTGCATTTCAGGACTGCAGGGATGAGTAGCCCAGAGCAAGCCCTGAGACTAGACAAAGTGAAGCAACTGCTCCCAGATGTTTCTCTGGCTGCTTGCTTGTTGCTGACCTGGGCTGGTCTCAACTACTTGCCTTCTTCCAATATGTTATGGGGAGTGCTGCTTTGAAATGCTCTTCTCTAAGCAAGCAGGCAGAGAGGCAGACAGCATAGGTTACAAATGCCAGGCAGAGCGGGGAATGAATGATGGCAAGATGTTGGAGGTCACAGCTGTGTTGTGCCACCTAGCTTACCCTGCACCCTCTATCCTAGCCTGCTACTCTATGGTGTGGTGGAGGACGCTATCCCAACAACAGTGCTAAAGTAAAATTCAGTTGCCATGCTGGTCAACAGCATCTGAATGGTGAATGAGGAGTTACCATCTTGTCCTTCACCTTGGGCAGGCCAAATTCTTCTGCCAGTCCTGCATACATAGGAAAGCACATCAGAAACCAACACAAAATCTACCTAGACACCCCCCAACTCGAAGTATTTCAAGTACTGAAAACTTAAATGCACTAATGTCTCACCTGGGTAAAATGAATGTTGATGAAAAGTTCTAAAAGAGACCATTTTCCTTTGTTTATTATAGGAGAGGATTGATCATGGGATTATGGAACTCGCACACTTCAGTGGGGAATATTTTAGGGTCCCTAATAGCTGGCTATTGGGTGTCTACCTCCTGGGGTTTGTCCTTTGTGGTGCCTGGCGTTATCATAGCTTTAATGGGGATTGTCTGCTTCCTGTTTCTTATTGAACGTAAGTACCTGTTCTGAAATGAATTTATGCAAAACTGAGCAGGTTCTGGGTTGCAATAAATGTAATTGATCAATATTGTTCATAGACCATAAACACACAAAAATCCTCTAGCTTGTGCTGCATTAAAAAGAGGTTGAGTGTGCATGCCGGGTAAGTGGATGAATGGAGCAGAAGAATGTGTATGTGATTCTGCAGTCTTATATCCTCACCTCCAGGTTTGGTTGCAAACCAAGATTATGGGTAACTTGGAGTTAACATAATGCAATTACTAAAATTTGCATCCAGTCAGAAACCTGCTTTCATGATAATCATGCATTTTTAGATATTGTGTGTTAGCAGCATTTTATAAAACAAACCATAAACATTTCTATTAGCACTTGGAAGATATCCATGAATTTCTGTGTTTCTGTTGTGTTATTTCAGATCCTAGGGATGCAAACTGTACAAGTTCATCATCCAGTGTAAGTAATGACTTTTAGGGACCTCATTAATTAAATTTTCTCCATTTCCAATTTCACAATACTAGTTTTCAACCAGCATATGTAGGGTATGGTGGGTGTACATAAAGGAGAAAAGCAGATGGTTCAGAGTGAAAGCTGGGGGGGTCTCATTTCCCGTCTTTTTCTTGAACCTTCAGCTTGAAAGACTTCTGTACACCTCAAAGGCTTGAAAGCACTACTTTCCTGTAATAAACCTATGTGAACCCCTCCCCCAAAAAAAATCTGGGGTGGAAAATAGGGAAGTGTTCATGAAACACACAAAAAACATCACCACACGGGCCAGGATGAAAATGGGCTAAATATGTTTGCCTCATGTGCAGTATAAGGGAAAGAATCTGAGTTTATGTATTACCAAGCTTTCCAGTTGTCACTGCAGATAAAAGAGAAAAAAGATTGAAGCTAATCCTAATGTTTATTTAGATGCCTCATTGACTTTAATAAGGCTTTCCTTCAAGTAGGATTGTAGTAGAATTGTTCTTAATATCTCTTATAAAAATATCTTTCAGAATTCAAAAAGTTACATGAATGGGCCAGATAGATACACCATTCAGAAACCAGAATTAAGCGCTAAGAAAACAAGCTTATCTTGGGTAAATCAAAAATACTTTCATAATTAGATTTTTCAGAGCTTGCATGAATTCATATTTAAGCAAATTACCTTAATGCTTTGAGGGGGGGATGATTGCATGAAGCAGCATTTGCTTAATCACATATTTTCCAACTGTCCCTGTTTATGAGAGACAGATGTGACCTTCTGTTATCTGCCCTTGGTAAATCAGTGTTTCTATTTTGTCCCTTCTGCCTTTGGGAAGATTTGGAAGATGTATTTTTAAAAGAATGCTAGTATATATGCACATGTGCATAAGCTTCCCTTCCAGCCCTGTGCAACTGCATATCCTGACAGTTAATTTCAGTGAATGTGTTTCAGTTTCAGCTATTTTATTTAATTAGAACCAAATTCATTGTGTGCTTAAGCAATGAATTCTCAAGTTTTAACAGAGGACACTTACAAATACATGTGGTTTAGAAAGCATTGCAGAGAAATGTGGGTGTGCTGAGTAGCATGTAGACAGCAGCTTTCAGCAAGGAGTAATAATAGATCATTAGTATGAGAACAGGGGTTTTTTGTGTATGCAAGAGTGGCCCTGTACTAACCTGCGGGATGTTGGAGGGCATGTAAATATGTATTTATTCGCTTGAAGTTAGCAGTGCAAGAGGTATGTTTAGCAGTATCTTTCTTTTTGCAAAATTTATTGCCCAGTGGCTTATGCAATATCTTATTGATTGTAAAACTAACAGCACCACCCAAATGTGGATAATGATTTAGCTCTCTGCACACAGAGAACAGGGTACACAGATTCTATGCACAAAAGCCCGGACAAGGAAGTTCATAATAACGTGAGCAGTAGCAACTATCCTTGGCCAAGGTCTTCCACTTATTCCTACAAACTCAGGGCTCCTCCAAATGGCCTGTTTGTTCAGCATTCATCCTGATTTGCAGGCACAAAGCTTATGGGGTGCTCAGATTGCATCCAGTCTTTATTAGGATTTCTTTCTTTCTGATTTGTTTGTAGGTGGTTATATGAAAATGAGCATCCATCCTTCATTCATTCTGATTTGCTCACGGTGTGCTTACATGTCTTCCTATTAATCACCCTACACCAGCAGTTCTCAACCTGTGGGTCCCCAGATGTTGTTGGACTACAATTCCCATCATCCCTGAGCGCTGGCCTTGCTAGCTAGGGATCATGGGACCCACAGGTTGAGAAAGGCTGCCCTACACTTTCAAATACATGAGATGTTGCCTAGATAGTACTTCACCAAAAACCCATAATCTAACAACCTACTTCCATATGAAGCTGGTATGTCCTACTGTCCAGTTTGTGTGTTTCCTCCTTTAAGAAAACACCTCTTGGAATGGGGCTAATTCTGTTAATATCTTGAGGAAAGACCTCCCCTAAGAAAGTACTAGCTAATAAGGCCATGTGGCATACGCTTGAAGAAATCCATACATAATGGCATTTTTGTCAAGTTGAATATGTCATATGAGAATTGGTCTTGCGGCAGGTAACATGATTCCATAAGTAAGTTTAAATTGCTTCAGCCATTGGTGTTTCAAAAGTAGTTTATGGTTCCAGTTAACCTATTAAAATGCAAAATTATTTCATGTTATCAGTACATTAATACATGAGTGGCTTGGTTTATTGCCATCATTGAACTTGATGGGGTCTTTTGTAGGATCCAGAGAAGCACTGTCTGCTCCCTGACAATGAGAAGTGCAACAAGTCACTGAATCATAACAATGGAGGCTGTGAGGAAACTGAAAACAGGAAGTCTGCTATAAGTTTTTCTGGAGCTTTGCGAATACCTGTGAGTATACAGTGTTTCCTTGGGTTACAGATGCTTCAGGTTACAGACTCTGCTAATCCAGAAAGAGTACCTCGGGTTAAGAACTTTGCTTCAGGATGAGAACAGAAATTGTGCAGCAGCAGCGCAACGGCAGTGGGAGGCCCCATTAGCTAAAGTGGTAACTCAGGTTAAGAACAGTTTCAGGTTATGAACGGACCTCTGGAATGAATTACGTTCTTAACCCAAGGTACCACTGTATGTTGCCATCTTCAAATCTGGACTGAGGCTTGGCCCTTATCTTTTTCAGAAGATGAAATTAATAGTAATAGTAACAGCTTCTACTATGTCAGCTTCTCCAGTGACAGTAGCCATGCCATGGAAACAAAACACAATGCATCAATCGGAGGTACCTTTTACCCTCACTGGTTGTGTGCAATATCTGAACCATGAACCAGCCTGGGCCTCGCAGTCTTCAGCAAGGGCTCATGTGTGTCTCATCTAATGGAAATGTGGAGGGCGGCTACCCAAGAATCGGCTTTTCCAGCTGTGGCTCCTCATCTGTGGAATGCTCTCCCCACAGAAACGCAGACCTAAGACATTTTTATTTACTCAGTATTTTGCTGATTGAGTTAACCTGTGGTGCTCAACTTCTAGTGGGATTTCTCCTGCTTTTTGTATTGCTGGATGAGCATTTTAGTAATTTTGTATGCCTTTCTAAATTTGCCTTTTAATTGGTCCCCCCCCCCCCGTTTGTATATTATTTTAAGTCATTTTGAGAAATTTCTTTTTTGTATAAAATGACTAAGAAACTCAATGATGAATATTGGCCCGAATATAAGCTGCACCTGAATATGTTGTACCTTTAAAATTGGAGGGGGGGGGGAGTATGCTTTTTAAAAAATTAAAATTATTTTATCTTCTGTTCTCTGTAGGGAGTTGTAGAATTCTCTCTCTGCCTGTTATTTGCCAAACTAGTCAGCTACACTTTTCTTTTCTGGCTTCCATTGTACATCACAAATGTAGGTAAGTATCTGTGTTTAAATAATCATGTATATGTGATCCACATAAAGATAAATGTATTCCGAAGTAAGGTAAATGTAAAAAGGTAAAGGACCTCTGGATGGCTAAATCCAGTCAAAGGCGACTATGGGGTTGCGGCACTCATCTCGCTTTTCAGGCCAAGTGAGCTAGCATTAGTCCTAAGACAGCTTTCCAGGTCATGTGGCCAGCATGACTAAACCACTTCTGGTGCAACGGGCCACCATGACAGAAGCCAGGGCACACGGAAATGCCGTTTACCTTCCTGCTACAGTGGGAAGTAACGGCTGACAAAACGGAAGATAGTATTATCAAGGTGGATATTATTCTTATTATAATTTATATCCTGCCCTTCCTCCCAATGGAGCCCCCCCTTTCACAGTGATGATCAGAGATTAAAGCAGGTAACTGGGTATCTCGCTCACCCAAAGAGACTTCTTGTGTACCCAAAACCAGTGCTAATGATGATTGTGTCCTCCTATCAGCTGATGTAATAGGAGGGCGGTCCTGCTTGATTTGGCAAGGCATTATTACTATAGTTTGCAAAATGCTGCTTCTGCAGAGTATAGTAAAGATGCCTTACAAAATCAAGCACGATCCCCCCCTTTCAGCCATGTCATTGCTAATAGCAGCTTTGGAAGTTGGTGAGTTACCCTGGGAAAGAGTAAAGCACCCATTTCCAGATCACCATTTTTGCAGCCTTGAAAGTTGCCCCATACGGCTGCTAGTTATCAAAACAAAACACTAGTCATGGATCTGCCACACCACATCTGGGTTTGCCCTAAAATAACTTGGAACAGATACCTATTTTGTACGCGTTATAATATGTAACCTTAATTCTTAGTGCCGCCTGCCAGCTTGTTAAACTTATATCTTGCCTTTCTTCCATCATGAACACAAGACCCCCCACATATAGGGGGCAGTCAGCCAGTTTTGCGGCTCCTGAAAAAAACCTAAACAATTCCTGTTGTATTTTTTTTCCTTCACTGACAGAACATATTGATGCTAAACGAGCAGGCGATCTATCCACACTATTTGATGTTGGAGGAATCTTTGGTAAGTTTGCAACTTAGTGTTTGATACTTTAAAACTGCACACACAGAATCTATATGTTTCCGAATTGATTTGATATTCTTAAATACAGAGGCAAGAGCTATGGAGAAAAGCAGGTGGTGGGAACTGGTCAGACAAACTGAGCTGCTGAGCTGAAAGAGAGAATATTAAGCAGATGATGGTTTTTGTAGCAGGTGGAGCACAACAAAAGTAATACAATATTTAAACCAATTCACATCTAAATATCTACATAACTAATATAGCAGTAGCATCATACTCAAAACTGACTTCACCCATCACAGATCTCTACCTCTAAAGCCTTATGAAAGAAGTGTGCAAAACAAGTACACTGTCAAGGTAAATTACATCTCAGTGGGGAGAGCAATCAGAAAGCCTATTCACAGGCCCTTGTATTCCTCATTCCAAGCAAAGACCATCAAGAGAGCCTTGCCTTCTGATTGAAATTAACAGTCAGGAATAAACAAGAGTATTATCTTTGCTATGCTCCATTTCAGACATTGGCAAGAAATGTTTTAATTTAACAAATTTATCTACCGCCCTTCAAAAATAACATTCTTCCCAAGGCAATTTACAGACTATATCAACATACATACAAAAAAAATACAATTAACACTGCTTAGAATATATTGATCACCTGAACCCATTGTTTATCAAAACCAACAATACTCCAGCAAAATATAACATAGTACTAAATAAAGCAACTTCCAGAATTAGACAAGATTATCAAACCTCCAGCTAAACCACAATTTATTGCAACAAGCCATGAAAAAAGGTGAGTTTTTAATGCCACTTGAAAGTGTCCAAGGATGAACCCTGCCTGATAGGGACTTTAAAGGTCAACACCAGTACTTTCAGTTCAGACTCGAGTGCTGGGATCCAACCAAATTCTGAAGCACCTTTAAAAGGCAGCCTCATGTAGGTAGAGTGGATTATGGTAGTTTAGTCTGGATGTCACTATCGCATGGATGTCTGTGCTGAGGTCCAGTGGGAAATGACGGTGGGCATGTAGAGATTGAAACTGAAGAGGCTATGGGGAAAATAGATTTGGGAGCATTCCGCATAAAAGTGGTAGCTGGAACCTTCAGAACAAGAAGGTTACTCAATGAAAAAGTACAGAGTAGAAAAAATGGGAATACATGAGCCCTACAATGATTTGTCTACTCTAGCATCCTGTTTCCTTCAGTGACCAAACTGATACCTCTTGATACAACAAGGCCTGTCAAGGTTTGCGCAGTGGCTGAGAGGGGCCTTACGAGGTTGGATCTCCCCCTGCGAATTCAAACTTATTTCTTCATCCCCTGAGGAGGAGATCTGAAACTTCCTAAGGTCCCTGGGACACTTTCTGAGGGACCACAGGAGTGTGTTCTAGAAGGAGGAGGAGGACGACGACAACAATGTGTGCTTTTGGGTTTCCCACGGGTACCTGGTTGACCACTGTGAGAACAGGATGCCGGGCTAGATGAGCCCTTCTTATTTATTCCACTTTGATCAATTACATTGTAAAAATTATTGGCGATAGTACTATTGGCTTTATTGATGCATAATATATGCAGGGCACTTCTTTAAGAAAACAAAAGGATGCCCTTTATGGGTAGTGTCTAATGTAGTTGCAAACACGTCCTCACTTAGAGATTCAGTTCCCCTAATCTTTTTCCACAGGTGGAATTTTGGCAGGCATAATATCAGACCGACTGAAGAAAAGAGCTACAACTTGTGGCATGATGCTTTTGATTGCAGCACCCACGGTACGGCCTGCTGTCTCAACTACAGAGATAAAATTAGATGTGTCTGCTAGCTGGTGCTGGTTTAGTGATGGAGGGATGGGTTTTTAATGTTCTTCTGTTGTAACTGTTTAAGTGACTTTGTTCCCCACTGAAACATAAGATTTTCTTCTCCCCTTGAAGGATTAGCCTTAACTAATGTGAAAATTATTATAAAATCCTAGAACTCACCTTGCTTCCTACATAGATCTATAGTCGCTTCATCAGGCCTGTCATCTATGCCAGTAGGTCCCAAAATGCAAAATTATGCAGATTTATTAATTGATATCCAGCAAAGACAACTGATCTTGTTATTGAAAAGTTAAAGTTTCATGATGAGGTGAGCTAACTGTTGCTTTATGTCTACTTTAGCTATACCTATTTTCAGCAATCAGTAAAATGGGCTTTGAGGCCACCATAGGTGAGTTCTCTGTTTTCTAGCGTTATTTTTTTAACCTATTTGGGATGATTAAAAATATATCTGGGAATGTATTTCATAATACAGTATAAAATATAAGTACTGAACATAGGTCTAAGATGGTCGCTCCTAATGGTATTTATAGACCAGTTCTGTCTATAAACAGAATCATCTGCTCGTGAGAGCAGTGTAGCTCATGAAGCATGATCTCAAATATCAATCACAGCATCAGTGATCTGGAGCCTAAATTGCTTCTCTACTAATAGCTTACCTTTTGCAAAAGCTAATGGGGGATAGTGGAATTAGCTCTACTCCCTTAATTCAGCGCATGCTGTCTTGGGTGTATGAACTCCTTACTGTACTCTCAAAACGCATACTCAGAGGGGCTCTAGCCAACCGATAGTAATCATGTGAATGTCTGGGGGGGGGCAGTGTGACAGGTGAAATATACTTCCATTTCTTTCTTCCCCACTGCATTTAAATATATTTCCTACTTCCTTACTTGGGACTGACAATCTGGAACTGGAAATAAGTAGTACAGATAATTTTCAGCCATAGTTTTACTTAGTATACCTAAATAGTAATTACTGCTTTGGAGGGGTATAATATAGTAAGTAGATCGTTGCAGTGTTGCTGTTTGTGAGTTGCGTAGTCACTAGTAGCAAATAGGAATTAGCTGCTGAAGCTCAGGACTGACAGACTCAGAAGTACAGCTCAGCAGCAAGTGGCTTGCAGATAGCATCATTTCCCAACTTATGTACATGTGAGCTGCTCCCACTGAACCTAATGGGGCTTAACCTCAGGTAGACTTACATAGGATTTCACTGTGTGCCTCTCTTTTGCCTTTGGAGGCCTCCTGGTTCTACTAAGGTCCAAAGTAAGCAGCAGCAGCAAGTTATTGAGTTCTGTGCTTGCTCTCACTGTGGGAGAGACAGGTACAAGGACTGATTGCCATCATTTGCCTCACAATCGGCAAATAAATGTGGCAGAAGGCAAGGCAGGGCAGATATGGCAGCAGTGTGTCTTATGCAGACTACAACACAACACTCTGCTCTTATTTGCCCCCAGTTCTTTCTGTTATCCATGCATTCTCATCCTTAATTTCCAAGGCTGTGTTAAGTTGAATGTCTGCTTGTCAGTTCAGTTTTACCAATAAGTCAAATGAGGATAAGAATGCCAGTCCCCTCTGTTACGTAACTTCTCCCATGCTTTCATTTCAAATATACACCAAGAACAATCTACTGGCTATTTATTACTGGGTGACCATTTTTTTTTTACCTTATAAGGTAGTTTGGAAAACAGAGCTTCCACTGTTTATAATTTCCTAACTCGGCTGTTTGAAATAAGTGTGCATTGATTAATAGATCTTTCACCCTCCATGTATTGTTAGAGCGAGCACAAATTCTGAAAATCTGGTTGTTGTGTTTAATCTCATTTCAAGTTATGCTGCTCATCAGTGGAGCGCTTGTAAATGGCCCTTATGCATTGATCACAACAGCTGTCTCAGCTGACTTGGTGAGTATGTATCTGTCTTAAATGTTCAGGTTAGTTCTCATAATATATTAGTCATTTTCATTTTAATAAGAACAGGGACACATGAAAGGAAGAGGCACAATGTTCTAGAGAAGGACAGAATCCATAGGCCAGCGTGGCTTCCTCTCTCCATTAGTCTTGAAGTGTGTGGGTTGAATGGCCCCTCGAAGAAGATCCTCACTAATCTACAACTAGGTTTATGGTGGTGTATCCAGTATCTGTATAATCCAATAGATACAATTTGAGAAGGAAGCTAGGAAAGGCTCCTGTCTTGACCTAATGCAAGTTCCAGTATATGGTTTTAAGGAGGAGTTCAGAAAAGATGTTTTATTTATCCTTTAATTTAAATATTGGAAAAGTCTTCTTTCTTTGGCAATCACTCGTAGCTGAGTAAGATTGTCTTCCATAAACATGGTTTTAACAATGAGTCCATAGGTGACTGTGGAGGCCAATTCTGGATCCGCACGTCCTTCCACGGTGGGGACACTGGTTTCTAGGTGGGAGTTGATCACGGTGTGGATTTTCCAAGCATGCCTTCCTCTTAGCACATTTCTCCCTTGCGTCCTGAGTTCGAGTGTCTTCAAAGCCCATGACACCTTTGGTAAAGGCTGTTCTCCAACTGGAGTGCTCGCAGGCCACTGTTTCCCAGTATTGGAAAAGTACCCCAGTCTACAGTTACTCAACACAGCTGTGCGTAAGAATTTTGGCTTGCTGCTCTGTGGTGGTAGTGGGACTACAAGATAGAGGAACATCAGAAATGGCCCAAATGCAAAAGCATTTAAGAGAAACTGTTGTAATGTCTAGTTTTGATTGATATAGGTTGAGCACCCCCAGATCCACCCATTCAGCTTTGTGAAACAAAGACTATTTATTTCATTTATATTCCACCTCTTCGTCCTAGGAGCTCAAAAAAGCGGAACTGTATAAATGAGAAATGATTGTTAATATTGCTATTATCTGTGCTAAAATTATTAAGGTTTGAACATTTTGTTTTTAAAGGGTACCCATAAAAGTCTCAAGGGAAATGCAAAAGCACTCTCTACTGTTACAGCTATCATTGATGGAACAGGTTCAGTAGGTAAGCTTTCGCTCCCAAAATATCTGCCTTAAGAACAAAAGTTCAGTTGATGGGTCTAGTTGTAGAATGACTCTAATTGTAGCTGCAGACCTGGAAATCTGTGCCCATCACCCCTCAGTTATTTTTCAATGGAAATCCAAGCACTTTCCTGGAACATCTCAGAGCCCCCCGCTTTGTTGCTTTCCCCAGAAAAACCTATCTTTACCATTTAATCAGAGCAAATGGCAAATCCGGTTTTCCACGGATGACCATTTGCTTCGATTCAGTGGTAAATAACCGGTTTTCGCAGGAAAAACAGAGCCCCCCCCCAAAAAAGGGGTCAGACCTGGAAAGTCCAGACCTCTGTCTAGAAATGCAGAGCAAAAGTAAGTGTGGATGAGCCCTCTGTCCTATCCCATTTCAAGAGGAATATTTGTGGTTTTATGAAGCAGTGGCGACATACCTAGAAGCCGCTTCCGAATATGTTATCGATGTTGAAATCTCAGGAACGTATAAAATATTATGCAGCCTGTCAGATGTGCTGCTTCTTGCACTGTACTGCTTTAACCTGTGCGTCCTGTGTTTTAGGTGCTGCTCTGGGACCTTTGTTAGCTGGTCTCCTCTCTCCTTCTGGGTGGAACAATGTGTTTTATATGCTGATGATAGCAGATGCTTGTGCCTTGCTAGTAAGTCAAAGTATGGAATAGTACCATATTTCTGTGTCCTGTAGGCTCCTTTGTTAAAAGGAGTTCAGTTTAATGCGTTGACTGCATTGATGTCATAGAATCATCAAATTGTAGAGCTGGAATGCATGAATCTCAACCAAACCATCCATGACAGGTGGCCATCCAACCTTTGCCTAAAAAATCTACAAGGGAGGAGAGTCACCACCTTCTGAGGGAGTCCATTGCACTGTCAAACAACTCATAACATCAGAAAGTTCTTCCTGATGTTGAGTCAGAATCTAGCTGTGTAGAGTTCTATTTAATACTTTTAATGTCTCATTTTCCCAAATGGCTTGATTTATATTTCCAAGCAGGAGCGCAACTTACACAGTATATCACTCTTTTATAGTGCTTTTTATCAAAAAGGTACTATGCTGTAATCTACATCATCAAATTTCGTCCTTAACTTTCCTAAAATAAATGTGATGCTGTTAAGGTAACTTGTTCTAATTTTCTCAGCTCCATGGGGAGGGAGATGGACCTCATTTTAAAAAAGACATGAAGAGAATGGGAGCTTTGGTCTCCACTTGTGAGGTTTGAATTGTTTTTGAGCATCTCTCATGCTATAAATATATAAATGTCTGGCTACTGTTAATGCAAAAGTGAAAGTGGGAAAGAGGCACTTGAATATAAATGAGTTGTCCAGCCAACATAGGTTTTTTATTCACATTTCAAGCTGATTGAAGTAATTACTGTTAGAACTTCTCTAAGCCTCCTACACAGACACCATTAAGGGATATATATATATATATATATATATGCTTTCATAGATTTTCACGGGTACAGGAATGCAGGTTTTGGTGTCCTCGGGTGTCTTCCCGTGTAAAAGTTGGGGTGTCTAGGCGACGTTTCGACGAGGTCTCACTCGTCATCTTCAGGCTGGTGCTTTCGGCTTCTTGTTACTGGAACAGAGCGGGATCTCAATGTTTGAGTTCCTATAAATACTGTAGAGGGGGTGTGGTGTCTAGCCTCCAATGTTCTGGGCAGAGAGGAAGTTCCCAGGCTAGTGTGCCTTTTCTTCTTTTGTTCCTTAATTACTTGAGAGATACCTTGAGTGATTTCTTGAGTGATATCCTGAGTACCACTTAGGTGGGTCATTAGGTGTGGATTAGTTGCTAAAGTCTTTGTGTCTTGACCTCTTGAACTTTGTGAAGAGTTTTCCTGAGAAGATGGCTGTATTGCACTTAGTTGTGCTTTGGCTTGGCTTCGTGTATAGGGGCGAGCTGTGGTTTTGTGGCTTGTGTCAGCCAGATCTGTGTAGGGATTGCAGGGGGGTGCAGCATCCGGAGGTGCCACCATGGATTGGCTACTGGATGGTGTCAGTAATTCATCTGTGGAGAGGGTCTGGGTTTGGGTCTGGTGTGGTTGATTGGTGTTGGCGTTCTGTGTGCCTCTGGATCTGGTGTCAGTTTTTGTGGGGAGGGCTAATTTCCAGATGTCTGGCAAGCGGGATGTGTCGTCACGCTTGTTCATGTTGTGAGGGTGTTTCTCTATCTCGATGGCTTCCATGATTATTCTCTTGTGGTGATGTTCCGTGTTAAAGAGCAATTTTGAATCTGCAAAATTAATTTCGTGTCCTGTTTCTTTCATGTGTTGGAAAAGAGAGGAAGTTTTTTCTTCTTTTTTGACGGCATTCTTGTGTTCTGCGATACGTGCATTTATTCGTCTGTTTGTTTGTCCAATGTACGTGGCTGGGCAGACTTTGCAGGGTATTTCATAGATCCCTTGGTTTTCCAACTGGATTTTATCCTTGGGGTTTCTGAGGATATTGGCTATTTTTTGGTTGGTGCAAAAGGCTGTTTTGATATTGTGTTTATGGAGGATTTTGCTAATTTTATCTGTAGTGCCCTTGATATAAGGAAGGAGGGCCATGCCATTGTTTTCTTCTGTGTCTTGGTTTTTGGGGGGTGTTTCCTTTTGGATTAGCTTCGTAATCCTGTTTTGCTGGTATCCATTGGCAATTAACACATTTGAGAGATTCTGTAACTCAGTTGTCAAGTGGTCTTTGTCAGCCAGGCGTTTGGTTCTGGAGATGAGAGTCTTGGCTACGGAGTTTATTTGTGCAGGGTGGTGGTGTGATTGTGCATGTAAGTAGCGGTTGGTGTGTGTTTTTTTCTGGTAGATAGTGTGTCCTAGGGAGCCATCAGGTTTTTTGTAGATTAGGACGTCAAGGAAGGGAAGTTGGTTGTTGGCTTCTATTTCCATAGTGAATTGTATTTTGGGGTGTAAGTTGTTGAGATGTGTGAGGAAGCTATCCAGTTTTTCCTTCCCGTGTGGCCAAATTACAAAGGTGTCGTCAACATATCTGAGCCAAAGTTTGGGTTTGTGTTCTGACTTGTCTAAAGCATTGGTTTCAAAGTGTTCCATGTACAGGTTTGCGATGACCGGTGAGAGGGGTGATCCCATAGGTGCTCCTTCTATCTGTTTGTATCTTTGTCCATTGTGGATGAAGTACGTGTTGGTTAGGCAGTGGTTGGTCAGGTCCAAGATGTATTCGGGGGGATTGTATTTGTTTTGAATAGCTGTCAAGGCTTCATTAATGGGCACTTGTGTGAAGAGAGATACAACATCGAAGCTCACAAGTAGGTCATTAGGATGTAGGTTTTGCTTCTTTATTGTTTCTATGAACTGGAAGGAGTTTGGTACGTGTGAAGAGATGGATTCTGCATAGGGCTGAAGTTGCTTGGCGAGAAATTTAGCGAGATTTTGTAGAGGTGAGCCTATGGAGCTGACTATTGGTCTGAGTGGTGTTCCTTCTTTGTGTATCTTGGGGAGGCCGTAGAGTTTGGGGCATCTGGATGATTTTTCTCTGGGGATGATTCTTAGCTGCCCAGCCACGTACATTGGACAAACAAACAGACGAATAAATGCACGTATCGCAGAACACAAGAATGCCGTCAAAAAAGAAGAAAAAACTTCCTCTCTTTTCCAACACATGAAAGAAACAGGACACGAAATTAATTTTGCAGATTCCAAATTGCTCTTTAACACGGAACATCACCACAAGAGAATAATCATGGAAGCCATCGAGATAGAGAAACACCCTCACAACATGAACAAGCGTGACGACACATCCCGCTTGCCAGACATCTGGAAATTAGCCCTCCCCACAAAAACTGACACCAGATCCAGAGGCACACAGAACGCCAACACCAATCAACCACACCAGACCCAAACCCAGACCCTCTCCACAGATGAATTACTGACACCATCCAGTAGCCAATCCATGGTGGCACCTCCGGATGCTGCACCCCCCTGCAATCCCTACACAGATCTGGCTGACACAAGCCACAAAACCACAGCTCGCCCCTATACACGAAGCCAAGCCAAAGCACAACTAAGTGCAATACAGCCATCTTCTCAGGAAAACTCTTCACAAAGTTCAAGAGGTCAAGACACAAAGACTTTAGCAACTAATCCACACCTAATGACCCACCTAAGTGGTACTCAGGATATCACTCAAGAAATCACTCAAGGTATCTCTCAAGTAATTAAGGAACAAAAGAAGAAAAGGCACACTAGCCTGGGAACTTCCTCTCTGCCCAGAACATTGGAGGCTAGACACCACACCCCCTCTACAGTATTTATAGGAACTCAAACATTGAGATCCCGCTCTGTTCCAGTAACAAGAAGCCGAAAGCACCAGCCTGAAGATGACGAGTGAGACCTCGTCGAAACGTCGCCTAGACACCCCAACTTTTACACGGGAAGACACCCGAGGACACCAAAACCTGCATTCCTGTACCCGTGAAAATCTACGAAAGCATATATATATATATATATATTTGCTGCTGTAAGTGTGAAATCAGTAGTTATGCTAACATCCAACCTTACTAGGGCCAAAAATATATATATCATAATTTCCTTTGAGAGAATCATTTAAGTTCTCTGCAACTATTCCTAATTGGAAAACCCTCTTGCAATGTAAACTTTGTCTTTGAGGATTAATTCAGTAAGTTTTATAAAATCTTATATGTAGCTGAAATATGCAGTTGTTGGCACGTAAGAATTATTCATATTTAACCACCACCTCCCCATGAAAGCATTAGGTTACCACAGTAATATTGGTTATAGTAGAAACTATCAAAGATAGAACCTTTATAAGGCAGGGGTAGGAGCTGCAATTATGCTTTGGTAGTTTTTTTGTGTCTTCACATTTCATTTAAGGAAGCGGTAGGGAATTGGAGATACTAAAATGGTTCCTTCAAGAGTTAATACATTGAATCCAATTTGTAAAATCAAGCCTCATTTATACATAAGGGTTTCAATAATCCCCCCCCCCAATACACACACACACACACACACCCTGAGTTGATGAACCTTTTCATCTCTGTTTGTAGCTCCATCTTCTGAAATATTACTGAGAGGACAGTCCTTTTTGGAGGGTGGCAAAATGTTACTGTTGCTGTTGCTTTTTAAAAAAACACTTTCTCATTTTGACTTTCCTCTGCATAATAATCCTTCTGTTTGTCTTGAGAACATTGTTTGTAATTTGAGAATTATTGCAGAAGATGCAGACGATTTGTGTACTTGTGCACGTCAAATGAATTTAGTGCTGAGAATGAACCACCAGTGACCATTGCATTGCTAGGTTTCAAGGAGCCTAGGGCAACTTGCCCTGAAGAGGCCTGAATAGCCAGTTACCCTGGTCCCTCCACATCTGCGGTCTGCTTTCACCTCATTCCCCTGATTGCCCCACTTTTTCTCAACACACCCATCCCACAACTTATCAGATGGTGTTGGAAGGGGAAGGGGAGGGGCCCTTTGCTACTGTTTTAAACGTTGTGTGGCAGCAGACACACTGTTTAGTCAAGAGTGGCTAAGACAAATTCAACAGTACTGGACCTCAGTGTGCCTGCCATCATTAAACTTAGTTTAAAAGTTTGTTGAGAGAAAAATAAATCCTTTCCCTTCTCAATTGCTCCTGGAAGGAGAGGGGAATGGCACTGCAGGGATTCAATTTTCTTTCTGTTCCTTTTTTTAAAACGGTTTCTCATGGGCATCTAGCATGCTGCTGAACCAAGTCCTTGACCTTTCCAGCTTCAGCACTGTGTACAATTTTCCCAGAGTGCTAATCTCTGAGGAAAACCCTCTCTGGCGTAACAAAGATGGCAACAGGGACAGCTGCAGTCAGCTCAGCGGGTGTTTTGCTGCAGACGTGTTCTTAAATTACATGCACACAAAGCTCTTCTGAATAATAATAATAATAATAATAATAATAATAATAATAATAATAATAATAATTAATAATAATTTATACCCCAGGGCTGCCTTCAGATATCTTCTAAAAGTCAGATAGTTGTCTGTTATCTGTTATCTGCTATCCGTTATCTCTAGTAGTCATTTACCCACTCTACTCTAGGGTCTCTCCAGTGCTATTTTTCTTTAAAAAAAATGTTTAGGGGTACTCTCATTTTCCTACTCATATTGAAATACTGCCCCTCAATGAGGGCAAACTTTGCTTCACAAAATGTTTAAGGGTATGCATACCACTGCGCCTGCCCCCCCCCCAAAAAAGGACTGGGTCTCTGCCTCACAGTTCCATTATATCAGAGAGATAAACCTGGTTACTTAAGGAAATGATGGTGATACCCTTTCAGAATAGTGTAGGGACAACCCAGTTAGCACATCAATCTGTTTCCCAACAGGCTTGCGCTCCCTCTACTGGGCTCTTCAGCAATTTGTGGCTACAGTTTTTGCTTCTCTGAACTTACATTTACACTTGTTCTCAGACATAATACAGTGGTACCTCTGGTTACGAACTTAATTCGTTCCGGAGCTCTGTTCTTAACCTGAAACCGTTCTTAACCTGAGGTACGACTTTAGCTAACGGGGCCTCCCGCTGCTGCTGTGTTGCCGGCACGCGATTTCTGTTCTCATCCTGGGGCAAAGTTCTTAACCCAAGGTACTACTTTCAGGTTAGCGGAGTCTGTAACCAGAAGTGTTTGTAACCTGAGGTGTTTGTAACCCAAGGTACCACTGTAGTGTGCATGGTTCATTATGCTGCATATTTGGCTAACAGATTAATATGTCATGCATTATACAGGGGCTATAATGGGCTTTTGGTGACCAGTGGATTAATTTGTATGTCCAGTGCTTAAAAAGGGGCAGTTGTTTAAATTAGGGCTCTGCAAAGACCTTTTGTTTGCCAAGTTCCCCATATGAAAAAATTAGGTCCATTGTGCATCCTGGCTCCTTTACACTAGAAGATGGGAATCTGCCACTAGTCCATAAACACCACTTTTATCCAGGTAACCCAAGTACCTCCTTTCATTTCTTTGCTTCGGGTACCTGGCCTACAAAGAAGTTACCACGTTAGTTTGTTGTAGCAAGAAAAACAAAAGAGTATTGTGGCACCTTAAAGACTTATTATGACATAAGCTGCCATGGTCTTTTGTCAGCGTCCTAGGAGATTCATTCCCTCCAGTCTGTGCTCACTTTTGCCTGAATGCTGTCAGGTCCCTCATGTTAAGACACCATCTTTATTTACAGGAAGAACTCATGTCAGGCGCCATTTTTGCTCTTGACACTGTTTTTATTTTATTTTATCTATACAGTTCTTGCTCCGCCTTATACGAAATGAACTTCGATGTAGTCTGGATCGCACCCTGTAAGTTTTGGCTTAACTTCCTGTGTGCCAATACATTATGTTTACATTATATTTAGCTAACATATCTTTCCATTCAACAACAACGTGGCAATTTACTTTCTTTTTCTATGTTTGGATTTCTGTACTATTTATCAGCTTCTCAAGTAATTGTTTGAAAATGTTTTATTTATTTATTTTAAAAATCTTTTAGTTATTGCACTTGCAAGAGCAGATAAGATGAGTCCGAATATCTCTGATACCTTTTCATTTGTATTTGTCGCCCTTTTTAAAATTGCAAGTTCTTTGCTTCCTAGGCTGTGGTCTAGAAAAGGTCTAGATACTCACGGTCTTCTTCCAGTTAGTAAAATGCCTTTTGCCAGCAGGAGTTGCTGCAGCAAACATCTCCTTCAGCGCACGTCACTCTCTTTTTATGCATACACCTTATACGTTCCCACCACTAGGAAAATTACAAATGTGTGAAATTAAAGTGGAACTGGACTGTGTCCATGTCTGATTCTGCAGCTGGTCTGAGGCACACTATACTGATTCTTGATAGGCCTGGACAGTAAGGAGTTTATAAAACCAATACTCTACTGCACAAAGTTTCTGTTTCATTCCATTTCAGGGTGCTAAATATAGCCAATTATGCTAGTAAGGAGCTTGGGCTCTAGATGACTTGCAGTATATGTAGCCACTCAGTACTGAAGAACAATGGGAAGGGCTTTCCCTTACACTAGCCCTAAGCCAGTGTGATAACAGTACCTTTTCCAAAAGCTATTGTACACCACTTTTTGGTTAGTTAAGCTTTTAGCGGCCAGGAATGGACATAGAAATGTCTTAGCTGTTTTATTTATAGATTATTGACTTGATTTTATTGATTTCATTTATGAATCTATATATTAAATATGAATAAATACCATGATGGGATGCAGGTGGCACTGTGGGTTAAACCACAGAGCCTAGGGCTTGCTGATCAGAAGGTCGGCGGTTCGAATCCCTGCGACGGGATGAGCTCCCGTTGTTTGGTCCCTGCTTCTGCCAACCTAGCAGTTCGAAAGCACGTCAAAGTGCAAGTAGATAAATAGGTACCACTCCAGAGGGATGGTAAACGGCGTTTCCATACGCTGCTCTGGTTCTCCAGAAGCGGCTTAGTCATGCTGGCCACATGACCCAGAAGCTGTACGACGGCTCCCTCAGCCAATACAGCGAGATGAGTGCCGCAACCCCAGAGTCGGTCACGACTGGACCTAATGGTCAGGGGTCCCTTTACCTTTACCTTAAAGACCATGATAGATAATTATATATAATTAAAACAGCTGTTCCTTGCCCTGAACTATTGTGAGATGTCACTCAGAAAACTAAAAGGCAATTAAGATGGTGGTGGGGCTTCCTACTTTGAAGGTAGTAATTACTATCTATCAAGATGTATCAACTCTTGTTTCTTGACTGCTGATATCCTTCGTTCTCTTGTAGGTTTAAAGAACACTGAATTTTTGGAAACAAGTAAATTAAAATGAGTGTTTTTTTAAAGACTTTGACTGTGTTCCAGAGAGCCTATTTATGACCCACTACCAAGAAGGAGGCTGCTGTGCTTGAAAATGAAGTAGGGGTGGGGAATGCCAGTTGCACATATTTCTCTGGATCCTGGTCTTTGTGGATTTTTTGTTGCTGATTTTTTGTTGCATTTGAGCTGCATTTTCTGAACAGATTTGCACGATTATGGGAAGAAGGTTTCAAAATTCATCTCCGCTCCTCTCTCTTTATTTTGCACATGTAGCAATATCTCAGGAAGGAGAGGGTCCTCAAAGAAAGGAGCTATTAACTGTTTTATGGACTAACTGAGCCAAAGAAAATGCGCCTTGATACTGATTTTGTCTTAAGTAAGTTTTATGTTACATGATTGGTTTCATTTAAAAAAAAATAGAATGCAAACAGGACTAAAGGAAATGGGAGCTAACTTTAGATGCTTGTTTGCAGTGTGCTAAGAAGAATTAGCACAACATTGAACAAAGTGTCCTTCATGTTATGTCTGATCTTGCTAAGAATGGCTGTTGCTGGATATCCGATATTTATTCTGTTATAAGAAAGCAGGTTGTCCTGTTATCCAGCATAATCAATTAACTTTTCACACTGTACAGTTTCGAAACAATGTTATTCTGTATCTAATGGGTTGGAACCTGAAGTGCCGGGTATATATGGTGGTTACTCTGCGACTGTCCAGTCCCCTGCTTCTGAACCTAATCTCATGGAGTCAGTAACTGGAGAACAGTACCTTTTCCTATTATTATTTATTTAATAAGCAGTACCATCTAGACTTCTGGGTAATGCTGATTAAAAAGAAGAGTCACTAGCCAAGCCAGTTATGGCAGGCCTTGTCTTATAAGGCTTAAAAAAAAATTGTTGAGGGTATTATAAGAAGCACAAGCAGTGTAGCATCTTTGGTGTCCTCTAAAATTGCCGGTCAAATCTGGTAGCCAATGATTGGTTTGGAGAGTTAAGATTGCTTTGGATCAACCATTCCAGAGTGCTCACCCTTAACTGTACAAGCCAGGATTTCCCCCTTCATTTTGTATATGCAGAAAATAATGTTGCTTGAGGCCTTAGTCACTCAACAATTGGGACCAAAACATTCTACTGAGTATTTTCATTATGACAATTGGAACAGTCGCAATATTTTCTACAGCGTAAAAGTCTCAATTTGTATACAAATTGCATATTTAAAAATAATTTAGATAAATTAAGAAAGGAAGAAAGAAAAACACGTATATTTTATCCCATAAAAGCACAAGTGTTAACTGTTTGTTGTAGTACTTTCCCCCCGTTCATCCTTTTAAATTCCAGAGAATTTGAAGTCTGTCTCTGGTCTGCAAAGATGTATAATAGAACTATTTTATTTAAAAAGGGACTCATATTACATGCTGTTCAATGGTTTTAATATTTTTCGATATGTATACTGCTACTGATTATTTATTAAAGTTCAAAATCCAGTTTTTTCCCCTTTTGGACCATCAGGACTATGTTTAGTTTTTATTAAAGTTCATAAACTTACCTATTTTCTAAGAATTGTTTTCTTACTTAATATAGTGTACACCATACTTGAACCACAAGGCAGAGGCTTACATGAAGATATAAATCCCATTATCAGTTAAGTCAGACAGAATTAGTGGATGTTTCTAAAGTCCTACACTCTGTGTCCTCATTTCCCTGCTCAATATGGCAAATTTCTACTTTAAAATAGCCATGGTTTTCGTAGTTATGCGTACAACTTGAGTAAGCCATGGGAAACCTCAGACCTGTAAGCCAAATTTGGCCTGGTGGAGGCCCTCCCTCACATCTGACACCATAAGATGTCCGTGGTTAGGCAGTAGATACATAGCTGCAAAGGAACAGCCTCAAAGCAGCATTTAAATGCAGCCCCTGCTGGTATTGGTTCTGCTCAGGAGCTTTGCTTCCACAACAATCCCTTCCAAATGCAGGGCTTGCAGTAAGAACATTTATTGGAGTTAAAAGGTCACCTTTAAATATTTGTTTTCATGCTGTGTGCATCTTCGTTACCTTGCCATACCTGACAAACTACACAGTCTACTCACTTCTGATAAGCCCCACTGAATTAATTTAATAAGTAAGCATGTACTGTATAGAATTTTTTCTCTAAATTTGTGACCAAATCAGATGTTATATAGAAGTTACAAGAGCAGTCTCCCAATTATTATTTTTCTTTTCCTGAGTAGCAGCCATGAAAGGCTGCCAGTTTGAGTGGAGAAATGATAAGTGATGGGGCTGCCATCTTTCCTGTCCCCCTGTTTATTCTAAATTTCCCTTCCTGAATGGCTTTTTCTCCCTACAAAGGAAAATATAGGTGCACCCTATATAGTCTACCCAGTGTCGCAGCGGGAGTGGGGTGTGAGAATGATTTTGAGTAGGAAAATGGCAGAAAAGTGAAGGAATTAAAAAAGAAACCCTCCTTCCTCGCCTCCCTGCTCCCCAATCAGCAAAGCTACATAAATGTCGGCATAATCTTATGTCTCTGAACACAACGTGGTGAAAATCGCATTGAGGGACAACCACAGGCTTTGGAACTAGCAAAATTTTTACACACCAGGAACGGTAATGCTTCAAGGATTTAAAGGACCTAGGAGTAAGTTTGCACATTTTGATTTAAAAGAGCAAATTGAAGGCTCAATATCTGAGGCCTCAGACACTGATATGCCTAAAGGCAACTGTCTCTTGCAAAAAGGCAAGAAAGCAGCCAGGGCCGTTTTAAGCATATCCGCCGCCGTGGTGCAAAGATCCCTCCAGCGCCCCCCACCCTACCCCATTTCCCAGAGTTGTCGACCTTTTCCCAAGCCTCTACAGGGATCGCTCTCCTCCCGTGGAGGCTTGGGAAGGAAGCTGCACATCCACCAGCCATATGGTTGATGGGGCACAGCTGGCAGGCATGCAGGAGGGAGAGGGAGAGGGGAGGGGAGGCCGCCAGCAAAGCTGCACAGCTCCCCCACTTGCTGGGGCGCCCCTGAGAGGCCGGCACCCTGGCGCAATACGCAGCAGCTATGGAGGCCGACTCAGATGCCTACATAGAAAGAATTCTCCAAGCCCTAAAGTGTGACTGGACCACTGCTTTGGCATCACTTGCACAGAAATTTGATGGCCTTTCTAATCAACTAAAAGGCATTCTCAAACTGCAAATGAAGCACCGAATCTTGCCAGCACTAATCAATCTGAAATACAATTATTGCACAAGGCCATGGGAGATCTTGTCCTGAAGTTTGAGGAACAATCAGACAGCAACAGATGTAAAAAAAAAATTCGAATCGGAGGCCTACCAGAAAATCAGGAAGTGGGGGAGATATGGCCTAATTCATGGTGGATTAGATACTTACCTTGAATATAAATACCCCACTACCAATAGCAGATGTGGAGAGGACACATAGAGTCCCTGCAGGCCGAAGAGGAATTGGTGAAGCCCCAGGTGATATCATCATCTGCTTTGAGCTTTATAAAGATGCCATATTTAAAGCACTCTGTAACACCAGGGACTTAAAATATAAAGGATCCAGCATCAACATATTTCAAGCCATCAGTCCAGCCACTTTTGCCCTACAATGTGATTTTTGCCCTTATACAGCTGCCTTGAAGGAGGCTGGCATTGCCTACCTCTCGAGCTTTACTTTCAAACTTATTGTCTGTCCAGCACAAAGGGAAACAGTGGATGGTAAGTGACAACTGACAAGCTGAAAATATGATCTTGTGCTACCAATCACTGCTTTTCTTTTCTTTTTTAAAAGCTATCTAATTTGCCCCTGGTATTCTTCTTTAATATCTCTAGGGAACAATCTGATTCTGCTCTTTGAATTTCTCCATATAAGTTAACTCTCATTTGAATATTCATCTCTCTTTGTGATGGTTCAATTTTGAATAGTGCTGCCTCTCTCACTCATAATTAGTCATACTGGAATAATTGTAAATATTTAAAACTAAGCCTGTTTTTGTATTAGTCCTAATGTGTGAAGACCCTTTAATTGGCCTCGACTGCAGAGTCAACAAAGTCCCACTTATTTCAATCACTGGTAGCATAAAAAGCATAAAATGTCAAGCCAGCCATTCAACCTGCCAAATTTCTGCACAGCTTAATAGCATACACATTGGATAGCTTTCTCATGATAAATGCCTCCATAGAATAAAGTGGTTTGAAATAATGCTTGTCATGTTTACAGCTAACATCCTCTGTAACCTTTTCAGTGAGCTCATGAGTGAATTATAAATCTTGCACAGCAGTGAAAATTACCTATACAATGCAACCATGTCTAAAGCTTGTTCTTCAGACACCAGTGAACCACTGTTCTTCTGCAGCAGTTATATCCCTTGTCATTAAACATCCTCATTGACGAGAGCCCAAAGGTATGATCAAATTAGGGGTGAAGAGCTGGTTGTGCTCCCCGTCCCATACTTTTCACATACAGATGTCAAGGCAAACTGAAGATGACTGGCAGTTCCATGTGGTCTAACATGAGATCATCCCAATAACAGAGAGAAGTGTGGTGTCTGCGTGTATATCCTTTTTAACACTTAACAACATTTGGGGCGATGGGGTAAATGCAGCTCATATTTGTGGTGATTTCCCCTTAAAATGGATGAATGATGCTTCAGATCTCAGAAAGGAATTCAGAAATTCCTTTCCAAACTGATATTTCTCCCCTCACTCCCCAGATCCATTTGCTGATATATTTCACAGGCAGTTTGCTGCACCTTGAACAATTCCTCCTGTTCTTAGTCTTGGAAGCTGCAAAAACTACATTTTTCAGGCAATTGGTAATAACTCCAGGATCAACTCAAGACCTTGAGGATGATGGTTTTAATAGACGAAAGTGACATCTCACCCCAGAACTGCATGGTGCTTATTTCCATTACCACTCCAATGCTGCCTGCCTGCATACTGCAAATGCTATTCTTAATAGGTTATGCTTTGGTTGATAGAGTCTAGCTGCGTACTTGTAAGGTAAATGGGTTTGGTATTTTTTTCACAGAAAGCCTATGATCATAAATTGTATTCAGGCAATTCTCCTTTTAAGGATCTGGGACAGTGGCAAATAAGCTGGCAGCCTCTTTCTGAATGTGGTATTAGAATCCTCATCTGTTCTTTAGTCACTTTTGAAAATAGCTTTTGAAAAGTTAGCGGGGAACACCTTTTACACCTAGACTGGGGAAGTTCAGGCCCAGGGCCAAATGGGGCCCTTCAGGTCTCTCTGCCTGCTCCTTGCCACTCTCCCCAGGCCAAGCTTCCTCCTCAGGTAGTTCTATCTGGCTGCTATGTGTCCTTGAACGGAAAGAGTGCTTCTCACTTGCCTGGATGAAGGGATGGCTGGTTGTGTGACTGGAATAGTCTTCTATATACTTTCACCTCTACCCCTGCCCTTCACTGGCATGTGTCCCCCAGAAGGTTCCCCACAAAGGAATGTGGCCCTTAGGCAATAAAAGGTTCCTCACCCCAGATGATGTAATCATTTACATTTGTTAAGATGTATGAAATAGAGGCACATATATCCTTGTAACCGGCAGTGTCTGTGTTTTGCAAACTCTGAAATTAGGCAAGGCAGGAGAGGGTCTCCACTAGAGCTGTGTAGCAATAATAATAATTAATAATAATAATAATACCCTGCCCATCTGGCTGGGTTTCCCCAGCCGCTCTGGGCGGCTTCCAACAAAGATTAAAAATACATTAAAATGTCACACATTAAAAACTTCCCTGAACAGGGCTGCCTTCAGATGTCTTCTAAAAGTCAGATAGTTCTTTATTTCCTTGACATCTGATGGGACAGTGTTCCACAGGGCAGGCGCCTCCACTGAGAAGGCCCTCTGCCTGGTTTCCTGTAACCTCACTTCTTGCAGGGAGGGAACCGCCAGAAGGTCCTTGGTGCTGGATATTGGTGTCCGGGCTGAACGATGGGGGTGGAGACGCTCCTTCAGGTATACTGGGATAGGTGAAAGGACATGAGCTTGAGGGGTGTAGGGGTACAGGAAAAGAACAATGGGTGCTCATCCCACTATGCCTTATTTGTTCCCTACAACTTTTGGTTCACTTCCATTTGACTAGTCACTGAAGAAGTGAGTATCTCATCTGCAGAAAGGCTGTGTGTACTTTGGCGAAAGTGGAAGCACCACATTGTCTTTCCCCTCTGTAAGTGCAACATGCCTTGCGCACGGGCATTGTTTGGCTGTGCGCTTCCCTGCCCCTGCTCTACATTACGGGGTGACAATGAAGGGGATGGATGTTTGACTTAGAAATGTCAGGAGGGTGCTGAATAAGTTGTAATATTTACAACATGTTCCTCTGCTCATACGTAATCCTGATTCTGCACCAAGAAGAACTGAAATCAGTGAAAAATATGAGTATGCAAAGAGGACATACTTTATTCTCCTTCTACTAGTCATGGGTGGGGACACGTCCCATAGAAGTGAATCAACCATCCAGAGCTTCAAATTGTTTAAGCTACTGACACTTACTTTCCTAGTTGTGGGCAATGAGCTCACCTGCTAACAGCACCATAGTTTTCCAAAGTACTGTAGTACTTTCCACAGGTTAATACTGTGTGTCAATGAAGCATCAACATTGGACAGCTGCTGTCTGTTTTATTGTGAAATGGTTTATTTCTTCCTTTAAGTTTCCAGTAATTTTATTTTTTCTATAAAAATCTGACAGAACCTTATTGTCATTGCGCTTGGCAACTGCTTAGAACAAAATAGCTGTGATTCTGAAATGTTACCTTACATTTTGATACAAAATTGCCTCGTTTTTCCTGGAGCACAGAAGAAAATGCACAATTTTCTCTGAAAAGAAAACTGTTCTCCCCTTTTTGAGACACAAAGTGTCGCCATCAGTTCCAAATTTCCTGCCAGACAGGGTCAATCAACATTTGGTTAATGGAGGAACTTGAGTTTCTCCATTTCTTGGCTGTCATCTCAGAGCAATCCAGCAGCCCCCCTTCAATTTAGAATTTTGCTTGCCAGCAGCCTGTAGAAAGTTCCAATTGTCTGTTAAGTCTTCCACTGCTTTTATAAAATGAGTCCAGACAATCTTTATAGCTGGGATTTCCCAGAAACACAAGGCTAGTGTGCCAAAATCCTGACCGTGTTCCCAGAGCTGGTCAGGATGTCTTTCTCTTCAAACATGTCTGATTTGTGTTGCAAAAAAGAGCACCATGTAGCCATTTAATTAAAGTACTCTTTGGCTCTTCAGCCAAATAATAAAGGGCTCCCAGACAAGCTTGCGAAGATTAGTAATAAGGAAATCTCTGCCATCAGCAGCACAGGATTTAGGGTGGTGCAGGCAGTTCCTCCACACACCCCATTCTCTTAATATACGGTGTCTCTTCCCATTGCCTATACACTGCCTATAACATCCAGCACTACCTCTCTGTTGGAATCCTAGAAGCCAAGACCCAAGTTTGGGGCAGGTGAGAGAACCCAGCAGAGATTTAACAGTGCAAAACTTGCAGCAAAGAAGAGTGTGGAAATGTGGACTATAAAACCTTCAGAATGTGCCCTTCCAGTGAGTCCCAAAATGTCACATTTTAAAGGCTATTTCCAATCTATTTCACTTTCATAGCACATAGATTCCATGTTCGGTAAGTCATAAAACGGTTTACTTACAAAACTCTTCATGCTAGTTGTAAAGGGATATAGGTGTATAAAAGGAGAATTCCTGGATGCCAAGATGCAGGTTTGGTGTAAGTGCTCTTTGGTGAGAGAATCCCAGCAGAGATTTATGTTTTTTTAAAAAAAATGTGCAGCTTAACCACAACTCTCAGTTTGGAAGCACCCTCAGCCAAATCTTGTACAACTATACACCTGCATATAAAACGTTTTTAAAGTGTTGTGAAGTGCAATATACAAATGTGACATTGGATGGTGATGGTGAGCTATGCAAAATTAAATGTATTTCTCAAAATGTTTTCTAAAAAAGCATTTTCACAGCATTTTAAATATGTGTGTAGATTCCACCTTAGTGCAGCAGTAAAGCATCACACATTTGTGTGATGTTGCTAAGCCATAGTTTGACTTACAGTGTTGCGTGAACCAAACTTTAAAAGATTAGGATGTAACAATTTGGCAACAATACTATCTGGATTCTCCATAGAAGGCAACCAGAGTCCCACCAGAATCAATTGGGGGAATGATGAGCAAATACTGTAAAGGTATACTATACAAGATGAGAGACTATTACCTCATTATTCCCAAATAAAATAATAATAGCACAACCAGCAAAGCTGAAGGGCAGAAGTCAGATTTTGGAAGTCATGACTGCCACCAGATGATGTTATTGACCAGCTAGGGATTAGGTTTTAAGAAATTGTCTACAGAAATAAATTTGAGCTGATAAAAAGCAGCTTTGTCCTTTCGAATTAGAATGTATTTACATTTCATCAAGACTGAAAACCAACATCAACACCATCTGAACCCTGAGTGCTGCTGTGCCCTAAGATGACATGCATAAATTTCTGTAACTAAACACTTAGTTTGACTTTTTTTTTTTTAATGGAAAGAGCAAGAAAAGGTGTGTTGTAACCTTGTTTTTGTCCCAGACAAAAGCTGTTTAACTATAGTCTGAGAGAGTTTAATTTAAACTACAAGAGCAAAGGAAATGAAGCCAAACACTTCTTTAGGGTTTAAATAAGAAAAAGCCAAAGTGGCAGTAAGACAACACCTTGAGGAGAGATTGAGAAAAAGAAAGACAGGAGCATGAAGTATAATGGAAAAAAGGAAATTGGGAATGGAGAACTGTAAGCGACAGAGGAAGCTAGATGACAGACAAAGGCACCATTTCAGCAGGGAGAAAATGGGTTTGATTTATTTTTTATAATTTAGTGTGTACTTGAGCCAGAAGGTGGCTGTATGCAATGACGCATCTGAGCTTCCTGGAATCATGTGCTCAAAGGATGCTGAGCCCTTCATCTTTCTGAAAGAGGCATGGATGCTTGTATTTCAGATACTTTGCGTGTTTGGCTCATTCCTGGAAGCTGCAGCTCCAGTACTGGCTTAAAAATAACAACAAGCCTTCCACTTCATGTTTTCTGCCAAAGACTCCAGTTGACTTGACTTGAAACACTCCCGAGACATTGTGCTTTAAGGAGCAAACATGCAGCAAATCCGAATCTAGAAAAGAGGTGTGGAAACAGCACTTTAATGAATATCCCAGCTGACATGTGGCTGTTCAGTGAAAAGAATACAAGTAAGAAATAACAAGATGAGGGCCACAGACAAACTTTTGTTTGCGGGGAAAATAATCTGGTAGGTTGAAGTTGTTTGTGGCTGGGGTATGTGTGGGTGAGGGGTAGAGATAGGTGAGCTGCCCTGGTCTGAATTGAACTGGCTCAGAAGTAAGCCAAGCTATTTGCTAAAAAATAAATTCTGTCTCCAGAAGTCACACACCTCCTCCCTCCAACTCAGCCCTGATCTCCAAAATGCCATCTCAGCTGGCCATTGATCTTAAAACTGCTCCCTCTTTACTTCACACCTATCGGATAGAGTGTATTCTGCAGTCTGATTAAATGTGGTGCTACTCTGAACCTGAGACAGGGCAGGGGGAAGAGAATAGATAAGTATAAAGAAAACAACAACTTTGCCAACGGTTATGAATCATGAATGCCCAGTGCTAGATTTACTTATAAGCAAAACAAGCTATAGCTTAGGACCCCACTCTCTTTGGGCCCCAATTTTTTTAAAAGAAAAACAACAACCGGATGTACATTCCCAAAATATAAGATAAAAAAACAAATAAAATAAAGCCTACATACAGCAACAGTGTTGTGTGTTGTGTAGGCTCCTATGATGTAAGTAGTGGGTCCCACCTGCCAGCCTGCTCCCTAAAATATCACTGGTCTGCTCATTTCTATGTCAATTACTTTGATAAAATATATATTTTGTTATGTGCAAATGGCTTTAGATATCTATCAGATCCATAAATTACCATATAGCATATATTCAACACAAAAAACAGCGACAAATTACCTTCAGCAGCTTAGGGCCTCATCAAACCTAAATCCAGCGCTGTGAATGCCATTAAATTTTTGCCTCCCTGAAGTATCAACTATGCTTTACATAATGATTTAAGGGGACAGGGAGATGAGAAAATAGTCCTCATTAAATCATTGCATAAGGTATCTTTCTCCAGATGTTGTCACTCCCTACTCAATATTTACTTCATGTTCACAAATCCAAGGGTGAAGAATGTTACAGGGTTGTTTGTTGTTGTTAGTAATGAATGGTTCTGACAAACAACCCCTATGGCTAACAGGATCAGGCCCTTAGTGCAGCAGCTACTCTGAAGGCTCAGGATTAATTTCTTCAGCCTGCTGTCTCTTCCAATTACTGTATTTTTATGTGTATAAGACACCCCTGTGTATAAGACCCTATGTTTTGAAACTCAAAATTAAGAAATCAATATTTTAAACTTCAAACATATGTTTAATAGGAGCCTTCCTGCAACCTTATTTCCCAGTTGTTTTGCACAACTCCTATCAGCCACAGTCAGCATGGCTGTGCTGGCTAGGAACCATACAAGTTACAGCCATAAAGATCTGGAGGCTGCCTAGTTGGAGATGGCTGCTATATAGGGTTTGCCAACTATATAGTAGGGTTGCTATATTTCAAAAAGTGAACATCTGGACAAATAAGTTGTTGAGTGGTAGTGGATGGGGATTTTTTTTGCCAAAGTTGTTGAGCATTTTTTGTGAAATCTCAAAAAGAAAAATCGAGTTTTCCAGCAATTTTAAATGAAATTCATCAAAATCTACACTACCGACAGGGTTGTCATACGTCTCGATTTTCCTAAACATTCCAGCGATTTCCTCCTGGACACTCTTTATGAGGGCTGAATACTGGCTATGTCTGGGAAATTCCAGACGTATGGCATATAGGGCTCATCAGCTAGACTTTGAGATCTTCAAGTCAATAAATGTACTGATTCCCCAAGCCCTTGTTTCAAGCCTGCCTGACTGGGATGTGCTGTTTTGTTCATGTAGAAGCCAAGAAAACCAGCCTACAGTTTGCCCTACAGCTGAGCATCTTGCAGTCCACAGTCACTGTAATCTAGATCATTAGTGACATTCAGCAGATGGCATTTGGAATTAATTTGGAATGGAAGGGGAGGCAGAGTATTCTATCCTGTTTGTTCCAACCTTGAAATTAAAGATAATATACTTAGATATCACTGTATCATTAATCCCCAGGCCCCCCTTTCCTCCCAGTAGGCAGAATTATTTTAGGACACAGAACTATTTTAACAGAAGTATGCATACAAGAATCTGTTTTAATTGGAGGAAGTGTAATGCCAGCTCCTGCTACACTGTGTCCTTATGATTTCAACAACTAATGCAGCTGGGAGCTAGTCGTACATTCAAAAAAAATGTTTAGACAGGTTTGCCAAAAGGATGGATGTTGAAATTTCAGCATGGAAATTACTGACGCTAACTGTGGGATAAATGAAGATAATTTCCCCCCATCCTAAGTGGTGCTTTGTCTTCTGTGTCAAAAGCAGCTAATCAAAGCCTACTTTGCAGCACAGCATCACACACACTGATTGCCCAGAGGCTTCTGCAGCCAAAGAGAGTTGCTATGGGGATCAAGAGGGCACTTGGAGACGGGATCTGGGGCTTGGCTCTCTCCCGTCCATGGCTGCTGCTGGAGTCACAGGAATGAACAAAACGGAAAGGAGGTGGCAGAGAGGCACAAGGAAATGCATGCATATTAAGAGGAGGGACTGCTGTAGGTGGAGACACTGGAATGGAGTAAAGCAAAGACACGAATGCATCCGGCAGTAGTGGCTCTGCTTGGCTTGGTTGGACCTGATTCCTGCCGTAGAGTTAACCTAGCAGAACTACAGGAAAAGTCTTGACGGTAGCAAGTCTTCAAAAAGATGGGATCCAGCTCATCTACATACCGGCCCAAGTATGTGTATTTGGATATCGGGGGAAGAATTCAGAAGGTACTTTTCACTCATTGTTTCTTTGTCGCTAGGATCACATTAGCATTAAACTGGAATCACTGCTCAGCTGCTGCTGCTGCTGCTGCTGTTGCTTTCCTTTTCTATGCTGTGAGCTTTGATTGCATCCTCATTCAGCTGAAAATCTGTCACCTCTCTTTTGTGAAGCACCCTTGAAATATGAATGAGTCCATTTCTTCACAATCTTTCATTTTGCAAATGACAATGGTAAATGGCAGGAGAACTCTGAGAGCAGCCTTCCGGTTTCAGGACAGCAGAGATTTGGGGTGCCTGTGTGTATTCTCACTTGTTCATACAGTTTCTGTGTGCTCTACTAGAGATGTGAATGCAAAGTTACAGAGGAGTTTGGAAATCCAGCGCCAGTTCTTGTGCCAGCAGTTCACAATGTAAATACACAATGTAAATACACAGATCCAAGCATTCGAGTGATTTAAGTAGTTTAGAGCAGAGGAAAGTGTATTAAAATTATACTGAGTTCCTTTCCAAAAATAAGGTCTGCTTTTCATGTCCTTTAATACTCTCAAGGTGACTTGTATGCATATTCATGTATGCGCATGTGTGTTTACACGCACATGCACAACAATAAACTTCTATCATAACTTCAAATATTGATTTAGTTGTGGTGGCATTAGCAATGTGTCAAAGTTAACAAAGGAGCTGAATTTGCAAGCTAACTGGGGCAAAATTACAGTCCATGGTCTGCCTTACCTGAGATGCCAGAGGGACCCCAAATTCTTTACAAGAAGCAATGATTTGAAAAAGCCAAAGTGTCTTATTTTTTTAGCTGTATACTCCAAGTCATTATGGAAAGAGGGAATTGCAGATGGATTGTTCTCCTCTTTCCTCTGAATATCTAATTAGCCATGAGGACTAATTTTAGGATAAGCATCTTCTCTTCTATTCTGCCTTAATATAGTCTACAGCAGGGGTCAGCAAACTTTTTCAGCAGGGGGCCGGTCCACTACCCTCAGACCTTGTGGGGGGCCAAATTATATTTGGGGGGAGGAATGAACAAAGTCCTATGCCCCACAAATAACCCAGAGATGCATTTTAAATCAAAGGGCACGTTCTACTCATGTAAAAACACTCTGATTCCCGGACTGTCCGCGGGCCAGATTTAGAAGGCGATTGGGTTGGATCCAGCCCCCGGGCCTTAGTTTGCCTACCCATGGTCTACAGCTATGCCACTCAGGCGGGGGGCTTTCCAGAGATAGCTTTGTTCACCAGACTAGCCCTTTTCTATAGTTTTATAGAACCCTTGCCATGTAATAGAATGGGCTGGGGGCAGCTTTGCTCTCAGGAGAAAGCCTTGCTGCTGGGTCTAGAGTAGGGGGAATAGCAAGGATGCTAGTGGCAAGGGATCATGGAAAAATAACAAAAAGTGAATAATAATAATAATTTAATAATAATAATTTATTATTTGTACCCCGCCCATCTGGCTGGGTTTCCTCAGGCACTCTGGGCAGCTTCCAACAAAGACTAAAAATACATCAAAATGTCACACATTAAAAACTTCCCTGAACAGGGCTGCCTTCAGATATCTTCTAAATGTCAGGTAGTTGTTTATCTCTTTGACATCTGATGGGAGAGCGTTCCACAGGGCGGGCGCCACTACTGAAAAGGCCCTCTGCCTGGTTCCCTGTAGCTTTGCTTCTCGCAGTGAGGGAATGGCCAGAAGGCCCTCGGCGCTGGACCTCAGCGTCCGAGCAGAACGATGGAGGTGGAGACACTCCTTCAGGTATACTAATAATAATGCCTTGCCTTTTAAAATTGCAGAGAATAGGTTAAGAATGGCTTTTAGCAACCCTGGCAGTGATGCAGTGCATATGCATACTTCTCAAGCAGTTTATACCAAATAAGGTGTTATGATGTCACAGGTTCCAAGCACAGGACACTCACACAACCATGGTGATCCACATTCTTAAAAGGTGTTGGAGACTTCAGCTGATGCAAAATACACCTAGAGTTTTAGCAGGGCCCATCCTACAGAACATGAGACTCTGATTTTCACGGGCTTCCAGTCCATTTCCAAGGACAATAAGTGCTGAAATTACCTTGAAAGCTGTAAGTGGCTGTGGTACCCAGGAAATGGAAACCACCTCCTTCCCCGCTCCCCCACATGATTCTGCCTGCTCACTGTGGTCATCAGAAGAAGCCTCCCTCTCCTCAACCCATCACCATCATAGTTTCAGTTGGTGGAGATGCAGGGGCAGACCTTTCACTTTTTCCAGGAAGACCAGTTGGCCTATTCTTCGTTGACATGCTAGCATATCATCAACAACATTTTTGCTTTTACTTTTGGTTTGGTTTAATCACAACCACTACTCCTGCAGTGCTATAGTGTTGTGTGATTGCTGCTTTGCAGTTTGTGGGTGTTTTTAAATGAAGTTTTCCTTTATTCTTCTGGTGTCTTGTGAGTCACTTTGGGGACCCTTTGGCCCAAAAGAGGGGGCAGAAGTATTTTGATTAATAATCACAAATCCTATTAATTACAATATCTGCAGTAAGCAGGGAGATTTCATTTCCCCCCAAACAACTCGGCAGGATGGTTTTGACGGAAGGGGAAATGCAATTTCTCACTGTTAGGGGATATCGTCTGGATTCTCCACAAATAACACATTTCTCAGATGAAGAAATAATTTGGAAAGATCCTAAGGGTGTTTGACAGCATTACTATATCCCACCAGTATCAACTTTCTCTTTCCTGCTTCAGTTTCACCAACGATCATTCTAATGGGTTGTCTAGACTGTTTGTGTCTTGGCTTGTCTGCTTGAGGCCTACAGAATCCAAATGAAGTCCGCTGAGGGTAGGCTGGAACTGCAAAGATAAGCAGACAGCAGCAGGTAGCAGAAAACAACAACTGGGTGGTAGCAGGAAATCTCGTGAAGGACAGCTAAGAGGAGTATCTAGGTTACCAGGATAAAGAATTTGCTGAACCGTGGATCAAAGTAGACAACTTGCTCCAACAAGTGCCAGAACTGAACATTTCCTGTATGTTGGTACAGACCATGGTATCTGAATTACGGTAAGCTCCAGCCCTCCTTGATAAGGAAGGAGTCCTTAAACTGTCTATGCCCTGGTCAAAAGGAGCAAAAACTTTTTTGGTGCTCTGTGGTTTGTTGAGGTCCCTCTGGCATCTCAGAAAAGAACTGTGAGGCCCTGGGCATTTGGTGAGGTAGATCAGATGGCAGATGCCAGCTTGTATGGCCAAGGTTGCTGGCTCCTTGGTCCCTTTCCAACAGTGCTTCTTCCTGTTTCGCTGGGCTGCAGAGGCAATATGCTATATGTATGTCCACTGGGGACTGGAGATGCTTTCACGCCTTTCTCTGAATTAGTACCTGTATCTGGCAGATTCTGATCCTACACAGAGAGATGAAGCAATTTTGCATGCTCATTTAAACCTTCCAAAGCTGGGTGAGAAGATGCAAAATTGTAGGTTCTGTTCATGAGAAACAGTTCAGATGGCCCATTTGCCTCAAGCATCTTTGGATCTAGAAACAAGCAGCCAATTATTAGCATGCTGGTCATGGGATTTGGCCCTAGTTGACCTCATCAATACATTTTAAGCATCCCACAAACATGATACAGTGGTACTTTGGGCTACATACGCTTCTGGTTACAGACTCCACTAACCCAGAAATAGTCCAGAACGAAATAAGTACTTAACCCAAGGTACCACTGTAGGGGGACCGTGATAGTGTCCCCTAAGGGCATTTTTAAAAAAAATAAAAATAAAAATCTGGAATGGTTGGCTTGATTTTATCTGGCCATTGCAAGCCATAGAGAGGGCAGAAGTACTGCTTGCCCTTTGCCCTTGGGTCATCCTTCATTCTAAGCATGTATAATATATGATGATGCATATAAATTTCTTAATCATTCTTTTTGTCTAATATGTACAAGGCTTCCAAAAAGCAAAATGTCAATCCCTCTCTAATGTTTGGTCTTTGTATCTATAGTGATTTCTCTGTGACTATCAGCTCCTTATCATGAGCAGAGAGAGGTATCTGAATTCAGTTAAAAAGAACGACCCTGGAGCATTAAAACAACTTATTGCCGGCTTATTCCAAAATCTTGATTCTATGCCTCCTACCAGGTACAAAATGTCATATACTTTGAAAACCCTTCATGCAACACTTTCTAAATTGTCTCCCCACCCCACAAAAGAAAATAATAATAATTTGGAGTGAAAACACACACAAGCATCTGGCTTTATCCCAAGATTACTCTCTGAAGAGCACTTATATTATTGAACGACTTGGAAGATAGACAGCTGCCTGAAATTCTAATACAAGAACTTGCTGTCTAGATGTTATCCGTTTCATTTATCAGTGGTGAAATTCTATCTGTATGATGCTTGGGGGGGGGGGAGCAGAATCTGGGAAGTCAGAAGAGGCAGATTCTATCTCATTTAGTCAGGGTTCAGTTAGAGGTAACGCTGGAGATTATTTTTCTCCCTGCATAAAGATATAATTAAAATAACTTGAACTTTCATCTCCCAAAGAATGTGGTTGCTGGTGGGAGCTCATTAAATGAATTCTAAGCTATCCTTCGACTTGACCCCACAGGGAGGCAAAGTCCTCCTTGTGCCATTGTCCCATATATTTGAAAGGATTTCACTGCAAACTGCAAATCACAGCACTTCATACATTACAAAAGACATGGGCATCAGAGCATGTGAGAGGGCTACAGATGAGTAATACCATATATAAAACCCCTATGAATGCATGGATCCAATTAGAGGAAACAAAAAATAAATAAAATAAAAAATTCCTTCCAGTAGCACCTTAGAGACCAACTAAGTTAGTTATTGGTATGAGCTTTTGTGTGTATGCACACTTCTTCAGATACACTGAAACAGAAGTCACCAGACCCTTATATATAGTGAGAGGGTGGGGAGGGGTATTACTCAGAAGGGTGGTGGGAATGGGTAATTGGCTGATATGTGTGGTAGACTGTTAACAACTGCAATTAGTCTTACTGGAAAAAGGAGGGGTGAGATGGCTAAAAAATAGCTTTATCATGTATAATGAGATAAGAATCCAATGTCTCTATTCAGACCAGGTCTCTCCATGGTTTTAAGTTTGGTAATAAGTTGCAATTCAGCAACCTCTCTTTGCAGTCTATTTCTGAAATTCTTTTGTAAGAAGACAGCTACTTTGAGATCTTGTATAGAATGTCCTGAAAGATTGAAGTGTTCTCCTACTGGTTTCTTTGTCTTGTGATTCCTGATATCAGATTTATGTCTTTATCCTTTGGCATAAGGTTTGGCCTGTTTGTCCAATATAGAGAGCTGAAGGGCACGGTTGGCATTACTCACGGACCAATTAAAATGGTGTTGTTAAATTACATATGGTATTTACAAAGGGAATGTGACATTCTAATAGTAGTAGGGTGTTCCCCTTTTCTATCAGAAGGCCCTGCTTATTGGCCCCACTGCTAGCCTTCATTTTAAAAAAAACAATAAATGGGGGTGTTGGGAACTCTGGATAGGTATTTAAGAAGTAGATTTTTGGGAACCAACGGTGGAAGATGAGAATGTAACTGGGTGTATTGACTGACTCTTCAGTGATCCATCTTTGAGAGTTGACCAGACAAATTGTATCTACCTCCTATCAATGTGGGGTGCAAAGTGTGAGAAAAATATTCCCCCCTGCCCCAAAAATAGGGGAGTATGGGTTAGATGGCAGAGAAGAAAGCCTGCATGATAAGGTGTTAAAAAAGAAAAAAAGCAGGTCAACATAGTAACCTCTAGAAGCAAATAAGCAGAGGAGTTGCCTTCCTTCTGCCATTAGAAGGGCAAAATAGGTACATTACAACTACCAGTAAGTAAGCAAGACTGGTGGGAAGGCGGGAGAATAGTCGGCTAAATAGTCCTCAATAGCCACTTGTCAAAACAGAATGTAAATACCAGGAGTAGAATTAGAAATGCAGACATGCATTCATTAAGTGATTATCCAAAGAGGGAGAGCAAAAGGGTCTATGGTACCATTCAGCAGGCGCCTTTTGTTTTAACCTTTAAGAGCCTGCTGAAAACTATTATGCTTATGCCGTCAATTAAGAAAACATATTTCCGAAACAGTTGGTTAGTTGGTGGCCTCTGTTTTTAAATTTTGATGTGTTTTTTTATTGTATATGCCTATTCTTCTTATAAACCACTTTGGTATTTTTTATGATATAAAGGTAAAGGTAGCCCTGACAGTTATAATTTTATAATGAATGACTTTAGAGTGTTGTTTGTGTTGTACTTTTGTACTGTTTTATTGTTGTTAGCTGCCCTGAGCCCGGCTTCGGCTGGGGAGGGCGTGATATAAATAAAATTTGTTGTTGTTGTTGTTGTTGTTGTTGTTGTTGTTGTTGTTGTTGTTATTATTATTTCCAGTCGCGAATGACTCTGGGGTTGTGGCATTCATCTAGCTTTAAAGGCCAAGGGAGCCAGCATTTGTCTGCTTCCGCAAACAGTTTTTCCGGGTCATGTGGCCAGTGTGAACTAAGCTGCTTCTGGCGAAGCCAGAGCAGCGCACGGAAATGCCGCTTACCTTCCCACCGGAGTGGTACCTATTTATCTACTGGCACTTCGTGCTTTTGAACTGCTAGGTTGGCAGGAGCTGGGACTGAACAACGGGAGCTCATCCCGTCGCAGGGATTTGAACCGCCAGCCTTCCAATAGGCAAGCCCAAGTGGCACAGTGGTTTAACCCACAGCACCACCATTTATATAGCAGTATATAAATACATTCCTAAATTTATTTATTTCATAAATACCACTTGACTATAAAAAATATAAACTGAGTTTAAGTAGGCTCTAAAAGGCTAGCAACATTCTTTCAAAGCAGCGCTGGCCTGCCAATGAGGCAAGGTGAGGTGACTGCCTCAGGTGGCAGAATCCCCAGCAGATCCGGCCTCCAAAGAAAGTATTGCCTGCTGCCACCATGTGTTCCTAGGAGGCCAGATCTGCTGCCTCTTCAGCAGCCTCCCCCCATCCCACCTCCACAGCATCCTCTCAGCAAATAGGAGTTGCCATTAGTCTCCTCCCATCCCTAGGGAGGAGATGGTGAGGGCTGGCCTCCGGGGTTCTGTATCCACCTATCGTGATCAAAAGAAGCCCCCTTTCCTCTTGCTATGGTCTTTGATTCCCAGTTCAGCCATCAAGTAAGGCTGATTTGATCCGCCAATGTTGATCTTCACTCTGCCTCTGTTTCTGATGTAGATCTTCCCTCTGTTTCTGGTGTAGATTCTTCCCTGGTGGGCGGCGGGGTGGGTGTGTCATTTTGTGGTTTGCCTCCGGTGCATTGAGCCAGCCCTGCTTCAAAGGCATATTTTTGGTGTGATTAAAACTGAATTAAACAATGTGATGCTTTAGGTATTTGATGTTTTCAAGGAATAACAAGTGATAGCAGCATGGCTATTTCAAAAGGCTATGGTAAATATTGAATGCAGCTGGAGGTAGCTGGGGGAGATGAGCAAAGGACAAAATGTAATTATTTTTCAACACAGTTTTGGGCCAACTTATCTATGCTGTAGCATGTTGGCTAGTGATAGAATTGCTGAAGTAGTTCAGGCCAACACTTGATGTAGCTCAACATCACAACTACAAGTAGCTGCAGATGCCTCAAAAATGTTTGGAAGCAGGATGTGATTATAATGATGCTCATCTCATCTTGTCAAGCACCTATTAGAGGCATACTGTTCAATAGTTTCCAATCTGGATATCTTCACTTAGATCAACCCCCTTCTAGAAAAGATAGAAAAACAGAAAATATATTATCAATATAGAAGTGGTTCCTATTTCTAAAAATTAAAAATGGGCAGAGACAGAAGCTACAGGTCCAAATCCTGACCTAGGCTCAGTAGAAGTTCAGAATTAGACTTCTGATCAGAATTGTGTATTATCTCAGTCAAAATCAGCACAAGTTTTCATTAACTGTTTTGGAGAGTTTGAAATGGAAATATCAGTTGTTCCATCTGCAAAACAGGTTTTGTGACATTTAATTAGAGTTTTATGACTAGAGTGATCCCAAACAATCAGGGACCACATAAGGAATGTAACGACACAATTTAGGGCACATGTAGCTCAGTAAAAATGGAGGCAATGTTTCCAAGGCTGGGCACATGAATAATCTTAACCAGTAAAAACTGAAATGTATTGTCTCTCCAAACCAGTAAAATGCTCTTAAGTTGCCTGGAGATGTGCAGCACGTTCCCTTCCCATTTCCAGCCTATTTGCAAGCTTAAAGAGTCAATGAGTGTATAAATGATAATTTAAAAAATCCTTATGTGAGTAATTGGCAGATTGTAAAAATGCCATGGGAAAGGCGAATGCAAAAGGGGAATGTAGACAGCATTTCTTCAAGAACACACACAGACTTGCAGATACAAGTGCCCCCACACGTCTGCAGCTGTAAGATGCAGAGATGTAAGAGTTTCTTACTTGCATGTGAACCCAGAATGCAAAAGGACATGCCAGTCTCTCTTCTGTTTGCATGACAAAGCTGTTCTGTGTATCCTGTTTCTAAGTAGGAAACATGAGGAAGCTGTGGAGTGGGATGGATTTCTGAGATTCCTTTCTGAAAGGGGCAAGGAACAACTTTTTAACTACCGTAATTTTCACTCTATAGGACACACTTTTTCCCCTCCAAAAACTAAGGGGAAATGCGTGTGCGTCCTATGGAGTGAATGCAGGCTTCTTTGCTTCATCAATAGCAACGTGAAGCCTCCGAAGCGCAGAGGGAGCGCTCCCTCCGCGCTTTGGAGGCTACGCGTTGCTTTCGCTGAAGCCTGAAGAACGAGAGGGGTCGGTGCGCACTGACCCCTCTCGCTCTCCAGGCTTCAGGCATAGCCATCTGAAGCCTTTGGAGAGGGGGAGATTTTTTTCCCCCTTGTTCTCCCCCTCTAAAACAAGGTGTGTCCTATGGTCAGGTGCGTCCTATAGAGCGAAAAATACGGTACATTGGGACCTATACATATAAAGTGGGTCTACACTGAACAGGGAGAAGAACCATGTCACCTGCCCAGCTTCCAGTGTTGCCCGTCTGGATTAGTCCTGCCCCAATGCACTGAGTTGTAGACATCTGACAAGGATGACTGCTAATGGGTCTTGGTTGTATGGAGCACTTATGCTTGTAGGGGCAGCTCATTAGATGCCTACACTTAATTGCAAACACTAGGGGATTGGGCAGAGCCCAGCTGAATGACACAGGGTGTGTGTCCAGTTGTGTGCCCCTCCCAATGGTCACTTGATAACTTCATCTGCTTAGGGCGCCATATTATGAAAAATTACCCAAGTCCACCTCTGATTGTGGTTCACACTTCCTAGACCAGTCTGCAGTGTAGATGCTCATTTTGAAAAGCAATTGCAAGGCTTTATTTTTCTTTGGGGTCAGCTATGTACTGAAAGTAGCACAGCAACCTTTCCAGGTGGGTGCTTCCTTTTTGGGAATATAACGGCCCCTTTACAGCATATTGCTATTATTTAAAAAAAAAAAATTCTGCAGTTCATATCCTGAGATGCTTATCAAATTGCTTTATGAATCATGCTGCTTACCTGGGCCATTTGCAAAACCCCAGGGTAGGAGAAGGCAAATGAACTTTCATTAAACTGCACTGTAGCATCACATATATTTATTACATGCCTTGATTTGGCTTAACTCTCGCCTCTGAATGCTTGGGGAAAGAAAAACAGATGCTAAGTTTATTATGTCCTCCAGTTTTGGTCTTAATTAACCAGGATAACTATCTGACTTTCATTTGTTCCCAATTATATTACCATATCCCACTTATATTGCATCAATTCTGTTCAATGGTAATTGATTTCAAGGCTCAGTGGCCCAGCACATTTCAGAAGTTCATTCTAAGTCCAACAGCAATAACATCAGATCTCAATTTATTGCATCCATCAGCCATTAGCAGATTGGTAACATTCGGTCTGTCTATTCATTTGCTCTGTCAGTCCCCTCAGACCACTGTCTGCTGAGATGTTTCCTTCTGCTATGATTGCAGGAAGATTTGTATTTGAGTTATTTAAAGAGAAATAAAACATTTCTTTATTTCTATGACTGTAGCTAGATAGGAATATCAAAAACCTTCCTCTGTAACAACCAGAACAGCCCATTTGTTCAAAATGGGGTTTTGCTTTTTAAATGCCACCTTTTGTTGAGAAAGATATGCCCCTCCTGAATAAATTGATTTTTAAAAATGAAGCCTGTGTGAGCATTTATTTATTTATTTATTTATTTATTTTTACATCAGAAATGTTTTAATGGGAATGAAAGGAATGTGTTCAGCAGGCACAAGATATCGCTGCTGTTGTTCTCGTTTAGCTTCTTAACAAGTTTATCCAGTGTTTCTCCTCTGAGGGGGAAGGGCGAGAGGAGGTGTTGAAGGAAATTGGAACATGAAATAAAAGTTTAATATTAAATTATAATATGATATTGATAATAATTAAACTTGGAATAGAAAAGGGGATAAGAGGCAAAAGCTATTGCAGGAAAAAGAAAAGAATGTAAAAGGACCTGGGAGGAGGAATGGTTTGTTTTGGGGGGAGGGGGAATAAGTTACAAATTGAAGGTGAAAGAAGAATGAGAGAAGAAATTACAGAGAATGGTAAGACATTTTGAGAGGCATGTGGAGACAGGAAGGGAAATGTTTTTTATATTTTTAACCCTTTTCTGCTTAGTGCCTCTGGATAGCAAATTCTGCCTAAAATGGGGACTGGACTGTCACAAAAGCTTCAGAGCAAATGTCTGTAGATAGCTTCAGAAAGACTGATTTTTAATTATAATGTTCTCTCCTGAACTTCTCAGTGACTCACCTTCCTCACCACCCACACACTCCACACACTTTTGAGGCCTGATCCAGTACAGAAGTATTATAATGTTGAACACAGGGCATTTTTTTTCAGGGGGAACTTACAAGAACTCAGTTCTGGCACCTCTCAGGTGAGTTCTGACACCTGTCATGTAAGTGCCATTGCCATTATAAGAGAAACAGGGATGTGTTCATGGCACTTTCCCCCCTAGAAAAATAGCACTGCTAAACCCCCTTCAAGGCTATAGGTACTTCCCTTTTCATAGCCGCTATAGTAGCACTGCTGTTTCTTGGCAGCACATACAACCCTCAACTTTTTTTTACCTCAGAAGCTTAACTAGTTTTATATCGGTGATCTTCTCCACTAAGCCTCTGACTGCCAGTTCCCGAGAATCACACGAGGGGAGATCTCTGTTCCACTCAGGTCTTGCTTGTTGGCTTCTCCTAGGCTTCTGGTTGGCTACCATGAGAACAATATGTTGGAATAGATGGGTCATTGGACTGATCCATCAGTCTCCTTCTCTCAGGCTAAACACTTCTGCCACAGGATTGACTGATTCTTCACATTCTTTCATGCAATTTCCCTCTTCAGCATGGCTTCACTTACACATAGGCTTCAAATCTTCTGGGGGGAAAAGGACTGAGTTAGTGGCCTGATATCTCTGGTGGTGATAATCTATATGACAAAAACACTGCTATGTCTTTCACTGGTGCTTTTTTGTGAGGCTATATGAAATAAAATGATTTTGTTTATTTATTGCATAGATAAAAACTAACTTGCAAAAATTACAGATTGCTTCTGTGTCCTCTAGCAGTTTACTGTGTCCAGCTTGTGAATGTGTGTGTGCACATGCAAATTATGCAATTCAAGTTGGTGTGTCTCAGATGCACCAACTTAATGACAATTTCATCAACTTTACTCTCCTATTAATTACAGATAGGTAGCCGTGTTGGTCTGCCATAGTCAAAACAAAAAAAATTCCCTCCAGTAGCACCTTAAAGACCAACTAAGTCAGTTCTTGGTATGAGCTTTCGTGTGCATGCACACTTCTTCAGATACCTGAAGAAAGTGTGCATGCACACGAAAGCTCATACCAAGAACTGACTTAGTTGGTCTTTAAGGTGCTACTGGAAGGAATTTTTTTTGTTTCTCCTATTAATGTTATTTCTAAAGTTTGGCTTGGATTATCAAACTGCCCTATATTTACTTCTTCTCCTCTCAGACATAACCATATAAAAGAACTTAAAAGGCTTGCAAGAGTAAAGAATAGGAACCATATTATATTCAGTCTTATGAAAATGTTAGGTAAATTAATGCTTTATCTACAGGGTATAGAATAAGATTGCCTTTGGAAGTTCTCTTTCTTCATTTTCTCTTAATTGCTTCTATTTCCTTTGGAAGGTGGCCTTCAGTAAATACTGTAACTCAAGAGATATCATGGAACTCTTCTGTATTGCAACTGGTTTACCAAGGTAAATATTTTTCCAGTGCAGTTCTATTTTTTATGAATGCTACTTGTGTTACTTTTCCAAAGGGCTTAGAGTGACCCCAACCGAGTATGAGTATTCTGAAGACTACTATGAGTGTGAATTGGTTGGGTATCATGCTAGCTATGGCCTTTTCATAATAAGGAAGAAAATAGGGATCTCAATGAAATCACAGCATGGAAAATATAATGTAAATATATTGACTTTGTTTGTTTCATTTGAAAACACTGTAATCTTCTCCTTTTGGTCTAAAAAATAGTTCCCACAAGCAAAAAACATCTAAGTAAAAACCACAAATAGCACAACATAAAAACTAATTGAGTAGAACAACGTACCTGCATAAAACTCCAAGGAGACCAAACTCCCAATAGAGCTCTGAGCAAATGCCATTGGGATAATAGCATGATGTCAAAAAGCAGGAAGAGAAGCTCATCTAAATGCTGAAAATATGATAAAGAGATCAAATTTGTCATTAAATTTAAGTGTCTTGCTATTGTCTACAAGCACAAACATGAAAGATAAAACAGAATAAAACAATCAAGTATATAATATACAGCAATCCAATACATTAATTTATTTATATTTATATAAAAACATTTTTATACCATCCTCTTAAAGGTAAAGGTAAAGGACTCCTGACAGTTAAGACCAGTCGTAAACGACTTTGGGGTTGCGGCGCTCATCTCACTTTACTGGCCGAGGGAGCCGACGTTTGTCCGCAGACAGTTTTTCCGGGTCATGTGACCAGCATGACTAAGCTGCTTCTGGCGAACCAGAGCAGCACACGGAAAAACCGTTTACCTTCCCACCGGAGCGGTACCTATTTATCTACTTGCACTTTGACGTGCTTTCAAACTGCTAGGTTGGCAGGAGCAGGGACCGAACAACGGGAGCTCACCCTGTTGCGGGGATTCAAACCGCCAACCTTCCGAACGGCAAGCCCTAGGCTCAGTGGTTTAGACCACAGCGCCACCCGCATCCCATATACCATATACCATCCTCTTACAAAATGTTACATGAATATACAAATAACTTCAAATAACCAGAAGCAAAACAGAAGCACCTTTACTGCATGATTGAAAGGAAAGGAGCTAAGGAGTCAAATGTACCTGACGGGAGTGACAGCTCCACCACTTGGGTGCTATTATGGATGCTTTTCAAAGGAGCCCTTCCTGCCTTTTATAGCTTCCTTGAGCTCCTCCAGATGACCTGTTAACTGAGCATTCACCCTGTTTGCCTGCACAAAGTTTACATGGAGATTATGCAATGTTTGACCTTTATGGAGCATTTGTTCTGATTTGCTTTTATGGAGGTTATATGTCTTCCCACTAATCAGTTTTCTATCCCACACTTTTTAGTACATTTGCCTCTCACTTTTGTAACCACAAAAAGTTGGGTGGGGAGTTAAGTGGCTCTGTTGTACCAGAGTGCTTTAATTCATGTTTATGCATAAATCTACATTTCCAGAATGTGATTCAATCCCTCCCACAAAACACTGACATCCAGGAAGCAACTCTTGACTCTGGATCTTAGGCATGTTTGTAACTTTCATATTCAGTAATATGCATTCTATCTGAGCTTCTGGTATCATGGTTTGGAATAACTTTAAAATTAGAACAATGCCACATTTATATGCTGCTTTTCTGCTCCTCAATAACCAACCAAAAAAGCCTACAAGTTATCATCAATAATACTCAAGCATCTAAAAACAACAACAACCCAGTCCTGGGAGAAAATGGAGCAGAAGAGGTGGGGGCAGGGAGAGGAGATGTGGAGGTCCTTGGCTCTATGTCAGCCTGATCTCTCTCTCCCTCTTCTTCACTATCCAGTCCTGCAGCTTCTCCTGCCTCATAACTCTCGTCTCCCAGCTGTTACAGGTTCCTCCAGTTCATTCATCCCTGCCTGCTCCACCACTGGTGGAGAAGTGGCAGTGGCATAAGCACTGATTTGGGGTGAGATAGTGCTAATTTCTCATGAGATCTCACTAAAAACATGCCAGATCTCTCATATTCCACAAGATCTCACATATTTTCAGTGCCGCTTCACCACCGGTGGCAGAGAAGATGGGGCAAATGGGTGACACCTTGTGGGCTTCCACCATCTGAGGCAGTGGCCTCAACCCACCTAATGGCTGTGCTGGCCCTGTCTGGCCCATCTTGTTCCTGCTCATGTGTCTGTCCACTCCCCTTGAGAGAAACCAACATTGAGATTTTATTACAATCAAGTGTTATATAAAAGTTGTGAAATAAGTAAATAAATTTGAATCTCTCTCTCAAGCACAAAAAGCAGGGGTGAGGCAAAAAAATTCCCTCTCTGAGAGCAGGAACATCATTTTCATCTTCTGAAATGAGAACTAAGCCTGGACCTTATTTTGGATATCAAGGACATAGCAGCATCACATAGTTCTCTTACTTCTGTTGGCTCTCAAACATCTCTCCATCTTCTCAACAATGTGCACAGGAGTGGAATACAGTGCCATCCACCACTACTCAACAGGACATCAACAGGAGTCTGCCATAGACTTCCTTTAGATGTGGAAAACTCCCATAGGGTTGCTGATCTGGCCTGTGCCACCATCATTCTGTTTGGACAGCAATGCTGGCTTATGTGGCTTACATCCCTGTATTTAGAGTGGCACAAGCAACAGCAGATGGCACAGTAGGGCTGCACTGCTTACTCCCCAGCCGAATTACTGCTGGCTACCAAGAGCTGGGGATGACAAGGAGGTGACAAGGTTGACAGAACCATCCCATTCCTCCCTATTTCCACCCTGGTGTGGAGCAGCGAAAAAGCTGAAGGGTGAGCAATTCAGCCTCTCCCACACCATCTGCTACTGTTCATTTCAACAGAACTTGCACTGATGGAACCTTTTGAGGGTTGGATCATCCAGTTAGAAATGCGTCATACTTTATCTTAAAGACTCATTGATAAACATTATGTTAAATGTTAATAAGTAACGTACGGTTTTCTAAATGACTAATAATGTTGTTACAGAATCAAGCAGGTGACTACATTATCAGTGCTCTTCTAATGTCCTTAAGGTAGGGCCGGCCAGAGAACTTTTGGTGCCTGAGGTAAGATGTACCACCACTGAGGAAGGAGGAAAGGCAGTGCAGCCACTCTGCAGGAATGTCTGTTTTTTGGCGAGTGTCCGAGACATGGCGAAAAGGGACTGTTCCATGAGGCATTGCTGTTGCTTCCCCTGGCACTGGCTTTCTCCTGAATCAAGCTGCCGGCGAGGCCAGGTCAGGATCTCCCACCCCCTGTGGAGCATGCCACCTGAGGCAGGTCACCTCAGATCGCTTCTTTGGTGCACTGGCCATACTAGGGCTGCAGGGCAGACAACGTGGCACACCTTTCTAGCCACTTTCCACCTCTCAGAATTAGCTGTCTCGCTCTGCCTCATGGTACAGCCGGCCCTGTCTTAAGACATGTGCTGTTCACAGTCACCCATGTTAACCAGTCATAAATTGCCCTTGCATTAATAAGTAGAGCCTAGAGCTTTACAAGTCTACAGTGCAATCAAGTCAGCGTTCCTCACTGTTGCTGCTGTGTGTGCCTGCTCTCTGCTTCCATCAATATAGGTCAAAGCACATCACCAACCTGTGCTATATTGCCTTAGAGGTTTTAGTTAGCCATCTAAGCCTTTCAGGAAGAAATTCATTTTTCTCACAAACATGGATTCAACGCTTTATTTCAGTTCGTCCATTCAGAGATGCCAGGATTAACCTGCCTGGCAATTGTGAGCAATATTTGACCCAGAAAACAGGTCCCCCTGGCCTAGATATGCATGGGCTGGATGTAGCAAGAGAAAGATGCTCAGCATATGCTCAAATACACTCCTCTCTGGAGACCCTGCAAGTGCCAGAGAAAATAGTCATAGTGCCATCAATTCCCAAATGCACAGATGCTCAATCTGTTGTTTTAAATGTGAAAGAGATCTGACTAGCATCCCATAACACCCTCCCTACATGAAAGCCACTATATAGGGCAAGTGGAATCTGTTCCAGATCACAGCATCTCTCTATCCAGAACCTTAAACCCCGTAGATATCCAAGTGGCAAAACACTGAGAGTCTGGTGTAAGAAACTCATGCCATGTGAAAATAGAGAAGCAAATAATCTCAAGGAGCCAGCTTTCGTTTTTCTGCTTCCTTCTTTTGTATTCACATGTCAGACAGGGATCAGGGCTCACCTGCAATGTCAGACATACCTTTGACATTTTGTAAATAAATGCATTGTGATGAAGCATTCTGGAATGTGCTAGAAAAGGTGCTAGCAGGGACTGGGAAATTATCCATACTAAAACAAATGCAGTAATGTCTGACCTTGGTGGCATAGATTTTTTATAAGAAATGAAGTTTTGCCTCTTAGAAGCAGGCTTACACATGAACAGCCAATGCAGAAGCAGTGAAACTGAAAGAAGCTGAAGAAACCTTTGTCCTTGTTTATTACCAATAGGAATGTGCATAGGAGAAAGCGGCTAAGTTTCATAATAAGTGAGGGTCAGGATTGGAGCTCTCTTTGAGGCCAGCTGGGGTGACCCGAGACCACTTTAACCCTTAGTTGCCTATCCCTCTGAGAAGACCTCCTCTGCCTGTTATAGGAAACAAGGAAAGGAAAAGCTTCAAGCTTACTCATTGCACATTACAGGGAAATGTGAAAAAAAGATACAAGTCACCTGCATTTCCTCTTTCACCACTTCCTGTATCATAAGAGAGAGAGAGCTCAGAGTAACAAAACAATGCAAAAGGTATCGCTGCTTATGACAAGTATCAAAGAGACAGCACATGCCTGTTTCGAATTTTACAGCAGGGATGCTCCATGTAATGAACCGGACTATCTCATTGGATATATATATTTGCTCACTACATATTAATTCTACCTGCTCATTTCCATCCATGTCACTAGAAGCATACAGATGAACTATGATACAGTCAACAACTGCAGGAAGTGGTAATAAGAACACGTCCACAAGCCATGTGCCGCTTGTGGAGTAGCCACACTCCCAGCAGCCATGCATTCAGTGCTAGTGCAGAAGGCAGGCTATATGCATCTAGGTGTACAGGTAGCCCCCAGTTTATGCAGGAGTTGCATTCCAAGGCACCACACACTTTGGTGAAATCACGTATAATTGAAACCCATTTAAAAAGCCCGTTCCGCCCCAGCCCCCTTTTAGTGACATTTCAGTGATGTCTTTATGACATTTCTGGGTACCTTCCAAGTTTGTTGCACATATTGAATGTGCTTAAATGAGGGACTGCCTGTACATGCATATGCCTCTTCCACACAATCATGAACTCTTGAATGGTCAGGGTTCTTGTTTATGTAGAGGAGGCCTGTAGGGCGTAGCTTCAGTTGGGCACTCCCAAACTAGTTTTTGTTCTTCTCTTAAATAATCTTAGCCATTTTCTTTCTTTCTCCCAGATTGCAACATTTGCTTTGACTTGTCAAAACAAAGATAGTAACTTGCAATTAAGTGGACGAGGTGGCACAAGAGAGTGGTTAAATAAACATAGCTTTAAACATTGTCTTCCAGGAATACAACAATTTCACTTTTCACAGTAGATGACTGTATGGTATCCATTGATCCTACCATGCCAGCAAACTCGGAAAGGTATGTATGTTTTCTTATAACCAAAGCAACTCCAGAAGAATAGTGGTATTACTTATCAGTTGTATTTTTTTTTTTTGTATGTAAAGCATAGAGAATATGCAATGAAAGACAGCAAACATTTACTAAGAGTTTTCCCCCAGATCGAATCTTGTCCCAAAATAGCAACAGTCACATGCAATAAGGAAAGTGATTACACTGGAAATACACTGGAAAATGTGGGATAAAAATTGCTTGATACCACGCTGTGTAACCTCACTGCTAACAAATCAAAATGAATGCTCAACCAAGTGCCAATACCATCTCACCTCCCCACAAAGTCTGTGCAACCAAATCAGGACAAATGCTCATTTGTTGTTAACAATTTATCTGTAAGTGACCTAAAACTAATGCAGCTCTAAGGTTCCTTTATTTATTTTTCCCCTTAAAATTATATGCATGATTACAGCATGTGTGGTTAGATTAGATTGGATTATTAGAGCATATATCTGTGGAACAAAATGCTGCAAAAAAACCAGTTAATGTGAAAATGCTTTTTTCCGTCCCACTCAGTTTCCTCTGGAGACTCACATTTCCTAATCCTCCTTCTACTAAGAGAAGCAAACCAAAACATTATTCTGCACACAGACATTTTTGGAGGTGTGTACTCATTAATGCATAGCCCAAGGCTCTTCTTTTCCCAAAGCTCTTTATAATTTTCCCAGGCTTCTTATGATCTGCTCTGGTCGTGTTACTTCCCCCGCTCCCTGCCCCACTGCAGTTGCTTATGCTGCAAGTTTTATTCACCATTTTCTTCCCAGTCTATTCCTTGTGCTCAAACAGGGAATGTGCTGCAGTGATCAATTCATGTTTGTGTGGCTGCATGTGTTGTCGACACTGCTTGAACACAGCCAAGGGCCTGTGACACTCAAGTGGGAAGGTCTTTGTGAAATGTATGTTCTTTTCCCCAATTAAATTTTGAGCCTAACCAGTTCTACGAGCAGCCCTTCTTCCCATGTTTCATGACGCTTGCATCATTTGAAAATGCAGGCTTTAACTTCCCTTTTGTCTCTTGCAGAACGCCATACAAAGTAATACCTGTGACCACTGGGCAACAAACAGGTAAACTTTATTTTGTCCGAAATCAACTCTGGCATGTTTCTCAAGTTTGTAAATCCATATTTAAATGGACTGTTGAATAATATTTCACCTACACAGGATTTAATCCAGAATAAGTTAGGTGCCTTTAAATCAACAGAAGACTTCACTTAAATCTCCTTGGTTTTAGCTCTGCTCATCATATTTTCGCTGTGGGAGCTATGTTTTCATAGTATCAGTCCATAAATCTGCTATAACTTCTAAAGCTCTTTAGTACTGTGGTGGGAAAGGCCCTCAGAACTGGCACACACATAAACAGAAAATCTGGTTGCCAGTGTTTAAATTTTACAGCAGGTACCCATGGAATGAACTTGTGATAAAGCAGTGCCCATAGCACTATTGCAACTCGTAAATGGCACCTAAGTTTTGTTGAAGTTAATGTTTGCAACTAAGGGCATGTCCAGGCTGTTGCTATTCTGTAGATAGTATTCAATCACAAACCAGGAATTCAGATTGCACAGCTGAAGTGGATTTGGTTGTCTTGCACAATGAACCAACTTCCTCCAAAATTCAGGCTTTTCCCAATCAGGAAAGTGAGTGGAAAACAGTGGAAAGTGTGAGATAACAATTGCTCAATGTAATGTGAAAAAAATCAGAACAAGTGCTCAAAAAGTAGCCAACTTTGCATACCCTTCCTGAAAACTTTGCGCAAACAAAACTGGGGAAATAGTCAGTAGACAGGTGATCTGGAAGTGATGAGGCTTGCTGGAGCATTTCTGTTTTGAACCAAGTACAAAAATGCCCAAGTTCAAATGGCAAAAGAAACCACATCCAGTTGCATCATTTGTGAATGGCACACACATATTTAAATGGCTGCGATTTCCATGCAAGAAGCACAGAATTTTCGCCCAATCCTTTGCTCATGGCCAAAACTATTAGTGTTGAGTGCATTAGTAAATGGCCTTTTAAATACTCATGTGCCATTCACAATTCATAGTACCACATTGTAGGGTGTTGTTGCTATTTTTGCCACTTGAACTTGGATGTTGGTCATACATGAGTTCGAAATGTAAAGCGTGGATCAGCCCTTCATACTGAAGGGTGGGTAAAGCAATTATCTGATGATAGTGATGATGATCATTAAAACATTTGAGGGGGGTTTGGTAAGAAAAAGTACCTTGTCCCCAATCCAGAGAAAAATATGAGTGAAGTCCCACCAACTTCAGTGGGACCACCAGAACTAACTTTCTGTGAATAAGGGTCATTATATTTGCTTTTGGGTGTTCAGAGGTATAGACTGCTACCACTTGTGTTTTCAAACTTAAGGGCTGAAAAGGCACACTTCAAGAGAAAATATGAGACTCTGGGGATTTCAGCTGAGAAAGGGAAAGAAACCTGCATGCTGAAGGCTCCTAACAAAATCACAAAAGCTGGCAGGCATGAAGCAAGCTAAGAAAGAAAACAGATGGCAAAGGAGAAGGCCAAAGAGGTAGTGTTTCATAAGCAGAGTTATCATTTCAGAAGCAGTTAAATAGCACCAGGCCTTTCCACAGAACTACACATGTAAGGGGAGAAGACTGAAAATGTTCAATTAAAATGGAGGCAATTCCAATGCAGAAGTACTTCTGGAATGGTTTTTTAAAACAATAATAATAGTTCCAAACAGCAGCAGTGCTATTCTCCATAGTAGTGCCTCGCCATTTATTGAGCCTCTTTTGTTTATTTCTTCTTAGTGCTTTCAATTATTGATTCCTTTATATTTTCATTCATTCTTTCCCATTTCTGGATGGGAGACCACATCTAGTCATGGTGAAGCAAGGGGTTGAGTGGGAAGAGCAGCAGCTGGTGTGGAAAGATCTGTAGGAACAGGCCCGGTTCACCCATGAGGTGGAGTGAAGCTGCCGCCTCAGGCGGTGAAAACCCTTGAGTGCCCTACCCGCCCTGTTGCATCCACTAGCAGAGAAGCAGTGCAGCATTGGTGCTGATTTCCAGCAAGTTCTTGTCAAAATCTCATGGGATATTGTGGGGTACGATGATCTCATGAAATTTCAGTGAGATCTCACTGGAAATTGGTGTGATCTCACTGGAAATCAGTGTCGATTTCTTCACCAGTGGCACTTCCCATTTCTCCTCAAGAGGCAAAACAGGACACGCTGCTGCTGCTTAGGAAACAGCACCTAACAAAAAAAAACCTTGAACTGAAACAAGAATAAATGGCTGTACCTTTTTTGTTCCCTCATGGGATATGAGGTAAGAGATGGCAGAGACTGAAGTATTCATCACTGCTTCTCTGTAGAGCATTAGCTTCCTATCACATTGCCAGCGCATGTCATAGTCTCTTCATCTTACCTGGAAGCATCCTTGTCTGCAGCTATCAGCTGTCATGTCTGTGCCCTTCCATTGAGCATGCAAAGTTATCAAATAATTGACAGAAAACAAAGACGACAACAGTTTATCTCCAGGGACCTCAATAGGAATAAGAATGTTGGATCGGTAGAGATTTATACAGCTGTTCTGTTAGGAGGCTTGTGTAAGACACTGGGAACATGGCTCTTGATAGATGAGCCAATTTATGGTGTTTACGGAGCTTCAAGGGAACCCCGCAGAGTTTGTTTAAAAATTAAAGATATGCCCTATTGCTCTTGTGCCAGTTTTGCGATCTGACACCAAGATTAAAGTGTCTAATTATGTCAAGACATGACACATTTGGATTAAGCAAGAATGTTTTGCTGGCAATTCCAACTCCATACAGAACACATCTCTCTCTCTTGTATTGACTCACAAGGCTTAAGATTTATCACAACAGTACTGGAGCTGGGGGTGGGAGGACTGTATACAACACTTCCATTGGCCTGGCTCCTGATTGCTCTTTTGAGTAAGGCTTTTTGAATCTCAACCCAGCCACGTGAATTATTCCCAGGGAGTGGTAAAAATGAAAACCAGAAGTCAAGGGTAGGGCATTAGTGGTATGGAGTGTTGTTTTGTGTGCTTGGTCTACTGCCCAGTTGTATCTGTCAGGTGATCATGCCAAAGTTCATTCACAATCACTGCATCTGTAATATGAATTTGTCCAGCTGGTCATGCTTTGTCACAGGTCAAGCATAATTTGCCCGAGTAGTTATTATTTGACCAGGCTGCTTTGCAGATATATGCACAAACGTCCTTGCTTTTGCCCCTTAATCTTGATGATGACTGTGAATCTATGCAAAATACTAAGGCAGTTGCGCACATATATTTATTCGTTAGTGTTAACTCTTTAACCTTTAGTGAAACTCTCATAGACAGCTGTGTGACCAACAGTGGCGTAGCGTGGGGGTGCAGGGGGAGCCGGCCGCACCAGGTGCAACATCTGGGGGTTAGGGTTAGGGGCACAAATCCACGGGTTAGGGGGTGCAAATTACTTGCCTTGCCCCGGGTGCTGACAACCCACGCTACGCCACTGGTGGCCAAACTGTGTCGCCAAACTAAGAGGCCATTTGGTGATTAACATCTCCATATGAGCCAATTTCCCAGTCGTTTCCTGCAAAATTGAAATCAAAATCTGGATCAAAAACCTTCATGTGTGTTTTGTGTAAAGTGCGGATGTTTATATTAACAAGTGGCTCTCTTCAGGAAAGGGTGTTTTGGTCATGCTGTGACCTGCAGAGTGTCATCTAGTAGCAAAATGGAAATGGGCCTTATCTGTGGTGGTACCTACTTTTGGAATGCTCTCCCCACCTGGTTAATTGGAAGGCATCAACTGTAGTGTGTTTTGGATGCTTGCTTAGTTTATAGATCATTAATTCTCAGTAATTTGATATTGTGGATATTTGTGGCTATATTTTGTTTTAATGTATGTTTTAGACCAGGGATGTCCAGCAGGTTGATTGTGATCTACTGATAGATCCCTGGGAGGTTTTGGTAGATCACAGTCGATTGCTGGGTCCCTTTCCTTAGCCCTGCCCCCTTGCCCCATCCTCCATTGCTGCACGATCTGCAGAACAGAAGACAAAGTTTACTCAGTGAGGCTGTTTGTTTCCACAGCAATTTCCCCCAAAACCCTCAAAAAGCAGGGCTCCTCCCTAAAAAAAGCTCAACAACTTTGACCTGAACCCCCCAAAAACAAGGGTAGATCACTGTCAGTTTTTAATTCTGTAGGTCTCTTGGGAGTTGGCCACCCCTGTTTTAGACTTGCATGAAAAGAAGAGCTTGCTGGGTGAGGCCAATGGCCCATCTAGTCTAGAATCCTGTTCTAGACTATTGTAAACTGCTTCAGAATTTGTAAGCGGTCTAGAAATTAATTATTTTAAATCATCAAATGTGCATGCATGCAGCATGCATGTGCCATCATCATATGCTGGGAGAGTTTCTCAGGAAACAAATGAGCTTTTCTCCATATTCTGCAAGACAGTTAGTAAATGAAAATTCAATTCCGAATCAAGTCAAGACAAATTTGTGTTCTATAGAAGAAGCCTTTTCAACAGGGACTAGTTTTTTTCACTTCTGTCAAAAATCCCATCTCCCACAGGACTCTTTAAAGGTGGAAAAAAATGTCCTCCTTTACAACTGCTTACCCCGAGTGCAAGCCATTGATTCCACACCATCCACACAGGGTGGATAACATAAGAAGCAGGGAGACAGGTTTGCCCATGAGTCATACTTCTTTCTCTTGTATTCTTGAACAGTGCAGTTCTGCACAGTCCCTTAATCAGACCAGCTGCAGCTACAGTCTGTTCCCTACAAAACTATTCCAAGTGGTTCTTTGCAAAGGTAGCTGTGAAAGACCTTCAAGAGCATTTGAGGTATGTGCCGCTTCATTACAATGCATGTAAAATGAAAACCTGCATAGAACTATACTATACAGGAAAATAGGAAGGTGCCTTATGACAGACCAGGTTGTTTGTCCATTCTTGCCTGTTTTCCAGGGTCTGTCCCATCGCAAGCTAGCTGATCCTTTTAACCGGAGAATCTGGGGGTTAAACCCAAGACCTTCTGCATACAAAGCATGTGCTCTACCCCTGAACTTTCCTCCCTAATTCATATTCATTGTAGCATTAAGCAGATTGTTCAGTCAGTTCAAGCACCTCTGCTTGCCCTGCAGAACAATCTCCCCTCCCTTCTCCTCCCACCCCCCATGCACTGCTCTGATGGTTATCCTGACAAAGACCCTGAGCAAATTTGGTGCAGATGGGGAGGGGGAGAACTCTGTTGTGCTAGCAAGAGTCCTTGCACTATTGAAACGGGATAGAATCTGACCCACACCATTCTGCACTGTCTGTTGAACTTTCTGGAGCACATCTTTATTATGAGCAGTGTTTCTGTTTGCAGAATTAGCATACATCTGTTTGCTGGCCGAATCTGAAGGCTAACGTAAGTTGGCCTTTGAGAGAGGGAGGTCAGAGAATATGCTTTGTTCCCACACTGCAGGTGTTGCATCCATAGCATGGGCCCCTGCTGAATGTTATGCACTCATTCTGGGAAGAGCTCCCATTGACGTCAGACTAGAGAGACCTTGCTGAGAGTACGACATGCACAATAGGGAGTGACTGTGCAAAAGACACCCACACTGGAAATTCTGGGTTTTCCTTTGCAGCTGTAACCTATTAGCAGGCAGTCCTGCAAATCACCCAAATTTCACTCAAGAATATTGCATAGTGGTGGGGGTGGGGTTGCATTTGCAAAAAGAAAAGAAGAAGCTTTTGAAAATATTCCTTGCATACATCTAAGATCTTTTGGAGAAAACAAACTGTACAACTGTGGTCCATAAAAGTGGTGAAATAAATTTTAGGTGCACCATCAAAGTGAGCTGAAATAGGAACATTTTAACTGTAAGTCATCTAAAATTTTACTTTGTTTGTTTGTTTGTTTGTTTGTTTGTTTGTTTATAAAAACATTATTTATCTGCTAAGTCATAAGATGTATCCAAGTGGTTTACAAAGTGTAAAAAGTTGAAAAACCAATTTAAAAGTGAAAAATCATTTTGGGGGGATGAACTCAACACTAAACTGCCTGCACAGATCTGGCACAACAGAAAACTTTCCAGCAGGTATTTAAAAGTTGGCACAGAAGGCCTTCTTATCCTTCTTTTGAGGACGGATGATGATGATTGTCTCTAATTCTTACCCGCACTTCACTGTAAGTTACAGCAGTGGTCTGATAGATCACAGTACTGACCTGGGGCTCCTTTCTGTAACAAAATATTTCTGTACTGCATGACATACATGCACAAGAAGTCCTAACAGCATCACTCCTTGTCCTCCAGAGCAGAGCTTTGAACACTATCTTTGCTGGTCATAAATATTTACTGAACTCTGGGGTTATAAAAACATCCATCTTCCGCCTTACTGGGCTACAGATGGTGATGATACCAACTACTCAGGACTATATGCTGGAAAATTACTGCCGGCTGCCAGTGGATTGTTGCAGTATGAACTCTCACAGACTGTTGCAAAGAAGAGGAATTTTCCCATAACAATTTCTGCCACAGTCTTGAGCAAGTGCGCCTTAGTTTCATCCAAACCGCATTACTGCAATGCACTGCATGTAGTGCTGTCATATTGGAGAAGTGTCCAGAAACCTCAGCAGCTTCAGAACATGGCAGGCAGAAGTCTTGGACTACCCTTTTTGCAGCAGCTTAATGGACCTCCTGCCTATTTCCAGGTTCAATTCAAAGTCCTGGTTATGATCTTTAAAGCCTTGGGCACCATCTCTCAACTAAGCATGGCCATTCATTAAGCTCAACAGGGGGTGCTCTCTGCGTGCTCTGCCAACATCTCCCAAGGCCTTCTGGCGGTTCCCTCCCTGCAAGAAGTGAGGTTACAGGGAACCAGGCAGAGGGCCATCTCGGTAGTGGCATCTTCCCTGTGGAATGCCCTCCCATCAGATGCCAAGGAAATAAACAGCTATCTGACTTTTAGAAGACATCCGAAGGCAGCCCTGTTTAGGGAGGTTTTTAATGTTTGATGTTTTATTATGCTTTTAATATTCTGTTGGGAGTCGCCCAATGGGCAGGGTATAAATAAATTATCATCATCATCATCTGAGGGATGAGTGGCTGGAGTGTAAGACAGGGCCTTTTCCGTGGTTGCACCACTCAGGGTTTGTTCAGAATGCTAATTGTCAAGGGAGGGATTTTTTTTCAAGACTGCAGGTAGAAAGGGAAGATTGAAACCTCACCTCACCTGCATGCTGTGCTCTGATGATTATTACACACACACACACAGAGAGAGAGAGAGAGAGAGAGAGAGAGAGAGAGAGAGAGCCCTCTGATAATTTGTTTTTAAAAAGAAGAAAACCAGAATATGATTGCTTATCATGTCATTATGTAATATGTAGTTAGGCCTTCTTTCAGACTCCTCTGAGAAGTGCTCTCCATTTGAATTGCCTGCCAAGTAGGAAGCAGGAGCAAATCTCCCACACATTGTTTCCTGTCTATGGACAGTCTGCTTGCCTCAGCAATGATACATACTATGGTAATTTTAGAACTTGGACCGATGGCACTTCCAGATGACATGCTGATTGCACATTCATCCTGATTTGTTTGCAGGAAGGTTAGACCACCTTGGCTGTTTAAGGAGCATCCATTTGGAACCCTTTGCCAGAGAGGTTAGATGACGTTATGTCAAAGCATGTGTTACCCGGCCCTTTCCAGTGCATTTCTCCATCCCTTTTCTCATCACAAAATAATCCAATCTTCTGCATGTACTATGTCTGAGCACCTTGAGCTCCTTGCAGGGAAGGTGGGATATAAATTAAATTTCAAAAGTAAGTGAGTTTGTCATATAACTCCTCCCAGTCACTTGTAGTTGCACAACCTGAATTTGTCAGTATGTGATTGAATTTCACTTTAAAAAAACCCAAACAGCAGTCTATATTGTGTTCTTAATGGTCAGGGTGAGGGATTTAGTCAACCACCTGTGTTACTTCATATAATAACTGCCCTTTTGTTTTATTTTATGGAGCACCTTTGCTGCTGCGAAGGAACCTGTCTGTGCCCTAAGGCAAGCATCAGAGGCCTGCACTTTAAGTATTCACTGAGACAAGTCAGATTGGGGAGTGCTAGAGCAGGCATAGGCAAACTCGGCCCTCCAGATGTTTTGGGACTACAATTCCCATCATCCCTGACCACTGGTTCTGCTAGCTAGGGATCATGGGAGTTGTAGGCCAAAAACATCTGGAGGGCCGAGTTTGCCTATGCCTGTGCTAGAGACAGGGCCTTTTAAGTGGTGGCTCCTATTTTCAGTAGTGTCCCCATCCATTGTGATGTGTGCTTGGCTCCATCCCTTGGAGATCCGTTTCTTTGGGGCTGTCTTTGAGCAGTTTTATTAATCATGCTTCTTGCTTATACATGATTCTTTTTTAAGTTTTACAGTTTTATTCTATTGGCTTGGACTTGATAGCAATTTTTATGCAGGCTGAAGAGTGTTTTAGAGGGTGTGTTAAGCAACTTACTGTTCCTGATCTTTCTCTTTTTGTGATAAGTTTTATTTTTGTTATTTCAGTGGCATTTGTGATTTATTGTATCGTATCTGAAAGCCACCTTGAAGAGACCTAATGTCGACAAAGAAACAAAGAATTATATTTGGTCATGCTTCTTTGGAAAAATCAAAGTGCACTTCCCAGCTATATTTATATGTGGGCACGGGGGGGGGGGGATACATAGTGATCTAGCTCATTAAGGTTGCCAACTCTTTTTCTGGCAGGGTTCCTGTGCCTTTTAACAGGCGTAGGAAAAGAAGTAGAAATTCAGGTGGCAAAGCTTACCTCAGGCTGCACCTGCTGAATTTCCACTTCTTACATAGCTGTAAGTTGGCAACCTTAATGAGCGAGATCACGACCTCACTCCCTTCTTTGGGAAATACAGTGGTACCTTGGGTTAAGAACTTAATTCGTTCCGGAGGTCCAGTCTTAACCTGAAACTGTTCTTAACCTGAAGCACCACTTTAGCTAATGGGGCCTCCCGCTGCTGCTGCGCCGCCGAAGCACGATTTCTGTTCTCATCCTGAAGCAAAGTTCTTAACCCGAGGCAATATTTCTGGGTTAGCAGAGTCTGTAACCTGAAGCGTATGTAACTTGAAGTGTACAACTTGAGAAGCTTGAGAGTAATGCCAATAAAAATTGTAGAGCATTCTGCAAATAAAAAAAGGATATTTTTAAATAAGTAGCTGCAATCATTGGAAGATTGTTCCCATTTCACAGATAGTGATATGAGGTCTAGAAATTGAGTAAACAGTTACTGTTGATGCAAGGGAAATGGACCTTTGTCTCTTTAAGACAAGAGGAACTGCTAGTCATATATCTTTACTGTGTTGTGGGGTTATAAAAGCATACGTCTTCGTTCTTTTATTACATCTATAAACATCAGGCTGCAGTTGACTGTTCCCTGGATTAGAATGTCCTAGCGCTTTAAGTGAGTTTTGACAGCGAGAGGGAGGGAATGTAGTACTTCTAGGGGTGGGTTTTCCCCCTTTCTTTTCTTTTTTTTTAAGTGGATTCTTTTTATAGGACCTTGTCACTTTCTTGTAAGCTTCAGCCGCTGCAAAAGTTCTGTGAGAGGCAATGAAACCAGGATATACCGGGTTCAGAGTTTGTTCTTCTTTGGCCTGTGTATAACATTCTGCTGTTTGTGAACGGTAAGCAGAAAGAAAAGTTTCGTGGTTTTGTTGAACACATTATTTATTTGAGTTCAGCCATTTGATTTCCAGCAGAAGTTTAAGCTGCTTTTTTTAAAAAAAGTGAAAGCTATTTACTTATCTAGAACCAGTCTTTCTGTTTACTGTTCTGCTTGCTGCATTTTAGAATTGCTTAACAAAAATGAAACAAAGTGGAACAATGAGGGTGTTGTGTTTTAGTTGTATTTGGATCTACTTTGATTTAGTGCTTTTGAAGCTTTGCTGGATTATTCCAATTCTGAGGTAAAATAAAATATTTGCTAAAATAAAATATTTGCAAAAAGTAGGGGTGGGGGAAAGAGTGATATATCTTATTATGTACATCAGGACAACGAGAGAAGGCATGCCTTAATGAGAGTTGTAGCCAACTGGAATATTTTTTTAAATATTAGAATGCAATAATTCATCAGATATATGATCATTCAACTGTGTATTAATCTCATGAATATCTTCTTACTCTCCCCCCCCCCATTAAGACTAGAGAGAACAAATGCAGGAAATTGCTACTTTAATTTCATCCTTGCGTTATGATCTGGGCTTAGTAGCATTCAAAATATGGTTGAGTTTTACTTGAGCTGTTAATTTTGCTCTTACATAGAACACTGCAATCTGAACTTTTAATATTTAAAACCAAATTAAAATAAGTAATTTTGTATTGCACATCACATTTTCTAAAATAAGCAGCTGCAATAAGCTATAGCAGCAGTTCCCAAACTTTTTGAGTCGTAGAGCACTTTTTGGAAGAGAAATTCGCCATAGAGCACTATCGTCGTCCTTATGCCAAAGGCACATATTTATTTAATTTTCTTTCCAATTTCTTCATAGAGCACTTGGAGATGCTTTGCAGAGCACCAAGTGCTCCACGCAACGCAATTTGGAAACTGCTGATCTATTGTCTTTGGTTTATATTAGAAAGATATATTATATACCTCTGATTACCATATCCTGGAGGCATGAAGCTTTCCAGAGTTGGCTACTGTTAGAGATACAATCTTGCTCTGATTCAGCATAAACATTTCTTCCTTTAAAAATATCTGTGGTCTGTGCATGATTTTGAAGCGCTTTCTGGTGGTACATCTCTTCCAAGACCAACTTACATTGCCTTCCATGCAGTCAGAAATTATTGTACAAATGCAACCCTGTTCCTAGTTTAGGAAAGTCTGCGTCTCTGAAATAGCAACTAATGGGGGGGGTATTGATTCTAATAGATACATGCACATGAAAATGTTGTATCAGAATGTATCCTCCATATCCATTTCCTCAAAGTGTCTGGCAAACCCCTCGTGGCCAGCCATGATGTGCTCCAGGAATCTGACCCAAGTGCAGGGTAGCTAATCCACAAGGGTAACTAGACCATAAGGAACGACTCTGCTGGCTGACTCCTCAGGGATGTGATGGATGCAGCAAAGTATGACTTCGTTGCTGACCTCACTGCTGCGCAGTGGGCACAATTATGTATCCTATTATGTGTTGGATCAGCTTCATAGCAAGGTTTCAACCTTCATCCATCCCACTCCTTCAACCGCTCCTCAAAATACCAAGGAGAATTGCAATCTCCATGGTCAATTATGTCAGTGGCCCTAGGAATCTCACTGTTCCACAGTGAAATAGAAGCACCAAGAGGATCACTTGGTCAAGCCACTGTAATGTCCCCCAGAGCCATCAGAAATCCATTAGAATTTATCATCCTCCAAGAGCGGACCACCCCAAGCGGTCCCTTTCTCCTGCAGGATGCAAGACCAAACTTTACCAGGAAGTGGTCTGACCCATGACAATAGCCCTCCTGTCTCCAGACCACCACCCTTCCCATTTGGAGCAAAGGGCAAATCAAGGCTGTCCCTTGCTCCGTCCTATAGGGCACATTACAGAGCAAGATTGCACTGTGTTATAAGAAAAACCTGCTCCTTTTCCCTTATGGGGTACCCAAGAGCCCATATAGAGTCCTTATGTAGGTTCTCTATTGGTAGGAGAAAACAACAGAGGCCAACCAGAGAATATGGAGAAGCAAAGCAGCTAGTAAGCCTGTTCTTTATTAAACTGTTGCAACAGGGTGCATGCTCCCCCCCCCCCCACGCAGGAGGAAGGAGGAACCCAGAACCATGGTGTGCAAGACCTTATATAGACTTTTGAAATTACCACCCTGTAGCTCAAGTAGCTTAAGACTACCCCCTAATACATCAGACATACATCACAGAAGAGGCGGTCTACAGCAGAATCCTGTCTGGCAGGAAACCAGTTAATGGGTTTACCTCAGTAGTGTCCACACTTTTTGCAAAGAGGGCCAGATTTGATGAAGTGAAGGGCCGTGAGGGCCGACCAGAGGGCCAACCAAAGTTGTTAACCTTTTTTTAGGATTGAAGTTGTTGAGGGTTTTTTTAGGATTTTACCCCAGGAAATAAACTGCCACAGGGGCTGGATTAAACTGACCGGTGAGCCAAATTAGGCCTGGTTTACCCGGACAACCTGGCCATTCTTTTGTGATGATAAATACTTAATTCCTGAGTCCAGGTCACAGGCTTACCCTATTCATACACAAATGTGCCCTTAAGGCGGGATTTGTGAGCGCAGAGACAATGGGAAGGCTTTTCCCATTTCCTTCCAAACTGCAGCGTAATATTTGAGGTCACTGAAAGAGTCAAAATGGCTTTAGGACTGTTTTCCTGTACTGCTTCAGGCATGTGGTTTATATATTTATGTATGTGTTTGCCTGGCACATTTATGAACATTTATTTTATATCTTAGACCTTATAATTCTCATAACAACTGCAAGACCAGAAAGGAGAAAGCAAGCAACTGTAATATTTTAAAATCATAATATTTATTATTAATAATAATCATTATTTATAAAGGACCTCAAAAGCTAGGTGCTGTCTGATGATTGAGTTAAAAAGAAGAAATCCTACCTGCAGTCTTGCAGTCAAAGATAATATAGGTATACAATGGGGAACTAAATTTTGCAGGCTTTGCAAATGCGGTGAGGAAAATTGAGGGAGAATAAGCGTTTGAAACGTGAATAAAAGCACTTCAAACCAAAACAGTACAAGCTTTTTCTATGGCATGGTAATAGATCTAACAGATAACTTTCAGACCACAGGTATTGGAAACAAAACACCAGCACTCTAGCTTTCAGGACTGCTAAACACAACTGAGAGAACCTGAGTATCAGCACACCTTTGTTTCCTAATCCCCTGCGGTAGACAAAGTGGCTGAGAGAGCTGGATGCAATGAGCAAGGAACAGCAAAAGGAATATACTGATAGGAGTTTATGGTTGCTAGACCTTTCCCTGGATTCAGTAAGTTTAATAATTTAATAAAAGTTTAGGGTGTTAAAATGTGTGCCAGACCACTGTAAACCCTGGATCTAACAAGTGTTAAAAGCTAATTAAGACAGCCAGAGATTACAGAAGAGAGCTGGGAGCAATGTGAGTTGGAAGCTGAGAATAGGGCGTAATGGGACAGAGAAGCAAAACAACAAGCAGGAGAGTCGGAGCAACGTTTGAGAGAAATGTTCAATGTCCCTTTGAATCCAAGGCTGTGGCTACAGGAGAAACAAGACCCTTTGGGAGTGTTAATGCTATGAATCCCTCAATCGTAGGCTCAGGTTGTATATATTCGTAAATAACCCCAAGATCATAAAGATGCCACACAGTCTCTGCTGTGCCTCATTCCAAAGGCAAACACAAACCCTGGGTAAGTGCCCGGAACTCCTGGGCTTTCGCAGTGCTCAGAGATTGGTTTTGACATGCAACAATACAGAGCTCTCATTGAAGAAACATGCATGAACACTTTTGCTCCTGAGGCCTTATTAGGTCTTTTTACTTTTTAAATATGATTGTTACACAGTTAGGCTTTTGTGTACCTCTTTTGCAAATGCAAAGTTTTTTTTCCATTACTTCCCCCCAAAAAACTGTGCAGGGAGAACTTAGGGTCAGTAGGCCAGGGCTGCCACAGCAGGGAGAAGTGACCTGCTTTGGGGCACTGTGATGGGGAGATAGATGGAGGGAGAAAATAGTGGCTGAGATTTGCAGCAAGATTTTATTATTATTATTATTCATGTGTTGGCACTATAAGGGACCAGAGGGCACTATTTGGGACCATTTGGGGCAGCATCATCTTGGAGCACTCGAAGGCTGCAGTAAATAATAATAATAATAATAATAATAATAATAATAATAATAATAATAATTTTAAAGCTGAAACATTTTCATACGACCCGTTTTCAGAAAAACTTTCCATGTGTTTTGGTACATTCATGAGCCCAATCTGCAGTATAGGTAACCTGACCCTCTGTTTCAGCACCACAAAAAGCACTGTATTTCAAATGATGTTGCCCTAAACTTTGTTAAACAGCAACTTAGCCCAAGTCTGATCAGTCCTGATGAGAAACAGCAATGTAATTTACATATTAATCCTCTAAGGATAAAGCAAATGTTGAGGGTGACTTGTACCCCTTGGAACCCTTAAATTTCATTTAAACAGGCGCTCGCTGTTAGTTTGTCTGAAGCAAGGTAATATCATTGTCTTGATAAATCAGTGCAGTACCACTGCTGGCTCATGTTCAGTTATCATCTGTAATAATCTCCAGATCATTCTCTAAAGTGCTGTTGCTTGGTTGCCATACGTTTGATGTGTTGGCATTATAAGTTTCCTTTACCTTGGCACGAAAATGGCATCAAAGTAAGTGTCAGACAAGTTTCTTTGCAGAGAGCACTCCATGGGCAGGGTGCCACAATCAAGGAGGTTTATTTCCTGTTAGCCATCTGTTGTACTTCAAACTGGTGCTGCATTAGAAATCCCTCCCGCTTTTTGTTATTTAACATTCTCCAAAAAATATTCAAAACTGCATTAAGAAAGTATCAGAAAGAAGGTTCTGGTGAAATCATCCTGGGTGGGAGGTATGGTTTTGTTGTGCTTGCCGTACTTTCAGGGTTGCCAAGGGTTTTTTGTGAGGACCCCTTCTTTCATTCTATAAAGCATCTCTCCAGGGGTCTGAGTACCTGGGTATTTCCTGAAACCCCCATGACAGCCTCATCCTGGCTCTCCTATAAGCATGGGAAGGTGGTGAGGCTACTTACTGTGCATCTGACTCCTCATTGTTTTTCGAGTGAAGTCTTTTTCCTTTAAGGGTTGAAAGATATATTTTAAAGATAAAAGGAAGAGCATCCCTTAAAGGCAAAATCTATGAGTGCAGGAATCTCAGGTACTCAGGCCAGCTGCACCAGCCGCCCATGCTCCAATGTATGTGGTGGGGGAAACATCGTCCAGTACCTTCTGCCATGGTTTTTTTTTTTCAAATCAGGAAGTACAAGAAGTTGGGGAAGCCGCTGAACACTGGGAAAATGTTTAATAGAAAGTTCTGTTCTCAACCACTTCACAATGGACCCTGCACTGACCAAAATTGTAAAGCAATTCTAAAGTCTCCTGATTATGGAAACAGAGAAATGGAAGCCTCTTTTTTTGTAGGGAAAGGCATTTTTGAGAAATCAGATGACATGTTTTGGCACACCACTAATTCAAACAGTGGAGGTACTCAGAGAAGAGCTCTGCTGAAGACCTTTGAGTACAGGTAGCGGGTAATATTCAACACTAATCCTTCTCAGAGGAGGCCTGTTGAAATTAAGAAACAGGACTGAGGTTCATTCATTTCAGTGGGTCTACTCTGCATAGGACTTGGTCGAATACAAACCAGATGATTGTTCGGGGACCCTGCAGTTACTTTCTAAAATGCCCTCATAGCATGGTGATATAGTACCTTCTCTTTTACCCATAAGCAATTCACAAAGTGGTTTAAAGTTCGTAACCAGGTCCTGTTTATTGAACTTGCATTCCAATTTGTTTGAACAAAGCTTGTACAAGGGACACACTGTATCTATTGTTTACTGAGCATCCATGCTGATTTGTGTGCACGAAGGTTATACAACTTCCCATAAATTAATTGTTATTCCACACTTTCTAGTGTATTTTCACATCACTTTCCGTACTTCAAAAGTCATTTTTTAAAAAAGTAGTTTTTGTGCATAAGAGTTCCAGACCACTTTAATCTTCTCTAATTGCCCAAATCTAAATTTGCCAACGTGCAGCTGATCCCCTCCTGCAATACAGTAACAGTTTGGAGGCGGTCCAGGAATTTGTCAGGTTTTAATATCGTTGTAAATTTTGATTTGTTAGCTGCTTTGAGGTTCTTTGGAAAATTTGGTGGCATTATGCGTCCATGAAATGAATGAAGTGCAGACATAATATGGCCATACTTTACATTCATCTAATTCAGCCTCACAGCAATAATTTGAAGTAGGCTGTTGTTGTTTTCATTTTATAGAACAACACAATGATGCCAGGAGAAAATTGACTTTACCAGATTCAACCATCATATACATAGTACCATAATTTGAACCCATGTCCCAATCCAATATAGTATTCACAGAACCCTGTGTGCATTTCTTTTTTCTGCTAAACTAGTTTTCTTATCTTGACAAATAACTGGTAGGTGTAGCAGATTTTGTTCCCACTCTGCCTAAATACCGTTATTCCTACAGGTGCTTACATATGCATTGCAGTGAGAGAGAGAGAGAGAATAATTTGAGGAACTTTATGCATTTTTCTTCTCTTTCCTTCCTCCTTTCACCCTTTTTAAAAATCTAAGCATGTGTAACTATTAATGAATAAGGCCATGTATTCACTTGAGAATGGAAAGTGTATTTCACTGACTATCAAACTGCAGTGCTTAAAAGCACATTACGAGGGTGTTTTTGAATGGAAAAGCATATTGGAAATTGCTGTTACTTTCTGAAATGCCCTCATCGCATGCTGGTAGAGCACCTCCTCTTTTACCTATAAGCCATTTATATTTGGTTAATCAGAGGTTTGGATAAGCTTGAGTGCTGCCGTATAGAGAGGTTTGGGGGAATATACAGTATGCTGAATTCAGATTAACTGGAAGATTGGCATAATAAAGGTTTGCTGATTGTGCTTTAATGTAGCTGTTTCTTTTAGGGGTAAAAAGAAAGGCAAATGAATTTCGCACTCCCCAAGAATACCTTCAATATTCATGTCAGGACTGCCGCTAGGTCCCAGCTCACAGAGGACCAACGCCCAGTGGATATTATATACAAAAGTCTTTATTGAAGTTTAGTTTCCATTTCCAAGCTCTGGGCGCGCAGGCCCACGTCTTAACGCTAGACCGGCTAAGTCCCCTCTGACTCACTGCTCCACCCACACCAGTTTAAGATTCTAGCCCGGCTCCACCTCTTGCGCTGCTCTTTCCTGCGTTGGGTCCTTCTGCCCTCTGGGGTTCCCTCCTTCCTGGACTCCTCTGACGCGGAGCCTCCTGAGTCTTGCCCCTCCCTCCGGCGGGCTTTAGGACCTGGCTCCCTTCCCGGGCTCCCCGCTGTGCCGCGCTCCTGTACATTTGAACTTGGCGCGCGCGCCCAGCCGGTGACTTTCCTTCTGACCATTTCCCCGCTTCCTGATGTGGGTGTTGCCAAACCTGACTCCTCTCCTCCCTCTGGTGGTGAGGACACTGGTCCCGACTCCTGGGACTCCCCCTCCCCACTGCGCTCTGGTGGAGACGCTGGCCCTGATCTCCAGCTGCTGTTCAGAGACTCCCCGCTGGCCCCTCCCTCTTGAGGTTTCTCCCTTGGAATCTCCCTTGCTCTGGCCACCGGCGCTCCCTTCTGTGAGTCCTCCGATTCGCTAGAGAGGCTTGTGGAATAACTCTGGCCACTGTCACTGCCTGCGCCCCCCTCGTACTCCTCCTTCTCACTCTCCATTTGCTCCCCCTCCTGTGTCTCTCCTTCTGAACCCCTGACAATTCATATATGGAGTAAGGGGTTTTCCCCCGAAGGTGACTATTATGAGTCTAAAAATAACACCTTTGGTTACATTGTTGAGAATGTCATTTATAAAGGCTATCCATCTTCACAATTCAGAGCACAATTTAGGCTGCAATCCTATACCTACTTACCTGGGATACTAGACTGACAACGGCAACTTTTTGCAAGTATTGATTGGACGAGGATAGCCAAGCTTATTTTCTTTGCTAAATATGCCATTTTAAAAAAATTCTGTCAGTGTGGAAGCTGAAATAGGTCTGCTATCCTCCATCTTACATTCATTAGTCTCCCATTACTTTATATTTTTAATAGAAAAAGAGGAACTGTTCCAGAATTTGCTGGCGCAGGTGATCGAGCAATTCTCCAGGTAATATTTTTATGCAATAGTTTTAGTGTAATTATATTTCTCCTTGCATTCATTTCAACACTGCAGTCCCTAAACAGTTTGCTTTGAGATAAATGCGCCAGCTTTTCTCTCATTGTTCTGCATAGTGAATATGGTATGCCTGAGTCATTTAAAAGTTTATACAGGCTAGTCAAGCAGAGAAAGATGAATTAATTGAAGGCTGCAATCCAGAACCCAATGGGATTTTCCAGTGACTAAACATGCAATGAATTCACTGGACTCCCCCCCCCCTCCATCTTGTAACTGAAAGGAAATAGAATTCATCTATGCTGCATTTTGTAAGAGGGATGCAAAATCCCTAGCATTGTTCTAACTAAATCAGAGTGTTCAACTCCTTAGCTCCTTAATAAACCACTTACATGATTGCAAAATAAAATACTGTAAAGCAACATAAATGAAGCCACAGAGAAAATATAATCAATGCTGCTGGAATAAAGATCAGGTTATTATTATATTAAGAAAGGAAACATTAATTTACACATACAGACTCTTTAGAAATGTAAAGATAGACACACCAGCCCACACACCCTGTGTGTGAAATCCAGGGAAAACAGAGCTTCTAAAATGGAGGTCAGCTACCGCATTTATTTCATGAAGGGAAGCTTTACATCCCATTAAAGTAAGCAACTCCACATAGATAAAGATTCCGCTTTATGGCGATAGCTTGTTAGCACAGTGGGAATTCTGCTATTTGTATATTGGAATAATTTTGCCTGTAGCTGATGACTAGACCAAAGCAACAACTTATTAATGGGGCATCTGCACTTATTGGGTTTAAAAAAATAATAATGTATAATTAAATGGATTCAAAGTCTGAGTTTTATATTAATATTTTCCCCATCAACAGAATTCAGGTTTGTTATAAAGTCACTTAATTGTACAGCTATCAAAGAAGTGCATGCATTCCTGTTTAATTTTTTCTCTCCCTCCAGGGTATTTAAAATTGATGAACTGAAAACCGACGTAGATAATCACTTGGCAATGCTGGAGAAAAGAGTTGAACGTGCGTATTTTTATTTTTTTAAAAAAATAGGCAATTGAAACCTGGAATTAATTTTGTGTCAGTTTGAGACGGTGCTGAGCCCCAGAGGTACAGATATATCTCATTAGGACCATTCCTCCTGCCTTTTATCTTATGTGAGGTACAAAACTATACTGAAGAGGGAAGGGGTGAATCTACAAAATATAGAATTACTCGTTAAATTTAAAGTCTCAATTTACATTTTGCATCTTTCTGTTACAAGGAATATCTGGAAAGAATTATATAGAGACCCACCTCCTGTAATTGCACCCAGTTTGTAAATCAATCCAATCCATTCAACTGGAAAGACTCAAATCCCCAGACCAGGTTTAGGCTCCTGTGCATGCTTGACAAATGTAGCAATCTACAACACCCATACATCCTTATGCCTCCTCTACTTTCTTCTTCCTACTTTTTTTTGGGGGGGGGTGATGCTTTCAGGCTTCATTCTCATGCTGCTGCTCTCCCAGATATAAAAAGGGGAATGGGAGCTGTGCTCCTAAGACTGCCCATTTGCAGCACAAAAATGCATTTTGCTCAGTTCAGAATTGTCCATGCTTCTCCTCAACATACTGCTTTCAGTCCAGATTGATTCTCTACATCCTGCCACCCAGAAGGTTTACTTGATGCACATTTGAAAATCCTCCCTTTCATTAGGCTATTCAGAAGGAAGTGGTGATTACAACATTGTTGAGCAGGTGTTATTATTGTACAGGCTGCTTTTGATCTAGATTTATTCTAGAACCTGCCATCCACAATGGCATGTGGATGTTTGAATACGTGTTTGAAAACCCTTCCCTTGGTTAGGTTACCCTCATCGTTTCCTCCCTGCACTTTCCCCCAGATGAATGCATAAGGAGCTGGTGGTTGCCATCTTGGCATACACTCAACCATAATGCCATTGGTCAAGTGTGAATACACACAAACACCCCTATTGCTGGGACTTCTTACAACTGTTTTCACCTGTTGTTAACTGGGCACACTGTGGGGCAATAATGTAGATCCAATCTGTAATGACCTTTTCTTTTTGGAATGAAACCAGTTTCTCAAGAAGCACTTCTCAGGGCAAAATAAAAAAATGCAGTAGATCAAGATTGATGGCTTTTGGCAAAGATATAATTCTCCTGACTCCTGCATGCTTTTATAGGCTGGCTACTTTCTGAAGCCTTCCCCCCAACCCCACCCCACAAGTGCTGCTGAAACACCTATATATTTCCTTTGAAGTTCTCAGGGAACTGGTGGTAACCATTGGCACGCACACGAAAGCTTAAACCCAGAACAAACTTAGTTGGTCTCTAAGCTGCTACTGGACAATTTTTTAATTTACTCCACGTAAGTACTAGGTAGTCTATTGCCCTGAATATGCAGAAAGAGGAGAGAGAGAGAGAAACAGCAGAGACAGGTTTGCAACCTTATACATCTTGCTTGCCAGTGTCATTGTGGGAAGTAGGGGGACTAGATGATTATATGTACACAATGAGATAAGCAGACAGAACAGAGAGAGGGAGATTGGGGAAAGGGAGAAAGCTTCCTCAACAATCTCCTGGTTGCTAAATGTGGCATAGTTCATAGCCTGGCAGATGGAACAAGGGTGGAGACAACAACAACCCTAAAACAGCACAGCCACTGCCACTGCCCACCTGAATGTACAGCCAGGACCATACTGCTGCGTTTACCCAGGAGCAAGCCCTATTACACTCAGTGGGACTTACCTCTGAGTAGACATGGACTCAGATACATTCGTCACATTACAGTGGTGCCTCGCAAGACAAAATTAATTCGTTCCGCGAGTCTTTTCGTCTTGCGATGTTTTTCGTCTTGCGAAGCACGGTCCGTCGCAACTGCGCCTCTTCAAGTGGCTTTAGGAAAAAAGCAAACAAACTCGCAAAACGTTTTCATCTTGTGAAGCAAGCCCATAGGGAAATTTGTCTTGCGAAGCGACGCAAAAACTGAAAAACCCTTTCGTCTTGCGCGTTTTTCGTTTTGCGAGGCATTCGTCTTGCGGGGCACCACTGTAATACATTTTGAATGTGTTATAAGCATAGAACACCAGATGGGGCCAGAGAGCAAAAAGGAGTTTATATGGATTTTTACATAGGCTTTTTTTGGGTAACGATTTATAACGATTTCTGACATATTTATAGCATTTTAAACCTACGTCTAGATCCACCCATGTATAGGATTGCAGTTTACATTAACAAGTCACACAGTCTTCCAAGTCTTTGCCCACTAAGTTTATGTCTCTACTAGCAGTTGCACCAGACATCTTAGCCCCCTGAGGTATCAGAACATCTCATCATCAGATTAATATCTACTGTTCCATGAGCCAGTTTTCTTAAAAATCAAGCCTCTCCTCAAATGTCTAGTACACACACAGTATATATATGTGCCTGAGGGCAGGCAGGCAGGTAATTGAAGAGATTAGTTTAGCATTATGAAAAGGAAAATCCTTTGTAAACATTTTGTTTACAAACACAATGGAGACCACTGGGTGGTATTCAGCTAAGTTTTACTGAGAGTAATCCCACTGAAATGAATGAACCTAATTTAGTTGTTGCCATTAATTTAATGGGCCTGCTCTGTGTAAACCCTGGTTGAATACCACCCAATGTACCAAAAATAAAAGGTAAAGGGACCCCTGACCATTAGGTCCAGTCGTGACCAACTCTGGGGTTGCGGCGCTCATCTCACTTTATTGGCCGAGAGAGCCGGTGTACAGCTTCCGGGTCATGTGGCCAGCATGACTAAGCCGTTTCTGGTGAACTACTCCTACCGGAGTAGTACCTATTTATCTACTTGCACTTTGACGTGCTTTCGAACTGCTAGGTTGGCAGGAGCAGGGACCGAGCAACGGGAGCTCACTCCATTGTGGGGATTCGAACCGCCAACCTTCTGATCGGCAAGTCCTAGGCTCTGTGGTTTAACCCACAGCGCCACCTGCGTACCAAGAATATGTTGATATATAACCTCTGTTCATTTACATATAGTTTTCATAGGAGAATCCAGTGCAAGCACACCCAGCAGACAATTTTTCATACATACACTCCTCTGCTACTGTTATTTACATGTGGAAAGGTATGATGGCTTAGCTCCCCAAAATGAGATTGTGGGTACGTTGGTGGTTCTGCTACTTCCCTGCACAAAGCAAAGCCGTGGTTGGATAAGGGCAAACAGGTCTGATGCCTTCCACGGTCTTTCACAACTTGCTCTTCTTTAGCGTTCCTCTTTAAAAGTGGGGGTGAGTGAAATAAGTTTCACTTCGTTAAAGAGGTAATAATAATTCGTGAAAGCAGAGGATTTATGAAAAATGAACTGACATACTGATGGCAAACTTGGCTTGATAGCAATAAAATTTGATTTCAATCAAGCCTGACTCATTAAGACATGTTTTCCTTTTTACACACTACTATTTCTCATTTTCTTTCTTCATTCACCTATTCAAATGCAGCAATCACATTTGCATGTATTATGGAAGCTTCTTCATTTCAGACAAATATGAAAGCTTAATGTCACCCCTGGAGAAGTTCCACTTGACTTGCATTACACAACAAATGGGAGGAGCTCAGGAGGATATTAGCCTTTTTAGTAGTAGTAGTAGTAGTAGTAGTAGTAGTAGTAGTAGTAGTAGTAGTAGTAGTTTATTAATGCTTGGGCCTTAGGCCATTCACACATAAGGTAGATGGGTACAGTACGAAAACCAGTAGTATAAAATACTGCATAACATGTCATTACTACCTAGAATCATATATAAAACCGACATCTTGTGTTCCACAACACATGGGAGTAGGAGGATATTGGCCATTTTATTATGACCAAATGAATCCCAATTAAACACTTGTAAGTTTCCTTGAGTTTCCTAGGTACCAGCTTGAGCACAGCAAGCAAGCAGGTTGTGAAATTATCCTACTGAGTATGGTGTACACTTAATGCAGTGCCATTTTTTTAAAGTCCTTCAGCAACCAGATAGCAGAAAAAAGCCACTTATCTATTCAGATTGTATTAAGCTTTCAAGGCTGCATGAAATGCATTTTTTGCCACCTGGACACATAACAAGTCAAACTTTTTGCCCTATGCCATACATATACAGGAACAGGATTTCCTGTGCTGCTTTCAAACCCTGCTTGATATTTAAAGAACAGCATCATATTTTCAAGTAATTATCAAGAACTGAAATTACTTCCCAGTTCCCAGATTAGGTTATGATTCTCACAGCTTCCTCTTTCATGTCACCTGTTCATTTAATAGGGTGCTTTAAGCCCAGCAAAGCACATTTGTCACAATACAATTACAGCTCTTCTTATTGTTAACATATCATTGCAATAGCTTTGTCAGGTGCTTCCATCTATTCATGTTCTGAGAGAGACTCTGAAAAACAGCAAGACAGCTAAATATTGCTGTGTACTGCTCACAATAGGTACTATGACTGTGAGTTTTTTGGGGGATCTCCTAAAATCTTGTCAGTTTTAATGATTTATGATGTTTGCCGTACATGCTTGCAAAGGAACAGGTTTCGGACAGAAGGACCATTGAGTCACTGGCAAACACCACCGCTAGGTGCCTTTTGAAAAATCTGCACAGTTACTGAAATGAGATCCTTCGGGTTTCTCCATGGTAACCCCCCTGTTGTTTCACTTTGTTGACAGTGGAAGGACTGAAAGTAGCGGAGATTGAAAAGTGTAAGAGTGATATTAAAAAGATGAGGGATGAAATGGCAGCGAGAAGCACCAGGTAAGTTCTGCTTTTCTTTTCTTTTTCTTTCGTCTTTGAGGAAAACAGCCTCCTCAGAGAGATTCCTGTATTAAGACTCTTCCAGTAATCCTAAGAAAGCTTACTTGGAAGTAAATCACATTGAGTTCAGTGAGGTTTACTCTCCCAGGTAAGTATGAATAGAATTGCAGCCTAATAAACAAATTTGTAATGCTTGATGGTCTGGGGTTGTTGTTGTTTTTAAAAAGCTGTATAATCCAACAGCATGTAGTATTATGAGTTGCGGGGGGGGGGGAGGTAGGCTGTATGCAAGATCCTTCTAATTCAGGGGTAGGCAACCTAAGGCCCGTGGGCCGGATGCGGCCCAATCGCCTTCTCAATCCGGCCCGTGGACGGTCCGGGAATCAGCGTGTTTTTACATGAGTAGAATGTGTCCTTTTATTTAAAATGCATCTCTGTGTTATTTGTGGGGCCCGCCTGGTGTTTTTACATGAGTAGAATGTGTGCTTTTATTTAAAATGCATCTCTGGGTTATTTGTGGGGCATAGGAATTTGTACATTTTTTTCTTCAAAATACAGTCCAGCCCACCACATGGTCTGAGGAATGGTGGACCGGCCCACGACTGAAAAAGGTTGCTGACTCCTGTTCTAATTCCTAGATCCAGCATGGATTCCATTGCTGGAATAGCCAGACCAGCCTAGTAATGGCCTGCGAAGTATGAGTCATTAAGGGAACAAAGGTAGTGTCTCTATGCTGGAGAACAAATGGGTGGGCCTCCCTCTCTCAACTGTCTGTTTGTTAGAAAGACAAACAGCCAGAGTGGAGAGTTGAGTGATGTGAGCTAGAAGCTGGATGAAAAAGCTGCAGGCTGGGAAGTCAGAGAAAGAGAGGCATGGCTGATTTCTGCTGGAATCCAAGGCTGTGGCTATTGGAGAAGCAAGGCCTTCTTGGGGTGTTAATTCTGTGAGCCCCTCCATCATCGGCTCAGGTTGTATATATGTTTAAATAAGCCATTTATTGAAGAGACACTGCAGTCTCTGCTGTGCCTCATTTCTAAAAGGAACCACGGGACCTGGATAAGTGCCAGGAACCCCTGGAATCTCGCACAACTCGGAGATTGATGGTGGTGTGCAACAATACATATATATGAATGATACTTGTTTTATTTAAACAGACATGGCGACTTAATGGTTAAACAAGCTCATGCCAGATGACTGGAAAAATAACTCTCATAGAGAGATTAACATCTTGGTTTCCCTGTGTTTACCCATCCGGTAATAAAGAATTCTGGCCTTAGTTTTATGCGTAGAACAAAAACTTATTCTGCCAAGAAAAACATTCATTTGGTAAGAGGCTCTCTTATTTTAAACAGACCTGCTCAGATATGAAATGTAATCTGAGGAAATATCACAATATACACACAGCAACTCCTCTTGTTATGGTCTTGTACTATGCAAGGATGTGCATGCTATATTTTAACCCCAGAAGGAGGTATTTCCTTTTCAGCGGAAGAAGCTAGTCTGCTAATCTGATGCGTTACCAAGTTTGGAGCTGCAATTAAAACAGGAGCAGAAGCAACCATAGCTTTTTAATGGCAGGCTGCCGCAGCTGGTACATTTCGGCTTCGCTGTCGCTGACACATCAGAGCAAGCATGTCGGCAGCCAATACATGATTAAAGTTGTTTAGAAAAGAAGATAGAAGCAGTTCAGAAGGCTGGTACTGCTGGGCAAAGGCATGGCAGCTTTGCAAACTTCAGCCCGCTTAACTGTCCAAGCTTCCCCTAGGAAAACCTGGGAATTATAGTGCTGTGATATGGTCCATGCTAACAATGCAGAGGGTGCATAAAGTGCTTAAGGAGTTCTTGTTGTCATCATTGATGCAGGCAGCTTTTGTTACATGTTTATATCTCATTATAGAACTGGAATGGACAATTTCAGTTTCTCTAGCTTTCTTACTTCTCCAATCTTGAGTTCTCCACATTTCTGCAGCAATATGCCTTTTTCTATCATTTTTTTAAAAAAAAAATCCTCACAAAAATCCATCAGCATTTTGGTGCAGATTTATTTATAAACATGTCTAATATAAATATTTTTGCAAATAGCTTTTACAGATATAATGCATTTGTGTATGCTACTTTCACTAATTTGTGCATTTTTATGTGCACTTTCCCCTAATAAATGCATGTTTGTATATTTTGGTTGGAGAACGATGTCATGAAATTTGGAGAAATGCGAATTTTGAAGGGCAGCTGTGTTTTGGTTCACATATTGGTTTGAGAAGTGCAAATTAGCTACTGTCTCATTCAAATGCAAATAAAATTATATTTCTCTCTCATCCCTACTTAAGAGGTACAACATGCGTGTGTTTGATCTGGAGAAGAAGTCTTCAGTTTTCCCCTTTGGGACACTGACTTTTTCTCACCACCTGTTTTCTCCCTTGTTGCTTTTTTCCCAGAAAGAAAGAAACTAATAATGAAGTTGCATCTATTGTTAATATTGCCTACTAATTCCTTTTAGCAGAAGCTAAACTTGACTTCTCTAGAATTCTAGAACCTGGCTACTTCATGATTCCACCTCAAAGTTCCCCTAACCCTTCTTCCTCCACAACTTCTTTTGTTTGCATCAATATTTCCAGGGCTTACACAGTTGAGTCACTTACATTTTGTATTTATTAAATAACAAAGCCTGTAATTCTGAGAGGCCCCAAAGTACAAGCAGCACGCGGGGACCACGGCGAGTGCTGAGAGCCGCTGCCTGCCGGACGGCTTCAGCCCGGACGCGCGCACAGCTCGTCGGTTCCGCGAGACATGGGGCTCTGCTACAGCCTGCGCCCGAGGCTCTTCGGTGACTCCGGAGGTGGCGAGCGCGCCCCCCCCCCCCCGATGTTGCGCCCGGTGCGGCCGGCCCCCCCTGCACCCCCCATGCTACGCCACTGTGTGAGAGGCCTCCACAACTCTCGCTGGGGTCTCATGAGATCTTGCTGGAATCTGTAAGCAGAAGGCACACAATCCCAGTAGGAGAGGTTTCAGGTGAAAAAAGGGGATGAGCTGCCCCTAGTAATGAGAAATGAACAGTGTCAGGATCATTGAGCATCTGTTGAGGCCTTCACTCTAGCAACCCCTGGAGCTCTCTGCTACTCTCTGCTCCTCCTCCTTGTTGTCACTGCCTTTTAACCTGCCTTCTCTGAGAAAGTGAGCAGCAAGTCATGGAAGAAAGAGTGCGGCAGCCTCCCCTTGCCTTGCCTTCTCTGTCTAGGTGCAGGTGGACTCAAAGGGAGAGGGGATGGGCAGGGGCAGGGGCAACATCAGAAGGTATGAGCATCTTGTACATGGACCCCACAGAATCTGGACCCCACACTGGACAATGCATGGAGAAAAGAGGTCACTAAGTGACTGAGAAGTGAATGTGGGATATAAGAGAGGCTGCGTCACAGGAAAAAGCAAGGGGGCTGCTAGACTGATCCAGAAGATGAGTCTTTTGCTAGCCTAAAACTGAGGGCCATCCTTTCCCTTTTCATTCAAAACACCGAATCAATAGCCACAGGTTTGGCATTTCACCCAGAACTTAAATCTAGCTGGTTATTCTAAGTAGCTAGAAGAAGATCCTTGCTTTGCAAAGATACACATGATTGCAGCTAATGTTCCTTCGCCCCTAATTATTACCTGTCAAGGAGAGCGTAATTTCAGCTCAGACTCTACTGGTTCAACTTGTACTCCACCAACTTTCTTGAAGCTTTGAGAGGATGAATAAGCCAAAGTGCACACATTTGTCATACAGTGTTTTCGTTTCCTCAATTGAAGCAATAAAACCTGTTTCCATTTTCACAATCCAGATTTCAAGCCTGGTTCTGAGGTGTTTAAATGGGCACATCTTGGGGATCTGGTCTGACAATGGATAGCGCACAACAATGCCTCCCCAAATTGGCCACTTCTGAGTATTTCTATAATCCACTGGGCCTTTCGCTTAAGAAAAGAAAAAATGATGCTGCGTCTGACAGCAGGTATAATTTTGCTTTCAGGAAAAAGTGTTAGCCTATGTCCCTCTAAACGCATTCACTTTACACCCACTTTCACACTCCATTTTTTCTTTTCTTCCCATTTCACAAATGGGAAGTGTAAAACACTGGCCATATTCTCCTCTCACCTCCCCACCTTCACAGTTAAAAGCACATTCTTAAAACATCACAGCTTCTAAAGTTTGCACTGTATCCCACCCACTGCCATTTGCAGCCTAAGCAGATGGCTTTTGCATTAGCAGCTGGGCCTGAGACATCGCAACAAACCTTGTCAGTATACTCCAGATTGCTGAGGGCCTTTCATTTATTCCGTTGCATGAAAGGAAAAGGATGTGCTCTGTGTGTGTGGCATTCGTCCTGAAGGAAGACCTCCGTAGAATTTAGTGATTAAAATTACAAGTAGCTTTGAGTTTCCTAGGCAACATGGCTCCAGCTGTTTGAAGTGACGGCATAAGCCAATGTTGACTTATTGCAGAAGGGTCTTGATCCTTGAGCCGCTAAGCAAATACTCGTCTCAAGAGTTGGACTGAAAGACTTCCGATACACAGTGCTGAGGATTCATTTTTCTATTTTGAATTCTCTTATTCTGATGCTCTCTCTGTTTTCTTGAATGCATCTGCGCTCTAATTGGGGAAGGAAGAGAAATATGATTCAGTATGATTCAGATTTAATGATTCAGATTTAAAGGTGAACCTAATTCCCTATTTTTGAAACAATATTCAAAGCAAAACACAGCCATCCTTTGGATTCTACACTTCTCCAAATTTTGCATTGCAGTTCTCCAGCCAAAAATGCATATATGCATATACTAGGGTAAAGTTTGTTTTTTAAAAAAAAATATATGATTACTTTAAAGGGCATATGATTCATATATTAGTGTAAATAGCATACAAAATGCATTACATTGGGGGAAAGTGCTTTGCATACATGAGCATATTAATGCAAAATTGCGTGCAAAAACATATATATTAGAAGAAATTCACACTGAAATCCTGAGATTCTCATAAGGACTTAAAAAAGAAACTTGTGGAAAAATGAGAAACTTTGAGAAACTGAAATTGACAGTTGTCTCCATGCCTAGCCCTAACAAAAACAGAAGATGACAAAGTTGCCAACTGCCCACTAGGTTCTAATCTGACCAACAGGCCTAGTATGCCTTCAAGGGGAACATGACAGGCAGAAATTTGAGCTGTCTATCTCCCTCTCCCTCAGGTTTGAGATGTGGTGATTTGGAAAGCTGTGCCTTATAGAATTTCAGTCTCATAATTCAGCAAAAAGTCAGGAAACCCAGAGAACAAATGATATTACTCTTACTTTTCAATCCAGTAGGCTAAATTTCAGCCACTTAAAAGTTAAAGAGGTTTCTACACACACAGCACATCTCTGTGTCCTCTATCTGGACTTGCAAGATACTGTACATTCCTGCCAGGCAAAAGCACCACAAGGACCTGGAGCAGGGCTGGTGAGGGGTGTGGCCTAAGGGGAAGGGGTGTGGCCTGGGAAAAGTTCAAAGGGCTCGAGACCTGTACAGTGGTACCTCTGGTTGTGAACGGGATCCGTTCCAAGGCCCCGTTCACAACCTGAGAGGAACGCAACCCGTGTCTGAGTGTGCGCGGATCGTGATTCGCTGCTTCTGCGCATGCCCGTGACGTCATTTTTAACGTCTGTGCATGCGTGAGTGGTGAAACCCAGAAGTAACCCGTTCCGTTACTTCCGTGTCGTCGTGGGACGCAACCTGAAAAGATTTAACATGAAGCCGTCTTTAACCCAAGGTATGACTGTACTGTCACATTTGGCCCCTTGACCTGAGACTCCTCATTGTTATATTAGGGAATAAGTCCTACTGAACTCAGTCAAACTTATCTTTGAGTAGAAGTGCATAGGTTTCTGCAGCATGCACTGTAATGTAAGTATACATCCACTGGCGGAGGAATGGGTGGGAGCGCCCACGGCGGCACAATCCTGGTGGGGTGCCATCATGGCTGCCCCCCCCTGTGCTGGGCGCCCCCCGCAGGCGACGTGCCGCACCCCCAGGATGCATGTCATGCCCCTGTGGGCAGCGCACCATGCCCCCAGGACATGCGCCACACCCCTGCGGGCAGCGTGCCACGGCGCCAGGATGCATGCCATGCCCCCGCCTGCACTCCACCCCTGCTCCCCCGCCAGCGCTTTAAGCTCCGCCACTGTATACATCTCTTGATTTTTGTGGTATTTTAGGGTTTTGCTTTTTTTCACATTAAAAAATGGGTTCCTGCATGTTCAGCGTGGGTTGGCCATGTTTTTCCTGTGATGCTTAAAGGGCTTTTTCATCTCTGAAAATACCTGGTAGAAACATCTCCCAAGAGCTTTGATCCCTTATGAATGGTTGTGCAAATTCCCTTCAAATACGACATTACAGGAGAAGACGCGGTTGATTTAGAGTTTCAGTGTAATGTGTGGAAATGGCCAGCTTTCTCTAGATTGTGTTCCATGGTTTGAAATTCAGTATAATAGTATTTTGCACGGCTGCAGCATTTCTGATTTTGTTTTGTGGATCAAAGGTGAAAACCGTTTGGTCGGTTGGTACTGAAAATCGATCTCACGTGATAGTAGACGTCAAAGGAACTAGTTTATTCATATTTGATTGAAAAAATATATACAAAAGGTAAAGAGGGCTGGATTTTGTTGTTTTTTTACACAGGACCAACTGCCCCTGTAAATACAGCTTCCTGGATGAGAGCAAGAGGCTGGTGCCCCGAAGGGATGTTCCATCCTATCCCAAGGTACACAGCAACACATAAGAGTTCAAAATTCTGTTTTACAGAGCAGATAATCACGTTAGTTAAAAATATCCTTTCCATCCCTTGTTTATTATGAGAACATTTTCTACTCAAATGCTACCTAGATTTTCTCCATAAAATCTCTTATTAAAGTTTCCATTTACTTTGCTACGGGTGATGGTTAGATTCCATTGCTCCCATGCTGATATAAAATATTTAAATCAACAAATTATTATTCTTTATTATTATTACTATTTATTAAATTTGTAAACTGCCTTTCATTCAAAGATTTTAGGGCCGTCCGCAGCATCAAATGCAGAATAAAACATAACAAAAACAAAACTTTCCCATCACCCCCTCCCACAAACACTTTTAAAGGGACAAATCAATTACAAGTCACATATCTATGAAAGAAGGTTCCCTGATTGATTTATTTTTTAAAAAAATATGTTGAGTTCCTATTCCAAGTAGTATGCCTGGGCCGATAGATGCTCATTGGGGTACGTTTCCCCATACTTTGAAGTGGTAAGGAGACACACACTTGCTATTTTATTTTAAGAACTGAGGCTCTTGAAAGACACATTTAGCATCACATCTCGCTTGGCCCTAATTCTATATTTTTCAAGCTCCTTGCAATTACTTCATGGTGAGAGGGAGGACCAAGGGTGCAGTGTCGGTTGTCAGTTCCTAGGGTGGGTGCGGGTGCGTATGGTTTCTGTGCTGGGGGGGCAGCCCAACCCTCGCTGCCACCAGAGCAACTCCACCCCCACTGGAGCAAAGTGGGGTCATACTGAGCTGCCTGTGCAGAAGGAGAGACTGTCCAGCCGATACAGCCCTTGGTGGACGGAGATGAGCCCTGGACCAGGCTGTGCTAGGACATCTGGTTCATGCCCCCACAAAAATTGTGCACCTGCAACCATAGCCCCTCTGTGCCCCCCACACTAAGCCCCTGGGACAGACAGTGGAAAACCTTGAAGACACTGTTGTAATTCATATATTTGGGGGTTGCTGCCTGAACTACACCCTCTGTTAGCTCTGGTTCAAATGAAATCCTATACAGAGAGTAAGTTAGTTAGTTAACTTACTGAATTTATTGAGCTGAGTCATGAAGATGGGTGACCTACAAGAGAAAATATGAAGCGGGTGTTGTTGAGAATCGTATTTCATAACAATGCCTCATTTTCTCTGCAGTACATGCTTTCTCAGGAGACAATAGAAGCTCTTCGGAAACCAACCTTTGACGTCTGGCTATGGGAGCCCAATGAGGTAATGCTGCCCCATGGAGACAGATTCCTGGTCCCTCCTTCTGTAAATGTTTGTTCTGTGGGACTCTTATGAGCATTTGAGAATTAGAACCTAGACATGGTTGTGTTACAGAAACCAGAATGAAAATGTACAGATAAATACAAAGTGCTCTTCAAATAAATGAAAACTCTAAGAAGGCTTATTCTATAAATAAATGCAACCTAAAAAATGCTAAGTACTGGAACTAATCAGAGCAGTGGAGCATGTTAAAAGTACCATAATGTGAGTAGACACCTACTGTATCTCAAAACCAGGTCCATTCACATAATAAACAATAGGTAAAGCAGGAATTTCTTCAGACAGCTGATAAGCAAAAAGCACAATTTACTAATCGGATCAGGGTGTTTTTTTACATTAATGTGGTTCAACTAAGAATTCTATAACAGAGGTCTTTCCCATTATCGTTTGTACTTTGAAGTATACTTGGTTTTGAGAATGTCTTTTCACCCAAAAGCCTTTCTGTACCTAATTATAGACTACAAAAAAGTGACTCACTTTGCAAATGAAAGGGGAAATCTGATTTGTACTAATTTGAATAAAAAGTTGGGTTCAGGCAATCAATGAAAATGAAAAGTCTGTATATTATTTTCACTGTATTTTATTTTTAAGGCTTGCTAGATTAGTGCCGTTTGCCTTATTTGTTGTTGGGTTTCTAACCAGAATGAGTCTGTAATGAATTTACGAAAGGAGCTATTCTGGCTAATCATCAGAATGCAAACAACTCATGGAAAAGTGGAATGTGCAATATATTTTTATTTTTAAGATCTGCAAAACCGATGTAGCAGCTTCATCATATTTGTTCATGTCTTTATAATTGCCATGAGTTTGCACGAGGATCAGTTTGCTATGACAATTCTTCTGTGACAATTTTAGTTAAACAAAGCTCTCTCACTTTTTTATGACATCTTTTCCAAAATAGTTGGGGGAGGGGACTTTTAGATACAAACAGAAAACAGAAAAAACATTTTCCTAGCTTGTCTTATTGGTGGTACAGACAGCGAATCACATCATTAGATACAAGTTGCTAGTAACACAACATATGTCATCTTTATTCTCAGGAGCAATTGCATAAACCATTATGTGAACAGTGTCACAGCCTCATTTGGATAGGTTCACCTTTTTGTTTATTTGCAGTTTATATGAGGTGTTTCAATTCACGTTACCACTTTCCCAGGTTTGTGTGGTGCATTTTTAATAGTGTTATAAATCACAGCCCTGTTACATCATTACAATGCAAAGCAAGAACACAACAGCCTTCCGTAAAGTGTCTTTAGAATTAGCCCTTTGCATTCTACCTCCCTCTGGCTCTCCTAATGTGGCATGTTAAAGGACAAAAATATAGGAGTGTTGCCTGTGATGGACTGCAGGGAAGGAGATGTACTTTCAGCTCAAATGCTGGCTCACCAGAATTCAGCACTGAAAAAAATAAAGACAAGGCCTATGTTTGTTGTCTTAATATAGTTTTTTCCTTGTGTATGTGCTGGTCAGTGCAGCTACACAGCTATGTTTGCTGCATGGGGAATGCAAGATTAAAGAAGCTACAGGAAGACACCCAAGTTTTAGGCAAGCTGGGCTTATAACGCTTGTTGCCAACTGCTATTATCTCTGCTGCTGTTTTTCTTTGCACTTAGAGCAGTTGCAGAGAACCTTTCGCCCTCCAGACACTGCTAAACTACAACTCTCCTCAGCCCTAGCAAGCATGGGCAATGCCTCGGGATGGTGGGAATTGTAGTTCAGCAATATCTGGAGGCCCAAAGGTTCCCCTCACCTGACTTACTGAGTGTGATTCAAAGTCTTCATGGAATTTGCCATGGACTAATGAGCAAAATGAATTATAGGTTTTTATTTCGTGCAGCAAGTGATTGGGTTGGACATTTTGGTCCTTCGGTCACAAATGAAGCTAAAGTAGGAATTGCTCAGTCTGCAAAACATGAGACTCTTAATCTCAAGGTTGTGGGTTTTGCCATGTTGGGCAAAAGATTTCTGCATTGCAGGGGGTTGGACAATTTGACTGTCATGGTCCCTTCCATATGTACAATTCTATTATTCTCTTCCATTTAAAATAAGAAATAGTCTTGCCTCAGTTTTTTATAGATATGGGTTTGTATCCTCTGCGGTGGTTAGATTTCATTCCTAAGGGCTTTGGGTGAACAATGTATCATTATGTTTTTAGACCTCAGTTTTTGGCCTCAGAGATAATGACTTGTTCATCTAGATTACCCAATGAATTCACAAATTAAGCATCCCATTTCTAAATTCAGCATTCTAGATGAATTCAGCAATGCTTTTAAGTCACAGACTTAAGTGTCTGATGTGTTAGTGATGTACACTAGTGAAAATAATGTAATAATAGGAGAATTCTTTCTTTTCTCCTCCAGATGCTGAGTTGTTTAGAACATATGTATCATGATTTAGGATTAGTGAAAGACTTTAACATCAACCCTATCACATTGAAGCGATGGCTGGTAAGATTTAAAGAGCAACTTGTATGGGATTTAAAATATTTGTGATTTTTTTAAAATGGGCATATAGTCTCATATATTCACAGATTTTAAAAAATGTGTAAGCAGAGTATAACGAACACTTGTCCAACACATAAAGTATATAGAATACATATTATTCTTAGAACAAAAGGATTGCCATTCTGACACCATCCAATACTGACATCAGTCAATCTCTTCTTTAAACAAAAAACTTAAATAAGCAACCCAATCAACAGTTGTCTCCAAATTAAAATGCCTGGTGTCAAGTGGCAACATTTATTATTAGTATCAACAATAATAACAACAACAAGAAGAAGCTTATCATCAAAAGTATGACTTGTTTATCTGAAATGTCTCATATGCCATCAATTTGCATCACTTTTGCTTTGAGCTGTATCCATTAATTAAACTTAGCTTGCATTTGCAACAATATCCAAATGAGCTGAAAAATCATTCAACAATTATACTACCTAATGAGCAACTTTATAAAGATAAAAAATAATACCTGCCTGCACCCTGTCTCACCAGAGTGGTGCATGCTCTGGTTATCTCTCGCTTGGACTACTGCAACGCGCTCTATGTGGGGCTACCTTTGAAGGTGACTCAGAAACTACAACTAATCCAGAATGTGGCAGCTAGACTGGTGACTGGGAGTGGCTGCTGAGACCATATAACACCGGTCCTGAAAGACCTACATTTGCTCCCAGTATGTTTCCGAGCACAGTTCAAAGTGTTGGTGCTGACCTTTACAGCAGTAAACACCCTCGGTCCAGTATACCTGAAGGAGCGTCTCCACCCCCATTGTTCTGTAACCAATAAAGGTGTGGCCTAAATTCACCCAGTAGCCTAAAATACTGATGCTGTCCATGTGTTTCATTATTCAGCAAATGGGGGAGGGCTCGGGGCCTTGACACACAATGTCATGGAAAGGAACAAAACGAGTGCACAACTTGGTCTTTTCATCAATATTTTAACTCTTTACCTACATGGTGGAGGTCACAGTGTCAATGGGAGGGGGAGTGTCCAAAACTGAGAAAAACAAAAAAGTGGGCACAGCAGCAGCAGGGGAGAGGGGAGAAAAAGAAATAAGAGGAAGAGTCAACCTTCTCCTTATTTCTGCGGGGCCCAGTTACCTTATCAGCATGGCATGGGCTTGTAAAGCACAGATTCCAAGGGGCTATAATTATAGCATCAAAGTGTTGGTTGGGAGGATTAAATGCCAAATGCTTGTTTTCCTCATAAATTTCTCCCTTTTTGTTTTTAGCTGTGTATTCATGACAATTACAGAAACAATCCATTCCATAATTTTCGACATTGCTTCTGCGTTACCCAGATGATGTACAGTATGATCTCTCTCTGCAGTCTCCAGGTGTGTCTTTCTCTGGCTGCATTGGCTTTCTCTCTCTCTAGTCCCCCCCCCCCCACAAATTGTGAAATCAATGGTCTTCTGCCTGTAATAATGTATTTTATCCAGAAGTGGTGGTTGTTGATTATTGAAAGGCATGTAGTTGTGCCAGGGAAACCACCATTTTTAATCTGTTTGCATTTGAGAGGAGAACCAAAGGGTGAATGAAATGAGTTGGGATAGCTCGGTAGGTAGAGCATGGGACTCTTAATTTCAGGGTCATGGGTTCGAGCCTCATTTTGGGCAAAAGATTCCTGCATTGCAGGGGGTTGGACCAGATGGCCTTCATGGTCCCTTCCACCCTACAATTCTATGAACTGACACATAGATAGAAATCTTGGCAAGTGCAGGAGTTACTGAATATGTAAACCTGGAATGCTCCATGAGAGGTTGTAAGCCCACAGCATAATTCTGATTGGGCTCCACACCTTACTGAAGCTCCCACCAGCTTTGAAATACATTTAACTCAGTGGTTCCCAATCTTTTTTTTGGCCATGCCCCACCTAAGCATCTCTAAAATCCTGATGCCCACCCCCTGTAAACTCCTATTCAGGTGGGGGAAGCCTAAAAAGGCCATTCACTGTCATTCTCAAATTGCCCCCCTTAAAAATCAAATTGCCCCCCTGTGGCGTATGTGCCCCACCTTGGGAACCACGGATTTAACTAAATAATATCCCAAATACATGATGGCATTGTATGTTGAGAGAGAGAGAGGGGGGGGGGGTTTAAAAAGGCAGCAGTGGTGGACCCTGATCCAGATCAGAACCATGGCATGGGAGAGGGGGATTAACTCCTGCCCTGTGCCATTTTCCCCAACGAACACCGCCCCCTAGCCACTGCTTGTGCCCATAGCTGTTAATTCCCAAGGCAAATAGCATAATCGATCTCACTGCACTGTCCAACTCGGAATCAGGGCTCCCTGCAGCTGCTTTTTTTAAATGACAATACTATATGGCATATTTAACTTATCTATCTTGGCTTCCTCTTCCATCCAGCTTCAGTGTGGACAAAGTGCCTTAACTTCTTCTTGCACCTAAGTCGGAGGAAGGGATACCAAGGTGGTACTTCTGCCCTTGCTGAAGTTGGTAGGAAGGTAAAGGCAAGGAACTTTAGCCTTCGTGTTGTCCTCCCCTGTACAGCAAAACTGGCAATGGTGTCTAGCTAGTGATACTCCAAACCTGAACAACTTGACTGTGGGTGGTTTTTCCCCTCCCTGCCTAGTTAGACACAATATTAGGAAACTGACCCTTGCTAATAAAAGCAATATTTGGGTTCTTGCCTCTGCTGGGTGGAGGTCAAATTTTCATAAACAGATTAAGTGGTCTATAATCAAGACAACCAACAGCAGTCTGTGGCTAAAATCAGCTGGCATTATTTATTCAAGTAGGCCCTGGTTTGCGGGAGGCAGTGGAAGACAGGAGGGCCTGGCATGCTCTGGTCCATGGGGTCACAAAGAGTCGGACACGACTAAATGACTAAACAACAACAAGGCCCTGGTTGTTATCCCAAGCAAAAAATAGACCCTAAGCCTTTATTCTTCACACTTCTCTTCCAAGCTCAAGTGATGCACGAAATGCCCAAATAAATAGCTTTTTATAATTAACACAAATTTTGGCATAATTTCTTACAAGATGAGAAACCTTTGACTTTAAATTAAATTTATCCACTATTGTGCAAACTCCACTTTCTCTATTCCATCCTGTTGTTAATTATGCACCAGAGGCAAGGTTGAAGACCCTGTTGTCGTCATTATAGTTTTAGTCTAAGTTGCAAAGCATGCAGTTATTAAACTGTGCGCTGAACCCTAGTTAGAACTGCACATTTTGAAATGTTAGATATGATTTCTTTATTATAAAAGCTGTTTGAATTAATGAGCTGCATTTTCTTCTTCCTGCTTAGGTAAAGCTTTCTCAAATGGATATCTTAATACTAATGACTGCATCGGTGTGTCATGATCTGGATCACCCTGGATATAACAACACGTATGTATCCTTTTTGTGTGTGAAAAGAATGATTAGGAATGTAAAGTACTAGCAGGACGTGTCCGGTGCTGCCCAGGATAGTGTAATTAGTGAGTTTGGGCCCGTCACACACAAAAATTGGCAGAGTCACGCCATCTTTGCCCAACATCAAAACATCAATGAAGACTGCTGCCCCCACTTCATGAATTTGCATGCCATATTTGACAGTGATGTTATAAAGAGGTGGCTGAACCTATAAATAACAGGTGGACAGACAGACAAACCACTTTCCAAAATATATAGTATTCGGGCAAATGCAGACCAAAAATAAAACCTGAGAAATTTCTTTTGGCATAAACTTTCTTGAGATAGAGCTACCTTTGACATGCACCTGACAGGGTGGGCTCTGGATCAGAAAAGCTTATGCCACACATTGTTTATGTTTTTAAGGGTACCACAAAAAACCCTCCAAGGTTTTGTTACAAGAACAGACTAACATGACTATCCCTTTGGAATTTGTCTCATTTAAAAAAGGCTTCACTTGGATGTGGGAGAGACTCTGACATCCAGGAGTTCAGAATCCCACAAATTTCAAATTGCCTTCAAACTACAGATGAGCACCTTCCCTTTGGGCTGCTTGTGCATTTCTTTCTATGTGTTTCCTTCACACCAGGTACCAAATTAATGCACGGACGGAGCTTGCTGTGCGCTACAATGACATTTCCCCGCTGGAGAACCATCACTGTGCTGTGGCTTTCCAGATCCTTGCGCAGCCAGAATGCAACATTTTGTCCCATGTTGATAAGGAGCAGTTCAAACGGATTAGGCAGGTATGGGTCAGAAAGATGTGGCAAAGTTCCTGTCAATGTGTATTATTGTCAGAGACCATCTGCTATTATTAATGAAATGCCTGGGCTCAGTCATGAGACATGTGGAGAAAACGTAAAGTACAGTGGTACCTCGGTTTACGAACTTAATTCAATCCGGAGGTCCATTCTCAACCTGAAATCCTTCTTAACCTGAGGCGCGCTTTCACTAATGGGGCCTCCTGCTGCTGTCGTGCCGCTGGCGTGCAATTTCCATTCTCATCCTGGGGCAAAGTTTGTAACCCAAAGTGTTTGTAACCCGAGGTAGCACTGTACAGAGTGCCTATGAGCTTGTCCAGAGTGATTGCTACCATTCAAAACCTTTACAACCAGACCCCCAGAATCTATAATTAGGTCAAATTGATAGGCAGTCTTAAACCTCAGCATCTCTTATTTTAGAAATTAAGCATTGGTTGTGGTTTGAGAAAATAAGCCAAACCTGGTGAAATAAGCACTTCACATATCATGGTCCCAAACTGCTCTTTTATATTGTGGTGTTCTGGTGTTCTTGTTTTGATTCTTTAAAAAAATGTACTTATAACTTTCTGTAAAGCTCTAAGAACCTGTTGAAGGGCAGGATATAAATAAAATAAAGGACACGGGTAGCACTGTGGTCTAAATCACTAAGCCTCTTTGGCTTGCCAATTGGAAGGTCATCAGTTTGAATTTTGACGACAGGGTGAGATCCCATTGCTTTCTACCAGTTTCTACCCACTCAGGCGTTTGAAAGCACACCAGTGCAAGTAGATAAATAGGTACTGTTGCAGCAGGAAGGTAAACGGCGTTTCCATGCACTCTGGTTTCCATCACAGTGTCCTGTTACGGTAGAAGCAGTTTAGTCTTGCTGGCCGCAAAGCTGTCTGTGGACAAACACCAGCTCCCTCGCCCTCAAAGTGAGATGAGCGCCACACCCCATAATTGCCTTTGACTGGACTTAACTGTCCAGGGGTCCTTTACCTTTTATCTATAAATAAAATAAATGTCTTTCCCCACCAATTTGAATATCGCATGTGCCTTAATCAAATTGCCTAAGAACACTGATACGTTTTTTCAGTGTTGCAGCTCTTGGTTTTAAACACCAAATGTTTTCATTTTTGTAAAAGCAACCTTGGGGACTCCCAATTCTGAATCAGGAGCATAGTAAGGAAGGTCATATCTTTCCCTCCTTGCACCTTAGCCCCAGTCTAGAACACACACAGTAGCTATTAGCTATGAGGAAGGAAACTTAAAAGCTTGACAAATTAAGCCCTCAGGTTTCCCATTGTGTGGCTAAGAGCAGTTCTAGGGAGCATCTGAACTGAGGCTTCTCAGTGTGCCTCTCCTTTCTAGAAGACAAAACAAATGCGCAGCTTGGCTTTTATCTCTAGAGTTTTCTCCTGCTCCCCAGCATCTTCCCAGAGTCCAAAAAAAAAAAAAAAAGTGAGAATTTGGTACAAAACTGTTAAATGGGTAAATTGTTGGAGTGGAGGGGAACCATAGGCGAAGTAGTGGCATTTCTACCTTAAGAAATATAAACGTCTTACAATATTGTTGGTTGGTTTGTTTCACATAGGGGATAATTACATTAATCCTAGCAACAGACATGGCAAGGCACGCTGAAATTTTGGACGCTTTCAAAGAAATACTGGACAAGTTTGACTATTCAAATGAGGAGCACCTGACCCAGGTAAGACAATATTCTCTGTTTTCAGATGTTAAAGGGGTCAAAGTGGGGGACAGGAACAACAGCCTGAGTCAAACAATGCCAGTGTGGAGGCACCAATGTGGGGGTGTCACAGGACATGTCATGTAGCAGGAGTAGAAGCTGAAAGTTCAGCACAAATACAGTACAAATGCACTTTAATAGCAAGACCAGCTTATTGCTGTGTACAGCCACAGCCTAATGGCAGGCTGGAGGTGCCCCTATTTTCAGTGCTGACATCTCACTGAGAAATGAAGGAAACATTGCCCGGTAATAAGTGCAGGTAAACATGGCAGATTTCTTAGGTAAAGGTAAAGGGACCTCTGACCATTAGGTCCAGTCATGGATGACTCTGGGGTACCTATTTATCTACTTGCACTTTGAGGTGCTTTCAAACTGCTAGGTTGGCAGGAGCAGGGACCGAGCAACGGGAGCTCACCCTGTCGTGGGGATTCGAACCGCTGACCTTCTGATTGGCAAATCCTAGGCTCTGTGGTTTAACCCACAGCACCACCTACGTCCCTTGGCAGATTTCTTACCACACTGTAAAATGCTCTCCTCCTTTCAGCTAAAGATGGTCCTGATCAAATGCTGTGATATCTCCAATGAAGTTCGCCCAATGGAAGTGGCAGAGCCATGGGTAGACTGCTTATTAGAGGAGTATTTTATGCAGGTAAGGGTACACCCAGTGGAACTGCCGTAGTAGTTCATGTTTCAATACAACAGAGCTGGAAGTTATCCAGTAACAATGCCTGACTTTCTAGGTCCACCAAGATGAAAAACCCTTTCTCACCAGGGTCTTGAAAGTGTGTCATACTGATGATGTACTTTGAATAAAAGTGATTGTAATTGACTGTAATTTGTAGCCTAAAAGGGCAATCACAGCCCAGAAATGCAAATGTTAGCAGATTTCTGCCTGTTTTCTCTAACAGGGCTGTTTTTAGGAGTTAACTCAGCATGTAAACCATTTTGAAACCAAACAGGGACAAGGACTTTGTAGAAAATGTCAGCTAAATAAGCAGCACCATGTAGGTTAAGTTTGGATTATTTATATCTGTGGCTTTGAACCATTCATGACTAAGCCTATTAGAACTGAAAAGTTGGGGGTTTTTTAAGAGAAAGGCGAAAAGAAAAAGAAAGAAAGCGCTGTGATCATTTCAAAAGGACAATCTCATTAGTGCTGGAAAAAAGCACCTTATGGTGCCACATCGTTATCATTTCTTACCGGATTTTATTTGGAGATGACTGCAGGAAGTAACCAAAAAAAAGTAGCAGTCCATTTGCCCTCTCAAATCCGTCAACACAATGTGTATATACAAGCTGTGGCAGTTGACATCACACCAAGTAAGGCTTGATCGTGATAGGCAGCACAAAAAGGCAGTTCTATTATTTCTTGATTTAACATGTTCCCAGTGTGGAAAATTTAAAATACAGCCAAAAAAGCCATTGAATAATAGCAGAAAGCGAAAAAGATGAAAGAATGTTCAGTTTGCCCTTCATTCATTTGCAGAGCAATCCGACACTGTATTCAATGGGCCTTACTTCCAGATAAGTGTGTTTAGGGTGCACATAATCTTCCCTGCTGAGAACCCCCAGAAGGTGTCTCTGCCACCCTCCCACTTTTCCTCCAATGACCCAAATTTCTGTAGGTCTGAAAATCTTTCAGCTGCAGCTTTCAATTATAATTAATTAAAAAAAAAAAACCAGCATAAACAGGTCACACATAATAACCAATTATATCATTCCAAATTAGATAAATATTGACCACTGGTTTGAATTTACTTAATGTATTGCTACACTTTGTCCTAGAGTGACCGGGAAAAGTCCGAAGGCCTTCCGGTGGCCCCTTTCATGGACCGAGACAAAGTGACCAAACCTACAGCACAGATAGGCTTCCTGAAGTTTGTTCTTATCCCAATGTTTGAAACTGTAACAAAGGTAAGGTCAAAGAAGTTGATTGATCAAAAGCCCTTGGATCAAGTGCATTTTCTCATAGCTTTTTTGATGGGTGCAAGAACCCCAAATCCACTTTAATTGCACAACCTGGATTTCCTGGTATGCAACTGAAACCCACCCACCAAAAAACCATTGTTTGGAAACACCCAATGTGATTAGCAATCATCTCATAGGTGTTTACAAGTAAAATACAACTTGAAGGGATGGAAGGCTATGTCTTCCAGGCCCAGCTACAAATCCACCACAAGGAAAAACTTGCCATTAGCAAGCATAGGAGTGGGGGGGGGACAGTACTAACATTCCAGGCTTTTAATAACTCATTTATACAATGCTAGCATGCTGAATTTTTCTCATTTCAAAACACATAGTTATTGGAAACCAATTTTAGTTTACCTTTCTTGCTTTGTTTTAGCTTTTCCCAGAGGTTGAAGAAGTATTGCTCCAACCACTTTGGGAATCCAGGGACCGCTATGAGGAGCTGAAGCAAATAGATGATGCTGTGAAAGAGGTAAGACAAGCTTCTGTTTGTGGGATTAACAAGGACAACTGCAGAGGCTGAAAAGGCAACACCCAGACTCTCTTAGATGAATCAGGATTTTGAGGTTTTTCTTGCAAGAATTCTCCTAACACAACACATTTTTATATGCCATTTTCACAAATATATGCATTTTTGCACATACTTGCCCAATAATATGCATTTTTGTGTGCATTATTTGTTTCAAGAAATGCAATACAAAATTCATATAAGTGCAAATTTTATAGAAGTGCAAATTTTGAAGGATAGCTGTGCTTCAGTCACATATTGTTCAAACTGGTAGGTTTGTGTTAAATCCTAACCAAATCAAATTTCTTCCCATCCCTACTTCCAAATAAGTATGTAGGAGTACAGCCTTAATAGTAAGTTGAGGAACAGGTCTAATGTAATGGGAACTTTTGAACCAAAGGGTATAGCTGGTTCTGGCTGTGAATACACCACAGAACACATGAGAAGATTTTCTAACTTCACTTACAACTGTGCTTGATAAAACAGGCTTTGTGATTTTCACGCTGAAGCAAAGATTCCTACATTCTCATGTGTAATGCTATAATGCCCTCTGGAAGGAAGTCACCACAGGTTTCCTTCGATGCCAATAAAACAGGGATGTACAAATTTCATGAATTAATTGGTTCATTTAAGCATAGTAGCATAGCACTTCTGGTAATAAGGCAACTAATATGAAAATGATGCATGCAAAGCAGAACACATGCGGGGCAAATTATAGCTCTCCTTTGTCAAGTGCTTGTGGCTCCTGCTGAGGCAGTCAAATGGCCTTTGGATCGCAGTGGCAAATAATGAAGACAGAGCCATCCTTCTGAGTGGCAGAGGGTAAGCTAGCCACTGACAGAGAAGCCTGCTTTTAGTTTTTCAGCATTGGCCCCAAATGATGCCCAATGTTTCACCTTGTAATCTTTTCACTATGGGCTTTTCATTCTCCTAGCTTTATTGATCTGGCTTCATTCCAAGCTAGATTTGTATAACGATCATGTTCCATTTCTTCCCATCTCATGAGAGCTCCACAAGATCTTACCAGAAGGTACTGCCACACAACTCCAGTAAGCTTCATCAGTTGGGCAGGAGACAGGGGCAGCAGCTTCCTGTTTTGCCTCGGGTAGAAGAGTTTGGATTTGATATCCTGCTTTATCACTACCCTAAGGAGTCTCAAAGCGGCTAACAATCTCTTTTTCCCTTCCTCCCCCACAACAAACATTCTGTGAGATGAGTGAGGCTGAGAGACTTCAAAGAAGTATGACTAGCCCAAGGTCACCCACCTGCTGCATGTGGAGGAGCAGAGACGCGAACCCGGTTCACCAGATTACGAGTCCACCGCTCTTAACCACTACACCACACTGGCTTTCTTGGGTGGCAAAACGGGATGGGCCACCCCTACTCAAAAGGCAGTTCACACTCTCATGCATTCCCCACTGGTGCCTACGTGTGTTGGGTACCCAGAGGAAACTAAGAACCAGAGAGAAAAATAATGGTTCCTGTACACCCACCACTGATGCTGCAGATCCTTTGGGGCACATTGTAAGGAAACTCCATTGAAACGAACAGATTTCATGTACTGATGATCATATTTGCTGGGTTGTGCCAATGACTCGATGGCTGCTATACTGACAAATCAGATGCCTCATGACTCCCATGGTTAATTATTCCATTCTACTCTTAACTAGTTACAGAAGAAGAAGAACGAAAGTTTGGCAATTGGAAGCAAGGAGAAGTGAAAAGCAAAGGCAAGGCACATCAGGGTAATTATCCCTCTTTAAAGGATATTTTTACATTAAGAAACATGGTGACAACATGTAAAACATTATATAGAAAATTGCCTATGGCATGAGATGTTTTCAGCAAATAAACTGATAAAATCCAGCTAGTTTCTCTGCAATATATTGAACATATGCTTGTGAAAAACAAAATGAAATAGAATTGTAATGCATTTTTGACCAACTATTTATACAATATAAAACCAGTAATGAAAAGCAGAGAGAGAGAGAGAGCGCTCTCGAGTTGTTAGGAGTGTCCTAGTCCCCTTACAGAACTACAATTTCCAGAGTTCCCTAAGAAGAGGGATTGATTGTTAAAGCACTCTGAGAATTGTAACCCTGTGAGGCAAAATAAGGTCTCTCAACAACTTCCAGCAGCCTTAACAAACTACAGCTTCCATAATTCCTCGTGGGAAGCTACGGCTCTTTAAAGTGGTCTCTTAGTGCTTTAAATGTATGGTGAAAATGTGGCCAAATAGGGATTACCACAGTTGCTGTGTGTGTGGCTTAAAAGGTGTGCTGAATCAGCACGTCTGAGCGCTGCCAAAAATTATTCTGAGTGGATGAGACCTCATTCTTTGGGCCTAACGATGTTTGTATTTTAATTCCAGCATTATAATGGACACAAAGATCCTTTAGAGGTTTGCCAAGTCTAGCTAAGCATCATGGGATTGCACAGCACTGACGGAGGATGAGACTGAACAGCTGACACTGCCACAAGCACTTTTTCCAAGTTCCTTTTTTATATAAAAAAAGAACCCTAGTATTTATCCTTATGGAGGTAGATAATAAGGAATCTCTGCTGTTGTACATTTTTTTAAAAGAAAAAGTAATCTTCTAAATAATATATTCTTATACCAAAAAATGGCTGCTGTAAATATTCTCTTTTTAATATTTTATATGTCTTCTTCTTTTTTTAACTGCTTCTGGTTGTCATATGGAGATGTATTGGGAAAAATTGTACTTTTTAAGCGAGTTGTTTTAGAAATCTTTTAAAATGTAGTTTTGTGTAGCGTTAAAGTAACAACAGTTTATCTCAATATGTCTGTGTACGATTTAGAAGTGTCACCTTGCCGAGGGATTTGACAAAACCAATAGCAAGCTGAGAAGCTTAATGTTCTCTTCTCTGGTCAGCAAATATTGGCCAGGAAAACCCTTCACGAGGGAGGGTGAAATGATAGCCCAGTCCCTCAGCCCTGCCGCCGTAGTCCCTCTCTGCATATGCTGTTCCCCCTTTTGTTTTTGGGTCAGTAACTGAGGAGTACAGATGATGGTCCTTTAGAGAGACAGATGTGGCCTACAGGTTTCCGGTTACCTTATCCCTGAGCACTGAGAGAATTGAAAAGGCCCCCAAGTATGTTATGAACATGAAGCAGTTCCTGTTGCCAAAGTTTGACAGGTCTAGCACTGTAAACTGCTTGGATAGGAACTCAAATTTCAGAGGAACCAGAACTAAGCTAATCTGTGTTCCTTCTTGGAAGAGTGGAGTATAAATGTAATAAATAGCTAACTCTTCAACAAAGAATATATTTTCATAAGTTTTTTTTATTTTACTTTATTTACATTTCCTGCATCATGTTCTGGTTTAATGAATGTGGCATCTCAACTAATCAGCTAACCGAAAACTCTGATAAACTGGCATTATATTTGCCTACACATATATTGGCAAGAATCTAGTCTAGATTTGACTAGATGCTATGTACAACTGAGATTTGTTTAATGAAAGCTCCATAATTATTATATTTTTCTGTGGAGAATATACCACACACCCAGTGCCTGAGAAGGGTCTGTGATGGTGAGGGACTATTAGCATGTGTTTTCCATGCTTACAGTTTGAGATTCAGTCTCTGAAACCTCCACAATTAGAAGGGTCTTGAGATGTAGAGCTAGGAAAAACCTTTGCATGTGGCCTTCAAGACCTACTTGGGCAGATTAATACAGTGCTTAAATTCACATGGCAGCTTTTACTGGACAAAAGCTGGCAGCCATTTTGCTTGGATGGGAATTGCTAAGGTTAATGCTGACAGTGTGCCCTTTTAATACTGAACAATGAGAGTTTGGGACCAACGCATCCAACTGAAATGGGCATGGGTTGTTGCTCCCAGGTTACAGAAAGGAACGTTGGGCATGAAGAAACTACAGTGGTACCTTGGTTTAAGAACAGTCCTGTTTACGAACGATTCGATTTACGAACTCTGCAAAACCGGAAATAGTGTTCAGGTTTGGGAACTTTACCTCAGTCTAAGAATGGAATCCAAACAGTGGAAGGGCACCAGCGGCGGGAGGCCTCATTAGGGAAGTGTGCCTCAGTTTAAGAATGGTTTTGGATTAAGAACGGACTTCCAGAACAGATTAAGTTCGTAAACCGAGGTACCACTTTAATCTGGTTTGCGCAAGGTCCCCTAGAAAGCCTATGACAGGCACAGGACTTAAGTGCCAGCAACTAGGGCGCCCTGAGCATTCACATTCAGACCCACAGAAGGATTGTTGTACAAAAGAGAGGACTGGGGAATCCTACATCTGGTGAAATTTCCCCTTCTATGCTCTTAGTTCTCCCAAAGTCTAGAGACACATCAGTATTCAAGTACGAGCCAAGGGAGATATCCTTTGGTGCAACTGATGGTCATGTATGCCTTCCACAGCATCCTGTTGGAAATGTACTTGGAAGTAAAGCACAAGACGCAAAATAAAAGGTGTGGTTTATGAAAGATGCCTTGGATTTGCTCTGGGAGAAATGTAAGAAATCCCGTTGTACCTCTATGTACTATTCATGTATGTATATGTTTTAAATGAGGTATGCACTGTAATTTCTACATAGGCTTTTGTTAGGTTGCTTTTAAAGTGAGTTTATAAATCTAGAGTAATGCATAAGGAAGGCATTGCCATCCAAGGATGCTTGTGTCTCCGTTTGAAGGGCACATGTACCCAAGCCATATGCCTGTGAGCTGCAGAGCTGCTTTCTGAATCTCAGTTTGGATTTTAAAAGAAATTGTGTAGGTGGGTGCTCAGACTTTCTTCCATGCAAAACAGGAGATATCTTGCTAACACTCAGGCTTCCCTTACCAAAGGATCTCAGTGACTAACACCTGGCTCTCCAGCACTGAATAATAATCGTGCCACCTTTAAGTGTGACAAAACATTTTGGAACAGCAAACCTTTACTCTTGTATTGTTTGTGTGTAGATGTTTTTTTCTTGGTGATGATAGCTCTCCAATATGTATTTTGGGAGATGGTCCATTACTGCATTTTGATCCATTTCTGTTGACCAGAAATACTGTTCGATCTGCTCTGAAATCCACATGGGATGTGGACAGGCATCCTTAAGCAGAGCTAGAAAATTTCTAAGCATTCTTCTTCCTGAGTCACACAACTGAAGAAGCAAGCCGCAGATGAAATCTCTCTAGTTTATTACATGCTGTTTGAAGGCACCTGTTCATTGAGTGAACAAAATTTATTATTCCAAACTGTTGTAATTTCTTTTTCAAACAGAAGTAGAATAAATCTGATATTGTCTTCAGCATGGTTGTATTCCTGACATTTGTCAAATGTCCCTGAACTACTGCTATTGTCATCCCGGTGAACAAATCAATGTATATGGAGAGGAGGAACATGGGACTTCAGATCATTAGCTCAGACTTAGTGTGCAGTGGGGAATTAGCTATCCAAACAAAAATCCAAAGCTGAGAATCAAAGAAAACACAGTTTATTACAAAACAGAAAGATTGGTTACTGTTCGGGTTGTTACAAAAATAAGACGTTGGGTTATTCCAGTTGAACAAGCGGTTCTGGCATTATATCTACCAAGTGGTAGAGATTGGATGGATCTAATGTCAAGTATAAAGAGATAGAGAGAAGCACAAAAGGTGCCAGGCAGACATGCATGGAGCTGATTAAAGAGGGGAGTTAGAATGCAAATACTACATACTGCAGAGCCTTGTGAGCACCTGCATGAGAGCTAAAAGGAAAGACGGAGGGAAGGAAAGAGAAGCTGAAGCACAAGTATCACTTATTCCAAGGAAGGAGTAGACCTTCCACCCTACCAGTTCAGTGGGCAGTAGCTCCCACAGGCTTCTAGTACAGTAGAAATAAAATTACCGTACTTTTCCATGTATAAGCAAGGTTTGTTTTACTGTAAAATAATGTTCAAAATGGGGGGTCATCTTATACATGGATAGTGCAGATGGGGAATGAGCGATTGGTTGCAGCGCTAGCAGGAGCTTGTCAGTGGTGGTTGTGTGTGTGATTGGTAGCTGTGGCAAAGGCTGCTGTGGATTGGCTGCTGCTGTGGCAATTGGGCTGATGATTGGTGGCTGCGGCAAGGGCTACTGTGGATTGACTACTGTTGTGGCAATTGGGCAATCCCCTCCAAAAAAAAACCCTGAAAAAACCTGGGCACTCCCTGTGATGTTAACATGAGAGCGCTGGAGGTGAAATAGTTAAACAGATTACCCAATCAGAACCCAGGGGGTGGAGTCAGAGGGACCATAAAACCAGTTCTGGGAGGGGTGAAGGGGAGAGTTCGTTGGGAGTTGGGTGGTTGGTTGCAGTGGGAGTGAATTGGGATAGAGTGTGGGTTGGTTGAGTTAGTGTAGCGAAATAAGCTGAGTCAGGAAGTAGGAAGACAAGTAAATATCTGAGAGGTGATTTAGCGAGTGGGAGCAGGTAGCGGAAGTTATAGGTCTGGATAGGCACCCCATGATTGTAATGGACCGATACCGTTTATGAAACCACACGCTTGTTAAACTGCAATAAATAAACAGAAGTTTATGTTCCAATTTAACCCTGACTGGACTCAGTATTGTACCAGGTGGGGCCTGGGTGGTGGCAGCAAGAAATAAGATGGTGGCACAGGGATCAATAGACGGTGAAACGTCCGGGGACCCTGTATGATCACCACACTCCCAACCCAACCTTTTTGCTCAACAACTCTGGGCCATCTCTCCCCATTTTCTTAAATTGGAGGCCCCCCAAATAGGGGTTGTCTTATACACGGGGGCACGTTATACATGAAAAAAATACAGTAAGTACACCTACTCTTGTCCCTTAGCGAAAAGGTATGTGTGCCCACAAGGGAGCAATGAATGTCTCTTACAACAGGGCTCATTTACTTGGGTCCCAGTTTGCAGTATGACTTGGTTGGATTTGGTTGACATTTTCCTTAATGGGGAAACATTAGAACCTGTCAAGTGGAGAGAAGTGACAGCTGTAGGCTGTGTAAGTGGCTTAATTGGGATTTCTTCCATTAATGCCCTTAGCAGACCCAATAGTGCTCCTAGCAATCTTTAGGTGGCATGTAAAACATATTCACACAATTTAGTGTCACAGTAGCATGAAGAGGCCATCAATATTTTCTCCTTTCTATAATTTCAGTTCTAACTCTCCCCCCCCCACTTTGTTTTTTAATGGATAATGCAGCTCTGCTTAAAAAAGGTTGATTTGCTTCCCAAATGAATAAGCTGATTATATCATATTATAGTGCACTTGTGTAGACAGAACTGTCAATCTGTCAGCTTGTCATCAGATTCTTATAATCTTAACTGTTGAATAGTTTGTAACTGAGCATTAATAATGGCTTTTCCCCTCACTGAAATATCTGCATCTTAAAAAGGTTGTGCAACAAGTTATCAACAGGCAAGCTTCAAAGTTTGATATACACATTTTTGCTATTGTTTCCCCCTAATACAATGCATTTCTAAATTATATGTGCATTTTTGTACACATGGGTAGGAGAATTACATCACAAAATTCAGAGAAATAAAAAATTTGAAGGATAGTTGCATTTCGGCTTGCATATTGGTCCAAATTAGAGAAGCGTGAATTGGGTAGTTTCTTATTAACATTAAATTTCTTGCCTGTCACTACTGTCAGCTGTCTCCTGCTGCTGTTTTCTGCAGATGCAATAGAGACGGTGAAGAAAGTCTTCTTCGCCGTCGCTATCCCCCCTTGGTAGGCTTGACATTGAGCTCTAACTGTGTCCAGTCAGCTTCAGAATGAGTTAATCCGCTACCGGCTCTCTAGCTGTCTCAGTGATTGTTTCATTGCCCTCAGATCCATGGAAAACCACGGGGCTGTCCAGGCTCCATGCAATCAGAGAGGGCGCTTCAGAGCCAAACAGTCAATAGCCCTGGTTAACTCCACATTCCAGCTGGCCACCAGGGGATCAGCTGAAAGGCCATCAACATGGGATAAAGCGTCCCCTACCACTCTTGGAAACCATTCGGATCCATTAAGTGGTGGGGGTGGACCCCAGGCTGCATACAGCTGGAAAATCAGTGTGCCTTACCATATATAGGCCCTTCTCCAGCACTGGTAACCTGTGGCCTTGCAGATGCGGCTGAACTACAACTACAGTCATCCCTGGCCACTGGCATACAAGCTGAGTCTGATGGGAGTTGAAGTCCAACAACATCTGGAGGACCACCTGTTCCTCACCCCTGAACTCTGCTGAAAGTGTGGAACATATTACTAGCAACAGTAGACCTGGTCCTTTTCTCAGCTGCCCAGTGAATGTATGAAAAAGACTCTCGTTCCTCCTCAAATGGATCTGATGTACATCCTACATGCACCCAAGCCCCACAATTCACATATATACAGGGAATCACCAGCACCTACATATCCGAACTGCAGGAAATGGCAATCAAGGGGCCTGTGCAATATGACAGATTTCCATGTACAAGATTCCCATTTTCAATATGGACAGAGAGGTCCCTGCTTTATTCACACCACTGAGGTCTGATTTTGCATTCCTATGCCAAGCCGATAACACAGGAAGCTGCTAAGCCATCCGTCAACAAGCAATGCAGAGGGGGAAAAGGAGAACCAGATGGAAACATTGTGCTTCCCCTTAAGTGGCTATTGGAAAGTGACACGTAACAGGAGATTCCTTGTAAAATGAAAAATGCTTGAGGTGTACAATGATAGCCAACTAACAGTAACATGTGTTCTTCTTGATAAGGGCTCCTTTTGTGAGGCTGAGTATCCCAATCAGTCTGAAGCCAAAGCTTTGAAATGTGCAGCTGAGGAAGCACATGGAACAAAGTGAAAATGGGCTTCCTCAAGACTGTTTTTTTAGAGGATTTTCCAGTACTGTTTGCAAGGAGCAACACCTGTGTGATTAAAGTTCAGACTGGAATAAAATCATGGCCAATAAAGCACTGCAAAGCTCTGAAAACAACCAGTCTTCTAAACTATTATACAATGGTATAATCAAGTGATATAATCAAATCTAGGCAATTATTAACAAAACTTAACGTATTATGAAAAGAAGCAAAGAAGGATGAGCACTTAATTTATTCATTTTTAAATGGAGACTATTTATAAATCACCAGACTGCATCAATCCAGCCATATTTTTTTGCTTATTTTTTCCTTTGGCATATATAATTTTTCTTGCTCTTTTTTCTTGTGGTTTTTTTTTCTTATTGTCAAAGAGAGAATCAATGGAGGAAGAGAATTGATCTAGCACAAATATGAGCAGTCCTTGTATTTTAAAAGGTCTAGACTAATTTGACCTGCTGTCATACCTGATGGTGTCAGAAGGGCTTGTAATCAGGGAAAGGAACCAGATTTTTAATGAGAAAGTCACCCACCTATTTTTGAATAGAAGATGAAAATACACTGACATAAAAACCGACTTATAAGGCACAGCATAATAGCTGTATTCATGATCCCACTAGGGCAGAGCCACACTATGCATTTAAAGCTTATTCACTGCACATTCACAAAGCATTCTGAGAAATGCAGTTTGTTAAGGGTGCTGGTAATTGCAGCTCGGTGGTGAGGAAACTACAGTTCCCAGGATGCCATGTGCTTTCAATGTGCATTGAATAAGCTTTATATGTACTTCAGTTGCTGCTTGGGGAATCTCCATTCTGTGATCACATCTTAATTCAATGGATGCTCTGGCACACTCTGCAGCAGGGATTTCCTATATTACAGTATTATGAAATCTGATGTTTCTAGATCTTCCCGGTCTGACATTTCTGTTCTTACATGGAAACCTTCTCCAACTTGGTACCCTCCAGATTTTTTGGGAGTGCAGATTTACTAATGCAAATTGCCTTGAGATGTCTAATGAGAAGTGACCCACAGATATCATAAATATCAATAAATAATACTAGCATGGATGTGCTAAAGGCTTGGGCTGATAGGAGTTGCAATCTGGAGGGCACCAGATTGGCAAAACTTGTTTATGGGACCGATCCACTGCTATGAATCACCTCATTACACACAACGCATACGTAAACTTTTTAGTGCTTTAATACATTTTATTAATGTATTAAATACATTATTTATTTAATGTTAAACCACAGAACCTAGGACTTGCCGATCAGAAGGTTGGTGGTTCGAATCCCCATGACGGGGTGAGCTCCCGTTGCTTGGTCCCTGCTCCTGCCCACCTAGCAGTTCAAAAGCACATCAAAGTGCAAGTAGATAAATAGGTACTGCTCTGGCAAGAAGGTAAACAGCGTTTCCATGCGCTGCTCTGGTTCGCCAGAAGCGGCTTTGTCATGCTGGCCACATGACCCGTAAGCTGTACGCCGGCTCCCTCAGCCAATAAAGCGAGATGAGCGCCACAACTGGACCTAACGGTCAGGGGTCCATTTACCTTTACATATTAAATTAAATTGCCATTTAATACAAAACACTGGGTAGAAGTCAATATCATGCTATTACAACTGTTCCATCTGCCACATGCAATGATCCCCCCTCTCCTTCCCCCACGCTCTTTCTGGGGGTCCTCTCATCCTCCCCAGAGCCAATTTCAGGGGGGGCAAGGGCCCCCTTGTGCAAGCTGAAGTCCTTACGCAACACTTCCATTGGTGTGGTGTATTAGATGAACCCTGCACAGTATGTACTTTGAAAATAATTTTTGTTTCCTGTTATCTGTTTTGTGCCTGCACTAGTTAAAGTGAACAGCGCTGCCTCTCGTCCTCCACATCCTTTCTAACCTCAAATATATTTATCTCCCTAAGCCCTTGGGCAGATAAATACACGCCGGGCTCGAAAAGCAAGTGAGGTGATGGAACCAACGCAAGTAGTTAAAATAAACTAGGTCTGCAGTTTTCTTTTCAACTGCTGCTATTGTTGTGATAGTGGCTCCCTTCCGTTCAATTACAGCATGCACAATTTTGCACCTGCAATTAATTGCCGGCATTAATCCTTCTAACTGTGGGCTAAATTGCAGCTGCAGAAGCAGAGACAGTAACTGAAATGCCGCTGAAGATCAGACTAATATATGCCTCACGCATAACTACACCAGACTTAATTCTATGCTTCGCAGGCTTTTAAAAACCTATTATAAGGTAATTAATATCAAATCTACCGGTACTTCTTCAGCCGTCTTTCAAGCTGAGGATACTCTCAGGGGTTCTTTGTCACCTGAACAATCAGCAAGAGCCACACCAGATCTCTAAAGTCTTTTTGGAAGCCCAATCAGACATGTACGAGTTTGTTAAACATGAGCTGGGCTATAGAGAGAGGGTGGGATAGGTCAACTTTTAATATAAAATGGAGCGTACCTGCCTTACTCACTACTGTGCTTTCAGCTGGTTTTCCCCAGCCCACTTCCAGTGCTGAAAGGGAGCCAGGCAGTGGTATTGATGGCAAGCAGCAGAATACCAATGAATATTTAGGGCCGGGGAAATGGTAATGTGTGGAAGCTGAGGTGCCAAATGTGCATGCAGAAAAATCGGAGCTGAACAGTTCATTTACTGAGGCCCCTGTCTGGAAGCACCTGCATTCTCCTAGAGATGAAATTTAAAATAATAATAATGGATTGATTTGAAGGAATGTGAGCACAACTCTGAGTAGAACACTCGGGCACTGCACTACTCCAGTGCCGGATGAATACTTATTTATTTAGTGTTTCCAAGCCAATCTAATTCCCCAAGGAAATCCTTTTGTTTTTCTCAAAGAAATCAGACAGCTGGAAAAAAACAGCAAAAAGAAATCCCTGTTGCTTCAGCATTTCACAGAGCTCCTCAAAGACATGCTCCAAGCCACCTAAGAGCATTTTAGAAAGCATCTTCCCCTAAGATAAAGCAGAGACAGTGACTGACCAGAAACAGACACCATAAATAGGTACGGTTGGCGCATACATGGTTAAGTGAGAAATGCAGGCCCCTATTGGACAGTGCCTATGCCGTCACTGGCAGTGAACTTCCTTTCCCAAAGCTGCGTCATTACGTGAATGGTTAGAACATTTGATTGAGAATTGCTCGCCTACTAGGAGTATTTTTTCAAAACATAGCTCTAAAAGCAGCCCTGTACTGCTGTCTTTCCATTTAAAAAGAAAATTTAGTATGGGGGTGTTTATACTGTCTGTGCATATGTAACACTGGAGAACTCATTCAACCTCTTCCCCTTTCCTCCCAATGGTGAACAGCAACATCTTGAGGGACAACAACCTTCCTCCTTTCTCCACCAAGAGGGGATAAGCCCTACTTGGGTCACTCAGTTCCCATGGAGCAGGAGTAGAACTACTTTCTCACCCTCACCAGTTATGCAGCGGCAGCATACCTAGAGAAGGAAGCCTGTCATACACATGTAGGGTTGTTCACACAATGAGGAGAACCTGTGTACATAGATAAAACTCCCCTTTACAGACAACACATGTTGGTGGGGTGCCAGCAGGGCCACTGGGACAAGGGGCACTTGTGGCAGCTTCAAAAACTTATTATTTCATGGACAAAAGCTGTAACTTGCATGGCAGAGAATTCCACACGTTACTTTTTTCTGTCCAAAGGACAGTATCCAAGCCCTTGCACTGAAAAACCAGGCAACTGGCTTAGTACTGCATCTGAAATATATTTCTGATATATTGCACCTGGAGCTCTCTCTCTCTTTTTAAAGAGAATGAATACATTCTGGAGTCTTAAAAAAGAAAAAATACAACTCACGTGCTCATAACAAATGCAATACTATATTTCATGTGCTTTATATTCATTTAAGCACACAAAGCACTGACCTAACAATGAAAAGAACAAAGAGCACCAGCATGCAAATATTCTCCTTTATCCTTCCCAACAAAGAATCCACCTATTTGCCTCACAGAATGTGGGTGTGTAACTAAGCAGTGAGTGCTTAACTAGGAAGCAGCAGCTCTGACACAAACAGAACCGTCAGAATGAGAGTTTGTGCTGTACCAAAACACGGTCACAGACTCTTTAATAGACCCTTTTAAGTTGCAATTTGAAGTTTCTTTAGAGCACAGCCTTCCACATGATGACAATCTCATTTGGAATAGTTTGGACAAAGGAAAGGGAAGAATTACCTACTTATAACTGAACATTCTGATTACAGGCACCAATTTGTACAGCACAAAATGTGACAATTGTTTGGGTGAGTGTTCTGGGCATGGGTTTTATCTGGAACAGGACACCCAGGCGTTTTGATGAAAACTCTTACGAGACAACAAAGGAGTCTGGGACACTCCAATATTTCATTGTGATACCACACAGACTACTTTTTGCCAGGAGCACAGCAAATAAAAGGAATTGCGGATTGCTACTGGACTACAAGGGTTACTTGGCAGTATCTTCCATGCTTTTCAGAAAGACAATACCCAGCTATTACTTTAAAAGTTCACAGGTTAAATCACTGTTCTCCAACAAAGTAGTTCTGTTAGCTCAAGGGTTTCCTTTTATGTAATGCAACTTGTCCACTTCCCACACCCCCTCCGGAGGGTTGGGGAAAACTGCAGAACAGATTTAGGGAGCGTGCATATATTAGTGAAAATAACACACCAAAATGCACTCTATTTGGGGAAATTGCTTTGCAAAAATGTGGCAAAACATACACATCCCAAACAGTGTATACTTGGAGAAATTCACACTAAAATGCTGGACTTTCATGAGGGCTTTGTAAAGAAAATCACAAACTGATGTGGGAATGTGGAGAACTGAACTTAAGACCGCAAAAGCTTAAAACTCAAGGCAAACTTAACAGGCTGAGATTCAACACTGTGTGTAGACAAGCTTTGTGTAACAATTGCAAGTTGAGTTCAGAATCTACCTCAAGGACTTGGATGGCTCCAAGCCAGGAGCTGCCCATGTCCTGTGGGGGGTTTAGACTCTGAACATTACAAACGTCAAAATTCCCTTTGGTTTCAGAAGCAGTGTGGAAGGCAATGACTTACTGCTCGAGAAAAGGCACCGCAATGATATGCTGCATGCACAGAAGCACTTGTGCAATTGTTTTGATCCAGGTCTGGAAACCCTGCCCATTAGACATTGCCAGCAGGAGCCTCATCAAACCTATAGCCTTTTCTTTCATCTTTTTCTTGATTGTACTATGCATTTTCCAGGTACGTTCTCAACAGGCCTCCTGATGAGAAATGCCATTCAAAAGCAGCTGGGGCAATCACTACCTGTAACTGTCTCAACCTTATGAAATGGAATTCTGAATACCTTGAAACAGCTGAGATGCACAGGCAGTCTTCTAAGTGACAGAATGCTGTGACCACATTTTACGGCTTGTTTACAGCATATTATTCATTCAGTGATATGCCGCTTGTATGCCAATATGGTATATACTGTATCAGAACACTTCAGCGCCTCTCACATTCTAAAGCAGAATCTATGAAATAAAATCCTTTAACTTTGTATTATTTTAAAAAAAGACACTCAAGCTGGCAAGTTGCAGTCTAAATCACATCTCAAAACTATGGATACTTCTTCCCATAGTAAAAAGGTGACCTTAATTTAGTTCAAAAACAAACAAACCCACCCATCCAGCTATCAATCAGAGATTCCTTCTAGAGAAAATTGCCCCGTTGTCAAAGGACAACTCCAGCAATGGAATCCAATTTTTGGTCCATCTTACACTACAAAGTAAGGTAAAAGTAAAGGATGGTTAAGTCCAGTCAAAAGCAACTATGGGGTTGTGGCGCTCATCTCGCTTTCAGCCAAGGGAGCCAGTGTTTGTCCACTGACAGTTTTCCGAGTCATGTGGCCAGCATGACTAAACTGCCACTGGTGTATGGAAGACCGTGACGAGTGTCAGAGTGCCTAGAAATGCTGTTTACCTTCCTGACGCAACGGTACCTATTTATCTACTTGCACTGGCGTGCTTTCGAACTGCTAGGTTGGCAGGAGCTGGGAGCTCACCCCGTCGCAGGGATTAGAATCGCCAACCTTCCGATCAGCAAGCCCAAAAGGCTCAGTGGTTTAGGCTGATTGGTTTAGACTACAGCGCCACCCGCGTTCCAACACAAAGTAACTCATTACCTTCACTGTGAAGATATTGTGTCTCCACCAGTTTAAATGCACTGGAGGAGAACTGTGGTTATGGAGGGACTCCACAGTTATGATTTATTGCACAATGAAGACACATTATGAAAGGTGAGCTCTGAGAATTATCCAAGGATATTTTGGCTTTGGTCATTTACATCCTTAGCTAGTAACTAGAACAGCCGAAAGGATCACTTCCAACTGGAAGGGGAAGCTAAACTCCAGGGTTGCGTGGCACAACAGGATGCAGTGAGCTCCTCAGATCCCCCTGGGGATTTTTGCCTCATAAATCCTGGCTTTTCCCTGCCTGAACCTCCTTGCTGTCGACAGAGGGCAGCAAGGAGCAACCACCATTGACTTGTGAAGTGACTGGAAACCTCCTCCATCCATTCCTGCTCTCCACCTTCTTTCTGGCCAGAGGAGGACTGAAGGACGTACGGTAGGAATTGTTGGGTGAGCTTTAGGGGCCTGTACTGGACAGAGGGTTCTCACTTTGGCTTATGTGGCACATGTACGGAAACAGAACCAAGAAAGGCTTTCAGCTTGGAGGAGCAAGTTTTGCAGTGTGTCCTCTTCCTCGCCATGCATCACAATGTCATCACCCAATGACATCTACGCTGACAGTCAAGGTAAGCAGCTAGAAAGAGTTTGGAGAGGACATATTTATCACTGACAAGGTAAGGAAGTGTCACCATAATAAGGCTAAGACGTGTTAATATTTGCACTTTGTGGAAAATATCAAGCCAGCTTGTTCTTCAGTGTGCCAAGTGATTCAGTCGTTCTCAAACCAGCTTCTTCCAATGCACTGCAAGTCACAACCAAATTTTGCACTGAGCAAGGATGCTGCTCATGTTTTGAGCTTCTTTGTCTGCCCATTTGATTCATGCTGCGGGTCCTTTCTCTTACTCTTCTGCTGCTGAAGTCTCTCTTCTTTCTTTTGGAGGTAAACAGCCATGTTATCAAAAGAAGCCTTGTAGAGATTTTGGTAGCAACTTTCTTTGCCAACAGAGCCTGTAGAAGAGAGAATTGGAACAGGCTCATAGGCATGTGTTTTCCACGCACTGAGGGTCTGTTTTCTGTGCATGTCAAGAAAGGGGACTTAAAACCTTAAAATCTGAATTTGTACAACCAATAATAAGCCAATGTGAGTACTAAAGGGGCACTGGGTGCTTTGGGAAGGAGAAAATAGGCAACCACAAATGCTAAGAAAGTAATTGCTTTGTTAGATCAGGCCGTGGTCTTGGCTTTCTGCCTTGAACTGTCATCATGATTTTGGGGTTTTTTTAATGACATTAATTAGTACGCTGCCCCGTTACCCCACAGAAGTCAAATGTGTTATAAGAGAAGCTGATCTGGCTCAGTAGAGAAGATAATAAAAAATAATAATTTACATATCTATTAGCCTTTCCACTTGACTGGACAACATTAAGGCTTTGCTAGATTTTCTTTTCAGCAACAATTCATTCAAGGTTTAAATATTCCTCTCCCATCTCGTAACAGAAGAGAAATTGTGATTGTCTGCTGAAGAACTATCAAAGCTGAAGGGGGGCAGACAGCTATTAACATTTTGACAATAAAAAGATAACTACCTTTTCTATAGGGGTAAAGACACTAATTAAGCATCTGGAACAGGACTCAACTATCAAGCTCCCTTGTGCTAATTAGCTGCAATAATCACTGTAATCTTAATAGCCCCTTTCCCCTAACTGCTGATACACTTAGGATCTCTGCATGGAACTATAATTTGAGATCTAGGAAAACTATTTTGCTGTGTTCTCACATTATTCAATGGTTCTTTTGAGGGTACTATCGATTAGCTGGATTTTTTAGATCTCACCTGACCTCAACAGCTCAAGGCAGCATGTAACAAAAACCAAAAAAGAGCCAGCTACCAAAGTATATTACTTTCTCTTTTCCACAATAATGAGGAACCTTAGCATCTTTGCCACATGACCCCACCCTGTTGCAAAGGTTTCTGGGAATGTACACTCGGTCCAAGTGCTTAGGCTACTGGACCAAGACAAAGGTGTATCCATCACGGTCTTGTGGCTATAAATTGCAAAGTTGCCTAGTGGATAACAAGTTGGGGGATGATTGTTCATCATTACAGATTTTCTCAACATGGGAATTCCCGATTAGCTTTCAAATTATGTTAAATGTAACATCAATTAGCCTTTGGCCGATTAAACAATCTATGGCCATTTAACCTGTGGGAGGGGTTATTGTTTTTGTTCTTTACTGTTATATGTATTTTTGTATTTCTATATTGTAAACCACCTTGTGAACCTCAGATGAAGGGTGGCATAGAAAATAAATTAATAATAATAATAATAATAATAATAATAATAATAATAATAATAATACCCTGGCTTTATAATACCCTTTCCACTCCCTTTCTCCCTCACATAATTACTCCAAAGGCTTGCCCAACATGCCAAATCTCAGCTGACAGCAGGGATGGGTGAACTTCCATGCAATTGCAGTCTCAGAACCAAGCCTCCTCAAATGGACAAGGCTCTTATCTAAAAGGTTACTTTTTATGAATGCTGTGAGATGCACTCTACTCAAATCCTACCTTGACACCCCCTATAACAGTGTCTTCTTGGCCTTTATACTCAACCGCCTTACCTTCAAACGCTGCCCAGTTGTCACGGATGCACTTTGACATTTTAATCAACCCTCTCTCTTCAGTAGAAGACTGAAAAAAGGAAAGAAGGACACCTCTTGAAATCCCCATACAGGGAACCATGTGCTGGGCACAGCCCTCCCAAAATCTTCCATGATTTGCCCCAAACCGTGTTTGTGTGTTTTGTGCGTTTTGTGCGTGTGTGTTTCAATCTTTTCACAAAGAGAAACTGACAACAAAAGAAGGAACAGGCATTCCACTCGTATTTTTAGATAAAGTAGCCCTATGTCACTGTTGTCTTGATCACCAGGCTGAGCTCTGGCATTGTGCCTTAGGCTGCTGTATATTGACCAGCATGAAAAATAAAAATGAAACATGCTATTTGATTGGGCAACCATAGCTGCACCATGTTCTTCTCAAGCTTGAGAGTGTTTATTGAAAACTGGTAACACTGTCAAAGGATGTTGCCAAATGGATCCAGCCAGTGCTACCTAGCCTTATGTGCAGATATTAAATAACTGACTCCCAAGCCAGCTCCAGTTCAATACCCTTTTCCTATATGAGTATCCCAAAGTTCTTTGCCTGACACCATAGCAGGGGAAGCCCAGCTGTAACCAGAAAGCTCCTCTCACCTGCCATTGTCCATTCACAGGTTGATAGAACAGAAGAGGTGTTTGCATGTCCTCCTGCAGAATCCAGAGCCCCCCTGTTTTCTCAAATGCAATGGCCCAGCCTTTGCAGATCAAGGGGATGTTCTGTTTGTGAATGAGTTTCTGAGCCTTGGGGTCAAGCTGGAAGATGGAAACTGTGGGAAGACTTTTCAGAAATGATCAATAATGATTAGGGCTATCATTTTTACAGAGCAAATTTTGCACGCCAAGATTGCCTAGCAGGTTAAAACACATCAATCAAAACTCTTAGAGACCTTGTGTAAAGTGATTGTTGATTTGCCCTGAATTTCACATAAGGCTTAAATGTACAGATTCCTTCTGGTCTTGGCCAATGCTTGCAATATGATCACCTCGTAGAGCAGGGATGGGGAACCTGTGAGGCTCCAGAAGTTGCTGGACTACAGTTCCCATCATCTCTGACCTAGGGCTGGGGCTGATGGGAGTTGGAGTCCAACAACATCTGGAGAGCCAAAAAATTCCCATCCCTGTTGTAAACTTTGGGTCTCACTCCTTGTGAGTGATTGTTTATAAGGTCCCCTTATGGTTCTCCCTGACCAACAAGAATGTTCAGTTCATGGCAGCACACATCTCAGATATATGCAGGGGAATTGCCCATGTTCTAAGAAGAGATTTCCAAACATGCCATGGATACAACAAAGCTAATGTAGCGATACGAGCATCAACCAAAATCACCTTCATTATATTATATTAACTCAGACAGGCTTAATATTATTGAAGCAAAATATCATTATCATGAACAAAGAAAAATCCACATTCTAGGTGGCCATGACTACACTGCTTCCACAGTAATTTTAAAGCAACAGATATCTGACATGCCTAATAATGAAATTATGTAATTTGGCTGTTGCTTCCACAGTAATTTTAGATATTATTTTCCTCTTACCAGTCATATAAAATGGCAATGTAATTTCCTTCACAACAATAGGCTGTCCTGGAGACTGCATATTTCTGAGGAGGGAAAAGGAGATGCAATTAGAAACTTCTCAGGCAAGAGAGTTTGTAGGGGAAGAAGGTAACAAAGAGAAAGCCTTCATGTCAAATTCAAAAACCCTCTTCAGGTGTTCAAAGGTCCATACTCAAACTGGATAGGGAGTTTGAGTTTCCCAGCCCTCTCCTCTCCTTTTCAAGTTGAGCATGAAGTTCCGGAGGGGGCAATTCTAACTGGATTTAGTTGAACATGGTTAGAATCCTTCCCACAACTAGGAACTATGTACAGTTGCTGTAGCATAACTGTTGGGAGAGGAGGAGGTGAGGCCAGCATTCAAGCTCCCCACCCCGGTTTGAGTCCCCAAAAATTATTCTGAATGCCTGAGGACTAAAGTCTTAATCTAAAGCAGAATACTATTTGCAGCGAGTCACACATCACGGCCAAACTGCACAGCCCTCTTCCACATTCTTGTCCTGAATCAAAGGCAGGCAGGTGAAAGGGAAGAGTAAATGTGCAAGACTGAAGGTGCATGACCATATTTAAATGGTGGATCCCAAGTATGCAAAAGTGTGTGCGGGGATGATGACAAAAAGTTGTCTCCAACACCCAGCACTAGTGAAACCAATAAGGGAAGCCTATAACCAAAATAATTACCTTCCTAGGTAAACTGGAAGCTCTCATGTTGGTATTCAGGGTTGGCCCGGCTTTCCTAGATATTATTATGCTGGGATAATCTAACCTTATACTTGTGTGAGGTTAACAAAAAGAAAACAGAAATATTCTCAAAATTAGTTTTCAGTTTATTTTTGCCCGTGATTTTTGTTTGCATGTTTGGTTCTCTTCTTTGCTTGGACACTTAATGCTGGATGATGACCCACAGGAAGCCACAGTTTGATCTAATGGGTTGGGTGCCTGCCTTCTTCTCACATTATAACTCAACTTCTGGATGCAATTGCTGCCCTTACAGCACCAGCCCATATGCCCCTTAGGAAGAGAGGTATGCAATTTTAGCATATCACCAATTCAAGTAAAAAAAAAAAAAAGGTTGACAATTAAATGAAGGATGAAATAGATTCTGAAGTGTTTTTTTAAAAAAAAATAAATACATCTGCAAACACCTGGAGCTATTTCACTCCAGACCAACAGCTTTTCTGAGCAGCGCAATGATTTTATTCTCAATGTAATCTTGGGGAGAAAGGCGGCCAAAAGGTTTGTGGTGCTTTGCACATTGTGTTGCAGAGCTACAAAAAGCCCTCCTTGTCATTCTGGGATTAGATTTTCTGTAGTTTAAAATTTACTCTCACCTCAGCTACACATACCATTCTGAAAGCAAGATTGCCTGGAAAGATAGATAGATAGATAGATAGAGAAAGAGAGATTCACATGTTCACAGAAAAACGCATTACCTTCTCATTTGGGGGAGCCTCAGATGTACTCAAACTACTCAGATGACAGCAGTGCACTTCCTTCCCACTTTTGTATTCCCAGAGCCTCAATGTGCAGTCCTGGGGAAGGGGGTACAGTTCAAAAGAGAGAGGCTGATTAACACCGCTTCTGTCAAGAAGACGACAGCCACACGTGCATACACACACTCTCAAAAGAATCGGATACCTGAGGCCCCTCAGATGTTGCTGGGCCACAGCTCCTATCAGCACGGCCAATGGTCAGGGATGATCAAAGGGCCAAGCTTTAAATCCCCACAAAGCCATGACATAGCTCACTGACTGAGAGACAATGACTGGTCCAAGGTCAATGCCACAGGATTGTTGGAAAGATAAAAGTGGGAAGAGAACCATTTATGCCACTTTGAGCTCCTTAGAGGAAAATATGGGACAGAAATGCAACAGTGATAATAAAATAAAAAAATGGGAGTTGTAGTTGAGCAACATGTGGCAGATCTCAGGTTCCTCAGTCCTACTCTATGAAGTGAAAAAGGCCTGTTCTTAAATGCATTCGACTTTAAATGGCAAAACCACCCAACACAAAAATGCAGCAGTGTTCTGTGAACATTCATTGCAGTTATGTTTTACATTTCCTTATTATGGTAATTGGAGTTAGATGATCCTAAGCACTTTTTAGATGATTTTTTTAGATGATTTTCTAAAGCACTTAGAAAAGTTGGTAGCTTCCTCCTCACCTCCCTAAAGGATGCTCCTGTTCCAGAAAAGTGTTTAGAGAAGGAACATAAAGCAACTACAGTATTTTACCCTCAGCAAGGGAGGAAAATATGTAAGCAACCTACTAAAATTCCAGATGTAAAATGCCTCACACAACATACATACCCCAGAAGCTGATAAGAGAAGTTCTGGATAGTTTGGTATTACAAATATTTTGCTGACAAATCTAGGAGAGAAAAAAAGGTCAATGTTTGTGGTGTACACTCCTAATGCAAGCAAAAAGTAATAAAGTGTGAGGTGAAATATCAGCATAGCAACAGAAGGCTCTACACTGGATTAGATCACTATGTTATCTTTTAGGTCAGGAAAAATGCACACGAACCAATTAACTACCAGTATCACTGTTTAGAAAATAGATTAGAAAGAGCAAAACCCAAACGATGAAAAAGTGCCAGAGCAGCACATTATAGAGAGTTTTCTGGGACAGGGGAAGATTGTGGTGCAGTATCCAAATGTACTCAATAATGAAAGCCACCTGACATGAATTTTGATTAATAGAGAGTTGGAAAGGCTCCACTGCGTGAATTTGTGTAAGTGGGAGCTCAACTCCTAATGTTGTCCTTATCTAACAGAACCAAGAGCTTCAAGGGATGCAGCATCTCAGTGTTGCTGGACTCCAGCTCCAGCCAATCCCATGAACCCCAGCACACATGGCCAATAGACAGGGACTGTGGGGGGTCACAGTCCATCAACATTGACAGGGCACCCCATTGGCTAGCTTGCTGTGTAGCACTGATCTTAAAATATGTCTTCCTACCTCCCCTCTCCCCGCCCCCCTTACAAATAGGCCGTTCTTCCCTTTTCCTCATGTTGCAGACTTTCTACAACTTCACTTACTCTCTGTGTCCCAGGCAGAAGGACACAATGTTATGTGGTGCTCTAGTCAAACTAACTCGTATCTTCTCATCACGGTCAGCGGTCAGGATATACTGGTCATCGGGACTCAGCGCCTAATGACACAACACAGGTCACCATGAAACAGCCCAGGAGGCTTTGCAGCATGCAGACACATATGGGAAATAAGTACACATCTACCAGTTTGGTTTCAGATTGACAAGACTTGGAAAAAAGTCTACAAAAGTCTTGAACATTTTGCTGGCCTGTTTAGTTTCACTTGTCTGTGCTTATTTGTAACACACTGTGACACACAGAAAGAACTACATTTTCTTCCAAATTACAAGTTCTCCTGAAGTGAGTAAGAGTCCCTTGGAGATGACCCTTACTCACTGCAGGCAGAAAAACTAGGGGTTATTGACAATCCTGCCACACAAAACATTAAAATGTTGGTTAAATTTATGATGCAAGCAAAAGCTGAGTAAATTTTAAATAAGTGATAACCAAAGATGATAATAATCTGGCTATCTATCTGGTTTTGCTCAGAGCAGACACATTGAAAATAATGAACAGGACTAACTTAGGTCCCTTAATTTTAATGGCATTACTCTGAGTAAAACTTAGTTGACTATCATTCATTGTTTTCAAAGGAGGTAGCTGAAACTTCATATTTAACAATAGATTTACAACCCAAACTTATTTTAGATATCTTGAACATTTTTATACTATTCAAACCCATTCAAACCAAGTCTTCTGGATTGTTCACAAAACAATATAAAGGAATAGTCAAACACAGAACACACGTTTATGTTGAAAATACTTTTGTTGAGTTCACTGAGCTTTTTCCACTGTAACTGTGCAGACCCAATGAATTCAGGGAAATTAATTTAAAATGAACATGCTTAGGACTGGGCTGTATATTTATGCTTGGGACTCTTCTTTAAATAAACAGAGATGGTATTGAGCCAGAAATTGCATACATACCACATCCAATAGAAGAGACAAGTGACCAAGTTCAATTGTTCCTGCATTTTCAGGCTCTGTTGTTGAGTACGAATAGACATCACCTGATTTGTCAGCAACTAGTATCTTATCTTCTGCAGCTGTTATAATCAGGGAAGTACATCTTCTAATGACAGACCTGGAATGAAGAATTGACACTAATTAGGGTCCAAAACTTCCTCTTTGGAAGGTTAGCCTTTATAGCTAATTTATGTTTGCACATCACATTCTGACTGCTAAATTTGGGGGCAGGGAGGCATTTTCCCAGAGAATGGTCACATTATTTGCATGAAGATCTGCAGAAACTAAAAGAAATGAACAATGTGTTTGGATCATGTCACAAACTTTATAGCAGAACAAACCTATATGAATTGACTCCTTACTAGTAAGTACCTGAAAAGGGTTATTGGTAGCCAGGGGAAAGAAGGCACTGCAGGTACAGAATTTTAGAAAGCCTGCCCTTTGGTCTTTCTGGAAGTGGAAACAGAAGATCTCAAAAGAGAAGGGCATAATAATCCCAGTGAGAATCCAGCACCAAAGGAGTTTAAAGGGTATGCATGCAGCACAGTTCTAAATCCTAGGAATAAAATTCATTTATGACCACTCTTAACCTGACCTTAATCTTAATCCCACTTTAACCCTACTCTTATTCCCATCACCACACACTGGACTAGCAAAAAAAGGACTCCTTTGCTTTGTCCCTATTTTTTCCCAACTTTTAAATGAATATAATTTGACATCTTCACCCACAATGTAAGCTCTTTTTAGAGCTGAAAGGAAAGTATAGAAACATTTTTTTAAAATAAACAAACTTCTGACACCAAAATAAATTTCTGTTCTTCATAATGGGTTGGGAGGCCCTTTTATCTGAATTACAGAATGGATATAATGTATAAAGTCACAATATAGAGAGTTCATGATCGGGTACCTGTGAAATCTTGCACATTTTTAGTGAGGATTATCATGACAAAGAACAAAGTGATTGTGAAATCATCTGAGTTTCAAAAACAACTTGCAATGTAGTGCAACAAAGTTAATAACTTATGTTACAAGGCTGCTCTTCAGCTGTAATTCTTAGAGCGGCTTACAATAAACACATAAAATAAAATAATGCAAACAAATAGCAGGCAGCTAAAACCAGCATAAAGCACAGCAGGCTAAAACCAAATTTTATTTAATCTCTTCAAAACATTCCAAAATTTAATCACCAATTTAGCTTAAGCCTTTTGTGAACTGAAAAAAGAACTAGGTGCACTGTAATGACAGAGTTTTAGACTTGGGTGAGGGAGATCTGAGTGACTTTGACCAAACAACATAGGTTGCCCATCCCTGCACTAGAGGAAGTGAAAGACACCAATAATTGCTAACTTTTCTATCAGTAAAGTTAAATATATCTGATCAGTTACAGAAAATGATCAAGAAATGTAAAGAAGTTTGTTTTAAAACAGCTCTTAATTATATTTGGGCACAAATATTTCTCCTGAAATGCCTTCCTTTCCATACCTTACACTCAGACATTCCCAAGACGGTTTCGTACGAAAAAGGATCAGTCGTTTGTTGTCATCAGTCAGAGCAAAGTAGGTTCCTGATGAAGAAAACGTGCAGGCAAGGATATCATTACTTGCTTCACTCGCTGACTTTCCATCATCTCTAAAAACAACGAGAAAGAAAAAAAATGTTTAAGACCTAGAGGTTTTGCACCCAGTTACTTCAGACTGCTAAGAACAGCAATTGCTATTTAGTAGGTTTGATCAATACAACATTTCTTTATTTACTAGAGTATCTGTACTACTAAGTCAATAGATACCTTATGGAATTATGTTTTCTATAATTTCAGAGGGTATCCTTCCTTCCGATATCCTTCCTTCCACTAGTGTGCAGTAAGATCAGATTTAAAAAAAAACTTTACACACCAAATCCTTTCTTATAAACAATGGTGAAGGCAGCACTCATGGTCGAAATAGAGATGTCTATAGCCCACCCCCCAAATGACCACTTAAGAAAGTGGCAGATGATGAGGTAGCAGCAAAGAGACATTCCTTCTTATTTTTTAAAAAAACCAAAAACATTTTATGGCTAGGGGGCAGCCAGGAATATACATGGTTGCAGATATTCACTGTACTATTTTTACATTAAAATAGCTGAACAGTACCAGTGTGGTGTAGTGGTTAAGAGTGGTAGACTCGTAATCTGGTGAACCAGGTTCGCGTCTCCGCTCCTCCACATGCAGCTGCTGGGTGACCTTGGGCTAGTCACACTTCTCTGAAGTCTCTCAGCCTCACTCACCTCACAGAGTGTTTGTTGTGGGAGAGGAGGGGAAAGGAGATTGTTAGATGCTTTGAGACTCCTTAGGGTAGTGATAAAGCTGGATATCAAATCCAAACTCCTCTTCTTCAGTACTCATTCCCAAGTAAATGCACTGAGCATCAGGGCAGCAGAAGCAAGCACCATTTTATCTGTGTAGGTGCTATGATTTAAGCGATTTTTAAAAATGACAAACTGCATATGCCCAGCACACTTTTTATTATTAGGGTAGTCAAATAGTTTTTTGCTTGGTATATTTCTCTAACTGATCAGCGATGTGGAAGCACTTGTAAAGTGTGGAATGGTGGTGGAAGGGAGAAATTTTAAATTATGTAGTTCACAACTGAAGAAAAACACACGACCATTTAAAACCCCATCCCATACCTGACAATTGAGTCCAAGGTTTAGAATCACTTAGCTGCATCACTGCATATAAGTAGTTTGTATTCCTCAATTTGTTTTTGTATTTTATGTGACACTGGTGGTAGCGGCAACATTTATTCTCAGCTACAAACAACTCTAAGAGATGTAAATGTCATATTCAACAGAGTTTCTGAATAAATGGGAATGCAGTGGATTTCCTACTGCAGATTAAGGAAAATTTAAACAGTCTTACCCTTGATTCTGTTGAAGTTTCTGTTGAAGTTTCTCTGTTGCTGTGGAACAGTCATAAATGAAAATATCTTCATTCCTGGAAATTATATAATTACATCAGGTCAGTATTTTCCAATAAGCATAGTATCAGTTGTGTCTCATCTTACTTACCATGCCTTTTTAAACAGTAAAATTTCAAAATTAATGAGGTTTTCGGTTTCATTTTATTGCAGAGGAACATACAGTGGTACCTCGGGTGACATACGCTTCAGGTTACAGACTCCGCTAACCCAGAAATAGTACCTCGGGTTAAGAACTTTGCTTCAGCATGAGAACAGAAATTGTGCAGCAGCGGTGCAGCAGCAGCAGGAGGCCCCATTAGCTGAAGTGGTGCTTCAGGTTAAGAACAGTTTCAGGTTAAGAACGGACCTCTGGAACAAATTAAGTACTTAACCCGAGGTACCACTGTATAGACTTGGAAAATACTAGGGCAGAAAATGCAGTGAAGTTTTAGAATCTTTTATGAAAAGTATCTTTTACATGGTTCTTTTTTTTCAAACTTCTGCATTATGACCACAGATGTCAGCACCTCTATACAGTAAATGTAATTAAATGGTTCGTTATTTATTGGCCGGAGACTGATACAGAGCTTCCTTATATCATAGTTTTATACATGTCCACTCAGAAGTATATCCCATTGAGTTAAATGGGATTAACCCATTTCACGGTTCAATCACAGAATCCCTCTATTAAGAGGGATCAGGTAGTAACCATGGGAAGTTAGAAAACAATAGGAGTGGAGACCTATTGTCAGTACTGACAATACACTGTCTACCTAGAGACTCAAAATAAAGTAGAGACTCAAAATAAAGCAGCTCATTATATAATATCTTGAAACCCAAGTGATCATATATTTTCAGAAAAGCAGTGGGTAATACATTCTCCAAAGCAGAAAATGTGCAGAAAATAAGAAGCAGAGAACGTGCGTACTCTGATTACTTTTACTCCTGAAAGCATTATCTATTTTGGAACCTTTTTAACAGGAAGAAACATGTAAATTCAATCATCCTAAATCTATAAGGCTGGGAAAAGGCTGTCCACCCCCTTTATCCGACCAGCATTTCATTTGTCGGAAGAGCACTGCAGCCTATTTCCTCTAATTATATAGATCAGCGTTGTCATTCAACTTTTCTAAGCTGACCAGCATTATGCACACTGACCAGCTGCCTGGATAAACTGTATGCACACGCCGCCGGTTATTGATCCTGACCCACTGTGAGTATAAAAGTGGGGCAGCTTTGAAGTAACTGATCAGAATTAAAGGGTGCACCCGGTTACCGCTTTACACACTCCCCTTCTCACACAGCCGCTGCCTTACAGCGGAATCTTAACCGTGCCTACTCAGAGTAAGTTCAATAGTAAATGCGGTTAGGGCTGCAGATATATAGACAGGAGGACGGGAGAGCGAGGCTAGAAGAGGCTGAACAGGAGCTCCTCGGCCCGGTTTCACTCACCCCGGCTCGTTGTAAAGGGCCGCCAAGAGCTTGGCTCCACCGGTGACCACCATCAGGTCCCCGCAGACCGCCAACTCCGGGGAAGAACCCGCAACCCCGGCGGGGTCAGCCGCCTCCATGCCCGACAACAGAGCCGCGTGCAGGAAACCACATAGCCGTCGCCGGTAAATGACGTCACTGCAGAACTCCTTGGCAAGGGCCCCTCCTCCCCTGTTGAGGAACGGGAATCCCCACCTCTCCCTCGCCGTCACCCAGCAGCAAAAGAGCGCTGCTCATTGGATATTGCAGAGAATGTGGGCGGAGCAAGACCCCTGACAGAGGAGGGACCTTTTCCCCGTGGGCGGAGGTTGCAGCAGGAACGAGGTTGGGTGGGACGCCGAAATGGCGACGGCTCTGCTAATCTCCTGCGGCCGTACTGCCGTGCTCAAGGTAACCAAGGGTGAAGATCCGAGAGGCGCTTTCGGGCCGGCCGCTCCGTCGCCACAGTGCCGTTTATAATGTTTGTGTCCGTGGACAGACCTTGTGTGCGTCAGGATTCGACCTGACGTTTCCGGGTTGTGCAGCTTGAGTTAGTGCATTATTCCTTGGCAGTAAGTTTTGCTGATTTCAGTGCGACTTACTCCCTAGGATGGCAATAGGGTAGGCTTCCTCAGCCTCGGCTCTCCAGATGTTTTTGGCCTACAACTCCCATGATCCCTAGCTAGCAGGACCAGTGGTGAGGGATGATGGGAATTGTAGTCCCAAAAAACATCTGGAGGGATGAGGTTGAGGAAGCCTGCAGTAGGGTTTTAGCTGTAAGTAACTTCAAAGCCTGCAGGGCAATGGGCAAACTCTTAGCTGCCTCTTTGATTTTGGCTTCTCGTGCTATCATTTATTTTTATTGATATTGAATGGAGGAGGCTGTCACTCAGAGGTAACGCCCAACATTTGCATCCAAAAGATCTCAAATTCAGTCTGGCATGTGTAGATAAAGGATCTCTGGTAGCAAAGCCAGGAAATAACTTTTCCAGAGGCCTTGGAGAGCAGGAGAACCACTGTAAGTCAGACTAGAGCGTGCTTGGCAGATTACATTTTCATTAATTTAGGGAGATGGAAAAATCACATAATTGCCTGTTGCTGTATTGTTCTACCACACTGAGGGCTGCTTTGCTGACACCCTAGCCCTCACTCATGGGACAAGTGCTTGCATTTTGTTTCTAGAACACGGATTGGATGAACCAGTCCTGATTGCTCCTGGGCCACATAGTGCTTACTGTGATTTTTTGCAATAAATGCAGGTCTAGATGGATTTTCTGGACCCTGACTTGACCAATCAATATATTTCTTACTTTTTAAAGTAAGAGAGTGCATCCTACATTACCTAATGCTGTTTAACAGCCCTAACTAGTATAGATCATCTGACTATGTGCTCTTGCTTTTATAACCATAAATCTTAAACTTCCCAAGGGGCCTTGGTGGGACCTGCACCCAAAAGAGCCTTATTTGAGTGCCTGTTACCTCCTCCTACATTCTGTCTTGGGACTCTTGCCAGATGCAGACACTTTACCACCACCCACCACCACCACCTGTGCTTCAGCAGTAGATTCAAGGGAACCCCCAACTATGAACTCAACACTGTGTGACACACACACACACAGCCACATGGAGTTCATTCCATCAGCTTAGGCTAGTGGCCTACTTGCAAACCTATCCAGTAGGGATAACTTGGCTACAGTAATCTGTGCTCTGGTAACCTCAAGTCTGGATTTCTGCAATATGTTTTATGTGGGGCTGCCTTTGAAAATGTTCAGAGCTTGAGTTAGTTCAGAATGGATTTGAGGCAACATAAGACCTGCCTGCTGGACCAAGCCAGTGGCCAGTGGCGCAGCTATAGTCCAGCATCCTGAGGGAAGCCTGCAAGCTGGACATGAACACAACAGCTTTCTGCACATCTGTGATTCCCAACAACTGTTATTCAGAGGCATAATGCCTCTGACAGTAGAGAGAGAACATAGCCAATAACACCTATTCTGTTCCAACTTCGCTATCTGCCTGCATGCTTCAAAGCCCAATTCAAAGTGATGGTTTTGACATAGAAAGCTCTTTCCTGCTCAGGACTCCATTATCTTCTGGAATGCCTCTCCCTATACGAGAGACCCATAGATCTTTGTTTGAGGCTCTTCTCCTGGTCCCCTTCTGAGGGAGGCTAATGACAAAGGAGAGGACCTTTTCAGTTTTGGCTTTGTATCTGGAATTTGCTCTCCACCGAAGCCTTCATTGACATATTTTTGGCACCAGACTTTTGACAGACTAAGACGATATTGCTTGTTATTAGTATGCTGCCAAAGCTTCCTGTAGCTATTATGGGGTTTGTTGTTGGTTGCTCTGTTTTATGGTATAATATATTTGTGATTTTAGCAGAATTGTAAGTCACTTGGAGTCCTTCAAGTAACAAGCAGTCAACAAACCAAATAATAGAAGTAGTAGTGCAAGTATTGATATGGTTAGTCTGTGTTCATATTCCTGTTTAACAGGTGCTATAAACTATAGGTTGTTGTGGTGCAGGCTGTAAATCTTCTAGTTGTATAAGGCGATAAATTCTGCAGTGAGTATTTCTTCAGGTATGTTTAGTGCCACTTCCCACTTTTAGACTACCAGTAATTTCTTCACTGGTAAAATAATAAAGTTCCTTGCAGCCCAGGTAAAAGGCATGGTGGCTTTATTAGATGTTAACCTACATTCATGTAATATGTCACAATGATGCAGAAGGTGTATATTGTTGTCTTCATTCTCTCCCACCCGCACCCCAAATTGTACATTACATTCACTTGTCAATCAGTTCTGTATTTGGAGCAGGAGAAAGAAGCACACTTCAGTGTGCTAGCACCAAGTTTTAACATTCCACTTAATTGAAAGGCATCCGTAACCATTTCCAGATATAATAATAAAAAAGCATTTATATGCACTGTACCTGTTTCATCTGCACAGAGCTGTGTCAAAACCCTTATTTGAAAGTAAAGTCCATTTACTTGTACCAAACTCATCCCCCTTTAAGTGAGGCTGGAAAAAACTAGGTATAGTTGTACAGGTGCATAAGCATTTGATATATATGCCTAGGACCTGAAGTAAGAATATTTGTTTGAGAGTAAGGGTGTCTTTTTATATTTCTAAAAGTTTGTGCATGTTCTATGTGAATACTTGTTGGTACAAATGGGTATACATGTAGCAACATAGGCTTTTGTTAGTTAAGACAACATTTCAGATTTCATAGTTTTCTTAATTTGCACTGTTTACGAATTGCAGGGAGTGAATGGTCTGTTTTATCACAACTGCTGTACATATATGCCTGATTTTTAGTCATATTTGTCTACGTTGTGCTTTATACTTTTTGTAGCCTGGGTAATTATAAATGACATTATTAAATCGTGTCTTTCTAATTATTACAGATTTTCTACTTCTTTCTAATTCTTTTACAGACTTTTAAGTTGCAAGTATGGGGGCTTCGAAGTGTACCTCCTGCTGTTTCTCTCTGCACCAAACCAGGGGGTGATAAGAAAGTCTCCAAAAAAAGTAAGGTACCTTTTCTTATTTGTTAATTATGCAAGTTATAAGATGGTTTGCATAACATTTTTAACAATATTGATTAAGGTTTGTTAGTTTTAATGGTCTGCAGAATGTTAAGATTTTTAAAAATACATCTAGTGGCTATTACCATATTCTAGGTGTTCTGTAGAGGACTTGTATAGCAACTTTTAAAGATTGCATGCCACAGGTTGTCGCCTAAAATATCAAGGTTTATTTCTAAAATAATTGGATTATTCTAACATCTTAAAACATTCAAAGCAGCAATACTTGCAGCTGTCAACCTATTAAACTCCATTTAACAATTTCGGTGTAATAGACAGAAGGCAGATATTTTAGGGAAACGCTCTCTATAATTAGCCTTTAGAACAGGAATACTGGACTACAAGTCCCATCATCCCTTATCATTGGCCATGCTAGCTGAGACTGATGGGAGTTGGGAGTCCAGGAGGGCCAGGTTCGTCTCTGTTGTAGAGTTTAATGATTTCTAACAAATGGATGGCAGGAAAGCACAGCACAAGGAACTTAGCCAACCCAATGAAGTTCACATTTCTCACTGCATCAACGCCATTCCCAGCAGCTCATTGGGTTTTTCTTTAGTTTTCTTTATTTGCAGTAAATTTACATCACATGCCTTGCCTGTATCTAAAATCATTTCAGGGGAATATTTAACAGCATTACCAGTTCCAGTAAATGTAAGGTTATGGTTAAAATGTTGGGAGTCCCTCAGCAGTGTTTTTCTTAGGGAAGATAGAGACAATGTATGGGAATAATGAAACATGGTTGTTTGTGAAATACATGAGTGGGCTTGTTTTATTAAACATGGTAAGATGTGAAACCTTTGCATGCAGCATCCAATCTCCATTAAAATAGGTTTCAGAATATATACATATAAAACTTACACATTTGGTTGGAAAATCCCTACTATTGGGTTCCTTGATTGTTTATTAGCAGTTGCTGATAGAATTCTCCATGCATAGTGAACTCAAATTGACCAACAGTAACAAAATCACTTTCTATTCTTCAATTTGAGAAGGGTATTGGTAGGGTATCCCGTAGTCTCATCTGCCATTCTTAAATGTTACTTTAGGGAAATTCAATACCTTAATTTGATTCTCTTTGACACAGTATATTTAAGCTTTTTAATACATTTTCCTTGTTGTATGTTACTGCGCACTGAATTTAGACTGATTGCATACAAACGGCAGGGTCCACAAACAATCCAGGCTTATTTGTGTAATCTTTGTGTGTTTTTTAATAGCTATGCTTGGCTAAACTTTCTGTTCTTCCAGACTTTGTTATAACTATTGTAATTACTAGGGTATCTTAACATACAAAAGAGTATTTAGAGTTCGGAAAGTGCAACAAACCATTGACATGTATCTTTCTTCTTTTAACACTCTTAAAAATTTACTCTTGTCCTGTAAAATGTACATGTCTTTGGGCTGTAAACTCCCTGTCTTGCCTCCTTGAAATGAATTATTATACCTTATATTATTCCTGGTTCCTCAAATTTGTTAGAGTGACCTGTAAAAACTGACACAGGAAAAAAACCACATCCTGGTTTTTCCCTGGGGCTCCTCATGCTGTGGTGGAGTAGTCTGCATATTCTAGAGATTGAAGAGTGTGCAGTATACTTGTTCTTTTGCACTGATGAAGGAAAACAACTTCTCGTGAGTGTCATTCATGGAAAATAAAAACAGATTACGCAGATGTTGCTTTTCTGATGCTAATGGAATTGAAAATTATAGTTTGATATCTAGTATTTTCCTCTGACAGGAGTGTAAGCACCTTTGTTATTCATACCATCCTTGTGCTTTGCATCCTTAAAAGCTCTGTGAAAACCACTTTACAATATATCAGTCTGGTTATCAATGACAATGATCATTCTTCAGTTGGAGCAAATTCAGTAGCACTTGAGGAGTATGTGTGGGTGCAAGAATTAAGTGTGGAGAACTGTGGTGCTCTCAGTGTTGCTACTTAGAAAGTAGCTGCAATGTGACCATTGACTTTTAAGTTGCAGGTTTTGTTCAGTCCCTAATTAATTTTTCTCAACACTAACTTCACTTATCAATAATCTGAAAATGAATAATTCTGCTACCATGCTTTAAATACTGTCCTCTTTTTCCCAGTCTTTAATGATGGTCAGTTCTCATTTCCATGTTGATGATTTCATTCTTTCATAGCTGTCTGAACTTCATAGCATGTATACTACTCTGGCTTAGTTTTATGCTGTCTTACTTATTTAATGTCTTTTGGCATTCTCTGCTAAGGTTTCTGTTAAGTGCTCTTGGTGCAAGAACAACTTAGAATAGGATTAATTTTACTGTTCCTAAGATCCAAACATACTGATTCCCTGCATTCTGATCACATACTTAATTGATTCACATACTTGATTGCAAAATACAACCTTCTCTGATTAATTGGTGCTCAGACAATTGGTAACAAATCAAGGAAATGCACCCAGCACATTACAGAGGAGTCAAAAGAAAATATGGTCCTCCCCTTTTCTTCAAGGAATCCTGGGTGCACTTCCTAGATCATGAAGCCTGCAAAACATATGGGGGGAGTCTTGGCCAGTAAATCTTCCTTCTATCTCCTTAGGGTCTTGCATAAGCACTACATCTTTTTAATTGATGAGTATTTCTAATATTGAACAAGAGATATAATCAATGTATGCAGTTCACTGCCACAAGAAATACTGATGGTGGCTTTTAACAAGAATAGATTAATTGCTGTAGGATAGGTCTATAAATGGTGGTTAAACTTGTTGTGTATAAAGGCAGGATGCTTCTGAATGTTAAGTACAAGGGAAGGTCCTACTCCAGGAAGCACCACTGAAAGGCAAAATATTCATTCTGCATAACAAACAAATCCTGAAAAAGGCAAACGTTTTCTTTTCCATGTAAAACCATAAAATAGGAGGATTGCACTCCCAACAGATTATAGTGCTACTGTTGAAAGTTTGTTTGAATAATTTTCTCACAAAATGTGTTGAATGTAGTTGAGGTACTTAGATACTGCAGTGCTAAATATACTCTTCACACTGCTAAGTGTGCTCTTCACAATGCACTTGAGGAGATAGGAGAGTATTTTCATCCACATTTCACAGATTGGAACAGAGCGTTTCTGGTGAAATGATGTTCACAGGCAGCGTGGCACAAAGAGGAGGAAATAACCTTCATGTTCCTGTGAGAGAATTCTGCAAGCAAAGGACACTTTTTGACATTTTTGTATGAAATGCAGCATGTAATGGAAACTGAGCTTCCAGACTGGTGTTTATACCAGATAACTTCACAACTATTAAGTAGAATTCCATATTAATGGGTGTGTTTGAAGCGGTCTATTCCAAAATGATATTGTTCTTTGCCATTTTGTAGATGTAATTGGCACCAAAGGAGTGTGTGAAAACAACAGTTGAATGTCGTTTAAAAGCTGTCTCCTCTTTTCCACAATTTACAGATAAAGGTGAGATAATTAACACTAAAGCTGATGCTGCTGTAAAATTAAAAGATGAAGATCTGAGGAAATACTTGGCTAAGAAAACTGTGGTAAAATTTCCTCAGAGAGCAAAGCTTCCTTCTCTTGAGGGACAGTCTGTTGTTTCCTCAACAGCAGGCTTGGGGAAGAAGAAGGGAGATGAAGAAACATCCTCTTCCTCAAGCTCTGAGTCAGATTCTAGCTCTGATTCCGATGAGGAAGATTCTGCCTTCAAAGATACCATAAAAACCAAAGTATCATTTCCAAGTCGAGATCCCCCCTCTTCTGGTGATGGAACGAAGAAAGCAAAGATAACAAGCGAAAAACACTTTCCCCAAGAGCAGGTCAAAGGCAAAGCAGCTGAGAAGCTCCCTTATAGTCCTGGATTCACAGAAAGCCCCATGAAACAAAAGGAGATGCATCAGACAACAACCAGTGACAAATTGTTATGGTCAGATTTGTCAAAGTCTGCCACAAACCGAAGACACGAAGAAGCTCGTTTAAAGAGCACCGACTTTGGAACAAAAGTTGCAGAGAGTCAGAGGCCAACAGACATAGCTAAGCAGCTGGAGGCGTCTCCCCCTGAAGCATCTACCCTTGGAGCAACTTCAAGTATATTGTCTAGAACTCAGTCAGTGCCTCAACAAAATGCAGCTCAAAATCTGACTTTGCCAAGACAGGGGGGAAGTGTGGCAATGGAGGCACAAAAAACTGACATGCAAGGAAGAACTGCTGCTGCGCCACAACGAGAGGTTTCGGATGGCAGAGTGCCAGCGGCAGAAACCACAGTGAAGGAGGAGATTGCCCTGGAAGCAGGAGTTCAGACTGAACAACAAAGCACTATACAGGGTATCACTTTATCTTGTTTGTTCTACACTGATGTGCTGCGGGGGCTGAGGGCTGTTTATGAGCAAATATCTTGTACTCTTGAGTACTGGCATTACTGAAAACATTCTGGAATCTCTTTTGCTCTTTTCTAGAGCTTAATGCAGTTGTTTTTGCAGACTTTTCTGCTTTGCTGATGAGTTCTTTGTCTAGTTCTTTGCGCTTCCAGTCTTCTTTTCTTTGATTCTCCTGCTTGGCTTTTAGACTGTTGGTGGGAGAAAGCAGTACGTGTTTTCACAGCATTCTTCTGTACCAGTGATTATAACCATCTGAAATACTGAAAGGTGACAAAAGGAAGGGAGGTCCTTCAAAGCCAAATTGAGCTGAGTTCAAATAGGCTGCCTTATCAAAATCAGAATTTTGCTCCACTTTTGCTAGAAGCACAATGAGGCTATTGAGCAATCTATTTTGCAGTCTTCTTCTCTTCCGGCCCAGCACTTGCCCTCAGGCTTAACAGCTGATTTTCTACTGGGACTGTCTGTTCCTCCAGTACTCTCGACTCTTGTCTTTTTCCTCCTTTCACAGTTCTCTTGTAGATGCATAAGCCGGCTCTTCTGTGCTGATGCGATCACAAGGAACAAAGTTAGCTTTAACACCAGAGGAATGATGGGGACGCTCTGCCTTCAGGCTAGCAAAGATATTGCTTCGGAATCCAGCGTTAGCAACAAGGGACATTCACAGCACATGTCTTTCTCATATGTTCTCCCCTAGTAATATATCTCTGATATTGGAACTCCTGTACACATTTGGTCTTGTAATGTTTGTAGACTATGAGGGAGTCCTTTGGTCTCAAAACACACCCAAACCTCACAAGTAATCAATTCTTTCTCTCTCCCCTCACCCCATCCCAATATGTCAAAGACTGGATAAGTTCACCCATTCAATCCATGTTCTTCATTATGTCCTTCTTCTTCCTCTGTCTTGTATTCTGTAGTACACTCATCTTATTCTTTAAAAATCTTTTTTTTTTTACTAAAACATTTTCTCCCCAATAATTTGTCACTCTGCAAGGCAGAGAAAATAATACTCAAGCCAGTTGAAGTGACTTCTACATGGCATGAAAAGTAAGGAAGCCTTCTGGAAGAAACTATTTAATTGAGTGCTAATTTTACACACACCATTACTGTGAAGCTTCCCAAATGTTCAGGCTTCTGTGTATCCAGCAGAGGGCAGTGGTGACTAGAAGAAGCATTGTTGAGACTATACACTGAGAATGCTTTGAGCCTTTCATTTCTACTTGGTTGTAGCCAAGGAAAAATTGAGATAACTGCAATTAAGCGTGAAGGAAGGGGAGGTTGGTGAAACATGAAACCTTAAAGCAGACTGTATTTAATTGTCAAGTTGTAATTCAATGGAAGTTAGTGGAACCACTTGATGCTGATGTCAGTGTAACTAAAAGCCAAATATGGTGTGGGTTTCAATACAGGGCATAAACATTTTAAAGTCCTATTGGTTTCAGAGGAAGAGGCTGCAACATATGATGAGTTTTCCCATTGTTAAGTGCTTGGCTATGCACAAAATCTTTTGCCTCTCTAACACAAGGTGCAAGCTTTTCTGCTGTTTCCATTTTCTTTGTCCTCCACCTACTGACCAAGGCATAATACAGAGCATAGAGGGGACTCTGTATATCTTAAAATAAAAATGATCTAAAAATATACACGACTCATTGTTAAAGGCAGGTGAATGAGAATGCAATGTTGAGTAAAATATTGAGTCATATAAATTAGTTGTGGTCATAATAGTCTCTAATTTCTCAATTTGGGAGATGCTTCCTTAGGAATTTTTATATGTTACAGGCAAAGGAGCACCAGTCTTGTGTTTCATGGCAGTGACAGGGTTCTTATTGCACTGCACTGTTTTTGTAGAAGTTTATTGAAGGATGAACATCTTTTGGATTTTGTGAACTTAGTAGGGAGCTAAATACTCTGAGGGAGGTGAAATGCAAATATCTTTTTAATATAAATTTTATAAAGTTTCAATTAGATTTAGGTTCAACAGCAAACTCGCTTTTATTTTGAATACTCCATTGGAAGTAGAAAGCTGTGGAGTAGTTTCAAAATCTGTAAAAATTCAACCATTGAGCCCTTGATCCCAAAGCAGAACATGCATGTGCAGAGGAGACCGGTGCTGTGAGCCCAGAGTGGCTTGGGAAACCCAGCCAGATGGGCGGGGTATTATTATTATTATTATTAGCTTGAGCTGTGTTTTCTTTTTTTCACAGCAGCACTTCTGCTGCCAGGGAAAGACAGTTTCTTGTCCCTAAGAGTGAGAATGGTTGAGATACAAATCAACAACAAAGCTTGAATTGCAGGTGTGGGATAGTCTCACATGCATATGCTCCTGTTTTGAATCTTGGCATTAGTTTTCCTGACTGAGAATATTAAAAGAAACAAACTAACCTTCGCAAAATCAGTTGCAGCTAGATGTGTACCTTTTATTTTATGTAACTTAAGGCATTGATTGCTACATGTTCAAATTCAAGTTATGTATAATATAGTATATTTTTGATTTCTCATAAAATATCTGTGGTTAGCTGCTGTTTCCAGTGACAGAGAAATCTCCATGAAATCTGACTCGGCCAGAAATAACTTGGTGTTTATTTTATCTCTGAATTCACAACTATATTTTCTCCTCATAGAGGCCGAGCCGCCAGTTGAAACTGCTCCAGAAACATTTGACATGTCTACCTACAAGAATCTGCAGCACCATGATTATACATCATACACCTTTGTGGATTATGACGTTCAGCTTGCAAAATTCAGGCTGCCTCAGCCATCCTCTGGGAGAGTATCTCCACGACATTGAATCAAATGCGGAAATGCACAAACAAATTAATTCTGACAATGAAGGAACATCCATGTTACAATTAAAGCGCTGCAAATGAGTTTGCTGGCTGTCAGTTTTTTAAACACATGGAGCCCCTATGAGAAGTTATAAAATCAGGTTCTAGTTCTAACAATAATCTCCCACTGTGTATTCTCAGTGGCACACTTGCATTGCTTAAATTATCGGAAAAATCCCTGCCTATGAAATCCATTCAGATCACCTATCAATTGAGACTAAACTCAAATAAAGTCATACCTCGGGTTAAAGTCACTTCAGGTTGAGCGTTTTCAGGTTACGCTCCGTGGCGACCCGGAAGTAACAGAACGTGCATGTGCAGATGCTCAAAATGACGTCACACGCATGTGCAGAAGCAGCAATCACAACCCATGCACGCGCAGGTTGCGTTCTGCTCAGGATGCGAACGGGATCCGTTCTGGAGCCCTGTGGTACAGAGGTACCACTGTAGATAAGGCAAATAATACTGCATTTTCAATACAGGCAACTCCCGGTTTATGCAGGGAGTTGTGTTCTGAGGAATTGTGCATTTATGTGAAATGCATATATTTGAAACACTATCTAAACAGCCTGCAAACACCCTCTAAACTTCTGGAAACCCTTGAAAAACCTCTTTTAAAACTCCACTTTCATTTTTTCTTTAAAATAAAATAAAATAATGAAACTTCTTTTGCTTGTGTTTAGAAATATGTAGACGAAGATGGAGAAGAATATGAAGTTAGCTAGTTGACTCTGCTAGCCACATATAGCTTTAGATAGCTATAACTCTGGCCTAGTGGGACTAATTTGAAGTGTTTCATTACTAGTTGAAAGCAAACAAGATGCCATATGTGAGCTGCCTCCAGGCTTAGACTGCAATCCTAACTAGGCATACTCTGATATACATCCCATAGAATTCAGTGGGGTTAGGACTGCAGCTTTATTCAAGCTTAGAGTAGACCTGTTGAAATTTGTGAGACAAGTTGATTGTGACTAACTGAAGTCCAATTGATTTTAGAGGGTCAATCAATCAATTAATCTTTATTGCAGTCAAAGACCAGAGAGCAACGTTAACAGCAACAACATATACCACATCATAACTGTCAACCTTCCCCCTTTTTTAAGGGAAATTCCTTATTCCGAATAGGATTTCTCACAATAAAAGGGAAAAGTTGACAGCTATGTACCACATCTGCATGAAAAAGCAGGTCTACATTAAGCATGGCTAACTCTGGATCCAACTTGCATGCATATGTCTACAACTGTTAATGTGTCAGCAAATGAATAAGATGCATTATGTGTTGAGAGAGATGAACATGTTTATAGACCTGTGTTCTTTTAGCATTCAAATTTTATACCTACTTTGCTTCTCTCCTGTCCCCCCCCCCATGCCTGAGGTAACAAACAAAAAACATGTTTGTTTGTGTCTCATTGTTCCATGTTGTACAAACTATTGTTAAAACTGGAATTAGCTTGCATGCTCCAATACTGCACATTTGGGAGAAGGAGTTCAGAAGCTTCCACTTTTGTCTAACACTGGTTTATTGCTTCATTTGGACCAATAAAATGTGGTTAACATTAACAGTAGTTCTTTTCAAATCAGCCAACTTCAAACCATAGTTCAGATTAACCGCAGTACTTTGTCTGAATTATGTGGCAAGCTATGATTAATTAAAACCGGAAATGAAAGCATCTGAAGTCCTCCCAGAAACACAGAAGAACAAAAAGGAAGTAGAGTCCAGACTGAAAGATCTGTGCAGCTCTTTAATGCATGTTCACAACACATTAAATTATGGTTTAGTGTGATGTGCAAGCCATGCCAATGTTAAATATAATCAAAAAACAAATTTTATTGCTGTGGGTTATATCAGATGACACTAAGGCTTCCGTCACTGGAACTGGGTTGAAACAATTAATTAGAGACTACTTCTTCCCCTTGCAATCTCTTCCCCAAATCTGCTCAAGAGGGTTGGGGGACTCTCCAGAGCGTATTTAGAAGGAGTGCAAGAGGGAATTGCTCAAAATACTGTGTCTGATGAAGCAATCACGAAATCCCCAACACAGCAGTGTCATTTCGGGCAAAAATAAGTCATTAACATTTCTTCCCTTTTTTTGCCTAAAAAAAAATCTCACTGTACCTTAAAGAGGCCAAAGACATATAGGGACAAGAGGAGCTTAATAACAAGGGAGATCTGTAACGCCCTTTGTTTCTCATTTTAGAAGTTTTCCAAAAGCAAGGTTAAGCAAACTGAGGGCTGTACAGCTTCTTCCTTCCAAGGCTCAGGAATGTTCCTGGACCATTGGTCCTTAAGTCTTAAAAATCCCCTTGGTTTTTTGTTTTTCTAATTTACACTCTGTAAGCACCTGTTGGAGTTCTGGACTTCTACTAAAAATAGATGCCATTTTAAATAGAAGTTTGGCTGGGTATCTTTGTGCCTTTTAAAACTATCTATAAAACAGGCACCCTTTTTGTTCCTCTCTCTGAAATTTGGCAGGTCTTTTCCCTTGGAGGGCAGTAGAATGAATACCTTTAAAAGTTGTGTAGATTGGTATTTTCCATCCAAACCTGCCAGCAGCAAGAAAGTGTCTGGATCTTCCATCAAAATCAGCGGGAAAGAAATAGGATTGACCAGACGGGGAAAACTTGATATAAATTGAATGTCATACTAATTAATTAAAAGTAAAACAACAAAATGTTATTAAAGAAGAAAATAGAGTGGAAAACACACACAGCATCATTGTCACCTTCCCCCAACTGACGTGCCTCACTATGTTCATGTATGTATGAAATTTAAAGTAGCCTCTGGTGATTCTTAATCCTCCTGGGCCAAACTTGCTTTCAGCAGTTTACCAACATGAATTAATATTCTTTTATATTAAAAGTTTGTGTGTTTCGGCAAAACTACTGTCTGCTGCACTACTGCCTGAACAAGACACTACTATGTCTACAAAATACCGTATTTTTTGCTCTATAAGAGTCACTTTTTCCCTCCTAAAAAGTAAGGGGGAATGTGTGTGCGTCTTATGGAGTGAATGCAGGCTGCACAGCTATCCCAGAAGCCAGAACAGCAAGAGGGATTGCTGATTTCACTGTGCAGCGATCCCTCTTGCTGTTCTGGCTTCTGAGATTCAGAATATTTTTTTTCTTGTTTTCCTCCTCCAAAAACTAGATGCGTCTTGTGGTCCGGTGCGTCTTATAGAGCAAAAAATACTGTGCACAAGTGTCAAAAATTCACAATGTTCCTTAACATGAACAGCTCAGTCGGCTAGAGCATGGTGCTGATAATGCCCGGGTCGCAGGTTCAATCCCCGTATAGGACAGCTGCATATTCCTGCATTGCAGGGGTTTGGATTAGATGATCCTCAGGGTCCCTTCCAACTCTACGATTCTATTATTCTTTGAAAGGCAATGTTGCTGCAATAAATTCAACTCCAAGGTAACAAACCAGCCAACAGATACTGAGAAAAATAATGGGATATGTCCAAATATCACATTGATTGATTGTCCCTTTCCAGAGCTTTCTGAACAGCTGCACTGCTTGAAAATCTTACTGCCAACATTACTACAGCTCTGTGACACCACTGCACGGCCAGGAATCTCCAAAGCATTAAATCGTCACACTTTGATGGCCCGGATTCTAATACCACCCGTGCAATGCTCCATATTAGATTTTTCAATTATGTAGCTTAATTTCTAAAGTGATGCATTGGTCCAAAGTCCTATTAGAGGACTTCCTTGCTGCTCGAGTAAGCCGTACATAATGTTAATGTACTTTTCATTTTTATTACATACATTTTGCCACTTGTTTTAGGATTAGAAAAAAATATATATGTATGCTTTGGTTTTATATCACACCAAGGAAAATGAATTGCCAGTAAAAGCAAGCAATTTGGGCTCTATATGCACACAGGAAGCTTACTGAGTAGGAAAACAATTTCCTAGACTTACTTTCCAATTGCAAGCAGACTTTAATTGCCTTCTGTTCGAAGTAGACTTTAAAATGTCTTGTAATCTTGCATAGGCAGCTGATGGATTCAGTCTGATGTTTTGAGTGATAGTGAGAGCATTATTGAAATGCAGTAATTAAGATAAAAACTACAAGCTTCCCTATTTTCATACTTAATTCAAAATTAATCAAAATTACAAAAGAAATTAGGAATGGTTTTGCAGCTGTTGAATTGACTGCCTGGGTTTCTACTCCTTTTTCTTTCCCCATCTGTTGTCTATTGCCATACCCACAAAATAGAAGCTATTTTGAGGTAGGAAACTTTTTCTTACATCTTTAGTCCCATTACAATAAATGTAATTGGGGCTTTTAAAGATTAGTGTAATTATACAGAGACAGAGATTTGCTTGCACCTGAGAATATTAAAACTAAAGTTTTTCTATAACGGATAGATTGCCAAAACATGGTACACGCTCAAGTCAAAACATGATTAGAGAAGTTTGAAAATGAGTTCTAAGTACCCTTGTCTGCCAAAAGGTTGAAGCTATGTTATAAACTTAAGCCAGGGATGGGGAACCTGTGGCCCTCCAGATGTTTGGGGGGCCACATTGTCATTATTTCTGACCATTTGCCATGGTGCCTGTGGCTGATGTGAGGCGGAGTCCAATGACATCTGCGGGGCCACAGCTTCCCTATTCTTGATTTGGGTCAGTTGCCCAGTAATTCCCCCCCCCAGAACCATGATAACAATAGTTCTGGGAGCATGGTGGGGGCTTAGAGATTGATCATTCAGAATTATACCAAGATGTAATTGCCAGGATGTGCAAAAACAAGAGAGCCCCCGTGCTGCAGAACTGTTAAGATACTTGTGAGCAAAAGGTTGTCTCTTAATACCATGCAATGCTTCAGCAAGGAGCAAGCAGTGGAGGGTTGTGGAGCCCCCTTTCAGGCATGGAGCAGCAGGAGAGTTTCCAGTGACGCACAGCTGAAATTTGGTATGGGCTGAATCAGACAGTACAGCATCATGACAATTTACAATCTGGGTTTTCTTGATTTCTTCTAGCAGGAAAACAGCTGCGAAGGGAAAGTATGGGTGAGAGAGAACGGCTTGTCACCATCCCTTCCTCATTTTGGCTCACAATGCCTTTTCTTAATGGCTTCTCAACTGCTTCATAGGAAGTGGCACTAACTGCATTGTAGCATGTGGGTTTCTGGTTCATTCCTCAGGTTAGAAGAGAGAAACTGCATGCCAAACATTGGGGTTATAAGAGAGCTCACTCCCTTGCCTAGCACCCCTTTGGTAGAAGTGAGCTGACAAGCAGGGAGCACTGGGACAATTCCATTTTAATACAGTGGTACCTATCTCGGGTTAGATATGCTTCAGGTTACATACACTTCAGGTTACAGACTTCGCTAACCCAGAAACAGTACCTAAGGTTAAGAACTTTGCTTCAGGATGAGAACAGAAATCATGCAGCGGCAGCGGGAGGTCCCATTAGCTAAAGTGGTGCTTCAGGGTAAGAACAGTTTCAGGTTAAGAACAGACCTCCGGAATGAATTAAGTACATAACCAGAGGTACCACTGTAGTTCATGTTGGCTTTTGTGTAGCTAGACTGAAATCCGCACACCCTTGGTGAATTTCTTTGGGAATCAACTTGAATGTGACACAAGGAAGGGCTAAATTAGAGAAGAGGCGAGGAGTTGACTTACTATTCTCGGTCAAAGAAGGGGATTGGCCCAAGAAAACCTGCAGGAAAACGTATTTCCTTTGGTGACGCCTTTTATAGAATGCCCGGGGTTACATAATAAATTGTAAAGTTCTCAGAAGCTTGGGCAATACCCAAGGTCTGTAACGAACTATTAAGGATATATTGCCTATTGGAAGTATCAGATATTTATTCAACTGCATATAATTAAATTAGAAAAGTGGAGAGGCCCACTCATATTGTCACTGAAAGACTGTTAGCGGTAATACACTAATATATAAGGTACAATTCCATGTAATGGATAGTTTCTATCCCATTTCCAAATGACTTGCAGATGTATGGCTGTTGCAGCTGTTGCAGGCCTTGTAATAGCATTAGGCTCTGACTCAGTCGGTTGGTGCCAACGAATTCTGGCAGCGTAACGTGTTTTGATATTCCCAAGAAGGGAACCACAGTCAATAACGGGCTAATGAGGAGAAACTAAACCAAGAAATGATAAGGCAGCTTTCATCCCACCAAGTTTTTAAAGCTATATTTCCTCCTGGGAGAAGCAGCTTATTATTAACCCATATTTACTGAAATCTACCTTTGAAGGACACACTTGAATGTGTACATTGGCTCATGAAATATTTTTCACTCTTATTTCAAACTCTGTGAAAACATGAGGCACTTAAAAGCACATTACACCATACACAAGGTTAATAGGAATGGGTTTGTAACATTAAAATTTGGCATATAGCATTATAAGAAAGGTATTCTGCAGCTTTATTGAACGGGCCTCAAGGTTATTGATCAAAGTATTGTTTTGAGCACCTGAGTACTTGTAGTCCCCAAAGTCACTACCAAGAATACTACTTCTAGCACATTATTATTTTTTTGGGGGGGGGGAATATGTTTAAAGAAAACCTTCCTACCAAAAAAGTCAGGGGGGTTTTATCAGTAAGAATGATTTAATATTAAACACTACACACTGTGAGTGGGCTTGTTTCAATCTTCTCATATATAAAATATATCGGGAAGCAGAAGCACATTTATTTTTATGAGCAGAGACATTCCAGTTACAAGAAGCAGCATAGCAGAAAGGGGGGTGGGAGAGTTCGACTGTTTTCACTTATATTGCTCATAAAGCAGGATTATGTGAAATAAACCCTAGAGACAGAAGCAGTATAATGCAACTGAATTCTCTGCTGCGATTAGCACAAGACAGTGCATGCAGAATATGACTTTTATTACTACAACCCCAGATATTTTAGAATATTTATGGAACTTACTGGTTACAATTGACAAAATAAACCAAGTTCACAGCTGCTCAGATAATTTGTGCTGTCTGTGCAACCATTACAAAATCATATTAATAGATAAAGGCTTTCTGGCCATTCCCCCCCCCCCCCCGAGTTGATTATTCTGACACTAGTACTTCATTCACATCTTTACTACATATTAAATGCCACCCAAGTAAGTTAACATACTACATTTTTATAAAAAGAATATATTGTATGCTGCATACTTTATTCCAGCTTTATCAACTAAAAAACCCATTTGCAACCCTGTCCATTAGGAATTCTCAAGATTTTAAAAGATTTAACAACTTGCCAACCCCAGAACCAAAAGGACAAGTGTAATACCCATTAATTATTTTAAATCAAGCTTTTAAACCACTTGCTTTGTATCATATGTGCTTTTGTTTGTTTTCTTAGAGCTCCAAAGTGGCTCACAACTTTCACTGAATGCATGGCTTAGTCTACTTTACTCTCCTGGTTTTTGTAGCACAGTTTTTCTTACATGGCTGCTGTGGGTAGAGCAAAAAACTGGCACTTTGATCTTTCAAATGCAAGCAAACTACTTCTGGTTCCACACTTATAGCCAACAGAAACCAGGAGGTAGATCGTAGGAAGCTGACTGAAAGTAAGGCAGACCACTGATCCATCTAGCCACACCTTCCAGAAATGGATGAGCCTTTGCTTGGAGGTGCCAGGGCTGAACGAGTATCTTCCCCAATGCCACTTTGTGAATTCAGAGTTGAAATTTTAGCTTTCCCAGCTCACCTTACCAGGCACTGTAATGCATGAGAACTCTGGTCTTAAGATTCTATTCTTCGTTCTTTCAAGAACATTTATCAAGGCCAAACATAAATCCCAACATAATTAGGTTCCTGAACCTAATGGACAGTTTTACATAGATAACATAAAAATTAATTACATCACTTCCACACTAATGTAATAGAACATTAGTGGCTGTGTAAATAAAGTGTTTGTCAAAAATAATTTACATACTGTTAAGCTTTTCCCATCAAAATGAATACAGGCATCCATCACACATTTCAATAGCGTCTCAAGCAGAAAAATATTTCTAGTGGGAAATGCTTTTAACTCCAATGCAAGGGTTTTCCTAAAGCATGAAGGAATTCAACAACACATTGGAGCATTACTTGGTTGAGATGGAGTGTGTACTGTATATGCTATTTCCTGTGCAGCATAGCGAAAGAGGATTATGAGATGGGCTCAGGATGCATTATCTACAGTAACTGGTTTTGGTGCAGGTTTGTGGCAGGGGAAATTGTGTCTTCCAGGCATGAAGAAAGCAGCCACTGGCATTTCATATACCAATGGTGTCAATATAAATGATTCTCATAGGTTTAGAATAAGAGGGAAGGCCCTTGAAGCTCATCTAGCCCGGGCATAGGCAAACTCAACCCTCCAGATGTTTTGAGACTACAATTCCAATCATCCCTGACCACTGGTCCTGTTAGCTAGGGATCATAGAATCATAGAGTTGGAAGAGACCACAAGAGCCATCGAGTCATGGGAGTTGTAGTCCCAAAACATCTGGAGGGTCGAGTTTGCCTATGCCTGCCTGATCCAGCCCAACCCTCTATCACTGCAGGAAATCCCCCACTACTCCAGTATGCCATAAGTGGCCATCCCAGCTCTGCTTTAAAATGTTTAACAAAAAAGAGTCTACCATGCTCCAAGAGTCTGCTTCACTGACAAACAACTCATACTAACAATTACTCTAAAAACACTTTTCTGACAATTTGTAGCCTACCCTCTGAAGCAACAGAAAACCCTGTTCCCGTAATCTATGTGACAGGCCTTCAAATATTTGAGGATGACTTTATTTTTTATTTTTTCATTCACAAGCACTCTTGCATACCCTTCATCATATGGACACATGGTATGTTGCAAAAGAATAATACAATTTATGCATTTTTGTTTATGCAAACCTATCCATATATGCAAAATACTGACATGTATTTTTAGCTGTTTTCAACTTGTTGGTTTTAATCATTTTCTGAATGTTTTAAATAGTTTTAAACTCTTTTTGCTGATAATGTTACTGTTTTATTCTTTTTGTAAACAGTTTTGAGGTTTTTTTCCCCTTCAATCAAGTGGTGCATAAATTAATGAATGAAATGAGTAAAATTATAGAAGACAAATTAAACAGTTCAAACCAAAACATTTCACCCACAAAAGAATTAAGCCAAAGGAAAGAGAATTGTTTAATGTCATACATGATGGGAACATGTCTCCATTTTTATTTACAAACTTGTAAAAGCCCTTTTATTACAGTTCCAGTTCAATTAAAATCATTATTATACTCATCCATTGACTTCTAAGGAAAAGCCAAGCATGTTCCCTATGTGTATTTCTGTTACAGTGCACAGAATTGTAAGAGCCAGAAAATATTAGTATTGACCTGACAAAGTGCTCTTTGTTTGAGTTACATTGTATCAGAGCAGCAAGACAGTTAACTTACATGTCTTTCTTGTTATTTTAACAGCTTGACTGAGAAAGTGACTATAGAGGAAAACTTTGCGCAGCAGAGGCCCCTTTTAATTTGTTTTAAGCATTGTGCCCTACGCTTCAGCCGAAAAGGCTCTCCTAGAGCGCTTACATACATTCAGTTAAAACAAGACACTCCCTGCCCACAGGTTTACAATCTAAAACACACAACATCAAAAGAGGAAAGGGAAGGAAGGCCCTTTTTGTGATCAGAATTCCCATAGTTCCAATAAGTTTGTACAAAGACCTGCCATAAGCGTTATGTGACCATTAAATTGCCCACTCAACATGTTACAACTATTATCACGGGATCCACAGGAAAAGTACCGGTAAATAATTCTTGTCAGCTTCCTGGACAGGGTCTTGGGGTGGTGGTCCCCCCCCCCCCGGTAGAATGAAATCAGTGGATTTCCAGAATAAGAATGATTATGGCTAAAAGGGAGTTATTGCAGTATATCTTTGCTCCCCTATTGTGTAGGAGCAAAGCCATTATGCTGCTAGTATGTTGCGGTGTATGCGATGTATATCTAAAAATTGGGCCCAACTTTCCTAAAACTGTGCCACGAGTTTCCCTCAATCCAGGAAGCAACTTTCAAACTTTCCTAAATGTAACCTTAATGAAACAAAGCCCACTGTTCATCTGGAAGTGCTCACTCTCCTTTTCAGCCCTGGAGAAGATCAAAGGAACAGGAAGAAAGGAAGTTCACATGGCGTAGGGAAAAGTTCCTTTGTAATCAAGAAGCCTGCAAAAAAGATTGCCCAAATGACCCTCAATTTAGACAATTTAAGGGCTAGATTAAGCACTTTGTAGCGCATACCAAGGCAACCATGCAGCAAACCTTTCTCTGGCTCTTTATGGGCCCTAGAAAAGCAGCTGTTCCTCTATCCATAGAATACCTTCTAGCAGAATTAAGCATAGCAATGCCATAGCCCAGAAGAGTGAAAGAATCATTGATATTTTAAGGATGTAAAGTGAGTATTTGAAATTGTAAAACAGAAAAAAATTATAGAGAGAGAATACGACGGAAAGAATCTGCCATAAAATGGTTTTCTTTTCATTACAGCATTTTTCAGTGATTTTTTTTTAACGCAGCTGGTGAAGAAGCTTTGAGCTGGTGTTGAGCTAGGAGAAAACTGGAAGCAGAATAAAGCTCTTTATCCAGGAATGGGGAGCTTGTGACCCTCCAAGTTTGACCCTTTCACGCTCTTAAGCCCCAACTTGTATGACCAACAGTCAGGGGTGATGAGAGCTGTAGCCCAGCAATATCTGGGGAGGCACAGCTTCCCCATCTCTGATCTAGATCCAGCGTTTCAGTATATTTCTCTACTGCAAATGAAGTTTTGTTGTTGTTGTATGTCACAAGGACTTCCATTTAATTTGTACCCTAGGACTCCTACCAGCTTTAATCTGGCCCAATTTAAAATGTGGATCTTGCAGCCATTATGTTTATTGCATGGCAGGAAGGCGATTGTCACACAGTCTTTTAATCCAATCAAAACTGTGCTGGCTCAGAATGAGGCTGATCATTTATAATACACATCACTCACTTTGAAATGGGTTGTTTCAATTCTTCATCATGATTTTTTTGTTGTTAAATGGCAGTAAACCACATGCTATGTTCATCCTCGCCTCCCTGAAACAGCCTCCTTCCTGAGATTCAGACAGAATAAATGGCCAACAATTGTTTCCTTCTCTTTAAATCATTTACTCAGTCTAAATCTTTCTCTGCCTTGCTGCAAACTTCCTTTCTCTTCCTTAGAAACTGAAGTTTGCTGATCAACTGTGTCTTAATCCTTCCTTTTCTTTCTCCCTTCATGGGAATCCTTCAGTAATTAACCAGTAAAAGACATGATTTCTAGTGAAACTCTGGCCCCATGTCCATTGCTCTCTTGAGTATCATGTCGGCATTCTGCTGTCATGACTACATAGTAACCCCATTATTCACACTTGGCTCTTTCGTGCTTTAGTTAAAAATGTGCTATTCTGACTGCTCTACCAGACAAGACAGCAGCTTGTTCTCCAGAATAGAACTAGAATTACAGTGGGAAACAGTTTCCCTTAGTACTTTCAGCTAAATCCTTAGTCATTTGTGTTATTACCAGAACACGGAGAAGTAGGGAGACATGCTTAGAGAAAAGAATCCCAAGCAGAAGAAGTAACATATAATGGACAGCCACTGAATATCTAAAGGAAAATTCTTTTACAGAGTGTCCTTACAACTGTTCACTTGAGAAGTGCAGAGTTAAATACCTTCCAAACAAAGGGCAGTGATTAAAGACTTTTAAAAAAGGATAAAAGACACAATGTACCATTCCATACAATCCTGTTTTTAAACCTGAAATACTATGGGAAACCTGAAATACTTTTTTACACTTGATTTTCTTACTCTTTCTTTTTTAAAAAGGAATGTATTGCAAAAACCCAAAGGCTTAAAAGGGGCCCCGTGCTATAATTTGTAGGGGAGTCAGAGGTTTAACAATTGAGTTAAAGGGAATGTATCCCTAAGAAAATGTATTAACTAATTAGCAGTATGACTTAAGAAAATACTTTTTTTTGTTTTTGGTGCTGGTGGGGTCAAGACACTGGATCAGTTTCACAATGTTTTTGGTGCAATTATTTTCTCCCCAGCCCTCATCAAAAGTCACGGTTTCCTTCTGCATTTGGAAGAAGGTATTACAAGTATTTACTATGCACATTATGTATGACCAAGGTGGCGTTGGTGAACAGCAGCTGTTAGCACCACCTGTTAAACATGACAGTGACCAATAGACTTGAAATAAAGAGGAAATATGTGACTTATTATGGGTGACATCCAATTGAGATCACTGTATCTACTCCCAGTAGATATTTGGTTGTATAGCACTTTATATTTATATCCCAAGAGTTCAGGAAGGCTCAAAAGCTTTAAAACAAGACTTAAATGCGAAAATTTCAACCATTAGCTAAGTAGAAACTGCACTTAATTCTTTCCCCCCCTTTTTTTTACTTGATCATTCAGACCTACTAAGATGGCCTTTATTGCAATATCAGCTGTACAAAACCTATGAAGGTCAAGGACACCTGGAGAGGCAATCACAGCAACTGCTTCTCCTCTCTTTTGGAGTTTGGCCAAAGCTCAAGCATTTTCCAAAAGCAATGCCAGCCCTTTTTCATTTGGACAGGCATTTGGTGGCTGGGAGTTAAGCCAACAGGGAGTTATTTTAAAAGTGGCTATGTTTTTATTTTATGTCCTTATTTTTTATTTCTCTGTTGTAGAAATGCTACCTGCTCTGATACTTTACAACACTGTGAGATACCTAGAAACATTACAAATATAATTATTTTTATATCCATAAGTTATCACAAAAATCAAAATAAGAATGTATTTTTGAATATTGACTCTAGTCCCAACATTTTCTCAAGGGCTGGTTCTGACTGCCATACTGGAATTTTCCTTGAGTCTAAAGACCCAGCTGGTTTTGCCTGCCTTAGTCTAAAGATGGTTAGCTGAACAACTGTTACTCCCATGTACACATTTATAAATTTTCATTCATTACAAAGTTTGCAATATCTGCATACTTTTGGGTGGTAATGCCCTTGAACATATAAAACAGTAAATAAATACTCAACAGTAATTTGTGGGAAAATACTATTGGTTGTTTCCAATAGTGGCTTTGTGATAATAAAATGGTTCAACTGATGCAAGGAGAGGAACTCCATTTTCACTAATTCTCACTACCAATTGTAACCTTCTGTTTATGCCTTATCGCAGGGGTAGGCAACCTGAGGCCCGGGGGCCAGATGCGGCACAATCGCCTTCTCAATCCGGCCCCCAGAAGGTCCAGGAATCAGTGTGTTTTTACATGAGCAGAATATGTGTGTTTATTTAAAATGCATCTCTGGGTTATTTGTGGGGCAAAGGAATTCATTCATTTCCCCCAAAAAATATACTCCGGCCCACCACATGGTCTGAGGGATGGTGGACCATGGCTGAGAAAGGTTGCTGACCTCTGCCTTATCAAATCCCCTTCTGCTCCAGAGGGTCTCCCAACCACCAGGAGCAGATTTTGGGAGACCCAAAAGGCTGTGCTGGGTAAAAATTGTGAGTAAAATCCAAGTGCCTCGCCTAACACAGGAAGCATATTTGCTAGCTGGAAGCTATCATTGAATGCAATTCTCTAATTCTGCCTGTTTAAATATTTACCTGTTCCCTTAAAGTTTGCTCATGTGCAAGCATGAGCACTGCTAGACTCATTGTAAGGTATCTGGAGATGCTTGTGGTGCAATAAGTTGTTAAGTCTTGAAGGTGCAGCAGTATTTTTTTCTTTTACAAATGTTTAGATTTCTTAATACATAACATACAAGTTTTGTTATCAATTTTATTTTGAAAAGTTTGCCTGATTGCTAGCCCACAGCCTTTAACATCCAACACAGTTGCATTGTTTTTAATGGGAATAGAAAGCTGCGCACAGCAACTCAAGCCTAATAATATATACTCTCAAGTCCCAACGTTTACAAAACTCCAGCCATTGCGGAAGGAAAATAAATGGATAATTTATTTATTAATCTATCCAATTTATGCCTGAAGGCTCTAGGTAAGCAGCAGTTTGTTGACCCTGCAAATAAAGAACTAAATGTTTATATAAGTAGGTAGATCCCTATTCACTTTACACATCTCTGCAAAGAACTAGTTGTGATTGAGCTTTTATGGGCAACAGCCTATTTTCTCATATGAGCACAGATTAAGGAGGTGGTGCTCACTTCTGTAGGATTCAGTGGAAAGTAAAACAGCAACTAAAGGGGCCAGATATACAACATGTCAAGGGTGTGCATTTTCTTTTATCCCCACCTTCTTTCAAGCCAGAGAAGGCTGGAAGCGAAAGTAGCGAAGGGTTGGCTTCCAGAGATGTTTCCCATGCTTTGCTTTCACTCACTCTTATGTTCGTAACCTTTCTCTAACAAGTTTTTATAGGAGGAGGCCAAGATGCAAATACGTTAAAATATAAAAATCCCAATCAAAAGCAGAAACTAGTATGACTGTTCTCAGTTAAGCTCCTAAAATTTTATGTATAGCTCCCCAGCCCTTTAACTACCTCTTATCGAACTACTGTATAAAGGACAGTTACAGATAGGTAGCCATGTTGGTCTGCCATAGTCAAAACAAAACAAATTCCTTCCAGTAGCACCTTAAAGACCAACTAAGTTAGTTCTTGGTATGAGCTTTCGTGTGCATGCACACTTCTTCAGATACCAATATTAAGATATTCTTCAGGTATCTGAAGAAGTGTGCATGCACACGAAAGCTCATACCAAGAACTAACTTAGTTGGTCTTTAAGGTGCTACTGGAAGGATTTTTTTTTTGTTTTGTATAAAGGACAAGTAGCGTTTTCAGGAGAGATGGGCCGCAATCCTTCCACGCTTCTGCCGTTTTCAGTGGTCTTGCTCCCCAAAGAGCAACACGATCCGAATAAAGAATGGCAAAGTCACAACCAACAGTCCGGTACTGCTGATCGCCACCCGAGGCTGCTTTCTTCCCAATAACTGAAGCCGAAAGTTAAAAATACTGGAGGGGGGGATGTGCGCCTGTTTTGCTTCTCCATTTTTACTAAAAAATTACTGTTTTGGAGCTCTTACGTAGGGTAAGTGAGATAATAAGACGAAGTAAGTCACGGGTTCCTTGTGAAGAGTTCCTCGCGGCTTCCTAAAGGCACTGGTCAGCCAAGGGCTCCCCTCGCATCTCGGCCCACGGGGCTCGCCTCGGCCATCTCCCACTGAGGGAAAGGCAGCTGACGTCACGAGCGGCTTCGGTCTGTGGGCTAAATGGCTCCCAAGGGACGGAGCCTTTTGCCGACGCCGCAGGCGCCCCTTCCACCTCCGAGTCCCTCCAGACCAAACTAAAGGAAGCGGGAAAGGGCGTCCGAAGAGAGGTGCGTGGCGCCCCCCGCCCACTTCATGAGTATTCATAAGCATGCTGCGGCCGCGCGCAGAGGCCCGAGAGGGCGGCACCTTTGCCACCGCCCCGCCCCTTCACCGAGGCGTGCGTCGCGGTGGGCGTATCTAAAAACACGACGTGCCCCGCTCCCTCGCTGAATATTGATGAGACGCCTGGTGCAGCGCGGTGGCGTCCGGCGCGGCGCGGCAGGCGATTGGATGAGGCCGTGTGTGCGTGGTGACGCGCGTCGCGGCGGTGCGGGTCCCGATTGCTGCAGCCGCTTGTCAGTGTGACGAAGATTGGCACCCAGGTAAGCGCTGTCACTCAAACCTGCTCCTAGCCAGCCAGCCATCCATCACGGCGCGCCCGCCGCCGCTGTCGGCCGTCTTGGCTCCGCCGCGCAAACAGGCCCGGGGATGTGGGGCAGAGTGGGGGGAGGCGAGCCCGCCATACGGAATAGCGGGGCGGGGGCATCCGCACCGTAACCTACCCGGAGGGGGGGGGTTAGGGGCGTCGGCAGGCAGGCGCGAGGAAAGGGAGGGGAGGGGGGAGTGAGGAAATTTCTGGAACAGCCGCCGACTGGCCGTTGGCTTTTGTAGGAGGCGGCGCGTGCGCGCGCGCGCTCCGTGGAAGGGGAAGGTGTCGCGCGCCTCAGGGGGTGGAGTAGGTATGGGGGGGAGGGAAAGGGCAACAGCTGTTTGTGGCGCGAGGCGGCGCGGAGGGCGGTATTTAAAAGGGGGCCATTTTCGGGGACATTCCTTCGCTGTGGATTCGGAAGCGGCGGGGAGAGCCGGGGGTGGGGTGGGTTGTGGCAGCTGTTTGGTGGTCGCCCCTCGCGTCCGTTTGCTTCCTCGAGTGCGGTTCGGGCTCCCTCCCCGTGAGGGAAGAGCCTTTCTTCGTCCTCTCAAACAACCCTCCTTTTTCTCACCTCACAAACCGGTGCGGGGGGGACGGGCGGGTGCGCAGCGTTGTTAAGTGTTGGGAAAATCCATGGGAATTGTCGTTATGTGTAACCCGGTTGTTGCTAATAAACGTGAGGCGTTTTGCCGCCTCCTGGTTTCTGAGCGTTTCTTTTTTCCCAGATGTTTGCTTAGTGACCTGCCTTCAGTCCTAACGAAAGCCAGGAATGTGTATTTCACATAAAAAAATAGCGGTGGAGACGTAAATACACCCATACACGATAGAAAGGACTAAAACAACAGATCATCCACCTGTCTCCTGAGTAAATGTTAGCAGTTTTTTACTTGGCTATATATGGGGAAAGATATCTTTGGAACTGGCATTGAAAGTGCAAGTGCCAACTTCTGACAGAACTGGGAAAGTATGACATTTTCCTTGATGCAAGTACCACTTGAAAAAAAAAAGTGTGTGTGATCATGTTCTCCAGGCTCAGCTTGATTATGATGTTGGTAAACATCATGAGGCGCCAGTTCACTATTCTTGCACTAGGTCATTGCCTATAACCCTGTTCAGGTTCCAGTGTTCAAATGCATTAATCAAGAAACCAAGAAATAAAATGATTTAAATTTTAAATTATAACGGCTGTCTTTGAAAAACACATTGAAGAAAAAATTGCTTCAGAGCTTCTCTTGGGCATCCCTTCAATTCATTTTTGAAAAACCAGGAGGAAGCGGTATATGTAACACAACAGTGCTGGGATTTAAGAAAAGCACCAAATTTTAAAGGATAGGTGCTGGTTTGCAGGCACTCAAATACAGAGGCTAGGAGAAATTTCCTCACCAAGCTGACGATCTGTCTACAATTCTTACGAGTTTTGTGGTATAAGTGGAAGTATGCATGTTTTGTGCTAAACCAACATACAAGAGTTCTGTATATAACTAAATGTACATTCTGTGCCAAAAAAGGGCTGATCTCTTGACATGTATAAATCAAACAAATGTAACAGATTTGCATGGATTTGCTAATTTTGCATAATTTTCTTGGTCAATTTGGGGAGAGCATGGTAGATACATTAAGAAATCCATTTGAAATGCACTCCAGCAATCTTGTTCAGCTGCTCCATCAATGTCAGCAAGAATTGTCTATATACTTCCAAGCCTATCTTTGCAAACCTAACAGAAATGTCATATTTTTAAGGGAAACTAAGATTCTTAAGATATTTACGGTAATTCTGGACTGTGAGTTGCATTACAAAAATATGTACAGAGCCCTGACTAAGTTTAATAAGTAAACATTGACATTTGGTCATGACTCACATGAATAAAGAGAATAAAGTCATTCTCAAGGACACTAGATTCTGAAAGATTGGTATGCAAAACTAGCTCAGATTTGCATATAAATTGAGCCATGTGAAATACTTTGAAAAAGATGCTCCTGTACTGGGGAATGAGACTGATGTTGCTATTGCCACTATGCACATAACCTTAGTAGCTGGGAGTGCTCTTAATCAGTCGAGGCAGGTATAGAACTGTGACCTTATCTAGAGAGGTCAGAACTTGACTCACTGTCCATGTTCTTGTTACCACCCAGTACAGATTATGTTAATGAACTTTACATGAGGCAGCATTTGAAAATGATTTAGAAACTTCAGCAGTGCAAAATATGGCTACCCTGTTACTAGTTGGGACTAGGAGGTCAGAACAGATTGCACCAAATTTGTACCACTTACCTTGGTTGCCAGTGTGTTATCTTGAAAAAAAAGCTAAAAAAAAATGTGGGCTGGACTTGGTAACTGTTGGGTGAATTTGTAGCTGGTTGACCAAATCCAAAGAGTGCTCACTAAGGATTCCTCTTCAGGGGAAAAAAGTGACAAAGGAGCGGCCACAGGGTTCTCCCTAGGTCCATTGTTCAACATCTTTATAAACGACTTGGATGAAGGTGTTGAGGGGATGCTCATCAAATTTGCAGATGACACCAAACTGGGAGGGGTAGCCAATACAGCTGAATATAGAATCTGGATTCATTATTACTTTAACAGATTGAAGAACTGGGCCCAAACTAAAAAAATGAATTTCATTAGGGACAATTGTAAGGTTCTACACTTAGGTAGATCTCAGATCAGATGTGGCAACACGCTGAATTTAAGCATATTGGAGGAAAATAAAATAAACGGGATTCCCTCCATAACGGTGAGTGAATACTTAGGTAGGAAGAACCAGCTGCACAAGTATAAGATGGAGGCCACCTGGATTACCAGTAATATGTGTGAAAAGGCACTAGGTTTACCAGTAATATAAGTGAAAAGGCTCAGTAGACCACAAACTTAACATGAGTCAACAGTGTAATATACAGTGGTGCCTCGCAAGACGAAATTAATCCGTTCCGTGATTCTCTTCGTCTAGCGGTTTTTTTGTCTTGCGAAGCAAGCCCATTGACAGCTTAGCGGATTAGCGCTATTAGCGGTCTAGCGGCTTTTAGCGATCAGCTGAGAAGCGGCTTATCAGCGGAACAGCTGATAAGCGGCTTAGCGCTTAGGGAAAGGGCAGAAAAAAGTGAGGAAAAAACACGGGAACTCGCAAGATTTTTTCGTCTTGCGAAGCAACCCCATAGAGAAATTCGTTTAGCGAAGCGCCTTCAAAAACGGAAAACCCTTTCGTCTAGCGGGTTTTTCGTCTTGCGGGGCACCACTGTAGTAGCAAAGAAAGCAAATGCTGTTCTAGGCTGCATCAACAGAAGGATAGTGTCCAGATCAAGATAAGTAATAGTCCTGACCACACCTGGAGTACTGTGTCAAGTTCTGGGCAGCACAATTTAAGAAAGATATTTACAAGATGGAATGTGTGCAGAGGAGGGTAACCAACATGATAAAGTGTCTGGAAACCAAGCTTTATGAGGAACAGTTGAGGGAACTGGATATGTTTAGCCTGGTAAAGAGAAGATTGAGAGGAATCACAGAATTGTAGAGTTGGAGATATGATCTTCAATAATAATAATTTTGTACCCCACCCATTCGACTGGGTTGCCCTAACTACTCTGGGTAGCTTCCAACATAATATATAGAAAGGGCTATCACATGGAAGATGGAGCAAGCTTGTTTTCTGCTGCTCTGCAGGCTAGGACCTGAACCAATGCATTCATGTTATAAGAAAGGATATTCCAACTAAACATCAGTTCTAACTTTCTGACAGAGCTATTCGACAGTGGAATAGACTCTTACAAGAGCTGGTGGACTCTTCTTCCTTGGAGGTTTTCAAGCATCTTTCACGTGTGATTTAGTTGAGATTCCTGCATTGCAGGGAGTTGGACTAGATGGCCCTCAGGGTCCCTTCCAACTCTATAATTCTTTGATTCTATGAACCATGCTAGCCTGCCCACACAAGGAAATCCAAATTAAAGGGCCTACTCAGGTACTCAGCGCCCAAAACCAACCAGGCTGATAAAAAGTCTAAGAAGGCAAACTCTATCCCTTATGTCATTTAAATAGGTCTTGAAGACATTTTTTCTGTCTTTTAATGACACAGAGTGGGTTATAAATGCTGTTTTAACACAGGTCTCACTGAGCTTTATTGTTTTATCACTGTTGAAGTTTTTTTCTTCTTTAGCATTTAAAATTTGCTATTTTAAATAGTGTATATGCTGCATTTCAAGTTTGTATTTTTAGATGTGAGCTCCTCTGTGGAGCATGTTTTCAAAATGTGGATTATAAATCCTTTGAGTGAATAAATATGCTGTTGACTTTCCACTGTATTGGTCTATCCCAGTCCGGAAGTAGTGCAGTGTTGCTTCTTCCATCCTTAGGCTACCAGTGTAATAGCCCAATGGAAATACTGCTTGTGTGCTTGCTGCATGGAAAACATTTCTTGATTTTAGTGTGCAACTGCATAATTGTACCTTTAAGTTCTGATGAATTCAGACTTGCAAGATTAGGTCTTAGAAAGAAGTAATTTTAATTTGGGTTGCTACTGTTTTATTCAGCAAGCATATGTAGATGGCTAAGCTGAATGCCAATTATGATATCTGAAATTATTCAGCAATAATGTGTGCACAGCTTGGTTCCCATATCTAAATTTCTACACTCTGCTATTATTGATCTCTTCATTCAAGATTTGTGGTCAGATTGCAGGTGCCCAAGCCACTGTGTCACCTCACAGGAGAGACGCGTGGCTCAGGTATGTTGCAGGCCCCATGGTAAGTGCTGCCCCCACAGGGTGGCGCCCAGTGCTCCCCTACCTACGCCTCTGCATAGTGAAAGGAGAGTACATACACATCCAACATCACCAAAAAGCTTGCATTTGGGGAGCAGATCTAATAATCTGTGTTACTGTAAGGCTGACATTGTGCAGCCCCATTTCCAGGATTAGTAGTATTGCATTACAATCCTGGATTTGCATGCAGAATGAGGTGGGGAGCAAAAAAGAAGGCAGTTTGCACAATAGCAGTCACCATGACAGAAAGGGGTGAAGGTGAAAATGGAGGTGCAATAGGGGTTGGAAAAAATGAGAGGTATGGTAAAGCTGTTGAAGATTAAAGCCGGGGCATGAAAGGGTTTGAAGAATAGAAGGGGGTGGTAACTTCATGATGGGATGCAAGGTAAAAGTGTCTGGGAAGAGGAAGATGCAGGAGGTTATCATGGTGGTGGTTCGTGTGCAAGAGGGTGCACAAAGGCAGTGGGGAGATGAAGGTGAAAATGGATGCAAAAGGGAACCTCAGAAGGGAAGGGGAAAGTGGCTTCAGAAATGGGTTTGGGAAGGTGGAAAGTGATCATAGTAATTGCATGGGGTAGGAAGGGGATGCTCTAAGGGCAAGTGGAATGAGCAGAGGTGCAACCCCTAGTGAAATATAAAGTGGTAAAATGCTTAACAGTTTTTCTAAAGTGCATTTTGCAGGTCATATATCCTAGAGACGACCCCACTGAAAAGTCAAATCTATTATAAGTCTCATTGGCTAATGTTAAGGGGCAAAATGCTTAGTAGTAAGGAGTTGCTCAAGTTCCTAATTTAGTGTTTGAATGCCATAGTATTGTGTTGTTTTGTGCAATCAGCTTTTTACTGTGGAAATCATTTTGGTGTGAACATGTCTATTTGCTATCAAGGTAAGAGACTCATCAGAAAAGAACTCCAAGTGAATAGAAAATTAGGAAAAAATGTAATTATGAAACCAGTTTAATGTATCAGTTGAGACTTCAGTTACTTGTAGTAAATTGTCATTGAAGTACCATAACTCTTATAGAGTAAATATGAAATCAGTTACCCAGTCCTTGCTGGCAAATTAAAAAACAGCTCATTAGCTGAGGAAATTCCTCACCCTAGAACCAGCCCAGGAGTTTTAATCTCTTACGGTCAGTGCTTTTTTTAAAAAAAAATGTTTAGGGGTACTCTCTTTTTCCTACTCATTGAAATACTGTCTCTCAATGAGGCCAAACTTAGATTCACAAAATGTTTAGGGGTATGTGTACCCCGGCGTCCCCCCATAAAAAAGCATTGCTTATGGTAGCCAGCAACTTTTTGAAATTACCATTTGAAATTGTACACTAAGGATTGCAAGATTTCTTCCAAAGTCGTCCCCAGGGTAGACTGCCGAAAATAGAGGAGCTACTAACAAAATAGATTGCAATTCCTTTGGGAATCTCTTCTCTCATGATCTTACGTGTCTCCATTACATTCTCTAGTATGAGGTAGTAAATGAAAGGCTACTTCCTGAGAACTTAGGCATGTATATATATTTTTAAACAGACCCCTATCTGTCCCAAAATTGATTTGTTTGAAGTACATTTCCACAACAAAACAAAACTGGAGCATTTGCTTCACATATCTTTCTGGTTAATAAGCTAACAGCATCAATAAGATATGTGTAAAACTAGTAGACACAGTAGTTCTGATGGCTACTTTCTATCTCTAAAGTTTGAGAACTTTCAGGACCATGCTTAGTCAACAGGTTGAGAAACAAGCTCATGAGAGCCACAGATTATGTTTTGCACGTTGATGGATACAGATGAAAGCAGCCTGATAGCAATGGTGCTGGACAATGAAGCTTCCTGGTGTTTGAAAAGCTTGAGAGCCTCTGTTGCAAGAGCTGTTTGTTGTTGACAACCTGTATTTTATGTAGATTGTTTCCATATGACTTTCTTGTGGCTCTTTGTGGCTCCAAATTTTACAACATTCTGCTTGTTGCCCACTCCTATCCCCATTGAACGTGTGTGTGCAGGGTGGGAAATGAGTTTTCAAAGGAATGATAAGTTTTTGCTTGCTTTCTATGCTATTTTGCTTGCCTAGGGAAGAAAAATGGAGGCTTCTCTGCTTGTTGCTGAAAATGCATATGAAAATAAGCAAAGGAAGATAAACCTGACCATCAGAAATTCTTCAGGTGAAACTTCTCCCAGCATAGCTGCAGTTAGTAATTTGGGAACAAATTATGCTCTTCTAATGTAAAAAGTCTCCATGTTGCGTCTCCTGCATGTTTTCTGCAGTATCTGATGCATCATGTGAGTGATCTTTGCATTTTTAGTGCACAGATTATATATCTTCACAATGTATATCCTCAAGGGCTGTGTATGCCTGCATCTGTGTGCTGATTCACACATTTAAACTGGCTGCTTATTTCATCCATAGGGACTCTGTGAACCAGATTGTACACCAAGCTTTACAATGTACACAGATATAATATGTAGCAGGAGAAAAAGTGTCCCTGCAGTAGGAGAAACGACTGATGCCAGGCTGTATTTTTGTGCAGCCCAGCTTACACAGGTTGTGCTGCATCAACTTTTCCAAACCTGTTCCTGCAATATGCTTTAGACCAGGCATCCCCAAACTTTGCCCTCAAGCTGTTTTGGGACTACAGTTCCCATCATCCACGGGCACTGGTCCTGTTGGCTAGGGACGATGGGAGTTGCAATCCCAAAACAGCTGGAGGGCCGAGTTTGGGGATGCCTGCTTTAGACTATAACACCCATTCATCATCCCTCACCACCGATCATGATGGCTGGGACTGATAGCAGTTGTACTCCAAAACACTGTACTCCGAAACACTGTAGGGCATCACATTAGGGAAAGTTGCTCGACACGTGTATGAAAAAAAAGAAGCAGCTCACTGTACCAAATTCTTAATGGGGCCTAGTAATATCCACAATGATGATGTGGAGGAGTCTGCCCCTTTTGGGATTTCTGGCTTGCTGGACTCAATGCTCTCTTTGGCATACAAAGAGACACCACCTCTGTGTAGCATATACACATGAGGAAAGCTATATGTGTTCTATGTGAGAAATGCCAGGAGTTTTATAGTTGCTATTCCTTGTTGCAGCCACCGAAAAATATGTGTGTCCTGTGTGAGAGATTCCATTTGTTTTTAAAATTATCATAATTGTTCCTTAGTGCAGCTACTAGATGATTTTAAACTTTCTTTATAACCTCCAAATGTAAAAAGAGATCTAACTTCAGGGTATTTGCCATCTGGTCTTGTGACTGCGACCAGTATCAAATGTTCCTTAAGAGGGAATATTTTGAAAAACAAAAATTTTCACAGTGGGTTTGCATTGTTCATTGTCTTGCATTCTTTTGTCGTATTTCCCTTTTGACATTTTTATTTTTGCTAGTAAAACCACTATATGATATTCATATATAAAAGTTTGATCATTTATTTTGTGCCACTAACTTGTGATTTTAATTGCACGTTTGTTGTAAAACTCTTCATTGCAATAAAGAACAAGATCAAGTGGCTTAACCATATTGCATTTATCACTTTTTCTGGCAAATATGATTGAGTGCTTTTGTCAAAAAGGGTTTGAGAACATTCCTGAGATCTTTTAGGTTGGTGTAGCAAATACATGTGATTGCATTCTCGATCCCCTCTGCCCCTATTCTACTGCTGCACATGCAGATGTCAGTTATGTATTTTGTAAAATACTGTAAAAATACTAACCTTTTTGGATTTCCCCCCTAAGGTATGATGATTTGACTTTATAAGAACCCTAAGTAACCATGATGGCAACGCAGACATTAACTATAGACAACTATCAAGATGGGCAACAAGTAAGAACATTTTTAAATAAAAAAGTGAAAAATATGAAGTGCACCATAGTAGGTAAAAATAATATGTTAAATAATTATGGTGTCCAAGACATGAAACTATTTCTGTCCGATCTATATTACTTTTCCTCTGCTGTTATTTTGATATGGTATCTAAGTCACACCACTGGCTTGCCCTTTGCCCATTTTCTAGTGCTCTTAAGCTGCATCCTAGAAAGGTAGGAAACAACGGAATTTTCAGAAGCAAAAATTATTTAGGATTGATTCCTTGATATTATTATTATTATTATTATTATTATTATTATTATTATTACATTTATCAGTCGCTTTATACGATAAATTCTCAAAGTGACTTGCCAAGGTAAAATACATGAAAGCAATTCAAAACCAGAAAAAATATAAAAGTATGAACAATACAAAGCATACATAAATTGCTTATCTAGCATTATATTAATAAGGACAAGTCCTACCTATCCCACTCAAAGCTAAGCATCACCATAGGAGGTAACATTAATTAACCAAAGACCTGGATAAAGAAAAAGGACTTAGCATGGTGCCTAAAGATTAATGAGGAAGACTCTGGGCATCTGTTCCTGGGGAGAGCAAACCACAGAGCATGTCAGAATAGGCCCAGTACAGCCTGTTATGACTGAGACAACTCTCCAGGGTGTCGGACAAAGATAGCTCCCATCACTTGTTACCTGATGCTTTTAACTGGCAGTGCTGGGATCTTCTGCATGCAGTGCATGTGTTCAGCCACTGAGCTTCTGCTCTAAACTTGCTGAACCAGGATTTATTTTGTTTTGTCATTGAGCCCCCCTCTCTCGCACACATGTACACAAACAATTATTTTGTGAAATACTGCCTAAACGTTGCTATCAAACTTGAACTTGTTTAGCTGCTTGGGTTGTCACCCATATAATGTTGTACTTCTCTATGTGGTATTTTGACTGTTAGTGGTTATTTTGTTGAATAAATAACAGGTAGGGGTGGGGAGAAGCGTCTAGGCACCTGATGAGGTTATGTTGTCTTTTTTAACTTGTTTAGTTGTATCACTTGACTTTAAGGAAAATATCACAGCATGTGGCCATAAACAAATTTCTAGGTGATTCTAGAGTGGCTTTTTTACAGTATACAGTACTTCTGATTTTACAGTGGAAGTGACTATTGTACTATCCCCTGAAATTTGTAAACTAATTACAATGCAATCATATATGTTATATATGTTCAGTTGTAAGTTCTGTTGAGGTAAGAGTGCATAGGATTCCATCCTTAGTTTACTTTTGATTTTATATATGCTTGGGGTTGTTCAGCAACTCCAGAAAAAGCACCTAAATAGCTCCTTCTTGCATTCGTTTGGCATTGCTTTTAATGGTTTCACGACTTACTTAGCTGTCTCTTAATTTTTCAAATTGTTCAGCTTGTTACAAGATGGGTAATAGCATTTGAACATAATGTTCACTTTGTGCAAATTGTGAAGCAGTAGTCCTTTAACCTATCCAGGTCTTCCACAGCAGTACAAGGGCATGGTACAGAGCTGCAGCTAGGAGTTACTAGTATCTCCCCAGATTTCACGGACAGAAGAAAATATTGTGACCATAGTCCTACAGTTAGATTGTTTTATTGCCCTTACTAACTAGTCTAATTCATAATAAACTGCAACTTCCTATCAAAAAGTAGATATACTGGATCTATCTCATATTTTTTTCACAAACTCTTTAACATATATACAAAAGTCCTTATTTATATTCAGTACAGTACAAACAGTGAAACATTTAATATTGAAACACCTAAAAATCAAGCTATATACTTTTCATACAATAATTGTGAAATGGTCCTTTCTTTGCAATATCTCTGAAGAATTATATGCACTCCAGTGCCCAAAATAAAGCCTGAAATCTTAAACATTCTTAATTAGAAATGAGCTCTATTGAGTTTTCAAGTAAATGTGTAGCATACAGAATTATTTCTAATGATAATTTCTATTTGCAAATGACATTTTGCCTATTGCAGATGTTTTCAAGGTCTGCTTTCTTAAAGTGATTTTTGTTGAAGCAGTGTATGTGTAGCTTTATCCAAAAATAGCTGGCTTATGAAACGCAGGATTCTGTAACAGACAATTGACTAAAAGAAACCTACTAATGGGAGTCAAACTTATAGTGACCTTTCCACTATCTTCCTGCCTCCAAATGTTGCAAGGATTAAATGAGTTGTTTGTTAAATGCTTGTTCTTTTTGTATGGTTGCCAAGTCATACCAACCTTCTGGCAACTTACTAGGCCTTTGGCTTTCTCTTTGCTTAGAAAATGAACCATTTAGTTGTGAATCTATGCTGTTGGCAATATAAAGCATCTTTCTTTTCCAGCAGATGCAAGTAGTAACAGAATTAAAAACTGAGCAGGATCCAAACTGCTTGGAAGCAGATGCAGGAGGATTGAGTCCTTCCCCAGTAGAGTCCCAGACTCCGATGGATGCAGATAAGCAGGCTATTTACAGGTAGCAGTATTCACAAGATGAGCTGTTTCTAGTAGTAAAGTGTATCATTCTCTTTAGTGGGTCATGGGGTGGCTCTCAAATCATGGGGTGGTGCTTGTGTGTGTAGGAGACATGGAGCATTTGGAAGGGGGCATGCACTGTTCTAGACATGATAAGATCTTGAGGCTGATGCATCTTTCCCCCCTCACCAGCCAAGCCATGGGTGGGATTAGAGTTCTCTAGAATATCCTCATTAGATTTGTAGGGGCAACTGCTCCCCCATTCATTGACTTGTGAAAAGGTGCTACTTTGTACTAATGCTGTTTTCCTATTTGTGGTTTTAGGAGGTGTCAAATATAACTTGTTCTGTTTTCCCTTCCTAATACCAGTATTGAATTAGTGCCTAGTCCAAAGTTTGTTGCACATATCAGTGCAGCTGGGGAGGTTGGTGATAGGTTGGGGGACTCAGAAAGTAGAATAAGTTTAGAAGAGGAGGCCTAAGCTTAAATCAGCCAACGTATTGTAACTTGCCAAGAAGTTCATACATTTGGGGTTTTCTAATTACTGTGAGATGGTTAATACATATTTTCATGCTTAAGACTGAAATCTATACATTTACAAGAGACTAAGCCCTATTGAGGACAGAAGCCTTGTGCAGAAGGCTTGTGCAGCAAGTTCTGCTAACTTCTGTTGGCGTTAAACATACTTAAGTGTTCAGGATTGTGACCCGCATCTCAGGGCAAAGCTTTTTATTGTCTTTGTATTTAGTTATATATGTCTAAACTTGCTTTCTGTTAGAGCTACATCATTACAATCTATGAAAATAAAGAATGGCATCCCTACTAGATTATTTTTTTATTTTAAAACATATAATTGTATTAAATTTCAGGATTTTTAGGGTCTTTATTTGAACAAAGCTTGATAAAAATGTAAGTGAGACCAAATAGTTCAAGCTACCCATCAGTATCATTTATGTCAAACTGTGGGATGACATTGATATTTAAATGACTCTACAGTTGCAGTATTTGATCCATGCTAAAAAGAAGAGCAAATAAGGGAGATCACAGTATATTCAGTTCCGATCCTAGCATAGTAATTGCTAATGTAACTTTATTACATTAAATGTAATACTAATGTAATAATCTAAAATAATAGGATTGTATGTATGCAATGTCCAGATTGCTCAGAATTTTTCATCAAACTAACTTGCACATAGACATTTCCACAGACCTACAATTTGCTTGTCTTTCTATTCCTAGACATCCACTGTTCCCCTTATTAGCACTATTATTTGAAAAATGTGAACAATCCACACAAGGCTCAGAAGGCACAACGTCTGCAAGTTTTGATGTAGATATTGAAAACTTTGTTAGGAAGCAGGAGAAGGAAGGAAAACCATTTTTTTGTGAAGATCCAGAAACAGATAATCTAGTAAGTAAAAACATTTTAGATAAGATTTCAATTTATTTATAAAATCTTTATATTTAAAAAAAGTAAATTGATACTGAGAAAACTGAAGTGTGAAATGTCAACTAAAAGAAGTTGAAATTTACAGTCCTTGGTAGCAGCAGACATTCCCTGTCAGTATTACTGACAGAAGCTCCTCCATCACATAGCACATTATCAACTTGGGTAGCTTCTTTTTTTAGATAGTTGTTTGTTTGCAGTTAATCTGTCTGCTTCATGAGACTCTTTTGACATATCAATATGTTTTCCATTGAGTCAGATGTTCTTATTTGTAGGGTTTTGGTAGTTTGCATTTAATTTGCTGTCCTCCTCCACTACTTCCTCAATTCTTTCCATTTTCCTCCTCTCTCCCCACCCACCCAGCTGGGATTTGTGGTTTACATCTCAACAAACCATTTGATTTAATATGGTTGCTTGAAAGAGCCCTGATTGGCTCTTTCCTGTGCATGTAGTTCCATAAGTGGAAACTTCATGATATTTTGTGCCTGCTGATTCTGGCAATAGAGGTGCTCCCTGAATATTGAGCTTATCTCCAGAGGCCCTTCTCCTGGTGCCACTGCCATCTGATATGGGGCAGGTAGTGACCAGGCGAAGAACCCATGCAGAGATGCAGCCTGCTTATTGAACTCTCTCCTTTGAGTGAACATCCATTTGTGGAATATGGCTTCTGCCAGGGGCGTAGGAAGTGGGGGTGTGAACCACCCTGGGTGTCATTCCTGAGGGGGTGATAAAATGGCACACCACGGGGGGGGGGGGAGCAGCACTTTCCACGGGGCCTGGCCTGCAGCGTGCCCAGGCCACGCGTCTCTCCTGGGAGTGACATGGTGGCTCGGAGCTGCACACTGCCTAAAATGGCAGTGTGGGGCTTGTGTCCGCCAGATGGACTCCGTGGGCAGCTCGCTGCGCCGCCCCCCTGGGCAGATCGACCCCCCCCCCCGCTCCCCTGGGTCGATCCACCACCGCTCCGGGTGCCAGAGCAGCTAGCTACACCCCTGGCTTCTACTTTCCCCTATCCTTCCACACAGCCTCAAAATCCGCTTCAGATTCTTGGGGCGCGTGGGCAGCTGCAGTGGATAAAGATGAGAAACCAGAAGTCCTGTTGTGCAAGTGGATTTTCATTGTGCTCTTTGTGATTCCTTTTTACTCAGAGCTTTTATTCTTTTATGCCTTTTATGCTTTTAGTGTTGATTACTCCTGATTATTTCCCACTTTTTTGTCTGCCACTGATTGTAGATTGCATCATCTTGTAATTTTATGTTTTAATTATTGTATTTTTATTCCGTAAATGTAAGCCACTCTGAGGCTGCATTTTCTTAACAAGTAAAATAAATTGAGTGGCTGGCTTTGTGCCAAATGCACATCTGATTGTACTTGAGTTGACACTTGAAGATAATGCATATTGCTATTTCTGATCAGCTCAACTACTTATCATATGGAAGTTGGGCATGTGAAAATCTCTGCATGTTGTTCATTATAAAACTTGTAGCCTTGTACAAGAAAAATGGAAAAAAATGCGCTAAATAGGAGGGCTGCATCATACATGATAATCTGCACAAATCAGATCTGTGTCGAAAAATGCATTTACCGTATTTTTCGCCCCATAGGACGCACCGGCCCATAGGACGCACCTAGTTTTTTGGGGGGGAAATAAAGGGAAAAAATTTTATTCCCCCCCCCCCCCAGGTGCGCTGCGCTGCGCTAAGCCCGAAGCTTGGGGCGTGCTGAGCTCAGCGCGTCCCAAGCTTCTGGGTGCTGGCAAGGTCTCCGCTAGCCCTGGGAGAGCCGCGCGGCTGGCAAGGTCTCCGCTACCTGTGGGAGAGCCGCATGGCTTTCCCACGGCTAGCGAAGCGCTGCGCTAATCCCAAAGCTTGGGGCGCGCGGAGCTCAGTGCACCCCAAGCTTCTGGGTGCTTGCAAGGTCTCCGCTAGCCCTGGGAGAGCTGCGCGGCTCTCCCAGGGCTAGCGGAGCGCTGCGCTAATCCCAAAGCTTGGGGCTCGCGGAGCTCAGTGCGCCCCAAGCTTCTGGGTGCCGACAAGGTCTCCGCTAGCCCTGGGAGAGCCGCACGGCTCTCCCAGGGCTAGCGGAGCGCTACACTAATCCCAAAGCTTGGGGCGCGCGGAGCTCAGCGCGCCCCAAGCTTCTGGGTGCTTGCAAGGTCTCTGCTAGATGTGGGAGAGCCGCGCGGCTGTCCCAAGGCTAGCAGAGCGCTGCGCTAATCCCGAAGCTTGGGGCGTGCGGAGCTCAGCACGACCCAAGCTTCTGGGTGCCGGCAAGGTCTCCGCTAGCCCTGGGAGAGCCGCGCGGCTCTCCCACGGCTAGCGGAGCGCTGCGCTAATCCCGAAGCTTGGGGCGTGCTGAGCTCAGCGCGCCCCAAGATTCTGGGTGCCGGCAAGGTCTCCGCTAGCCCTGGGAGAGCCGCGCGGCTCTTCCACGGCTAGGGGAGCGCTGCGCTAATCCCGAAGCTTGGGGCGAGCGGAGCTCAGCACGCCCCAAGCTTCTGGGTGCCGGCAAGGTCTCCGCTAGCCTTGGGAGAGCTGGGTCTCCCACGGCTAGTGGATAGCCTCCTGAAGCCTGGAGAGCGAGAGGGGTCGGTGCGCACCGACACCCCTCGCTCTCCAGGCTTCAGGGAAAGCCTGCATTCGCCCCATAGGACGCACACACATTTCCCCTTCATTTTTGGAGGGGGAAAAGTGCGTCTTATAGGGCGAAAAATACGGTATATAGCCTATACATGCTGTGGGCAGTCCCCAGTTTTGTGGAAGCAATTAACAGTGTAGTTTCCTACATTGAGACAATATCTGGGTAGGAGAAAGCAACAATAATTATAAACCGCCCTGTTGAAAATAAGCAAAAAAAGTAGCTCAAACATATATTGAACAACTTAGCACACTCTAAATGACATATGCAAATGTTTGTTTTCATTAGTTTTTTACTTGTCTCTGAATTCTTTCTCTTTTCCCTCTTTTAGATGGTAAAGGCAATTCAGGTTCTACGAATTCATCTGCTTGAGCTAGAAAAAGTTAATGAGCTCTGTAAGGATTTCTGTAGTCGCTATATTGCCTGTCTGAAAACGAAAATGAACAGTGAAACTCTTCTAAGTGGAGAATCTGGGAGTCCTTATTCACCTGTACAACCCCAGGTACCTTTCATGCAAACTGAAATATATTTTCTTTATTTGATTTATAATCTACGTTATCCCAAAGACTCAGGATAGGTAAGATTAGTTTTTAAAACAAACAAAGAAAGAGCAGATAAAATATAAATTACTATGTTAGTATTGGTTGAATTTGTAAACCATGCAATTTACAAATAGATGATCTGTGACTGGCAAGCTAGCAGTTTTTAAGGATTTGTGATATTGTTAAGATTATAAGATCTCCCTTTTTCTTAGCAGTCACGTACATGGAAATGTAATTCTTAAAGAATGATCATAATCTATCAACTCTTTGTCTGCAGTCCAGCAACTTTAAACATGATAGAGATAGCTTGGATTTGCTGGAGCAGCTGTCTTCATGGAAAGAGTCACCAGAAAATGTGAGCAGTAGAGCAAAAATGACACGATTATCATTGCACCTCTTTGGCACTACCTCCTTAACCTAATTTGGGGGTTGGCTTTGTTCATCTCATTGTAGATAATGGCCCCATCCCAGCAAGTGGTGATTTGTATGTAGAAATAGGGTTCTGTGATTGCTCTCTCATCACATACACAAGGCTTCAGGACATAAAATAAAGCTCCTCACATCCCACAGCCTGCATTCCATGCACATAAGGGCCCAAAAGCTGTGTTATACGAATTCAGATCTCTTGGACTCAGAATTGTTTGCTCTGTTTGGCAGAGTCTGTTATAAGGCCTCAGGTACCTGATACTTTATATGGAGATACCAGACTTTAAGCCTGGAACCATTTGGAAAATATTTGCTCTACCACTGAGCTATGGGCCCTCCTATACATAACACCTATAATGAAAAATGTGTCCATGCAGGCACTCTGTTTTGTTTAATTTATTGGAAAGTGTAAAAAACCAACTGCTACACAGAAGTATTATATTTTTGAAATTGAATTGCTAGTAACTGGAGGAACAGAAGTTTGTAGATAATTTCATATCTTGTTCATTCCCTCTCTTTTCCTTGAACATAAGTCAAAATGCCATCAGAATTGCTATAATTTCAGAGCACACCTCTCAAAACTTTAGCATATGGCTACATTCACCATTCATACCATGAGAGCTCTCCTAGAAGCCAGTCAGACAACATCTGCTCACAAGTTCCATGGCATAAATTAAGTTTATCACGATTAGTATTGAGATACTGGTGTATACTTTTGAACTTCTTCATTGTGTTTCATTGCATCCATCATGCCAGCCCCATGTCAGTGTACTAATTGTAAATTGCATTGTCATCTAGACTTACCTGTAGATTTGGCTGATACCTCAATAAATCAGATAAATTTTAAGTTTGCAAAAGATCCAAAAAGTTCAAATTTTAAGTGCTTAAAACTTTACATTTGCTGCGGAAAACAATGAAATATTGACCATGTTTAATTGTGAGGATTCATGCATTTTTCTAGCATTAACTTTAGAAGGGCTAGAATTTCATCCCCAACAATACAGTGTTATATATATTCTGACTGTACATGTGGTTGCCATATTTTTTTACTTATAACACAGTTCTAAACAAGTCTATTCTGAAGTCCCAATGAGTTCAGTAAGACGTACTTCCAGGTAATAGGGTTGCAGCCATAAGCAAATTTGCATAAACTTTTTTTTTTTTAAATGTTGGGATATTCTAAATTATTGTAGAATAACAATTCCTAAATATGTAGTGCATTGACTAAAATTTATCAATTGTCTTTTTTACAAGCACTTTGATTACAGTAGCATGTGACTAGCCTAATATTAAATGGGATAAGCACTGTCAGCTGGGTTACTTCTGATCCAGAATTTGCATATCTGTTCTATATTCTGATAGGCGGTCCAATGTGGAGAAGAAAACCCACACTTGGAAAACCAAATATAAATGCAACATACTGTCAAACTGAAATATCTAGGTTATTTACCACCTCCTTTCATTGAATTTCCTTCTCATACTAGTTTCATCACTGTTTTTGATCATACTGGTTGGTAGTGATGACATCATCATTATCCTCATCGGGTTTATGTTTTGAACATCTTATATTTGGTACAGTACCATTTTAACTTAAAGTGACAGGAGCATCCTTTGTTATAAGTTCATGTAATTTTTGTTGTTTACTATTTCTAGCCAATTCAAAGTGCCATCACAGGTACACTCAGTCCCCAGGGGATTATGGTACCTGCATCAGCCTTGCAGCAGGGAAATGTAACTATGGCAACCGTTGCAGGTAGGAAGCACTGAATAAAAATTCAAACACTGCGCTCATCGTAGATGTAGTTTGTGTCTGTTAAGTGACTAAGAAAAGGAATTCTTAAGATGATTTTTTGATTACTATGTTTATATGTCGCCTTTCTGCCTGTGTAGTCAAGGTCATTTACAATTTAAAATAATGGCATATAAGCAGGTAGGCATGGTATAAAAAATGGGGGGGTAGGGAAAGGATGAGGAAAATGAGAACATTCAATACAAATGCATACAAAATAACTGATAAAATGACCAGGTTGACTGAAGCAGACAGTTATGGGAGGGAGGGAGCCAAACCAATGAAATGGGCCATGTTTATGGCTCTCCTATTGAAGCAGCCGTGTGGAATGTTTGTTTTATTAAGTTTTTTGTATCCTCATTTTTATTTTTCTGTTGTGAGTAGCCGTGGGATCTTTGGATAAAGGGCAGTATGCAAATTTAATAAGTAATAATAATAATGGCTGCTGATGAAAACATTATTATTTTATATTATTCAAATACAAATTATTATGCAACTAGCTGGCCTAGCATCTTCACAATAATGGCTGCATGGAAAGGTGAATCAAATGCAATTGTCTATTCTTCTTTTTTTAAAAAAACAACAACAAGCTTATGTAAAATGATAGCGAAGTTAAAATTATAGCGAAGTTTTAAAGTAAGTTTTGTGTGTTGTGTAAATAGTTTATTGTTTTCTTTGTTTAATGACATCTATATGAAAATGTTATCATCATACTGTGCCTTTGCTGTAGTGTAATATTGCTATAATATTCTTTTAAGGTGGTACGGTGTATCAGCCAGTGACTGTGGTCACACCTCAAGGTCAAGTAGTGACACAAGCTTTGTCACCTGGAACCATCAGGATCCAGAATTCACAGGTTTGTTTTATATTATAAGCATTTTTAGTGAAATATTTTAAAAACCATGGTAATATTATGGTGTGTTACTAACTGCCTGCTAATTCTGAATCTCTGTGCAGCTCCAGTTACAATTAAACCAAGATTTAAGCATCTTGCATCAAGATGACGGGTCATCAAAAAATAAGAGAGGAGTTCTTCCAAAGCATGCTACAAATGTGATGAGGTCTTGGCTTTTCCAGCACATAGGGGTAAGGTTGATCACAGTGATTTGGGAATCACTACTGTTCTGATCATTTCTGCTGGTATGTGCATGAGGGGGATATGTTTTGGCAAAATCTGAAGCTTTTAACTACCTACTCAGAATATATTAACTTGGTATTTAGAGTTGAATCAGGCTCAAATTCAGTAGATGTCTATTATATAACCTTGTGATATTAAATTTTATAGATATTTTTGGTTTTATTACATCATGCTGAGGATTTTTTTTTAATCCTGTGCTCCCTTGAACAGTAGTCCTTTGAGGGATATATTTATATCTCTGTTAATCTGAACAGTTCCTAGGGGGCTAGAATACAGTAGCATGTTTCTTTGTGCAGATTGCCTTACTAAATGCACTCCACACTCTCAAAAGGGGCCTCAGACAAACGTTTTTACAGGTTTTCTTCTTAATTTGCATGTTATATGTACTTTTGTAAAGAATTCAGTCCCTTTGGCTGAATGTTTTTGGAGGTAGGGGAAGAACGCTCAACAGGAATGCTCCACAGTCCATCTACTCGTGATCAAATTTATTATACTCAATCCCCTCAAATTGTACTGTTTAGGCAGTAGTATTTTCAGCTCTAGCAGATAGAGCAATATATGTAACAAGCTACCAGTGCTGGTGGCTTCATCCAAAGGTATTAAAATAGCTTGAACTTTCTGCATGGCTAAATGTAATATGTGGTCCAGTATTCCCTTTTGAACTGTACTGCATAACATCTTATGATACTAAAAGGAGACAAAAATGGGTCTGTATTATTTCTTAACAGTTCCTGATAAATTACTAGAATTACTGTACTTAGTACATTATAGATAGTACTAGAAATAGCTATGTTTCTCTTGTAGATTTTTAATTGGTAATGCTTTTATTTAACTCCACACGGTATTTCATCCCTACCATATGACACAATGTGATAAATCCAGCTTTATCACATGCTGTGTTCCCAAAGGATCATGCCATCTAGCAAGGACAGCTGAGAGAATAATCCCCTCCCCCACATGGACATTTAAGGATAAAGTTATATTGTTAATTCTTTTTTAAAAAATCATGTAGTGGTCAACCTGGTTAACATTTGAACGTTGATGTTGACGCCCTTTCTGGCTTTCTTTTAGGTTTCATGACTTCACTGGATATTAGATTTGCATAGAGCTAGGTTAAAGATGTTCTGAAGCTAGCACTTGCCTTCTTTTTTCCTGGGAGGGAATGTTTTTTATTGCATCCATTTAAATAATAAATGCTTGACAGTTTACTATCTACTTCTTCTGTTACTGTGCTAAGCATTTTAATAATCTCAGTTTATATTGCACCCAATTACTAATTGTCTTATCAGTTATGCCTAAACAGGGCCAGTAACTGTCAATGGATCAGGGATATCAGCAAAGATTGCTCTGCCAGCTAATATGCTGAAAAGATAGGGAATTTAAATTTTCTGTGAGAATTCGGGGGGGGGGGAATACATTCATTACATCTGGGGGAAACTGGCTAGTTTATTTTATGATTTCATAAAACTTAATATAGCAACAAAAAATTGAGGCTAATTTTTTATTTTTTTTAAGTAAAGAGTAAAAAGAGTTTGGAGATCCCTGCAGGTGACAGAATCCTTGAAGTTATTGTAGATTTCCTTTCCCTTGCAGTCTTTTTCAATTCCTTACCTGTGAATAAATTTTTTCTGGGAACTAGCGCCAGAGACTAGAAATTGGAGTACTAGGGATGAGAATGCGTTGGTTTTTGTAATAGCAGTGAGTATTTTAAGTTCACAGAAGTAGGAGTCTAAATAATAATGTTGCTTTCATTATTAGAGTAATAAATTATTATCTGTAATCAGTGTCATAAAATCAACATATTACATAAAACAATGAAAATTTCAATCTACACATATGAAATCATTGTGACGTGTGTTGTCAAAAATTAGTTTATCTGGTCAGAAATTATCTAATTAGCATAGAATTAATCCCACACTAAATTGTATTCCTTTTGCTTTATGGTTGCAGATTTTTGCATTGTGCTTATTGCATATCTTTAAGAGTCAAAAAGTAAGTTTTTATACCTTTTCCATCCCCCTTCCTGTCTGTAGCATCCATATCCAACAGAGGATGAGAAAAAACAGATAGCAGCACAAACCAATCTGACATTACTTCAGGTTAACAACTGGTAAGAAACAACGAATATGCCATTTTTTGTGTTACAAAATTCACCTATATTGAAAAGTCACATAGAAATATATAGCATTTTCCTTTGGGCTGCTATGTAAAGCTAAAACTGGACGGGATTGATGTAGGACAAAGGTGGTCATGGGTCAGATCCTTACTGGAATCATCCTTCACAAGTGAGTATGCCACATGATTGACCAGGTGTGTTGTCTTGCCCAGCTCTGAGAATCCCTTGTGCAGGACTTGCATTTTGGTACCACTTTATCAGGCCCATGTTCTGTGCTTTGGGAAGATCCGAACAAAGGGCTGGCAAAGTGATTGTTTCCCCACTCCTCTCCTTTGACAGGACAGGAGAAACAAGGAGCACCCGGACCAAGCAGAATCACCCTCCCTTCACATTGACTAATGTTGTGTGGAGGCGATTCTGCTAAGCACTGAATTTCAGTATGCCAGAAAGCTCCCTGCAGGGAACTCTCTACCACACCCAAAGGCAGCAGAATCATACTCCCTTTGTATCAGTCAAGTGTGTGTGTGTGTGTGTGTGTGTGTGTGTGTGTTCCTGCTCAGCACTGGGCTTGGGTATAGAGAATCTGATTTTATGGATGTCTTCATAAGATTAATTTTTGGTCATTTTAGGTTTATCAATGCTAGAAGACGAATTCTTCAGCCAATGTTGGACTCCAGCTGTTCTGAAACTCCAAAAACAAAGAAGAAAACAGCTCAAAACCGACCAGTTCAAAGGTTCTGGCCAGACTCCATTGCATCAGGAGTAGCTCAGCATCAATCAAATGAACTTACAATGTCAGACGGTGAGCAGATTCCTCAGCTTTATTTATTTATTTACTCTTTGCAAACTGGATGTTTTAGAGACTCTCCTGAGCCTGTCAGACAATTTTGCAAACAGTTTGTATGAATGAAAGGGGTGCAATCTCTCTAGTAAACATAATCCCTTGACGTAAATGGATTTCAGAGCAATTCTAACCCCCAACTTGAAGCACTGCTGCTCACACTGTTGAAGGCAGACCAGTTGGGGGCCAGTTTCCTCTTCTGCCGTGCCAGCTCCAGGCTGGTGCAGCAGGGGGTGGGTCTGAATTGGGCCTCTTTTCTGGCAGTTGGCCTGCTGAGGATCCATCAGATTCATCCCCAGCCCTGCTTCAGCACTGGAGCACCCTGTTTGGGCAGTGGGAATACTGCTGGAGGTAACTGCCCAATCAGCTATGCTTTCAGCATATGTCTCTGCAGCCAGTGGAGCCCACCAGAGCCAAGTAGATGGACACCTCTACCCAGCTGTAGCTCCCTCCATCAGCACTGATCAGGCAATTAGGAACATGACCTTAGCATAGCAGCAGTTCTTCATGGATCACATGATCCATGTGCCAAATTGAATTATTTTGCCCTCCATTCATATAAACAAAGGTCTGTAATGGCTCAATGTGGTTAAACATGCCTGTGTCTGGTACACACTTTCAGCCTCACACATGTTTATTCAGAAGCAAGTTCCACTTTGTTCACTGGGGCTTGTCCTCAAGGAATTGTATATAGAATTGTAGCCTTAAAAGTTAACAGCTTTGGGATTGCTTTTCATTGGCTGCCCAATTTTAAAAGTACAAACCTACTGTTTATTAAGATAAATGAGAAATGTGTTCCAAGATGCTCAAAACTCAGAAATCTCAATAGTGTAGACTAAAACTTTTTCAAAATTACTTGTATGGGGAAAGATAATTCAAATAGCTTATTCAACTTTCATTCACTTTTAATTTTTAGATCTTTGGCTTTCATTAATAGGTTTTTCAGACTAAGAACTGTGGATTTTGTAAAAGAATTGAATTGTTGTTCCAACTGGACCCTTGTTTTTCCTCCCCATTCTCAGGAGCAGTTGTAACAATTACAGCCCCAGTCAACATGAATGTAGACAGTCTGCAATCTCTTTCGTCTGATGGTACTACTTTGGCTGTTCAACAAGTCATGATGGCAGGGCAAAGTGAGGATGAATCTGTGGACAGCACTGAAGATGATGGAGCAGACCTCTCAACCACAAACATCAGTGGGCTGGTCTTGGATAACAGTGATTCTCTGCAATAGGAAGCAAGAGAATCTGGCCTAAATATATAGGAAAAACAATAGACTGACTGACTTTTTATAGTTTGCACAGCAAACATTTTACACAAGTTTTATTTCTAATATGTTTTATATGTAGATATAGAAGAGTGCACTTTTTGTATTTCATAGTCGGCTTAAAGAGTGTCTTTACAGGTGCAGCAACTTCTTTCAAATGTGTTGTTTTTGGTTTTGGTTTTGAAATTCTAGTAATTTAAGAGAGAGAGAAAAAAAACATAATCACCCCATTATTTTCTCAGGGTAATTTTTTCACTCACAAAATTGATCCCAGATTCCCCTAATAAGGGAATGGGGGGGTCATGGGACTGCAGTCCTGGGGGAAAGATGATGGATGCCTCGCGGGTGAGTTAATTTTACATTAGCATGGGTTTAAATATATACCCATCACACAATCATCATCTTACTCAATGGTTGCTGTTGTCTATCATCATCTCTGCTGCAGTTTTGTGACATATGAAATTGCCCTGGTGGGAGAATTTGAAAGTACTTCAGTCTCCTGGAGAGTTATGCAATTAGTCCTGTCATTTTAAGATTACTCTAGGTGGTTTAACAATGTAAATGTAAAGCATGTCAGACTAGTGTTTGGGATTTGTTTATGAAGTTAGCCATGTAGATTTGAAAGATGCTTCTGCACCTTAAAAAAAACCTGCCAGTCTGAAATGGGCAACAAAACACATAAAAGAAAGTGGAAACATGTGAGTCAGTAACGAATGTATGGCATTTAAAATGAACTTAATTTCTCATTTAGTTGTTCGGTGGAAACCCTAGATTCTCCCTGTACCTTTGGAATTTGTCACTGACACAGCTGCTACTTGTCGTTTTATCCACCTGCCCTGTGGCATGCTGGAATCCTACTTGAAATATGTGGGGTTGAGATGGCGGGGAGGGCAACAAAGGAAGTGGAATGGGCAAAAGAAGCAGTGTCCCAATTCAGTGGTAGATTTAATGGTACAAGGGGGATTTCTGGATTGCAACTTAGCAGCTCTACTCATAGCTAGTGAGTCTGTTCATAATTTGCTATAAAACACTTATTTTTACCTTATCAGGTTATTGGAGTAAAATATTTTTATAAATTCTCTAAGAATTGGGATGATGACTGTATTGAGCATGAGAAAAATGTTTAGTACTCCTATTTGGAAGGTTATGAAAACAGTCCAAATTGAATAAAAATGCCTATGTCATATTCTATGGATCTCTGCTATCCCATAGTGGTACAGCCTATTGTGGCATAAAGTGGTGATGTGAGAAGGACCCAGTCCTTAATGGGGTCTTGGTTATTGTTAAGCATTGATTTGTATTCCGTATCAACTAATGTTACATTCCAGTCTATATCGAAACCTGTTTCTCAAGCGATTTGATAAATCGGTATTCATAGGGAGTAAAAACCCACAATCTTGCCTTATAATCAAGATAAAATCTATAGCAGTACACACTTCACACCTGTTGAAAGAACATGGATATTAGCCTCTGAACTGCGATACATCTTTCCCCCGCACTATTGCCTCTTCTCAATTGTTTGTTGTTTTTATAGCCAAAGTATGTGATAAGGTTAAGATAAAAATGAATTTCTCAAGCACAACCTTACTTGCACAATCTCAACAATGCTTCAACATACTAACTATACCATTCAGCACTCAAAAATAGTGATGATAAATTAGCCTTCACCATAAATGTCATTAGCTCCCCACCCCATACCTCTTGAATTTGTTTATAGTCTTGTGTGTAGTGCCGTTGACACTACTGGGAGTTCGTATTTTCCCATTGCTTGCTTTAGATAATAGGCCCTGGGGGCTTGGTTAGCTATTTGGAGGAACTGGGTGACGTTATCTGCACCAACAAAATCCAGATTTATCTCTAGCTGAATGTGATAAATTAACTTGGTTGGAAGTCCTGATTCTACGAAGCCTTCAAAGAATTTGTTTCCCTGGGGTTTTTGGGTGGGCTTTAAAAAGAGTTGGCACCTTTCAACAAGCCCTATTTTCCTGTATAGGTAAGTATGAAGTTGGGAAGAACAAATTACATTTTTATTCTGTTACCTCTAGGCTATATCAGACCCAATCCAAATGTTATGGTGACAGCATGGCTCTATTTACTTGATAGAGGTTCTTTTACAATCCATAATCAATTTCCCAAAAACATGGCCTGGGTGAGTAATGTCTCTACACCATCATTATTTGTCTGTCCAGGTAGCTTAGCACTGGTATAGACAGCACAAGATCTGAGATGTTATGTTAACCATCCCCTACTATACAGAAGTGTTGTTTTTTTTCATTGACAACCACACTACTACAATTAATGCTAAAATAGACCCACTTTACAGAGTACATGTCTTATTTTTATCTCATATTCCACAGGTACTCTCCTGACCACCAGATAAGCAAGGCAGCAGACAGAGGTTGACAAGAGTGCTGTGATCTCCTCACAAGGGGAGGAAAAATACAGCCTTAGAAAGCTACGAATACAAAGCAAGGGGACAGCTGAGAGATGACAACCTTAGATCAAGAATGTACTGAAACGCTTTGCATAAAGCCTAGATAGACACCACACTCACTTTTACAGTTGTGTGAAAGTTGGGCTAACCCATAATTTCTCTTTCATGCTTTTTGAAATTTTCTGAAGAGTGTTAAGATGTGAAAAAATGTTTACAAGAGGTTTGTTTGGGGAAACGTTTGTATAATGTAGCAAGTTTATATAGGAATAATACCAGGCCTCATTAAAACCACAACATTTAAACACCACCATTGAAAGAGCTAATGAAATGCAACGAACATTTGTGCATCTGAACGTACCATAGCTCAATGGTAGTCTGTTCATTGTGTTTTATTGGCTTTAAAATAGTTACCTAAGATAACACCCTTTCTTGACTTTTTTCAGTAGCACTTCATACCCCTTTTTTTTCTTATACAAAAACGTTTCCCTGTTTTAGCTGCATATTTCCACTCTCTCTTCCAGATATTAGAAAGTGTTAGCAAGAGAAAGACCCAAAGCAACATTTTCTTTTCATTTTTAAAACACCTAGACTCGAAATGCTTGTAATGTAATTCAGAGCAAAAGCAGGCTTTCTGAAAGTGTAAAGGGGATTTGGGGCAAAGGCATGTAGAATGGAGTACCCAAGACATATTTGCAGGTGGTAGATTGTGGCCATTTTAAGTACAAGACAGAGGGCAGTTGCAGCTCACACTTGGATCTGCTGTCACCCTTTTGGGTCCGTCCCCCCCAGTTTGGGCTCTAGGGATTAAAACCACTGTGATGGGCTACCTGCATGCAAACAGTTTACTGTGCAAAGTATTTTCCACATGACATGAGTTTATATTGGCCGCTGTATGCCCTTTTAAAATACAAAGCAGCCAAATGCTGTTGAATTTCAAAGAGAGGCCTCCCCTGTATGCAGCCTTATTTAACAAAAGGAAACCAAACCATTCTTCATTTATTTCATAGCCTCTGAAGTATATATTTTAATGTTAAATTCATTTGCACATGTCTGTTCTCACAGCCATGGTTAACAGATCTAGAAATGTCAAATTTGGAGCATGCCAGCTAGTAACTAATATGCTGTGACTTCACATTAAGCAAATCATCAGTATCTTTGGTTTGATGATTCTGGGTTTGAACTCCAACTTTCTGCTCAGTTCTGGACATGGGTCTTCTACCCTTCAGCACAAGCAAATTCTTGATATACCTGAAACTGGGAGGTGGCAAATGCTCTGCCTTTCCTTGCTGAGTTGTGTTTTTGTTTAGTTTCATTGCAGTTGGTTGGAACAGTTATAACAGCACTGAGCTAGAAATTGCAGCTCTGCCCAGATACCTTGAAACTTTCTCTTATCCACAGAAATGTTTGGAAAAGCATTGCTGGACTTAAGAAAATTTTAAACCCTTCAAAACTTGATATCCAAATACATGCGAGCTAAGTAATCATTTTCAATCATCACATTAGATGAATGAGTGTAGTTTATTTTGATGTGTCTTTAAATGGTGCTATTATTTATGACTGGTGTATGTATTGGCATCCTTCTCCTGAGATAGTAAACTGATCTACCAAAAGAGAATGGTATTCTAGTTTTACTCCAAGTCGAACTTTATGAAATGAGTAGACCTACCTAAGTCATCATGTCCTTACCTTCAGCAGGTCTCCTTTGAGTAAAACTCAGTTGAATGCCGCACACGGTTAAGAAAAATAAACTGCAGTAGGTGTCCAGAACTAGCTGTATGCTTGCTATGCCATTAATGTGCAAAAAACAGGGCAGAAGGCTTGAGCTGTGTTTTTGGGATAGCACTGTAGCCTGGCCATGTATGGTCAAAAGGACATGTTTTAAAAATTCTTGTAGTACAAGAGAAAGGTACAAAAGATGTATTGGGATTTCCAGTTCAACTGTAGGAAAGTTAGTATCACTTTAATGAGGTAGTATCTCTACAAAGGAACCCAGAAGTGGACCACTAATCCAGGATTCATGATGAGATTCAGGCTGCATCAGCCAATCATGGTGTGTTTAATTACATGCATCACATTTGATAGAAATGTGCTAAGCATCCATTTCTCAATACTTAATGTGCTTTACTTTCTCTTTGAAACATATTGGATGTTACTGATGATTGGAATGCCATTACAAGTGGAAGTAGATTGTGTTTACCAAACCCAAATTACATTTTCTTAAACTTGTTTATCATTTTGAGGAGACTTTTGCTTCAGTGACAACTAGAAAAGGCTTTTGACTGTGTGTGTGGTTCCACCTCATTCATATGCCCACTCCTTCGGATTGTGGCTATTATATAGGTCAATGACAACTGCTTTTACAAGTGCTTGTCTGCCTGTGATAACAGCATTATACAAAGTAGACTCTTTATAGCATATTTAAATATTGGTTTGTTGATGCAGGAAATACAAAGGAAAGCACGCTAGACTTTGAGGTCCATAACCTACGTAGGATGAATGATTATGGGTTTTGTCTGCAAAATAAGTCATTGGAGCCCCATTTCTAAAAAAAAGTTATAGTATCTAATCCTTATGTTTTGGGTACTTGGCATTTGTTAGAGTCTGTGCATTTTGGCAGAGAGAAAAAACATGTCTTCAGTTGTATCAGGAAATATTTTATCTTCATAATTGACAATCTTTAAAATCTAAACTCTGATAAACTTAGTTGTTCAGTTTGTTTTGTCATTTAATGAAATATTTGAACCAGCATGGCAAAATAATTATGATTCATCAATGTGTTTTACATGAAACCTCTGAACTCAAAGCATGATTTCTTCACTTTGTGTTTTAAAAGTAAAGTTTCACATTGCTTTAATTAAGGTCAATTGTCACATTACTGTGTTCCTGTTTCAATACTCTATAATGCAGATATCAATTTTGTTTTTCTTTTGTACATCAGTTTTGTTTGGAAATCCTTCCCCAGGTCTTTAAGTTGGAAAATATTTTGCATGTTTCTTTACACAAGTCTTTATTTAGATTATGGGAGCAAAAATGCAACATTCTTACTGATCTGGGAATGTTGTGTTTTTAATTGTAGACAAGCTTAACGAAAAGCTATGCAATGAATTAGTTCAAAATATTTTCTCTTTGTTTTTCTGAAATAAAAGTGAAAGGGATATCAAACATTTAAGTCCTTTAAAAAGACCATTTAGAAGGTCCTACCCCATCCCAAGCTAGTTTTTTTAAAAATTTCCAGTTAGGGTCATAATAGGGCAATCTTACACATATCTACTCAGAAGTTAAGCCCCAGTGAGTTTGATGACACCACCTGGTGATTGTGTATGATTTCAGGCACAATATTTGGAGAATACTGACTCCCAAGAGAAATGGTAGTAGCTATGTGGATAAAATATTGAAACAAAATACTCTTATGGGGCCTGTTACTAAGATACTTGAGAGTCACTGCTTACTGAACGTTCGTGCAGATGCAGCACTGAGAATCAAATGCCCTTGCTTTTAAAATTTTATTTCTTTGTCATAGATAGCTTATTTAATATTGTAATACTATATTTGCACTAGTCCATCACCGTGCTGACCCAACCGGGGGATCTGTAGCATCCTGGATTTTCATGAAGGCAGGGCAGGGGCGTAAAAAAGAAGGCAGGTTACACAAAAGCCGTGGTTGTGGCATGGGAGCATGAAAGGACTGACACTGAGAGGCAACAGGAAACAACAGGAAATATCTGAATAGATTGGGAAGGGAGAAACACTGAGGCATTTGTCTGTTCGTTGGTTTAAATTTTTTTTTACCAAGGAGAAATAATTGAGATGGTTATGATACAGAAGCCAACATCAGAAAGCCAGCACAGCAAAATCATTCTCAACTTGCTTCTTGCTGTATTCAAACCTTGTTTTAGACCACTGTTTCTTTCCTCTCAGAATCTCACTCAGCTTGCTCTCCTCAGACATTTGCCATTGTCTGAAAACCCCTTCCCCCTTCAGCGCTGTTGCATCCCTGTTTTACTCAGTCCTTCCCTTCTTCCACTCAGCTGCCTCATAGTGAGAGGTAAGAGTCCTCAAATTTCATTTCATTTCTGGTACCATGTGTTCTCTACTACACAAAAGGCTCATCCACACTTCTGCTTCTGCTGTGCCTGGAAAGCACAGGTCCAAGCAGTTTTCCCCTTGCCCTGCTTCTTCCCAAGGGAAAACCCATTCCTTAGCAATAGATCAGAACAAATAGCAACCCAGGGAAAACCCAAATTGCTGTTTGTGCTGATTGAGCACTAAAGAGTGGTTTTCCCCAGGGCAAGAGGAAGTGTGGATAAGCCCAAAGTTCCAAATTCAATGCAGTAATCTAGGACAGGCATTTTATTATCAAGCAAACACCCATACAGGTGCAACATCCATCACTTAACCTTCTGCAGCTGAACAAACAAACAGCCTTGCTCTATTAATCTTAAACATACAGTAACATATATTTGCAGAAGTGTGATATAGGAGGGAAGAGGCATGGAAATGGGGGTTGTCTCTATGCAAAGAGGAGTTGGTAAGGGTGGTGGTGAAAATTGTGTGTCTGCGCAAAGGGAGCTGCAGGATAGGAAGTTGGTATGGAAAGGGGGGTGCTCTGTGTGGAAGGGGTAGTTGGAGAGAGGGAGGGGAAAGGGTGAAGGAGAAAATGGGAGAGTGCAAAGGAGGGTTGCTAAAAGGGGGCAGGAGGCATGGGAATGGGGTGAAGATGAAGGAGCAGGGGTGGCTTCATAATTGGGTGGAACGGGAAAAGGGTGCTTAGTAGTTGCAATGTGTGGGAGGATGGAGATGTGGGAGATGACCCTGGAGATTGCCTGTGAACAAGGTGGAGGTTGCGGAAAAGGAAAGGGGAGAAGAAGGCATGGACTTGGGGGGGGTGAGGTTGAAAACACGTGCAGACCAGACTTCAGAACAGAAGGGAGGCGCTGGGACAGTGGCGTAGCGTGGGGGGTGCAGGGGGGCCGGCCGCACCGGGCGCAACATCTGGGGGTTAGGGTTAGGGGGCACAAATCCACGGGTTAGGGGGCGCAAATTACTTGCCTTGCCCCGGGTGCTGACAACCCATGCTACGCCACTGCGCTGGGATGATTTCTTGATTCAGCAAGCAAGTCTCTTGTGGAGGGATTGTCAGGGAGAGGAGTATATAAGTGCAGTATATATAAGAGCATAAGAGTATATAAGAGCAGGGCGGCAGAGTTCCCCTTGTATTGTAATAAAAACAATCCAGTTAGCCAAGAGCAGCCCATATTGGAAACCAAAAGGGGGGGGGGGGAATTGTAGTCTTTCTTGTTGCTATGAACCCATTTTGTTCATTTTGTTAAAGCAGCAGCTTTAAGATGAGTGCATGCATTCAATATGTGCAGCTGCTTTTTTGCAGTTCTGTTCATGGATATCTTGCCCCCAAGCATTTGGGGGTTCTCTTCCTGGCGTTTTCTCAGTGTATGGAATGCATGGGTGGTGATGTGCTGTCCCCCTTTGTCAGTGATTTCATACTTGCTTACTGTCTCTAGGTGCCACTGTAATGCTGATTGCTTCGCTGTTCACTTTAGCATATATGAAATGCAACCAACTCTTGAGTGTCCTGGCCACTAGGAGATGGACTTCTGTAGCATCTGGGGGGCCACAGGTGCCCCATCCCTAACGTAAGGACCCCATTTAGCATTATTCAAAACAGTTGTTGATAGAGAAGTCTTCCACAAATTTGTTTAATCCGCTTCTAATGCCCTTTAAGCTAATGATAATCACTACAACGTTTACGAATGAATTGCATAAATGAATTCTGTGTTGTGCGGAGACATGTTTTTGCTGCTTCAGAATCCCCAGACAATGAAATTTCATTTGCTGCCAAGTTCTAGTATTTTTGACAGAGGGAGAAGAACTTCCCTTTATTCATTATACCCAAGCAATTTATACACTGTACTTTTGTAGATAATGTGAAGAGTGAGAATACATACTAGTTATGACTCCCCTCACTGGGTTGGGGCATAACAACAATTGCAAAAAACACACCAAAATATCCCAAACCATAAAACCTTGCCATGTTTGCTTTTACAGAAAGCCAATTAATGGCGCCACTTAGCCATTGCATCCCATTTGGGTATGCCAAAGTTTCCTCATTTATGCATATAATATGTTATTAACCATTATTATCACAGTTATTTTTCAAAATTCCAAGCATTTCCCATATTTGCCTCAACCAAATAATGATTTAAGTAAGGATCCAAACATATTTCAACTCCAATCTTTATTATTATTTTTATTAAAATAATACCATAGATTATGTAACTGTTTAATTCTTAGGAAAAGTTCAGTGGCATCCATGAGAGCTGATGTAGCTTTAAGATTCTGGCTCTGAACTAGATGACCCTCAAGGTCCCTCTCAAAGCTAAAATTCTACTACTGTATTCCCTAAAAGACCAGGATGCTATGGAACTACCACCACCCAGCTCCCATGATACAGGGCACTTTTTACCCTAGCGAGCATTTAGGGGTTAAGGTACACTGAAGCTGCCCCCCATTTGGGGGACACTTACAAATTTTACATTCTCTTTCAATGACTTCACCAGCAGGTACAAAGTTTTCATCATCAGTGGGACAAGCGCACATTCCACAGCCATCCTGGGGTCTTCCTATATACTTGCAAGCTGGAGAAATCTTAGGGCAAGTGGAAGCGCAGACAATGTTATGATCTTCTCCACAGGTGCACTTTCGGGTCCCAAAGTCAGTAATGACAGACTGTCCCAGGAGAAGGAAGCCATCTTTGTAGCCTTCCTGGATACAAGCTTCCTCCAGAAACGCAGGGCACTTGCACCGAGGGATGCAGCGTGGACAGCACTGGTCCTTACGGGTCACAGCTTCGTGATTGTCAGGACAAGCTAGGCAGAGAACAGCAGTACAGTCTGGCCTGTGATGCATGCAGCCACCATTTTGTAGGAAGCAGCAGCTCAGCAGCAGGCAGAGGAAGTGCTTAGGCTTCATTACTCTGGATCAAATGCAAAGAGGTCCTTTTAGCAGCAGAGCAATTTTTGCTCATTCATTGCTTTCTATTATCTCGCCCAACTTTGCCTTTTTAAATACTGAGCTAATGCCCTCTCTCAGTAGAACACCAATTTGCATAGCATTTTCTCACACCAGGGGCACAAACACTGATTACATAGCACATTGCGGATTGGCTCACTGAATCAGCCACACTGGAGCTCAGGGTACACTTCCCAATGGATTGCCTTCAAAGCAACATACTGCTCCTGATAGTTGCCTTCTCCAGTCTCCGATGATACTCGGACCACTTGCACAAGGAAGTGCCACTTACAACCCCTTTGGGCCCCGTTCCTTCTGTTGTGTGTATGTGTGTGTGTGTGTGTATATATATGTGTGTGTGTGTGTGTGTGTGTGTGTGTGTGTGTATGTGTATATGTGTATATATATATATATATATATATATATATATATATATATTACTGCAGTTTTAAAATGTATTAAATTTCCAAACCTTAGCTTCATAAAATTTGAGGAGTGCTAAAAATTGGTAACATTCTGTTAAAAACCTATTACAGTGGTACCTCAGGTTACATACGCTTCAGGTTACATACGCTTCAGGTTACAGACTCCACTAACCCAGAAATAGTACCTTGGGTTAAGAACTTTGCTTCAGGATGAGAACAGAAATCGTGCTCCGGCGGCGCAGCAGCAGGAGGCCCCATTAGCTAAAGTGATGCTTCAGGTTGAGAACAGTTTCAGGTTAAGAACAGACCTTCGGAACATATTAAGTACTTAACCCGAGGTACCACTGTACTGCAGAAGGAAGGAAGGACCTTGTGCAGCTCTTTCTATTTCTTAAAAACAGCAAACTGTCCTTCAGATGCAGTAAGCATTTCTAACTTTATTCCATGATAATAATAATAATATTATTTCTAACTTTATTCCATGCATTGGGTCAAATGCTTAGCTGATCTATGAAAAGGGGAAATAGCTTTAGTTTACCTGGATAGGCTTCAGGTGTGGGTGTTGCAAGTGGTTTGGTCTCCAGGTAGTGATATTTCCTCAGTAGCTGTTCAGCTGGAAGGTATGCTATTTATAATGTCACAACAGAGGGAAAACCCATAAACCTGAACAGCTGGGAGGAGCTAAGAGCCCTTTCTAATTTATTACCAGTGGGTCTTTTATTATAGTATTATTTATTGTCAAAGCAGAAATAATTTACAATTTGCATTCTAACAGCTGGGATCCTCTCTATCTATATAAGAAAGCGTCTTAAATTTAATGTAAGTACATCCTGTAACTATACAGGACTGTAGTTAATTGTCCCTTGTTTACTATTCCATAGTTCCTTAAACCCTTGCCAAGCATGTCAAAATTTGCTTTATCTTGTCTCCATTTTTTTACCCATATAATCTATATAATCGCCTTGATTAAGAAGTAGGTTTTGCTACCCTCATTTTATCGGGGGAGGGGGTGGAAGTGGCTCAATGGGTGGCATGGAGCTGCTTTGGTTGGTTCCTGGCAGCTGGGTCACTGTTGCTTACTGAGCAGCAAGGGATGAGGCAAGATGCAGGTTGGCACATTACAAATGCACTGGCATTTATCTTCTTCAGAATAGCCTGCCATTCCACAGCAACATTTTAACATTTTGTACACGTGGAATTACACGTCAGTCCACTGTTTAGAATGGGCAATAATTGCCAGACAACAAGGCAGCAATGACTTTTTCATTTTTTACCTCACAGGAAAAATGTAGGCTAACCTGCTTAAAATCTGCTTCTACCTGCTAAGCATGTTCCTGTTTTAACTGCAAACCTCACACCATGCCCTTCCCTTATCTAGTTAACATTTGCCCCTTTCCTGTGATTGGGTTGAATCACAAAAGATTGCCTGGATGAGAAATGAGCTTGTCTCATGACCTTGGGTCAAGCAAGACGTGGCGTTTGTCGGGTAGTTGGCTCTGCACAGTGGAGCAGGTGAGGCTGTCCTGGACGGTGGCATGAAGAAAGGAGCCTCTAAACTTTTGGCCCCACCATGCTCCCAGTTGTAATCACTCCCCAATGCCTTCTATTCAAAATGGAGGGAAGCTCCAATTGATCCCATTGCAAATAGCAGACATTGAGGAAGCGTGCAGTAATTCTGATAATAATCATGGTGATTCTGATCCAGCCAAACTACATGACCATGGGTAGGCAAACTAAGGTCCAGGGGCTGGATCCGGCCCAATCGCCTTCTAAATCCGGCCTGCGGACGGTCTGGAAATCAATGTGTTTTTACATGAGTAGAATGTGTCCTTTTATTTAAAATACATCTCAGGGTTATTTGTGGGGCATAGGAATTGGTTCTCCCCCCCCCAAAAAAAAAGTATAGTCCGGCCTCCCACAAGGTCTGGGGGACAGTGGACTGGCCCCCTGCTGAAAAAGTTTGCTGACCCCTGTACATGACAAACCCACCATCTATACTTTCATCCCATTTTCCTTATGTGATTCCTCTTATACTGTCTGGTTTAGCCTATGAAGAAACTCTTTGAGCCTAGACAAGTCTACACGATACATTTAAGCTGTACAGTCCCACTTTAAACAGTCATGGCTTTCCCCAAAGAATCTTGGGAATAGAAGTTTGTTAAGCGTGCTGAGAGTTCTTCAAAGACCACTATTACCCTCATAGAGCTGCAATTCTCAAAGTGGTTTAACAGTCAATCTCTCTTCCCAGAAAGCTCTGGGACCTGTAGCTCTGTGAGAGGAATGTGTTGGTGAGTATTGAACTGTTAATACATTGGAATAAAAAATTAACAGGATATCTGGTGAAAATAAGAGCCAGGATTTTTAAAAACACAAAAGGGAATATATGTTCACATATTGCACAATGAATGAACACGTGTAATTATATTTAGTTTGTGTACAGCCAGCAATACAAAAGGCCTTTCTAATTAACCTGGCTATTGTGGTGTCGCTACCATTGTAAGGAGCACTCTGTCAGCGATCCCACCGATTTTCATGTGCGTACTTAGAGACGTAGTTAAAGCTCCCATTAAAATGATTGCATAAATTTCTGCCACGTCTGTGAATCACATTCATAAGCATGCCAACTTCTGAGAAGTCTTGATTGTCTAGCCAGGCAAAAATATGTAGTGCCATTTTGCTGTAAACAGCATCCACATGAGCAGCATTCAGTGACCCTCATTTTAAAATATCTGAATTTTCATGCATGGGAAATGTTTACACTGGAACAGTCCATTGGTGGGCTCAGTCCAGAGATGTATGCGTGCAAATGGATGTTTTATACAACTACTTTCACATGGAGTAAAACCCATGCGGTGGCATACAAGATGCAGATAAGCATTTCTGCCCATACTGAGAGATGGAGGGGAGAGTGTACCCATATCTACTCTGTGGTAGGTTCCCGAGTCAGCATTGTATAGGTATGTGCATATAGTGTTGACAACTGGCCTCTTTACTTGTATGGACCAGTCATTCCCCATCCCCAACCAATCTACAGTGGAATCCAGTTATAAACCTCACATGTGGTTTGAGTTCTTCGTGGGTGAACCTTTTCTCCTTGCAGTGGGATCTAATGCTGGCTGACACATGCACAGCAGCTTGTTCAGAGCACCTTAAACCTCCATCTTTGTTCACAAGGTAAGTGCTTGGTTAGGAGAAACTACATACCAAAAAAGGAAAAAGGTACAGACAAATGGCAGGTGAAAAGGTGCACAATCAATGGCCAGTATAGCTGTTGAATTCAGCCTTCTTTCTGCTAAAGGAAGTTCCTCAACTTCACAAAAAGGTGGACTGAGCAACGGGAAGTAGATCACGGCCCCCGTTTCTCCAGTCTACTCAAAGACAGAAAGCTACATTGGAGACTGACATTATATAGCTAAGTAGTTCTGATGCTTATGCACTTAAGAGTGCAAGTCTACTGTTTACTGCTCTGCTTTATGAACTTCTGCAGAATTAAAATCATCTGTTCCGTTTTCTGCTATATGGGGGGCGGGGGAGTTACCATTATGAACCAAATATAACACCTTGGGTTGCAAAAAAGGTCAATTAAATGTAATTATAAAGCTTTCAGATTTCCATTTGATGTGAAGGCAGATAGAAATTACTCTCAATGGGACTTAATTGCAACTAATTTTGGGGTCTAGATTGAAGTAATCTAGTCGCTATTGTGCTTCATAGGTAGTTCTTTTAAGGCAGGAATGAGGAACCTCAGACCAGGGGAGCAAATGTGGTCATCCAAGTATCTGTATCTGGCCCTTGGGACTCACCTATCGTGACTGTGTGTATTTCCCCAAACTGATATTCAGAGGTAGGCTACAGAAGTCATCAACATGTAGCTGTGTTTATCTGTAGCAGAATCAGATCTCCTTAAGCCCCCCCCCCCCCGCTATGGCAGTTCTATGACTGTCAGATTCTTAGAAGTAGGAACCATTGGCATGCACATGGTCTCCTATGCCCAGGAACCTTTCGTGGCCAAGAATGTTCTAAGAGGTTGATGCAGCAGTGAGTTGTAGCAGTATACACTTCCAGCAGTCAACCATAACAGCAGGAAGGCTTTCTCTGGGGGAAAGGGGGTTTATGAACATTCATCCATCTGTACAGTCCCAGTTCACACTTCCCTTGTACAAGCAAAGAGTATTATTGTCAGTTCTACAATCAAGTCAGGCAGCCTTTGCATCTGTAGTATTTCTTTATTGCTCTGCCAGCAGATTTTGAAATGCACTTACCAGTCAATGTTAATGCAAACAACAAAATGTCTGATAAAAATCAAGGCAACAAGGCAACCTTACAGGAGAATCCATTTAGTCTACTGCTTCCTCCCAAGAATCTTAATTTTTTTTAACATGCTATCACAGAATAGCTACTTATTTTAACTGTATGTAATCTTGTCCAATCATCCTGATCCCAAATTATTTCTCTTGGTGGCATTTAGGATGAGCATAGCTATGAACATAGCAGACCAAGAACAGCTAGGCAAATTAAAATAGAAATACTAGATACTAGTATAATACTATACTAAATAAAATGCTAATTCTAAAATAGAAAGCCATACTTGAAAACAAAATCAGACCCTTATACTTAAAGGTCTTCTACTATTTCTCCACAGATTCTGCCATGGGGAAAATTCTTTCAGAAGAATTTGATTCCAGTGTCACATCTCTTCGTTCCTGGGTCTTGTTTTTGGGGGTGACAAAGCTGAGAAGATCAACAGCTGTGACCACACCAAATACCATCTGTTTCATGAAGGAGCTGCCATCTGCATTGTCTGGAAGAAGACATAAATGAAGGAAGATTACATACTGTTGATGCTTCCAGTATAGCATCCAAGGAAACCCACAAGCAGTGCTATTTTTCTAGAAAAAGAGGCACTGTATCTCACCATGAACACCTCCCTCGTTCTCTTAGAATGGCAATGGCGCCCACCTGAGAGGTGCCAGAACTGAGAGTTCCCCCTAAAGAAAAGCCCTGCCCACAAGGAAATGTTATCTTTATTTGTGGCATCTGGGAACTTTTTCCTTCATACCACTGTCCAATTATGCACATAGAGAAGATGGACAGATAGAAGTTTTCCTCCCTCCTTCACCATGCCATGAAATGAAGCTGAATGCTGGAAGATTCAGGACATGCAAAAGGAAGTACTTATTCACACAGGTCACAGTTAAAGTATGGAAGGATTGATGGCCACCAGCTAGGATGCCTTTAAAAGAGGCTTAGACAAATTCTCAGAAGAAAAGGCTACTAGCCACAGTGGCTATGTTCAGGGCTTTCCCCCCCAGAGGTGCCACATGCACTGGCAGAGAAAGGGGGGTGCGGTAGGTGCAGTCCGCCCCAGGTGTCATCCCATCCAGTGTCCACATATTAGGCATGGATGTCTGTAAAGGAAAGCCAGACGTATAGGCTTTCCTTTGCAGATGTCTACAATGCTACCTTGAGCTCCTTGGAAAAAAGCTGGGCTATAAATGCAATAAATTAACAAATAGTAAACTAATATACTAATACATACATGTGATGCCTTTCATGTATATCTATGCCCGAAGGGCATATTAGGTCATCTCTAGGTGTGTGTGTGTGTGTGTGTGTGTGTGTGTGTGTGTGTATACACACAATAAGTAATATGCCATTTTATTATTTTTACTAGAAAAGCTACTTACATTGTTCCAGCTCATGCACAACAATAGCAAAATGATCATTTTCCAGGATGTGTGAAAGCTTTCCAAGGGTATCATCCAGGCTAATCTGTAATAAAGTCCCAAACATAAAGTGAATCAAATTGTTACTAGACATCTAGGGCCCAGTTTACATAAAGTCCCACATAAAGTAGTGACATACTGCTGGAACCACATGGAAGATGTAAGGTATGAGATGGACATTCCATGTCAAGTACACCTTGTTCCCTCTGAGGTTGTGCTTAGATGACCTCCACCCCACCTCAGTTTTCTTGGGGAAGAAAAGATGTTCCAGCAGTGTCTTGGCATGAAGGATCCTGCTTCTATGTTACTTCCTCTATGGAAGGCTGGGGAGCCCGTGGTTCTCCAGATGTGGATGGACTCCAACTCCCACCAGCCCCAGCCAGCATAGCCAATGGTCAGGGATGATAGCTGTAGTCTAGAAACATCCAAAAGGTCACCAGATCCCTATTCCTGTCCTATAGTGCTGTAGCAACAGAACCATCTTAAATGAGGCAAGATCTCAAGACGACAACCTACTTGAACCTACCTATCCCGGGTTCACTCCCTGGCATCTCCAGTGTTTTGAAATCAGCCTCCTTAGCTTAGTTGGTAGAGCATGGGACTCTTAATCTCAGGGTCATGGGTTCAAGCACCATGTTGGGCAAAAGATTCCTGTATTGCAGGGGGTTGCTCTAGATGATCCTTGGGGTCCTTTCTACCTCAGCATTCGCTCTTATTTCATGTATCTCTGATCCTCATCCTTTGCCCTAGGCAGCAACTCCAAAACAGGTACTGGGCATACATTACCTTGGAAAACTGCTGATACATGACCTTCATCACTGGGTCTGAGAACTGGGCAGTTCCTGCCAGGACGGAGGAGAGGATGTTGCTCAGAGTTACCATTCCCAAGATGAGTCTTCAAGAAAACACACAGTTGTTTGGTTTTTTAAAAAAAGCAAAATGAATGCAGTTGAATTTTCACAACACAGAGATGAGAGCTCCAGCAGTTCATGCATATACAGAGAAGACACAGAACAAGATAGGTGGGGTGGGGAGTTCACTCAGTGGCATGCAAGGCTGCCACTTTTAGAATTAGACCAGTACCAATGCCCCTTCTATTCAGCCTCACTGGTGGCAGGCCAATACTTAACGTAACTGGGCTCTTTGAAAATGCTCCAAAAGTCACAAACTCTCAAAGGAAGCTTTTCAATAGCACACCACCAATGAGAGTTCTAGGTCCTTTGACTATAAGAACCAAAGCGGATGTGACATAGCTCTTGATTGGGGATTCCCTATGCCAGCTGTGTGGGGAGGGTGGCGCAGACAGAGGAGGAGTTTGATGCTTTGTCTCCTTGCCAAAGTACAAAGCAGCAATGCCTGCTGCTAAGCCTACAGGAATCCTTCATGCGTAGGCACTGTCCTTGCAATAGATTAGCTAAGGCCCATATTACGCCAAGTATTTCTTTAAAGATTTCAGTAAGTATGTCAGTGATAGGCTGTTTCTCATTAGTGCTTTATACAGTGAGAATTGTGGAATTCTCCTGAAGACTGTTAGAATGAGGCTTCAGCGAATAAGAGACTTACCCTGATTCTGCAACAACTGGTGCCTGGTCATATGCCTTCTCACGAAGGATTTCAATGGCCTTTTGACAGTTCACATCTGGGAGGAGAGTCAGAGGGGCTAAGAGGCTTAGCTTCTGCACCTTGATAGTCCACCACCTATCACAAGGGGGGGGGGGGACAGGAAGGACAGCAAGTGGTGTTAAACCGCAGCAGTCTGCTCAGTGTATTATACACACACACACAAAAATTTTGAAAGGACTTAAGGAAATGCTTTGCAGCTCAGCAAACTATCTAGGACTGATTCCTATATTTTCCAGGCCCAGTACCTGGCATAGTGGGGCATTTGCCAGGTCCCACTGGCAGGGCTCACTGGGACTGATGCCTAGCTTTTATCCACCACCCCAGTCTCCCTCCTTCTGCTTACATACACACTAACTCACTTAGTACAATCTCTTGGCTCCTAGCCCATTACTGCATCACCCTTGATGCTCAGAAATGGACTCACTTACTTGGGCAGCAGCTCTGCTCCCGGCTTATTACAGTGCCACCGCCACGTACGCCCACAAATGAACACAAGGGAGAGGCTGGCAGGTACCACAATGCCTGTGGGGGCTCACATGGCAGGCACTAGGGCACTGGAGAGGAATACTGTGTCCAGCGCCTCCAGAATCTGGAGCCAGGCCCGACGTTTTCCAACATGGTCCCATCTACAAGGATGTAACACTGGGACAAAAATATTTGCCAGCCCGACTATCCTTATGTTTCATAATACACCTGTCCTTGTGCATGCTGCATGGCAAAGCACAGAAGAGAATTAGACAGAGCGTGTCATGCAAATCATGATGGATCAAAAAGGATTAGTTGCAGTCTGTGATCCCACCACTCACACACACCTGCTTCAACCAGAAGATCAGTTTAGATGCACTCCTCCTGAGCGCATCTGGATTTCATCAACAAAAAGTGAAAGCATTAAGGCATCTTTTTATCACTGGTACAAACAAACAGTCTTTGCTTTCTCCTGCCCCGCCATTCAGATTACTTTTACTTTATGTCAGGCAAAATTAACAAGTGTAGTGACTCTGAGCCATACCAAGGATGATGCTCTTCCACATCTTCTTTTAGAAATCCATTCTTGACCATCCATTTGTCATTCAAAAATTTAGACCTAGAGATAATTAAGAAAGACCGAGACCTTGTGTCAGACTTTGATGTTTCATCCAAGCTTCCATTACAGGACTAGCCTAACCTTCAGGTACTCATAGAATGTCTTTAAGTAGCCCTGAGTTGAACATTAAGGGACTTTCCGCACTTGCCATTAATAGTGACATAGTTGCTGTTTGATCTGCCATTTTTAAGAGTGAATTTGTAGGCATTTGCCTGCAGCTTTGGTCACCTGTCGCTGTTATTATAGAGTGAGTGTGGGTTTTCCTTCCCACATGAATGGCAGGTTGTGCCCCAATGGAGAAATGTTCTGTGGCCTTAGTCACACCCCTTATGGTCCTCCAGCCAATAAACGTCAGAGTTATGAGCCTCCGCATGAGGGTATTCCTTTTGCAGCTTTTTCTGTGTGTACAAAGTGCCTAGCATTCCAGAATTCTAATCTTGTCGGATTATAGGATATTAAAAGAGGAACTGCATGCCTGCCAGAGCTATGGCAGACCTGGATATTGTGATGAAGTTTTGTCTGCATCTTATAATGCATGCTGTCATTGGCAGTACTTTGACTCAGTACCATAGCCTCTAGCTGCCTATATCTTTCCTCTGAACTGAGTTTTCAAACTGATATCTTCCACAGGTCAGAGGAATGTGGTACAAAATAGATGTCCCCCAAACCATACCCACCAACTCACAATCCCTCCACACAGAAACAGGGACTATGCTTGTACAAACAACACACCAATGAAAATACTGAGTATCTATTCTGAATCTTTCACAAATGTCATGGTTTTTGTGGTAGAAGGAAAAGCGGGTTTTTGGAGTTCATTATGCTGGAATACAAGTTGAATGATGCCAGCGTCATGTGGCAGCATGCCAAAAACAATCCGCACACATACACAACTAGACCACTAGAAATGATAAGTGTGCAAAGGTCCCAAGAGTCATTCTAGAAAAACTTGGGCTGGGTGTGAACCATATACTAAAATCCGTAACAGGTGATATGACTTGCAAGACTTCTGTTTCTTCCGCTGAGAGCTATAAAACTTTCATAACACTATCCATGCGATAATGTAACAATAACAGGAGTTGTCTTTTTTCATTCCCCTCCACATCACTGAACTGAAAGTAATTTTATGTCTAGCGATTTACAAGTATCTGGTATCAACAGAATTAGTCCCTCATAAAACTCGCTTCCTGCTTCTTTGTTGACAGTTTCCGCACTGCTGTTAATGTGGTACGAGAGCAACAAGCTCACATTCTTTTGCTTTCCTCACAGATCCTTCCTCTCACATACGTCTGAGTGTTTTCAACCCATGGGCTTCTGTAGACAGGAGAGCAGAAATGAAAGAAGGCATTGTCTCTTACATGTAGTTCCTTACAGAGTCAGGCAGGAGGACAACACAGCGCTGGCCCTCTTTCAGATGCTTTGCAGCTTTCACAGCCACAGACATGGCACTGCCTGCGCTGCCCCCTGCCACAGGAAAAAAAGAGATTACTACTCAATGAGCAACAATTAAACAATGATTTAGATACAGCCATCTCCCACTTGGTGCCCTCCTGAGCCAACGGTGGGGCATTGATGCAAGAACGCAGCCTTGCTAGTGTTCAGTGTTGTTGTTGCATTTTTTTAAAAAAAAATCAAGGATAAATGTCTTTCTTAGACAGTAGAGTTCTAAGTTGTGTATAGCTACTTCTACAGAGGTATAAATGAGAGGTGAGCAGATACCAAACTTGCAGAATCTACTCTGTTGTTGTTTTTTTTATTTGAACCCCAAGATTCACCAACTGGAGTTGGGGGGGGGGATAGGTGGGGGAGGCAGAGGTGGAGATCATACACCAAGAATTAAGGAACTGGGTCCCCTTCTGTTTTCGGCACCAGAGATGAGTTCAATAGTGTCACACAAAATCCACTTCACCCCATTCCGTGCCCAAAAAGTACACCTTCGTCCAGCGGCACCGTGGCCCATAGATTGCAAAATACTGGGCAAGGGTGTGTGTTGAGAGAGCCCGATCATTGTTGTTCCGATTGTTCAACAAATGCACGTCTGAAGGCATTGCAGCAGATCCTGATCTGCCTTCTGCTCACCCCTAATCTAGCTTAGCTTTTAAAATGGCAACAACAAAAATAACAGAAAATAAAGCAGAGCATTTTAAACTACCACAAAAATTGCATGGTGTGGGGGAGGTGCGTGGCAACTCAGTAGTAAAGATGCCCCATGTACTATTCAACAGAGACCTTTGACCTTCCATGCAACCAGATTCCATGCTGTGCTCAGAAGGCATAGCAACAGATATGCGCAGTGCTTTTTCTGGGGGGGGACGGGGACGCAGGGGTATGCATACCCCTAAATATTTTGTGAATCTTTGTATTTTTGTCCATTTACTGTATTTATTTTTCCTGATTTGAACTATAAAATGGTGATTTTCTTGAGTAAAAATGAGAGTACCCCTAAACATTTTTTTAAGAAAAAAAGCACTGGACATGTGTGTTGGAGAGACAGACAGAGGGTGGTTATGTTGCTTTTGCACACAGAGTTCTGAGTGCTCAAAATACAATATCTGCACAACACTACTTCAAGGAAAGACGTGGATTCTACACAAGTAAATGATTAGCAACTGTATACTTACGGCATGAAAATAAGGATTGTGTGAAAGGGCCCTTAAATCAGACTATTAATTGGTTCCTTGGGTAACCTTTATGCTCAGACTCTGAACAATGCTTTCCAAGAAGTCATTTGCCATTTGCGAAGGGTATGATTTAAACAATGGATCTTCAGCAATGCTTACCACAGAGCAAGCCCTCCTCTCTAATCAGTCTTCGTGCCATAAGAAATGATTCCTTGTCATTGCTCTTGCACCATTGATCTATCACCTAGAAAAGAAACAAAATATGGAGTTTTAAGATTTCAGGGGCCTTTGGGTCCTGCACTTCTGCTACACGTAATGGCAGAGATCCAACAGATTCTTCAGAGTTGAGGGCAGTTTCAAAGAGGATCATTTTTTTCCCTTTCAGTAAGCTTAGCTATACCTGTTTTTAACTTTCCTAAACTTTTCAAAGATAAGGTAGGATATACAAATACAGTCTCACTTGCAGCCCTGGAAAATGTTTGTTATCAGCGGGACAAAAATATTTTCAGAAGTATGCCTCAAAGCATTTTCAGCTCAAAGCATTTTCAGCTAGGCTGCAATCCAATGCACATACTTGAGATTAAGTCCCATCAAAGCCAGTGAAATTTACTTCTGAGTAAACGTGGACAGGATCAGACAGCTTTTAAAAAGCACCGCAATGTTGCCTATCATCACCGTCTGGTTGCAGTGTTAGTACACTGCTGTTTTAATCAATTTCAGGCCATTTCCCTTCAATTTATGATTAAAGGTTATATGAGATGCTGCAGCAGAGTCTCTCCTATGGCTTTTGCTGGATGATAATGAGTACTAGGGCCGTGGACATTGCTACCATTCAACTCTGGTTCCAGTGGGCTTCCACTGCTAGTATTGGAAGCCATTTGCACATGAAATTAGCCAGAATCCGTATCTATCCTGCAATTTCTTGAGAAATACTGCACTTTGATGTGCTTTTTCTCGAATCAACTTCCTTTTAATTTGAAAATGTAAGCTACATTCACTTCACAGTTAAGCTGAAATGTGTACATTTTAGACAGCTGTTGCTCATATACAGATGACAGCCCATGAGTGGATGACAACTTCATGAATAGAGGGTGCCGGCATGGGGAAGACTCTAGTGCAGGCATAGGCAAACTCCGGCCCTCCAGATGTTTTGGAACTACAATTCCCATCATCCCTAGCTAACAGGACCAGGGGTCCAGGATGATGGGAATTGTAGTCTCAAAACATCTGCAGGGCTAGAGTGAACAGCAATGTGCAAATGTGACTTGAAATGCAGCTGTGGGAAATGGCCTTGTCTTAAGCAGCTGCCATGTACATAGTCAATGAATCAACCACCCTTAGCAACTTTTAATGCACTTCATGTGATTCTGAAAGTTTTCATTCAGAGTCAAGTGACATCTCTCTATCTCCTGATCTTCGTCACGCTGCCACTTACAGATCTGTCAAGGACAGTTGGGATAAAGTCATGTCCAATCCCTTCCACCTCCATTGTGGTATCCTCTGCTGATATTGTGTTCAGTGAGCTGGGCAGGGCCACAATGGAACCATCAGGATCCACTCCAACAATCTGTGAAGGAAAATTAACAAATTAATTAAAAAATATTTAAAGGAGCAACCAACAACTTCACACAAAAATGAGTATCCCGCCCTTGGAACCGTCAAGCAAATGGGAAACTGCACTTGCCTGGTCAGGATGAGGCTTAGGTTTCAGGGGCACATGTAAATGCTACGGTGTGAGAGCATGGTGACTGCGCATAAGAATTTAGCTGTGTGCATCTGGTATTCACAACTTCTTCAGGAGCAGAAAGAGTCTGGCACACTTGGGGAATCAAATGGATGTCCGTACAATCTCCTTGCTGAAGCAAAAAGTTGGCTTGTGTTGGACCGCCTCCCCAGGCCCTGGTGGCATGAATGATGTTCCCATGGGGCTGGATGTCTGAGCGAAGCCAAACAAGCCTTTTCACTTACTTTGCATTCAGGACATTTCTCTTTCAACTTTCTGGCAATTCCAGAGATGCTGCCTCCTGTTCCAGCTCCAGCCACAAACATATCAACTTTGCCTGCAGTGGGAGAATCAATCAATCAATCAATCAATCAATCAATCAATCAATCAATATCAATCAATCAGACAGCATACCTTTCCCCAAGCTCCAAAATGCATAGCTCTGCTCCTATGCAACCTTAATTAATGGTCCACTGACAATAAGAACAGTATCCACGGCAAAATAAAACACAAGCATTTAGGATTAAGCTTTAATTAAGATAAACTGTTGTTCATTGGCTACAACTTCCTGTTGTGTTTTTGCAGTGCAGGCTTGAGGAAATGGAGCTGCCCTTCGTACTTTACGTTTTTACTGTGTGATACAGTAAGCCAACAGCTGCATGAAATTGTGGGAACTCTTAACTAGGAACTTTTAGGAACTGTTTCCTTTTACGTTTGTGCAATTACCACTGCATGTTGGGATGGCAACACTTACATGACTTTCCGGTGAGTGAGTCACTGCTGCTACTGCTTACCAGGAGGGAAAGAGGAGAGGCAGTGGGGAAGTTGGCACCATTTAAATGCATTATTAGAAGCAATGGGTTGTCCCTGCTGGTAAATTTGCAACACATCCACCTCCTTCTTCCTTTTGCTTCTCTACCTCCAAATAAGCAGTGGTGATTCAACTGTCAGCAAGTCAGGTCAGTGCCAATGCCCCACCATGCTGCCCACTACTGGTACTTACTGAATTACTTGTGGACATAGGAGCTAACTCCTAGAGGGCAAGGTCCCTTCAACCCCACACTAAAATACTTGAAGGGGCCGCCGCCGCCCCCCCTCAAGTTGATGGACATTGCCATTCAAAGGGTGTGTGTGCCGTGTCTTGTGGTCAATTATACGGCGAGGACTTACCTGCCTCCCCCCATATCTTATTCAAGTTGTCACCCCTGCTTGTGGAATTGTGGAATTAATAAACTATCAGGGTTAGATAATTGTAAGCAAATCCATTGAGTCTTAAGCATATATTTGATTGCGGCCCTAATACATTTCACTGTAAAAGGCAATAACCACAAGCTAGGAATCTGCACCTCAACTAATTTTGCACACAGAGGAGTCTCATTGAAACTAATGGGTCTCTATTAGTCATGTTCATTCATTTCAATGGGTGTGCGCTGTATAAAACTTCATCGGATATCACCCATGGTTTTCATTCTCCTACAAATCAGGAGAAGTGCAATTCAATAGTGAGAACAGGCAACGGTAGTTATATCCATGACCATATCTTAAGACATTTCTGTAAAACAATGTAAGCTGAGCAGCATGATTATCCCTAAAATAATTATTAATTATACCGTCACATTGCTCCAGAATCTCCTCAGCTGTGGTGTCATAGTGCGCCAGCGGGTTGCTTGGATTTCTGTACTATTGTCGTAAAGGGAAAAGAAAAAAGGGAAAGTTACTGTCAAATGGATGGAGTCAAATGCAGCACTGTAGAGAAAGCAGACAGATAATAACCATGAAGTCTCTCGGAAAGAAATGCCTTGCTAGATCAGAACAAAATGGTCTGCAAGATGCCTCTGGGAAGTTCACAAGCAGCGCATGAGATCATTTTGGCTGCAGCACAGAGAGAGACAGAGAGTGGCAGCAGAGCCCTTATCAGATCAGCTGAGAGACCAGCTGCTCTGTAGCTCTTCCTCATCCTGAACTCTCTCCATTCAAGTTGAGCAATAACAACCTTAACACTGGAAACAGAAGGAATGATGCCTAGAATGAACAGTTTAGTTCCCACCCCCCGCCAAGCTTAGCAAGATCAGAGTTAGAGAAAAAGCAAAAATGGATGAGTGTATCAATAGGTTGTGAACTTCTTTGTTTTACTCCTACAGCCAAATGCCTGAACTATGTTTACTAAGAAGCTGTGAATTTTTTTAAAAAGAGGTACGCATTAGAAATCACATATTTTTGAATCACAGGCTAGTATCAACAAATTAGATGGGTAGAAGTTGTTGTTTTTTTAAATCAAGTAATTCAGTCAAAGCACTTCAATAAGAAATATATTACTTGATCCAAAATATGTGAGTTTGGGATTTCATTCTTCAGTTTCCAAGCAACACGGACATTTGACTCTGGGGCGTCATATCTCGTGCAGGGAGTTCTTACAATCTCAGCCCCGAGGGCTCTCAGGATATCCACCTGGAGGGGCGAAAGGTACGTAAGCTCCAGATTTCCAGCCTCCAAGTCTTTCACAAGAAAAAAGAAATACACAACATATACAATGCATATTTAAGGGTTTTAAATTTAAATTTCAGTCCATCTCAAAGGTCAGGCAAGCAAGTTTTTAAAAAATAGTGAATTAAAAGCAGCAACATATTACTCCCCCATACCAATGCTGGTTTAACTGTAGCCACCACAAGGCAGAGTACCAAGATTGATGCTGGTTCACAGTGACAATGTAGTCCCTGTACTTATGCATGTAGAAGTACAATGTATGCACCATCTTCCGTGGGACTGATTTTCAGAAAATGTGAATGGGACTGCAGCATGAGTTTCCCTGAAGATAATTACTCAGATCCAAGGTCCCAAATGCATCCCAACATGCTCACAAAGCTCTTCTTTGTGGAGACTGTTCCATTCATTTCAAACAAGGAGTTCAATTCTACACATGCAAAGGAACGGCCACACAGTTCTGCTACAACATCATTGAAATTACACTGAGAAATTCAGCATAATCTACACCATAAGAAATCACGGGGCCTCATCTCCCAGCTCCACGAGGGCGCCACTTGCTTTCCCATTGACTTCCACATTGGGGGCAGTTGTGTGTGCATCATGGAGATGTGCAACACATGAAGCTACTGCCCAGCATGAAAATAAACTCTTGAGCCATCTGTTTGCCCTGGAGCTCAAGGAAACCCATGACTGCGATTCCTCCTGCACTCTAGCATAACTGGCATTTGAATTACAACCTTTGACATAGTACATGGCAGCTTTTTACATCTAATAATTTCAATTTATCTGTTATGGTGATACTCTCATCCGGCAGTGGCTTCACTATGTTCTGTGAGGCGCTAAGGATCAACAGATAACCCCCTTGCAAAGCCCCTCAAACGCACAGGGTTGGCTAGTTTTCCTTTTATGAAGCATTAGGATGGGAGAAACTATGACAGTTCAAATCAAAACAGACTTTGACCATGGCTTACTCTTATGTTAAATCAGTCAGGAGAACTCTCCCCTCTCTCACCTTCTCCATGCTCATTTTCTCTGGCATTACAATGATGCAGCGATAGCCCTTCACTGCAGCTGCCAGGGCAATTCCAATCCCTGGTGGACAAGTATGAAGGAAACAAAAACAAGACAAATAGAGGAGTTATTCAACAGTAGCAAGATAAGCAGATGTTTCCAACCGCCTCTCTTTCCCACTTCTAAACTGAGCAACTTTCAACTCTTCACTTTTGAAGAAAAGAAACCAGGGAACAGCTCTTGAAGTATCCCATTGAGGATCCTTGATATTTGTAGCCAGAGAACATTAAGACAGGATGAAGCAAGCTGTATGATGTGACACTGGATCTAGAGTCCCACACCATACACTGAAAGCACATTCCACATGCATTTGTAGCAAAAAGAAACCTGGGGATTGTAGTTTAAGAGCACTAGGTACTGTACTCTGTGAGGGATAAACTGTACTTCCCAGGATTCTTTTGGGGAAGCCATGTGCTTTAAATGTATGGTGTGGGTGTGAAAGTAAACCTGAGCAGAGTGGATCATGCAGGAGGAAGGTGCAGTAAGTTCTGAAGCAAATCAGAACACAAGAAGCTCAGTTGCCCTTTCTCCCATCTGCCCTGCTGACTGCTTAGTTAAAGCCATCGCACTGGGTTTCCTCAAAAGACATCATCATCATCATTATTTACCATCATTATCATCAACTTTATAATAAAGTCTTTATTACTTGCTCTTCACCAGCAGGTCCCAAGTCGAGTTACAAGAATTAAAACAGATTACAAAATAGGTTAGGTTCTGACAGCACGCATCTCAAGTGTCAAAGGTCAGGGTAAAGAGGTTGGTCTTCAGCATTCACTGAAAGGTGTACAGTCATACCTTGGTTCTCGAACAGAATGCATTCCGGGAGTCCCTTTGGCTCCCAGAACCATTCAAAAAGCAAGGCACGGCTTTTGATTGGCTGCAGGAGCATCCTGCAGCCAATCGGAACCTGCGGAAGCCATGCCGGACCTTCGGCTTCTGAAAAAGGTTGTTTTCTGCTGCTCCAGAGAAGCGGACACGGAGCAATGGATCCAAACTACAAGAAAGAAGATTCCACCTAAACATTAGGAAGAACTTCCTGGCAGTAAGAGCTGTTCGACAGTGGAATTTGCTGCCAAGGAGTGTGGTGGAGGTCTTTAAGCAGAGGCTTGACAACCATATGTCAGGAGTGCTCAGATGGTGTTTCCTGCTTGGCAGGGGGTTGGACTCGATGGCCCTTGTGGTCTCTTCCAACTCTGTGATTCTATGATTCTATGATTCTATGAAAATGGTTCAAAAACTGGAACACTCACTTCCGGTTTTTGACTGTTCAGGAGCCAAAATGTACGAGTTCCAAGGCATTCAGGAACCAAGGTACGACTGTATAGTGAAAAAGCCACAAACACCTCTGTGGGGAGGGAATTCCACAACTAAATGGCTGCCACAGAGAATGTTCTTTCCCAGGCCACCACTTCATGGACTTCTGACGGAGGTGGAACTGGTGGATCTAACAAATGGGTCCCCTCTGTTGACCTTAACACCTGGAGGGGTCTGTAGGAAAGGAGGCAGTTGTTCAGACATCATGCCCCCTCCGCCTCCTGTCTTCACTATGAGAGAAGATCATAATGGCAGAGGGGAAGCAGAGCAGTGCCCAAGTCCTAGGCAAGATCTTGGTCCATTCCAAGCCCTGACTTTTAGATAGGATGTGGCGCAGCAATAAAACTGCTAGCACATTCGCAAAGCTCAGCAGGGTCTGGTATGGTTTCTAATATCAGAAAATTGTTGGCTGGAGCCATGGGGGTTGCTCAATTACGCTTTCAAGATGGCCACCGGTTCACCCTACGACTGCGCAGAGACTTCTGTAGCTCTTTGATCTGAATAAATTGGAACGCTGAGAAGCATAAAAGAACGGTTTATGTTTTTCAAGACTCGGTGGAGTAAGGTTGATGAGATCATAAAGCCTTGCAGCATGCTTACAGGAGAAAAGAGATTGGAGTAGTCTCTTTCTAACAAGCGAAGCAGAAACAAAGGGGATAATTGTGTTTCCTATAGTATAGGGCAAGAAAGCAAATTGCACCTAATCCGTGTGTGTGCAGAACAAAAACGGCACAGATGTTAAGCCCTTCCCATGACTAGTTTGCAGTGTGCTTGTGCTGTGCACTCAGGTTTCATTGGGAATGAATGGCCAAGGCAGCTGTCCCTCATTGAGATGAGGAGGCCGACTGGGGCTTTAGCATTAGGTGTCAGTGCAAGAGGAGAAGCAAAGCGGATTCAGAAACGAATCACGGATTTCTCTGCTATGGGGAATAATGGGTGGATTTGCCCACCACCCGGAGTTTCCATATCCTGTCATCAATGGAGTTTTATAGAAATGGCTGCTATATTTGACCAAGATCAAACAAATGCTCAGGAATACAATGCAGAGCACAGGAGCAACGCACACTGATTTCCACTGCTGTGGGTGAAGTGAGAGACTTGCTGAAGTGCACAGAGATCGCAAGGGCTCCATCTTGTGCCTCCTCCTCCTCCTCCTCCCAGTGATCTCATTCAGCATGCCAGGGCAGAACAAAACGAATAGGATTGAAGACGTAATCCCTTTGGGAAGCACAAGGAGACACACTGACCTGCCGATGGGATCTTCTCATACTTTAGACTGAGGAACTGGAGAATAGATCCTTTTGGTGCATTTACCCAGAATGCATATACAATATTCATATAATTCTGTATGCATGCAAGTATATATTATGTGTGCATATTTAAAAATAACTTTTGGGTTAACTTAAGAAAAAAGTACTATTATTATTTTTGGTTTAATTCTTTGCTACATAAAGCCTTGCTTCCTAAATGAACCTGCTGCCTGTATATGCAGCGGTGACAACTCACGGACATCTTCATACAGCTCTTAAACCATTACAGACCTCGTCCCTTGGAGAAATCTCCATTTGTGAACCTTTCCTATTTTTAAATTTGTGGTTGTTTTAAAATGTCCTTTAAAGCTGTTATAGAACCGTGTGACCACTTCATCAGCTCCAAAGCACACATATTTCTTCAATAATGATGGTGATGATGATGTTGTGGGGAGAGAATGATCAAAGACAAGCAGGGCATTGGTGTCAAGGGGATCCATGTAGCAGAGCATCCATTCTATGGAGGTGGATGATCATATCACAGTACTGGCACAAATGTAATGTTAAAGATAAAACAAAGGGTGTCTTTTGTCATGTGGAAAGGCCGTTTTAAAAAGCACAAAAGCTATTTGCTTCTCCTCACCTGTGTTTCCTGAAGTAGGCTCAATGAGTGTGTCTCCTGGCTTCAGAGTACCAGCTCTTTCTGCATCTTCTATCATCCTCAAGGACATTCGGTCTTTGACACTTCCTCCAGCATTGAAATACTCACACTTGGCCACTGGAATTTCACATCAAGCTCACACATTAGAACATGGACTGAAGATCCCTTATTACTGTTGTTATCCCATTTTCTAAGAAGTAATTTTGTTAGTTTTTTTAAGACACTGGTCCCCTCAGCCTTCTACACAGAGCAGTATCATACCACTAAGAACCCCCTAAGCACCCTGAAAGCACAGTTTGTTAAGGGTGCTGAGAAGTTTCCGGAGACCCATAACAATTCCCAAAGTAGCTAATGGCCCTTATCGTGGCTAAAAATAAACTATTTGTAATAAGGCTTTGGTTCCCTTCTCTAGATTCATTTACCTCTGATCTCAGTTAGCACTGCAAAATATTGCTATGTGTAAATAGCAGGGACCCTCCAGCTTGTATGCCAGTCTTGGACCTCCAGGCTTCCTCATTTGGTCCCCGAGGCTTTTGGGGGTAAGCCACGCCCACTCACCCTTCGCTTGATGTCATACAAGTAAGGGCAGGTCTTAACTGAAAGGGCTCAAAGCCCACTTTCAGCAGCTCCCAAAGCACCCATTTACCTCCGTTTCCCAGCATTCTGCACAAATCATTCCTTAGTAGGGTCTGTATGCTTAAATGACCCTTTTTTCCCATCACTGATACTTTGAACTCCTGTAACACAGCATACAGGAAAAAATCTGACAAGTGGAATGAAAGCAAAAGGACACTCACAGAGCTCACACTTCAGCCCATGGGCTTTTGAAATCTTGTTGACACGGACCAGAGGGGTGTGTCCAATTTTCTCCAAAATAGATGACAGAATCTTTGGTTCTTTTGGACTGCATTAGGAGAAAGAACAAAATGAAATAATTTATGGAACAAAAAAAGTTTTTTGTGGAGTTTCAAAATAAACATTTTTATATATTAACGACTAAGAGCCACACAGCAACATTTGAGGAACTTGTTTGTTTGTTTGTTTCAGCATTTCTATAGCATTTAATATTTAAAATATCTCTGTTCACCATAAGGTCTCAGGGCAGATTAATACTATATTGATCAACAGTCACAATGACTTTAGATTCTTCAAAATACATTTGTGTGTGTGTGTTATGAGTACAGTATGTATGGTGGATAGGGATGGGAGAATCTGTTAGTTTTAGTTTCTCTCAATTTCCCTCCCCCCCCCCCCAATCTTCCATTTTCCACATTTCCATAACAATTGTGATTTTTTATTTAAAAAAAACCCTCATGAAAATTCACCAGTGTATTTGTGAAAAAATATCCTAATGTACACATTTTTGCATGTAGTTTTTGCCTAACATACACATTTTAAAAAAGCAATTTCCCTTAGTATAATACACTTTTGTACACATTCCTTGGCTGTAGTGTGGAACTGAAAAATTAAGATAAGTGTGAATTTTGAAGGATGGCTGTTTTTCAAGTTGTGCACTGTTTGAGAAACTGTGTGTGTGAGGTAGGTTCCACTTTAAATGTGAATCAAATTAAATTTCCTCTCCATTCCTAAGTGTGTGTGAGAGAGAAAGTATTAGCCACTTTGGTCACGCCCGCTGCTGGCTGAAAAGGGTTAAACAGTGCTTATTTTTTTTCTTTAAAAATGTTTAGGGGTACTCTCATTTTCCTACTCTTATTGAAATACTGTCCCTCAATGAGGCCAAACGTAGATTCACAAAATGTTTAGGGGTATACAAACCCCTGTGTCCCACCAGGAAAAAAGCACTGGAGTTAAGCATCCCTAGGTAAAGACACCTATAGAGCTCCTCTAGATGAAAGGGGATCCTGGCCCAATCAGGATCCTTCTGCTGAACAGAGGAGCTCAAAGCATGTACACCTGTCTGCATGCAGGGTAGCAATGCGTGCCTATTGAGCACCTGATCAATGGCTTATGTGGCAGGCGCATGTGGGCAGCTCGGAATGGGGCTGGCCTCTGTAGAGAATGCACAGTCTGACTACTAGGCTGGGCTTATTTCAATTCCATGTCACATTTGAATGTTTTTACTCATAGCTTTTCCAGTTCTAGTTCCACATGAATCTTTGTGGGGGTTTTTAATGCTCTCAAAATATGTATTGCAGAGGGTTGGCGTAGATGACCCTTTGGTTCCCTTCCAACTTTACAATTCTGTGATTCTGTGTACTTAAATATTTAACTGCTATAAGAACACAGGAAGCTGGTCTGCATAGTATCGTCTGCCCAGTATGCAAATGTAATTTAATAATAATAATAATAAAGCTAATGCTCTACTGCTCAGCTACAACCCTTTCATGGGTATTTAGATAAGTACTTTCCTCTCAAAATATGGGTTGAAAATGACCATTTATATCTGTGTAAGCTCTGGTTGAACATCTGGAGAAATGCAAGATTGGGTGGACAGCAAATTAATCCAAGAGGTGTGGATCAGGCCTTTTTTGTATAAGAAATCACAGAGTTTTCCAATCCCATAAATTTGGCACGGCACAGCTTCTTAGAGAATATGTAAAAGAGCTCCCTCTAGGGGCTTTTCTTTGAATTAAATGTTTTGGAATATTCTTCGGGGACTGGAATTTATCGTGCGTGTGCTTTGAAACTGACTGCCTCAGCTACTTGCAGTTTTCATTTCATGTATGAGAAAGGAGCAACATTCAGCGGTGACAAGTTTGCCAGACAGAGAAGAACACAATGTAAAATCTTGGAAAAAACAGTTTTCTAATTAGCAAAATTATCAAGAAAAATGAACAATGTTTTAAACTGATATTAATTCTACCTGAGATGTTCCCCTAACTAAGTGCTTATGGTTCTCATGCAACTCCCACATCCCACAAACTGCTTCAGATCACAGTCATCCCTTCATCATGGTAAAATAATTCACTTTCCCCAGCGACGATACATTGCTTAGCAGTGAAAAGCGATCCTAAAAAGAAGTCCTTCCTTGAGAAAATTGCGCCCCCTCCCCACCTGAGCTAGGTAGGTATGTCTGGAGATTTATGGTGCTTTAACATTTAGGACATATTGTACTTAGAAGAGATAGAGCTAACATTTTAAACAAACAAGTCACCAGGATATCCCAAATGACTTCTAAATCCTCCTGTTTATCATTAACTCATTTTACTACAGGAAGCATTCGGTTACAGATCTATGTTATCTTGCACAGGTTCAAGCAGAAAACTCTGTTTTATTTTGTGAAGTGTAGAGCTCTTGCACACCCTACACATTTAATAAAGAAGAACAGGGTTTCTTTCTTCCGCCTTCCTCCTTTATAGTTTAATGATTTTTTAAAAAATCCTTACAATGGACAGCTAGGAAATACTTTGGTCTTGCTAAATTTGATGGTGGTTTGTAGATCTTGGCAGAAGCAAGAGAATTTCATTACCCTCCCCCCAACAATTTGCTTTGGTTTTGTTTTGAGTCGTGAGATGGAAATAAGCTACTGCTCTTAAGCGTACTGGGCAGTTGCAAGAAGGTGCACCAGTTATATTGTAAAAAGAACACATTGCAACAACCAATGCTACCTTATCTGATGACATGGAAGGAATGTCTTCTTTTATTTATAAAGCCTCTTCATAATTGTTCCAAAATTAATTCATTTATGTCAGATTGAGAGGATAAATCAGCCCTTTTGCCCAAAAATGCTGTTTTCTCCGATTCCCTTTGTTATGAAACAAACAGGACCCCCAGAAGTGCTTCTGGTTTTTGAGAACTACAGTGGTACCTCGGGTTACATACGCTTCAGGTTACAGACTCCGCTAACCCAGAAATAGTACCTCAAGTTAAGAACTTTACCTCAGGATGAGAACAGAAATCGCGCAGCGGCAGTACAGCACCAGCAGGAGGCCCCATTAGCTAAAGTGGTGCTTCAGGTTAAGAACAGTTTCAGGTTAAGTACGGACCTCCGGAACGAATTAAGTACTTAATCCAAGGTACCACTGTATTTCTAACAGCCTTTTTCATACGTGGAAAAGCTGAACTAAGCACTACTTCCAAACTGCTGGTGCAGGTGGGTCCTGTGATAGGGGAAGCCGCAGCTCTGCTCTCAGACAGATCACCTCCCCGAGCAATTTCTAAACAGATTTACTGCTCTTTCGCTTATGCAGTGAATAGCTATTATCATTTCACACAAACCAGCTACCATGAAAGACAGATTAGAGGGAAGCCTTAAGGGTGCCACTTATTACTGTTTACATTTTGAAACTCAGATGAGAATGAGTCTGTGCCACACTGCAGCTGCTCTTCTCAATCTCTTTTAAATGTAGGACTTGTCCACATTACTGCCTTAGAGCACAGTGCAGTTGTTTCACTTGTGTGTTCCACAGCACTCTCTCCCCCCCCAGCTGTTCATGTTAGTGTGGCTTCATTGACGTTTGCTGCCGGGAAGGAGATGTATTTACTTTGTGCAAAGGTATTTGCACCTTGGCTGGAGATGAATTAGGAACTGCTTAAGGGACTCCAAAGGATGTAAAGCTGGTTTGAGATACAATGCTTCGAACAGCAGTATTTCGCAACGAAGTGCAGGACAGATATGCATGCTGAAGAGTTGTGTGAACATGGAATAAAAAGCCCAGCAATGGAAATGCAGTGAATGCACAGTAAATTGGAGCACAAACACAACCATAGAAGTTCCGGTTTCAGTGATTTGGATGGTCATTTCCAAGTCTCCCAGTCTAGAGACGTAGGGTGTTTTTCCCCTGCTTTTCCCATCATAATAAATGTGTTTCACAGGGGGTCACCACCAACACCTCCCATTCTTGAGTAACTTCTGGGTTCCAGCACCCTGGCAGATCACACTGCAGATGTCTGCCCCTCAATTTTGGGGGTGGGGGTGGGGAGGGGAAGAGGAGGGACCAACACTCCAAGCAGCACCAGGCTGTGGGATCTCATCACCTTTTTAATTCCCCACAATGTCCTTGACCAAGCATCACCTTGGAGCACAGTGAGGAATTAAAAGGCCCAGTCACACAGGAATACTTGGGAAACTGCCACCACTGGCAGTTAAGCCTACCTGGGCTCACTGACAGAGGAGTAGGCCCACCCAAAGATACTCTGGCCAGGGCCCTCAAATCTGAAGAAAGCCTTGGAGGACCAACATACAATGGAAATCATGTATGTTCCTCATGGGAATCTGAAAAAGGTTCCTTTGACACTTTGCAATGTCTTCATTTTGTAATTCAAAAGCTGAGAACCAACAAAGAATAAGAAGCCACCCTGTGGACAAATTAGGCTCATCCAAATTAGGCTCAGAAGGAAATGACCAGAACATTAGTCTAGTACCAACTTGGTGTCATCCAGATGTTTTTAAACTGTGATGCAAATGATTGTCCAAAACATCTGGAAGGTACCAGGTTGCCAAAGGCTTATATAGGTGATTATGCATTTGGTTTACTCAGATGTTTAACCAGATGTACATGTACATACGTATACAGATAGATGTACAGGTATAGAATATATAGTATGTGTGCAGCTTAAGTACTGTATAGCATGCTGAACAATTGAATATCAATGATGAAAATATTGTAGCTAAAAAAAGAGAGAGTGGGGGGTTGGAGGGAGGGAATCTAGGAATGGGGAGTGAGAATAAGGGACTGTACTGTTCTCTAGTAATAGTGTGAAAATCCTAATAAACTAGATTGGGGGGAGCATGAAAACCACATGCTGAATCTCTGATCTGAAACTATATTGGAATATGGTCACAATACCACTTATGAACATCTACTTTGTGATTCATACAATATATATTTACGAGGAACCTGTCAAGGTGGGAGTGGACATTGAGAGGTAATGTTTAAAATTCTAAATGCTACTTACATAGGCACACAGCTGTGAGGTGACTCTGAGATGGGTTTTCCTGGTTTCCATGTACATCTGCTGGGCAAATTAGGACGAATCCATGTGTTGCTGTTGTTAGTTTTGGGCTCTGGGTTTTCAATATCTCCATTGAGGAAAGGACAAACCCTGATGGTTTTGTTGGATGTGAAAACAGAAGCCATCATTACCTACAGAAAGAGAGGAAATTGGTGGAAGAATATGGATAAACTAGTTCAGTTCTTCAACTCTAATGGGGAGGGTTGAAGTGTCAGATATGTGCTTATTAATGTATTTGTTACAATTTCTGGCATGCTGTCTTTGAAAAAGGAAGTAGTAAATTATTATTTTTTCTAAAATAACTGAACATTAATTAATGTGACAAGGCCCATCAAGCTCACAAGCCAGAAATTCAAGCCTAGACTCTGGCAAATCTCTATGGAACTCAATTGCATGGCAGCCACAGAGAATTGCCATCCTGTCAAATCACTTCAGATCTTCACGTTTGCTATGAGTTTCCTCTCTACAATACAGAGCCCTGTGGCATCTTAAAGACAAACAAATTTATTGTGTATAAGCTTCTGTAGACTACAATGGACTTCATCAAATTCATTGTGATATCCCAGAAGCACAAACTCTGGGGGTTTTTTTGGGGGGGAGAGGGCAGAGATTGTAAACACTAACAGTGAGGCCAAAGAGAAGTGAAATGCAAAAAGTAACAGGATGGTCATAATTACATAATTAACACTATTCACAAAACAGTTGTTGATAATCTACACATCCTAGCATTAGTAAGCAAATTAACATATGTAGCATGATTTTTTTTGAAAACTAGCTAACTAAATAACTAACAAACCAACAAACCCCACAACTGTCCCTCTTGATGAATTGCAATTTCACACATTCACATTGCAACTTTCCACAGAACTTCCTACGTTCTAGTTTTGCCACTTTCAGCTACAGTTAAAAAGTTCTCCTGCTGGTTTTTTAATATTGCAGTTCCTGGTGTAATAGCATTGCCTCTGCACTTTCTGCGTTTCCTTTCCTTGTGACTTCACAGCTGATCTTGCCCCCATCTCAAAAACAAAACAAAACAAAAACAACTATGTATGTTTACTCAGCAAAACAATTTATGCATCAGATCTAGTGGACTCTAGCCACACAAAGTTTATGCCATAGTAAGTGTGTTCATCTTTAAACTGCCACAGGACTGTTTCTTGCTTTGTGCTGCAACAGACTAATACAGCTGCCCTTCTGGAAATAATCTCTACCAAGAATGCCATTCTCAGCTGCAGACACTTGTGAATTCAACCAGGTTCCATGGTCCTGAGTGACAGGCTAGATAGAGAGCTCCAATGCTCTGAGAGACATCTTCAAGATTATCTTGTGTTTTCCACAATTCACTTCATCCTGAGTTCAAAGGTATGATTAAGAAATATCTACAAGGGTCAGACTACGGTTAAATCTGAAGTAATTGCAGGTTATTGACTTCAACAGGGCCAAGGTACAACCAACGGCATCTTTACAGGGTATCAGCAACCTTAATTGCTTAAAAGTTATACAATTTGAAGCTGCTGTGAAAGCTTGAAAGTAAGGGATAGTTCACCCTTTCATGAAGGTTTTGACATGTCAAGGAGCAATTCTTTCAATAAAGCAATTCCATTCCATTCTTCGCATCTGTTACCTTTAGAAAGAAGGCTGCCAAGGCCTGAAATCTAAGAATGCAGCTTCCATTTTGGATACTTACCCTGACTTTTGGCTAGTCATGTTAATTCAAGGAACAAGCAAACCTGTGTACTATACAACCAAGCTTGATTTTGCTTGAGCAATTTCCTAAGAGTCTCTTGCTATTTTTTTAATGTTATTATTTGTAATTTTGGAAAAAGATTACCCCACCTTTCCACTTTTGGAAAAAGTGTCCTACTTTACTTAGTTCAGTATTTTAACTGTGTCTATCAAAGAAAAAAAAAGCCTTTGGGTCCAGTAAACTATGAGCCAAAGACTTTAGTGTATTTTAGGATTTAATATGCAGCTTTTCCATCCAAAGGCCATTTGTGTGGGAACTAATAATTGATGGGAACTTTGGCAGGTGTGGAAGGGGAGTTTAACCCTTTCTTCTCTTGTCATGCTCCTTGGTCCTGAGGCACCCCTCCTTTGAAGCTAGTATTTACTTCCAGGGGAGTTGGATGGGAAATCCCATTGACACCACTTTTTCGCAATGGCGTCATCCTTCATTTCCCCATACTTCCGCCTAGCAGTGCTACTGAGGCTTTTAGTGAAACTTTGCATCAACTAAAGGCGCAGAGTCCAGGCAGAAGCCCATGTGAGAAACAGAAGACAGATTATACCTCATATTCCTTTAATGAACTCAGGTGCGAAGTCATTGCCCTCTTTTTGAATCCCAACTTGGGATCACAGGTGTAAAACGCCGCCGAAACTCTGCCAAGTGATAATTGCTCGGCAGTTTGCCAGGTGGCACAAGTGCCACAACGTGTATGGGACTCAGTCAGTTTTGATTATCACAAGTCTGTGATCATGAAGGCGATTGTGAGTGATGTCATTTGAGGAACGCTATAGGAACACGGAAGTATACTAGTATGGGGGTTGTCTGGCTATACAAAGCCTATCTTCCCTTTGCTGCTTGCTTCTGTGATTCATGCCTTGGCAATCTCCCTGGCCTACTTGCTATTTTACATAAGGCTGCCTTTGAAGAGTGTTCGGAAATTTCAGTTAGTTCTAAGTGTGGCCACACACTACCTGATGGGAGCAACGTAGCAACTGTGTCAAAAGAATTACAATGGCTTTCCCTTTATTTCTCAGAATAATTATTATTATTATTATTATTATTATTATTATTATTATTATTAATGCCCTGCCTATCTGGCTGGGTTTCCCCAGCCACTCTGGGTAGCTCCTAACAGAATTAAAGGCACAATAGAACATCAAACATTAAAAAACTTCCTTCTAAAAGTTAGATAGTTGTTTATTGCCTTGATGGGAGGGCGTTCCACAGGGCGGGTGCCACTACTGAGAAGGCCCTCTGCCTCAAGGTGCTGGTTTTAACATTTAAAGACATATGTGGTCATGGCCCAGATTACTTTAGAGAACAAAGTGAGCATTCATATACCAAGGTTATCTGAGGGAGCCTTGCTCCAAATCAGGGGTCAGATTGGGGACAACGATGAGTAGGGCCTTCTGCTGTGGTGGCACCGTCACTAAAGGAATCATCTCCAAAGAACCCAGATCAGTACTGAGGATAGTTATAAAAAATAAATTACTATATATTTTAGAAAGTTGTTTCTGTTTATTTGCTATGCAGCTGGACACCTCCAAAGATGTCATAACAAAATTTTGCACAATGGTTCCTGAGATCAAGGAATTGGTTTTTGTCTCTGTTTGGATGGAGCTGGATGCCATTTTTAATGAAGACGGCAGACTGAACCTTGCTAAACTTCTGATATGTTTGTTTAGGAGAGTTGCCAAACAATGTAAAGGCTACTAGTGTAAAGGCTACTAGTGTAATATAAGTAAATTATCTTTCAATTTATTTTAACCACTGGTTTATCCAGACAATAAGGTTAGGTGAAGCCTGGCTGGGATTGCAGCTCTAATGGTGTACATTTATCTGGGAATAACTCCTTTTGAAGTGGGACTTGTTTCTGAGTAAACATGCATAGGATAGCACCTATGGAAAGGTGTCTACTGTTCTGTATCCAAAATACGCCACATCTTTGCAAGAATAATTAAATTAAATTAACTGCAGCAAATCAAGGCATCAGATGAATATTGACTGTGCATTGGGGAAAACCAGTCTGTGTGTTTAAATGCTGTATCAGTTGTGTATTTGCCACATATCAAAAGCACAATCAGGGCATGGGAGTCACACTGCACAATGGCACAGTAAGTATGCTGGTGTTTATGACATTTGGCACTGTTCCCTTGTTTTCAAAGTGCAATACACTCCGGAACATGCACATTCTCTCTCTCAGATCTTGACCTCTCAGAACTAATGTAGTGAAAGGTGCAGCAGATACAACCCTTTGCTCTGCATAGCAAGTCACAGGTGTATATGACACACCCCTCACAGTCACCTGCACCAGCCATCAGCCTACTTTGCAATTCTCTTTGCAGATAGCATGTTATCACCAAGTACATGTTCCATCTTCCAGTTGCCTCTATTTTGGAGATTGCTCCTGTGTGCTTGGGCTACACTGGCTCCCAGTAGGTTTCCGAGCACAATTCAAAGTGTTGGTGCTGACCTTTAAAGTCCTAAATGGCCTTGGTCCAGTATACCTGAAGGAGCGTCTCCACCTCCATCGTTCTGCCCAGACACTGAGGTCCAGCGCCGAGGGCCTTCTGGCGGTTCCCTCACTGTGAGAAGCCAAGTTACAGGGAACCAGGCAGAGGGCCTTCTCGGTAGTGGCACCCGCCCTGTGGAACGCCTCCCACTAGATGTCAAAGAGAAAAATAACTACTGTACCAAACTTTTAGAAGACATCTAAAGGCAGCCCTGTTTAGGGAAGCTTTTAATGCTTAATAGGTTATTGTATTTTAGTGTTTTGTTGGAAGCTGCCCAGAGTGGCTGGGAAACCCAGCCAGATGGGCGGGGTATAAATAATAAAATATTATTATTATTCCTTCCTCATTCTACATACATTCTACCAGCATAGGTTGTGAAGTCTGAGCTAGCCCTCATTAAAAATTACATATCTCTCCAAGTAAAAGATACAGGTTTTTAAATTTTTCATATGTGATACAAACCAGATTCTGAGCATGTTGTTGTCAGCAAGCCCTTGGTTTAAAAGAGACAGAGAGCTAAAAACATCTACCCAAGACTGACTTCTTTCAATACTAGGTCTGATAACTAATGTTGACATTATATTAGTCACATTTTGTAAAGGTGTAGCAGCCAGAAACAGCTCAAGCAACCAGGAAATGGCTGAAGAGACACACCTCTCTGCAATGTGCAATGGTCAAAGGTGAGGATTACATCCAACCGTTGCAAGATGCCTGGTAATTTTCCAGAGTTCTGCTATCTTATGCATGTCTACTCAAAGGTAAGCTTCCTTTAGCTGAATACTGCGTCTTCAAGGTGCCCCTTCCCTTGCCCCAGTCATAACAAAGCAGTACAAGCTCAGCATTTGGTCCTTTGGATAATTTCTTGTGTGTATTACACAAGTAGCTAAATGCCACGCCAAGAGGCAATCCTACAGTTGCACTTTGAAGGGTGCTTTTAAAATAGTTTGGAAATGGCTGTTCTCGTTTTGGATCCATCAGCTTTCGTGGTGGAAACTGGTGACTGCCTAATGTAGAAAATTAATCCTGGGGAACTGTGAGCAAAGTCACTTATGCACAAAGCAGAGATAAGCTTAAGTATTATCAGTAGCTGGCTTTCTTAACCAGAAAAATAACCACAGGGGACACAAAGCAGAATGTTTGCAAACAAAGCTGCGCTGGGAGGGTTGAGAAGGCCAGAATCATTGATCTTTATTGGGGGGGGGGGCGAGTGAAGCATTGGGGTGGGGAGGCTTTGCAGCATGTATAACTGACATATGCTCTCCACTTCTTTGAACGTTTTTGTTTTCTCTGAATGAGATTGTTCTTAATGGTGTCTGTGTGATAACTATTTTATTTATAAATATACATGCAGACCATGTTGGATGCAAAGTGACACACCTATAGGAGGCAACACGGTTGCCGAATCTGCTCTAGATGCTCAGAAAAGACCCTGCACCCTTGGGTGCATCATCTTCAATCAGCTCACAGTTCTGTGCCTGCAGTCTCTGGCTCCCACAAATGCAAACAACAAAACTGGTTCCAAACTCATTTCTCTCCCCCCCCCCTTAAGTTCTGAAGACTGCAATCCACGTGCCCTTGCATGGTAGTAAACCCCACCAGTTTGGTGAGGATTTATTCTGAGTTTACTTGTATATGATTGCACCGGAAGCGTGTGTCACCTCCTCAAATTTTGATGCTTATTTTAAAGGCAAAAGAGATTCCCAGCTATCAGGGAAATAAGTCTGGTCATTAAACATTAAACTTCTTTTGTTAGATTACATTTATTTGTTTAGTCTGGCTTTATTAGAAACCGTTACCATGCAAATGATAAAACACATACACTATAGAAACACACACACACACACCAGTAAGGTCTTTTCTATTTGGTCACAACAGCTCCCACAAACTAGGGGAAAGATGGACACAAATAGTAAAAAAAAAAAACAAAATTAAAATTGTGTCTCATGTAGGTAGAAGTTAAGGGTGAGTTGTGGGTCTGAAATATTTGAATATTATTGGTCTATTACCCAATCCAGGACATGTGATTTCATATAATTTGAGCAAACTTGAAGGCATGTGCTAAATACTTTTTTAAAAACAAAAAGAACTCTGAATCAATATAAATACTTTTTTAAAAAAATACTACCAAGAAAAATTTGTTACATTGTTCACATTATTGTAAACAAAAATCTGCCCTTTTCCCCTTATGGGGTATCCAAGGGCCCGTATAGAGTCCTTACATAGGTTCCCTATTGGTAGGAGAAAATAACAGAGGCCAACCAGAGAATATTGAGAAGCAAAGCAACTAGTAAGCCCTCAAAATTCCTATCACAACATTGAGGGTACAATTACGGTATATAAAGAACCCTAAACAGATGCACAACTGCTATGGTATGCTTAAGGACAAACATAGTTTGGAAGGTGCGTCAGTTAATTTGTGCAAGTTTGTAATTGTTCGCATTGCAATTGGTAACTCACAACTAAGCGCATGGAATGCTGCAGTTTCATCGCATGCAGAAGTCTGGCAACCTATTGAACAAACTAGCTACCTATTCCCATCCAACCTGCTGTGGTTAGCAAATAACCAGCCACTAGGAAAGTCTTCCGCAGTCTCGCCTCTGGCAGATAGGTATGGGCAAATCTGTCCATTTCTGATTCCCGTTTCTCACTATTTCCCATTTTAAATTCAGTTCTCCACATTTCCACATCAGCTTGTAATTCTTTTTGTAATACAAAAACTCCTTATAAAAAATTATCAGGCTTGTAGTGTGAATTTATCCTAACGTACACAAGTTTGTATGCCATTTCCCCTAATACACTCATTTTGGCAAAACAATTTTTCCTAATGTAATGAATTATTGCATGCTATTGTCACTAATATGCGCATTTTGATGAACATTTTGCTTCAGTACGTGCATTTTTGTACACCTTACAAAAATGTAAACCTCACGCTCCCTAAAAAAAAAGCTATTTGGAACAAGTGAAAAATATGGTAAATGTGAGGTCCTTCTCCCTTAAGGTTTGAGAAGCTGTTTCTTTTAGTGAAACAAGGCAGTGTATTAAAAAGACAAACCAAAGGGTCTTGGGACAGCTAAATGCTACATCCACCACACATTTTTCTCAGTTTTACCACTATCTTAAGATAAGTTTTGGCCTCCCTGATTATTTCTCTGAGTTATCTTTCTGGGAGACACTGCCACCTTCTACTTTCAAAGAATGCCTTCCCCATACTTACCAGAGAAGATCCACTTAATTTCCTTGTAGCACAAATTTGCTCCCAGGAAGAATTGGACAGTTTTGTACACTGTATATTGTTTGTTGCTCTTTGTATACTTCCTCAATGGAAATGTTTTTGAAGTAAAATTAAGTAACACTTCCTTTTTAAAATAATGCATTGATACTTGATATCTGATGGCTGCCATGTTTGGGCTGAGCTGCCTAAATAATTTGATAAATTTGCTTGTGGCATCTTGCAATGGCAACTATTTGCAATAAACAGCCTGTCTCCCTCTGACAACTGGTTTTGTTAGCTGGTTTCTGTACAGCATGCATCCTTTCCCCATGTTTACAATGGTTTGGTGGTTTTAAGCAACTCTTGTGTTATCCAAAATTTGTCTATCATCTCCTACGTTTAGATATTTAAGCTACAGAAAAGGTCCATGTGCAAATAAACAATGCAATTTCTTCATAGCAAAGAATGAAATAATAAGAAATCACAAGGTGGAGATGATGGGACGAGTGCTATATTATATTAACAGATATGGAAGACACTTGGAAGGCATTAGTTTAAAGATTCAAATAGTTTCACAGGAGGCCTTTGTCAATGTTTAAGTAGCTTTAGAGGTAATAAACTGATTATTTTGATTATAGGGTTATGTGATAACAAGTCTGAGGGTCAATAATATTTCTTAATTTTCTGCAGAAATCCCCCAAGTTCTATCAAATAAAATAATAAAGAAGGGTTTAGCATAGTAGTCCTAATATGAAAATCCTGGAACTTCTAGATTATTTTTCAGTAACTTGCATAAAAATGCTCATTTTGCAATCTCATCCACCTCTTCAAATGTCAGATAATCAGTAAACATCAATCAAGCAAGAAAAGAAAAAAAGCCACAGACATAAGTGAATCAACACAAAGGATACTAAATCCATTAAAAGGGTGAACCTAAGCACTGAGCTATCAGAAAAGACGACTCACCTGTCTGTCAGCTTGCTTGCTGAGAGTGCCTCTTAATGCTTTTGACTGCTCAGTTATATCTGTGTCTATGATCCAGGAAGCTGATAAGCCTCCTTAGAACACTGCTCAAAGCACAATGATTGGCTCCTCTTGACCCACATCTACTTATTCGTATTCAAAGTACAATTACACTCCAGGTAGCACTGAGCTGCACGTGGGATATGAATATTTTTCCAGCACTCGTTCTCATGCCTAAGTTCAGTCAATCTTGATTGCAAGAGAACACAGAAGTTCTAGAAGAGAAAGAACCCTATCCCTGTTTGCCTGTTTCGCTCCCTGACATTGTAGAACCAGTGTTAAATTTCTAGAAAAAGAAGTGCTGGAGCTCACCATGAATGCTGCTCTTGTTCTCTTATAACGGCACTGGTGCCCACCTGAGAGGTGACAGAACTGAGTTCCAGCTGAAAAAAGCCTTATGTAGAACCATCTCTGTTCAAGTGAATGTGCTTCAGATAAAATGAGAAACAACCAAGACTAGCAATTTCTGTTAACTTTTAAAAGGTAGCTCCTTGATAGTGGTCTCTTCCAGATAGCCTGCTTACTGCACATTCAGCCAGTATGGTGTAGTGGTTAAGAGCGGTGGACTCGTAATCTGGTGAACCAGGTTCGATTCCCCGCTCCTCCACATGCAGCTGCTGGGTGACCTTGGGCTAGTCACATTTCTCTGATGTCTCTCAGCCTCACTCACCTCACAGAGTGTTTGTTGTGGGGGAGGAAGGGAAAGGAGATTGTGAGCCGCTTTGAGACGCCTTCGGGTAGTGATAAAGCGGGATATCAAATCCAAACTGTACTCCATCCTGATGGGTTAACCCCATAAATTGTGTAGAGGCTATATAGCATAATGGATTCAAATTGCAGGAAAAGAGATTCCAATTAAACATTGGGAAGAACTTTCTGACATTGAGAACAGACTACTATGGAAGGTGGTTGACTCTCCGTCAGTGGAGGTTTTTTAAACAGATTCTGTCACGGATTCTTTAGCTGTGATACCTGTATTATGGGGTTGGGCTAGATGGCCCTTGGGACTCCTTCCAACTTTGCAGCTCTATGAGTTTATGTATAGTGGCTTGTCTCCCATGTAGTCTTTGCATTCTGGTCCCACCAGCTGCTGCCATGTAGCCCCTTCCCTTCCACCAGAATAACAACCTGCAGCATACTATGAAGATGATAAGTGTTATTGTACTTCTTCACACAGCACACTGTTAAACTGTTAAACTCACTTCCGCAGGAGGCAGTGATGTGCACCGACCAAGATGACTTTAAAAGAGAGGGCTGTTGATTGCTACTATCCATTCCACTTTATGTCAGTGGAAATATGTCTAAATGTATCATATGTCTAATATGTATCTAGGGCGTAGAGTTCATAGACACCTCCCACAAGTTATTTTTATGCATAACAGTAAAAATTGTGTTGTAAGGTTATATAACCCTTATCTTTCTTTTACGTAACAAACAAGCTGTAAAATGTAAACAGCCCAGAATTGATGGGCAAGGGAGAAGCAAGATTATGCGGATATAACTAGCATGTCATTTAACATTTGCAATCTCGTTGTGGTTTCTGTTCCCTGGAGGGTTGGGTGTGTTCAGAACTTCCACTGGCATCAAAGCTGCCAGAAAGAAAACTCACTGTTGGGGTGTTTTGTGCATTGGAGCACTCCTCCCCAACTTTAAGTCCCTCAATATTTAGGTCCCATCATCTTTGACTATTGGCCATGCGGGCTAGAGCTGATGGTGACTGTAATCCTGCAACATCTGGGTACCCAAGTCTCGGGAAGGCTGCATTATAAACAGGATGGTCGCCTCTTTCTGGCAAGCTTCTGAGGTCTTTAACAGGCAGGCAAAAACTCCTAATAGGGAATTGCTGGGGTGGCAAAGCTTCACCCATTGCATTTTGGCCTATTGTTCAAGGCACAGAGCCTCTGCCAGGAACCATGGGGACAACCTGAATTTAAAAAGTTTGGTAAGGATCACCTCTCAAGAACAGAGAAGACAGAATGTAAGGCTACTTTAAGGATGTCTGCATTAGGCCATTTAGAGCTCGTTCCTTGAAGTTTCCTTGAAAACACACACAACCAGTTCTAACCCATTATGGGACACTGATCTTGTTTTTGTCATTGTGTGTACTGGCTTGCCTCCCAAGTAGTCTAATGAAAATTATAACCATTTTCCTTGCATAGAGAGCACTTCTCAATGTAGTCTGTTCCTCCGCCAAATAGCCTTTTTCTCTAATGTCAACCTGCAGTTCCCACCCATGGGCTTTAGTCCTGCCCTGTGAAGCAACAAATCTTCTGCATCTTTAACAACCCTTCAGATATCAGAGGACTGCTGTCATGCCCCCCCTTGATCTTCTCTTCTCCACACTAAACATATCCAGCTCTTTCAACTGTTCCACATAGGACTTGATTTCCAGACCATGCTAGTTATCCACTTCTGGACACCTTAGTTTGTCAAAATCCTTCACAAAATACAGCACTTAGAAATGAGAACAGTACTCTGCATGTGGCCTGAGCCATTCAATAGAGAGCGATGCTGATAATGTAACCTAAGATAGAATAAGAAATGCCATTTACCACAATTGGCATATCACCCAGAGTATGGGAACAGTGGGCGGAAACAGACAATATACAGTAAAACTGTAGGCTGTTAGAAGGCTGCTACTCAAACACATGCAAGCTAATGAGCAAGAAGGGCAACTTTTCAGATTTGTTGTGACGATAATGCCACCTATTTCTTTAAACAAGAATGGGAACTTTGGATACTGCCTGGAAGTTCTGTTTAGTCTCATGGCTAATAATGATCACATTTTATTCCTGTGAATTTTTACTACCCCTTTTGCTGTCTTATTCTAGATTAGATCCAGGTGGACTTTTTGCACATGCCCCGAGTAATTGCATCTTTCCTTTTGCTTCTTCAAGGCTCTTAAACCATAAGCCATAAAACTACAGTTAAGGTACAGATTAGAGTCCAAGGGCACACACACACAGACGCACACACACACACTGCTATACTCTGTGTACTTAACCACCTTGATAAGCTTTGAAACCTATCAGTTTTGAATTAATTTTGGAACTAAATGACAAGAGATCTGTTTTTATTGTACAAATAAATGTCACCTACTGGTAGGCTGTTATATAGTGTTCTGAAATTGTGGGTGCCTGATCTCTCCAATCTGCGGATCTAGCAAATGTTAGAATTTAATCGAGGTTTGGGGTGTTAAGACGGGCGCCAGACCCCTCTAATCCCTGGATCCAACAAGTGTTGAAATCTAATCAAGTCAAGGTAGCTTCCAGTGAGGTGATACCCTGGGTGGTATACCATTAAGGGAGTTAAAAGTGTAATTGTGTTTTATTATCTGAATGTGTGTGTTCTAATGCCTTTTCTAACTTGTCTGTTGATTTTCTACAAGGAAACTGTATTTTGCTGTTTCTTTGTATATCCGGGGACAGATGTCTTAGTTGTTAGGAGTTTGTGGGTGCCAGGCCCCTCCAACCCCTGTATCCAGAAAATGTTAAAATCCAATCAAGCCAAGCTAGCTTCCTCTGAGGTGATAATGTGCCATTAAGGGGAATTAACTGTCTCTGTAGGAGATGGCAAATGGGTGGGGCTCCTCCCTCAACTCCCAGATAAAAAAACCAGAATTGAGGAGTGATGTGACCTAGAAGCAAAGCAGCAGGCAGGCAGAGAGAGATCTCTTGGTTTGCTAATGCTGTGAACTCCTCCGTCATAGTCAAAACAAAAAAAATTCCTTCCAGTAGCACCTTAAAGACCAACTAAGTCAGTTCTTGGTATGAGCTTTCGTGTGCATGCACACTTCTTCAGATACCAACTCCTCCGTCATAGGTTCAGGTTGTATATATGCATAAATAAATTATATGTCCTAAAGACATCATAGTCTCCACTGTGCCTCACTTCCAAAAGTAAACATGAACCCTGGGTAAGTGCCTGGAATCTCGCAGATTTAGAGATTGGGGAGGCGTGCAACAATATATATCCCACAGTATGGGGAGCTCCTTGAAGGCATCAGCTGATTTGCTAGGTGGTATGGTGGCAGAAGGAGGAGAATCCTCTCACAGGGGAAATCTTTGTGGGTGGGGGGCAGAATGGCACTTCCTCTTTTCCTCATGTAGATGGAACTTTCCCAGCAACTGTGCCACAAATATAGGTAGGTGGTTGTTGTTTTGAAAAAGCTTGCCATATTAATCATTGTGGCATTCAGTTACAAAATGTAAATATATTTTTCTCCATTAATTGCACCTCTATTGAAAGGACTCCTGGTGATTTTGGCAAAGACTTGTAATCTTTTTAAACTTTGTCTCCTCAGGCAACCCAGTAATTGAGAGGTAAAGACACAGAACTATTTTTCTAAGGGGATATTTATTACTTATGAAAGTAATGCTGTGGACTGAAGTCCTCTATTTATCTACAGAACAAGTACAGCACAGAACACACTGTGCTCAACTTAACCCTATTGTTTCACCTACACGTAATAGGGTGAATGAGGGCAGCCTCATTTTTAATCAGTCAGCTGATGCACTGACTGATTTTAAAAAGGCCCCATGTGCTTCCATCTCCATCAAACTAGACCCTATTTTCCTAAAAAGGAAAGGATAAACCAACCATTTTAGCATCTCAGTGCACCTGAGATAGGGAGGGGGCAGAATGTAATAAGGCTCTACTAGTCGATACCTGATGAATTTTCAGCAATCAGCAGTGTTACTGAGTCAGCTGTCTTAACTAAAGAAATAAACTAGGCTGCTCACCTAAACTAGGCTGCTGCAAAAGTTAATCAAGAGTGGATTTACACGTGAAAGGACCTTAAGACCAGTACTGAAAACTAATTCCTAGGTTCAGAATGAACTCTAATACATTATCTTATTTCATTCTGATCGCATGTTTCTTAGCTATGGCTCAGGTTGGCTGATCTTCGGGTTCTACTTTTTAAAAAAGAAGTAAAGTAGCCCTAAACAATCCTGAAGTCTGCCCACTCCTCCTGACCCACAAAACCGATTTGTGGCTGCAAGCAGTTCCAACATCCTCTACCACATTTGTGGAGATGTTCAAGAAACAGAAGAAATGCTGCATGAAGAAATTCAGTGAGAGTGCAGAGATGCTGCGGTACAACAGTTTATAGAGCCGGCCTCCTCTCTCATTTTGTAAACGTGAAGATCAAGGTCACTTCGGGAACAATTAATGGTCTGGTGTACATCCTCCTCCAAGGATGCACGATTTAACACCCACCCAAGCTGAGTGATCTGCATTAGTGAAAATACATTAGGCGCATGATGCACATCTGCCAAAGACAGAGGCAATACCGTATGTACCTCTGTCAATCCCATCAGATTAAGGGCTCCAGGATCAATTTCTAAAGACTTGGACTAATTAAAAAAACCAAAACACAAATGCACAAAAACCCTCCATAGTAATGTACTCCCAACTTGTCAGACCAGACAATGCTACAACCAGTATTGTAACCGCACAAGCAAGAATTAGCTTCCATTTCAGATTTCATGTATATGGGCATATGGATATTGTTTTCTGGATACCCAACCCTGCTTGTTGTTAAAGACTCCAGCACAAACCAGACACAGGGCCTGGTTGAAGTTTGTGCTGGACTGAAAACTGCCTCCAAAAATATGATTGGTGCCCACGATCTCTTACACTTCTGCTGACCAGTTGGAGAATAGGGAGGGGACACTGGATCAATGCATCCCTGCCCCCCAACAAAGGATCACTGTGATTCACCCCCTCTGGACCCATATGTCTGCAGTCAGAAGTATTTCAAAGACAAGAAAATGACTGATGAGAATGATAATAACAAACTATGCAGTCTAGTTAGTTTGTCAGAAATGAAATAATTTTTATTTAGCTTTTTTGGAACAAAACTTTTAGAAACATATGGATCTGCTTTTTTCATAATGCTAAAATGCTAATGCTTGGTGATTACAATACTGAACAAAATATTGGACAACGGGTATTTCATCTGCTATATAAACTGGACCAAACTGAATTTACACTAAGAAAGCATCTAGAGGTACGTTTTATATCTAAATCTGAGTTTTCTAGATGAAACCAATGTTCTTATACACACTTCACTGAATGTTTGATTGTAGCAAGAGGGTTTTCTGACATAAAACACAAGTATAGATAGAACGGCAAAAAACAAAACAAAACAAATCACAGTATCGGTATCATGCTTCTTAAAAATTTCCAGTGAAAATTAGAGGAAGTCGCAGAAGGGAAAACAACATCAATTCAATTAAACAAATTCACCTGAGTAAATGAAGAGCCAAATGTGTTTCCCATATCCCCCATAAAGACTAACATAACACCCCCAAGCCAAACATAACACAATATTAGCTTACTCATGTGCAAAGTAGAACAGAAGCTGGCGTAAAGCAACACAATGTAACAAATGTAGACATACTTCTAGCTAAGAATCATCATTAAGACTTTCCATGAAAGATTAGGGCATTTGTTAAACGTTCTTTGGCCTACACAGAGTGGCTATTATAGAATAATTTTGGTGTTCAATAGTCTATTAGTCAAATTGTCCAAGGTTAGGTTAATGGAAATAAAAACTCTCCATATTACACCTGGCAGAGTCAATGACCTAAAGCAATGGAGAATTTAGTGTTCTTTGATGTTGCTGCTGTACATCTGTTTACGTGCAGACAATAATCCAGACTGTAAATTGGCAACACAAAGAGATAATTTGCAGTGTGGCTGAAAAAAACACTTTATCCACTTACAAGTGAAAAAGCAGTGCTGAATTATTTCCTTGCCCTGCACCATCTCCATGATTTTCCCAGAGTGCGGAAGAGGATACCAAACATCTAGTAAGGGAGAACTGAAGGCCTGGATGTTATTTTGTGTGTTTTCAGTATAGAAGACAGGAGCCTCGACACCTAGCAGGTTGTAATGTGAATAAGATGCCTAAGGTTGCAGCTAGGCCTCCCAAGCCTGCAACACTAGTGAGGAAGAGTTTGAAGGTACATTGCACTCATGAAAGCAGGAACGGTGTGCTTTGGGGAGAACCCCATGTGGCCACTATCAGAGACATTAACTGTTTGGTCACCCCAGCCATTATTGATAGTTCCTCAGTTCTGGGTTCTGCAACTCAGCTGTATCATAGCAAAAGAGAACCAATCTTTGTGGAGGAGACAACCTCTCACTGAACAGCAGCAATCCTGATGACTACCATAAATTCAGTTTGGGTTACTTTTTCAGTGTGCTCCTTAACATACTGGAAGTTATGACTGCAGAGCTTTGTGGTTCCACTAATGATGCTTGATTTATTTGGTTAGATTAAAAAAATAAAATCAAACTGAAATTGTTTTAAGAAAAATGGGAAGAGGGGAAAAAAAGATACTTAAAACCCTAAAAGCTACTGAAGCAGCTGCCATCAATGTGCTTCTTGAAATTAGGTTGCCTTTCTTCGTCGTTCCTGGGCAGTCACAAAGTTGAGTAAGTCGATTGCTGTGACAACACCAAAGACCATTTGCTTTTTGCTGGATTGGCCATTGCTGTGATCTATAGAGGGGAGAAGAACATGACAAGGCATAAGCTGAGGAACCAAACCCTAACATACACAATTTTCAAACTACTACTTGTGTCTCAAGGCCTGAGTATCTTCTCTTGCACTGTATATGTTTTGGTTATTGAAAATATATGTACTTTTCCTCTATAAAACTAATTTAAAAATACAGGACCAAAAAAAGCAACTGAAATTAAAGTATAGTAGGCAGATCCTAGCTTGCCATTGATATGAGGTATTCTCAAGACAAGGGGAGAGGATGGCTTCCTTAAACTGCTCCTGGTAACTGGTCCTGCCTATGCTGTTGGCAATATGGTATCAGTGCACCAAACAGGCATTTTTGAGGAAGCGAAAGAAGAATATGGGATTGCTACCATCTCCTAAGGGCAATTTGCCTAACTCAGTCATCTTAACTCCAACCCAATGTTCTACACAAAGAGCACTAAGCAAGGAGCATTTCATAGGTAAATGGAGCAAGGCACTGTAGCTTTTGCATTGCATGAAGTGTATTATTTAGTTGTTGAGGCACCAGCCTTTCTGCTTGTTCCACATATTTTTAAAGCTTTTTATGTTGATAGAGGCATAGATATCCATGTCTAACCATCCTGTTTGCTCATGTTCACTCAGAAGTAAATACTACTAAATTCAATGGGGTAAGTAGGGTTAGGCCTCAAAGCCTGTCATCTTCTAACTAAGACCTTCAGAGCACAAACACCAGAGGCGTCCCTAGATAGAGCCACTGTCCTAGTTCAAATGCAGGAGTTTCATAGTTGAAGTCCTCTGTCTCCTGTCTTGCACCTCAGTTAAAATAAAAATTGTGAAGGACAATGCAGTGGAAGGCAGCAGAAGCACCACCACCATGACAACAGAATGTGGTGGGACCAGAATGTCTGGACCACTTTCACCTGCCTACATTCACCAACTAAGGCACCAACAGACCATGGGCTCTGTTGGAGAAAGGCAACCCAAATTACAAGAGGAGGACTCCGGCAGGTGAGAAATTGTTGATTTTCACCTCAGGGAAGATTGCAACTAAGTTAGCAATGCAACAGCATATGAGGCTGGATTCTGTAAACACTCAAATCATGAGACATTGTACTCTTGGAGATGCACCAAGGAAATTGGAGATCAGGGTATGTATGCATTGGGCACTTCCCCTGTCTAACCCAGAACTGGCATAGCGAGAATCTTAGCCTCCACTAGCATAGCTTATTTCTTACCCTCATATGTGTGGAGAATATCCTGTGGCTCCTTCATGTGCCCTATATAAGATACAGAAGATTCTCACTGCCATTAACTGCTATTATATGTTATATAGCCAACGGGGAGTGTGGCAGAGACAGTAGGATTCTTGCCAGGTCTTCTACTTACACTGAATCTGTTCGTGCACCACCAGAGCAAAATGATCAATTTCCAAAATATGGGACAGCTTCCCCAAGTTGTCCTGCAGACGAATCTGCAAAGAGAAACAGACTTTAAAAGCAATTGCATATAGCCTTACAAATTTTGATAGATAAGCACCCCACTCCCAGTGCTTTTCCAACAAGCTTTTGAAAGCAGTATTTGTGTCGTGATATGGCAGTTATCATATTAATCTTTATTTTTCAGTGTGTGTGTTCATGTTAAATGTTGGCATTTTAAAGAAGTGGAATGAAAGAAAAAAAAGTCTGTAGAGCATGGTAATGTAAAAACCCAATGAGAGCCACGTGTTCTCTCTGCTTAAAGCACAGCAACTGCAAGTTCAGAAACACACACCTTTACTAGTGGTTTATTTTCCAATTCTGGCAATAAGAGCTGGAAGGAGGTGATTTGGGACAAAATAAGAGGTCTGAGAAAAACTATGAAAGCCATTCAGTAGAAACAAAGTACAAGTCCACATTCCAGAACTGAATTTTCCCCACAGGGATATTGCTTTTCATCCCTAGCAATATTGGCCAGCAAAACAATGAATACCCAGGCCACTTAAGTAAAGTCTAGATGGCCAAGTATTGCAGATGCTACAGTAGCAGATATCTCACTTTGACAGGGAGTTGGACTTCAGGAGTTGTGATATAAATGCATTGCTACTGACGTGAGCTGTGGGAAAACAGAAAATACTATGGCTCAATCAATCAATCAAAAGAAACTTGCAGAATGAAAAAGGCACTATCTAAGCTGCCTGTACTTTGTGGCCAAGATGCAAAAGGGCCCTTCCACAAGCCGGAGGAACCTTCAGCATATGAAAGCATTGCTTTACACCAGAGATGGGGAACCTGTGGCTGACAACTCCCATCATCCTTGACCATTGGCCATAATGGTGGCAGCAGGTGGGAGCTGCTATCCAAAACATCTGGGGGGCCACAGTCTCCCCATCCCAGGTTTTCACCAAGCTTTAAGCTTAGAGCACCATGTGAGAAAAGTGAACACGTTGTTCCACTTGAACAAGAGCTTGTGCAATCTCTTGTGCCACAAAACCTATCACAGAAGCACACAAACTCCTGTGCAAGCTTTACTGGAAGGTCACTAGCAGGCATTTCCCTTCCACTTACAATTCTTTGGAGCCAAGTCATTATAAATGTAATCCTGTGAAACACAACTGAGATCAGCTCAATCCTCAAAATAAGGCTGCTCAGGTACAACAGGAGAAGAGCAAAGGAGGCTACGGTATCCTTTGGCCTTTCTTCAGTCTCACACAATAGAAAGTAGGGACTTATCGCTGTAGTCTATAAAGCTGGCAATTTTATCCGCACCAACTTGGCTTGAAACAATGTCCTCCGAAACACTCAAGCACACAAAATCTACATTTTCTGCCCATCATCATTATTGTCCTAGATTCTAGGCTTGTGAGCCAAGAATGCCAGTACTTGTCAATTCAGTAGGAAATAAGATTTTTGAAGTCTAAGAGAGGGAAGCAGACAGAGCAAGAACAGAGGCACTAAGCACAACAGTGCTGTGTTTTAATTCAGTTGCTTTCAATTTATACTCACAGGAGCCTTCCTGCACTTTTTAATCACCAATACCATTTTGGCAATCAATCACGATCTATGCTTACAAAGACCCATCAGGATTTCGTAACTTTAAATGTAATATAATACTGTAAATTTAGGAGCGATTGTATCTTAACATAATGGAAAGAACCTTTTCTTGGTTTACTGGAACAACTCAGTCTCCCAGTCAAACCGACTGAATCAACTGTAAGCATACCCAATAATTTTCTTCTATAATAATAAGGCTGTTCAAGATTTTCTCTTTCGGTGACAAAACATCTAAAGTAGATTGGCAGTCTATGGTTCAAAATTTTAAAAAGTGCCATTTTATCACATTTCTTTGTAGTACGTTAGCAATCTTTTAAAAAGGAATGAAATTATTAGTGGTAATGTTGGTTACAGAGTAAAGGAGCTGTATGAAGGAGGGACACTCCAGGCAACAGAGTTTGAGCTCCCAGAAGAAAGGAAGACAGTCCCCAGAAATTGTCACTAAAGAACCAGGAACTACAGCCAGGGCTGGGTATACTCTACTTTCTAAAAAGTAACAGTACAGATTAAAATTCTGTGCCAGGATAATCAACATTCCACGCTATGGCAAAAATTCTGCAACCTGAATAAATTATGCAAATTATGTAACATCTGCTTATTTTGCCAAGTTTGTATGGCACAAGGACAGAAGGTCCACAGCCCTGGCTTTAGCCATAAAAAGGAATAAACAATACAGGGTTTGAATTTTTTATCCAGAGGCAAACAGCACACATCTTTAAACCCAGTTGCACCCTTCTCCCCCAATCCCGCTACCTGGGGATGAACATTTGACTGCAGAAGCAGCTGGCCTCCAGTCCAAAAAGGCTATTTTTCCCCAGCGTCAGAAGCTCTTTGTTTTTGGTATGGTAGTTGCCCGCAGACTGCAGCTTATGTAACCTTGCTATTTGCCACTAGGCAACATGGGCCCCTCCACCGTAAGAACACCAGTTACACTTAAGAGAGGAGAGAAGCTACGTTGCTTAATTACGCACCAGATTATACATTTTGCACGATGATTCAATTGACAGCTAGGGAAGAAATTAAATTCATTTAATGTGACCACGAAGCATTAGTAGAAAACATGAAGTGATTAGGTGCAGTGTTACATTTAGCCTCAGAATTTTAACAATTAGAAAATATTAGTTTGATGCGAAGTAGAAGTGTCTCTTTTAAGGTACACATTGGTTTGCATGTAAGTTCCCTTAGGCTTCAAGTAAGTCTCAAGGAACTCAGAGGAGACCAGCTTCTGAGCAGATTTGCTTAGGATTGTGACAAGCTGTAAAGTGCAGCTCTTCCAGTTATGTGTGTCTGCAGGATATTTTTCAGGGTGAGGCAAAGTAAAAAACAGATTCAAGAGCAGTTTCTCACAAAATATTTTGAAAATTGTGCCGGCACAATTTGCCTCATTTCAGCTGCTACAAACGCTTTTCACAAAAATAAAAGCTCAGAATCTGAGAGTTACAGTTCATTCGGGGGGACGACTACCCCCAATGAATGTCCATGCTTCCTATTTAGAGAATTTAATAGGCAGAACATTTCACTGACATTGACCAAAGTAAACTACAATAATGTCACTATTTTAATTGGATTTACGTGCACAAGATTGCAGCTGCAGTTTCAGAGGATGTAGGTAATCTATTTCAGTTATGTGCTGCAAACAAGCTTTTAATGGTAATTTTACGCAAAGTGTTGCAACTTGGTTTTACTTTGCCATAGTTTGCATTCCCCTCCAAACAAGGCTTTGTGGACCCAGCCATCCTAATACTGCTCATGAAACAGCTGCCAAAATCCTGCAGTAAACTATTGTGCCTGCTAAAAAATTACAACACCAGATGCCAAGAGACTCATTATCCACAGGGAAGACTCAAACTCTTGAGACCAAAATCAAAATGGGACTAACATACCCTCCAACTGTCCCTATTTATCAGTATTGTGTTAAAATATTACTATCATGAATTGCTAGGCATGTTTGCCCTTCTTCAGAGTTCAGTCATTTCCCCCAGGCCTGTACAGTCGTACCTTGGAAGTCGAATAGAATCCATTCTGGAAGTCCGTTCGACTTCCAAAATGTTCGGAAACTAAAGCGTGTCTTCTGATTGGCTGCAGGAAGCTCCTGCAGCCAATTGATAGCCGCGGAAGCCCCGTCGGACATTAAGATTCCAAACTGGAACAGTTGGCAAACTGGAACACTCACTTCCGGGTTTGCGGTGTTTGGGAGCCAAGGTACAACTGTATAGGCTAAATTGTTTGACTTGGGGTGGGCTAAATGTATCCCTGGCATGCTCTGGTCCATGGGGTCATGAAGAATCGGACACGACTAAACAACAAATGTATCCTGACTCTAGTACATATAGAAACACTTCAGCTGCTGTGCTAACATACTGCTCCGTGTCTTACGTTTTTATCAGATTTTTTTTTTTAATGTAGGGTTTTGTACCTTTTTACTCTGTTGTTATGAGATTCCTAGTACCCTCACAGAGGGATAATTCCCAGTTCCCTGGGAAGAGGGAATGACTGTTAAACCCTCTGGGAACTGTAGGTCTGTGAGGGGAATGGAAGTCTCCTAACAACTCTCAACATCCTTAACAAACTAGTCATATCTTGGTTCTCAAATGCCTTGGTACTTGTACATTTTGGCTCCCAAATGCCGCAAACCCCAAAGTGAGTCTTCTGATTTGTGAACATTTTTTGGAAACCGAACGTCCAACATGGCTTCCAACTGAGTGCAGGAAGCTCCTGCAGCCAATCAAAAGCCGTGCCTTGGTTTTCAAACATTTTTGGAAGTCAAACGGACTTCCGGAACGGATTACATTTGAGAAGCAAGATACGGCTGTACAGTTTCCAAATTGCTTTGGGGGAAGCTATGCCTGTTTAAAGTGGTATGTATGGTGCTTTAACTGTATAGTACAGATGGAGTCTGTTCAGAACATAAGAAGAGCTCTTCAGGATCAGGCCAATGGTCCATCTACTCCAGCACCCAGTTCTCACAGTGGTCAAGTAGGTGCCTGTGGGAAGCCTGCAAGCAAAGCCTGGAGGCCACAACACTCTTCCCAGCTGTGATTTGCAGAAAATGGTATTCAGGGGCATACAAATTACCCCTGGTTTTTACAAATAGGTAAAATATTTTAAAAACATTTGCATTTAAATACATGTGTTTTTTCACAAAATAGGCATATCCAGATTTTGTAAGCTGTGTTCATACGTACAATATCGTGTACACAGGAGTTGATCAGTATATGTAACCTTGTTCGCATGTAATGTTCAAAGAATACACAGCAGTTGAGCTGTGTTCACTTCTTCACACAAGCCCTTGCAAACGTGTAGAGACCGCCTGTGCCTGTGTGCTCAGTGTAACATGTGAACAACCCTACAGCAAAACAGTATCTAAAACTGTGTGTAACTGTGTATAATTTCCTTAATGTGCATCATACATTTTAGTCAAACGACCTCCCCCTTGTCAAAAACCTCTTTCCCCCCTCAGCAATGGTGCGGGTCAGGGAAAGGAACAAGAGACACCAGAAGACTTTGATACCTTTTTGAACTGCTTGTAGATTACTTTGCTGACTTGGTCTGATGGCTGCACTTTACCAGCAAGCAGTGAAGAAAGCATGTTGCCAAGGGTAACCATTCCCAAAATCAATCTGAAAAGAAGAAGGTATTAGACACAGTTTTCTACTGGGTGAGTTGTGGGTTCTTTCCTTTTTTTATCAGTTTAATGTTTTAGGCCAATATTTACAGAATCCCTCTCAATTTGAATTCAGGGGCACGCAGAATCCTTAGGGGTAAAACCACAGGTTCTATTTAATAGCATCCAAACACCATTTTCTTTATAAACCTCTGGAGGAAGGAGTTTAAGTGTGGAGAACTAGCATGGAAGGGATGAGGAACTTTCCCTGCTCAGCGTTTTCCCTTTCCTAATTGCTCCCCTTCCAAAAAATGTGTGCTATAAACCCTGAAGAGGAATAATAATAATAATACACTGTGGGAATGCATACCACAGTAGAGATTATTATAATTACCTTATTGTCATTTTATTATTATTAAATATGAGCCATTTTTCCATTTATGTACAACACTCAGGGCAACTTGCTTTGCTGGATTTTCTTGCAAAGCTATATTCTTAGACAAAGACTAGTTATGCACAGTTCCTAAAACAGTTGCTTTAGGATAACACGAAAAGCCTTGTTGCTGTAAACAGAAAGCTCAAATATGATGTGTCTTTCTCAGTCATCACTTCCCCAGTTTCCCAGTCTGTACAATTTGGATAAAATTGTGTGTTAGATAAAGTTGGTCTTTCTTTTGCCTGCACTGCTTTTATTGCAAATGATGTGAGTCACAGAATAAACCTCGTTTAGCTTCCGTTGTTAACTGGGATGAACTTTTGGGAGTGAACATCCTGCCTGCATTGCAACTTGTCCCTGTCTGACCCACCTGCAATGCTGACCATCCCACTGGCCTATTTCATACCTGGTGACTTCAGGACTGAGATGCAATTTAGGCTCAGTTAATTCTTTTATGGGTCATTTGAAGCAGATGACTCTGGCCCTCAAAAGGTAATAAACCTTACCAAGATTTTAAGAGAAGATTTTAAGAAGCCACACCTGTGACAGAAGTGACAATCAAAAATCTTATAGCACAGGGATAGGAAAAAAAGAGAAGGTGGGAGGTTTCGCTCCCAATTAGTCTCTAATCAGGGGCCTGATTATTCATTCAACCAATTTCAGGAGACTTTCTGTACCAGGGGAATGAGCTGGTGAGCAATATGCAGGCAAAGGCTCATAGTTGAAAATTCAGAGAAGCAAGCTAGATGGGATCATGAAACAAGGTGGATGAAACCAAATGGCAGGAATGACTATGTGTGTGCACCTAAATACTAAATATACATTTATAAACTGGGTATACTTGGAAGGGAGGAAAATCTACACATACCCAGATTCATCAACAACAGGTACTTGGTCAAATCCCTTTTCTCTGAGTATTTCAATGGTCTTTTCACAGGTAACGCTTGGTAGTACTGTCAGGGGAGCAGAGAGACACAATTCCTGAACTTTCAAGTGCCACCACCTAGGAAAATAAACAAAACAAATATAAAATCACTCTCCACCCAGGAATTTACGCAAGCAATTCAAGGACCGAGAAACAGTTGCATCTTAGTAGTTTGTATCTTAACGTAAGCTTTTCCTGGAAATGCTCATGAAGCCAATTACTGTATTTAAGTGCCCTCTGTCCTACTAACAGAAAAGGTTGTTCAGGGTATTCCAGAGCACGTGCTTGTCTTTAGGATGGATTGATGTTTAGAGCATGCAATTTTCATCATTCCTGATGACTGGCCATGCTGGCTGGGGTAACCTTTCACCATACGGTGTATTTTGGCTCAAATGAGACTATATGGATGTTCAGAGCCAGGACAAATAGTAAAAAAAACCCTCCCTATTTGAAAAGAGTTAACCATCAACATTTTAAAGAGTCTTGTGCCACCTGAATGACTAAGAGGTTTTTTTTTAAGTACACAAGATCTTGTGATTGTAGTCTACCTGTATTAGACACACAAAGATTTGTCCTCAGTTAGCAATCTGTACACACACACAGAGAGAGAGAGAGAGAGAGAGAGAGAGAGAGAGAGAGAGAGAGAGGGAGGTACCTCCGGTTGCAAGGGATGCGGGTGGCGCTGTGGTCTAAACCACAGAGCCTAGGGCTTGCCGATTGGAAGGTCGGCAGTTTGAATCCCCGTGATGGGGTGAGCTCCCATTGTTTGGTCTCTGCTCCTGCCCACCTAGCAGTTTGAAAGCACGTCAAATGCAAGTAGATAAATAGGTACTGCTCTGGCGGGAAGGTAAACGGCATTTCCATGCACTGCTCTGGTTCGCCAGAAGCAGCTTAGTCACGCTGGCCACATTACCCAGAAGCTGTCTGTGGACAAACACTGGCTCCCTCGGCCTATAGAGCGAGATGAGTGAGTAACCCCAGAGTCATCCGCAACTGGACCTAACGGCCAGGGGTACCCTTACCTTTACCTTTTTACCTCCGGTTGTGGATGGGATCCATTCCAGAGGTCCGGTCGGATCCCGAGGTTTCCGCAACCTGAGGACCGCTTCTGTGCATACGGCGAAACCTGGTAAAATGCTTCCAGGTTTGCCGTGCACGCATCCTGAAGTTTACATAACCAGAGGGTTACATAAACGGAGGTACGACTATGAATATACACAGGTGGACATAGGGAAAAAGAAATGGAAGTAGCAGCCATGGAATGCAAAAAGGACAGTCTGTGACTATCCTATGCAGTTTAAGCAAAGTGACCATAACTGACAATAACACAGCCATCGTACCACAATAATAAAATCTGGATAATTGGGTTATCATAAACTACTGCTGTTGTGAAGGGTCACTCTGTGTGTCTTAAGCCTGACTTAGAATTTCCACAGCCTATACTTTTCACAGTTGCTGTGTGTACGTGCCTTTCTCTCTCGCACACCCCTGCCAACTGTGCTTAGCACTTCATGGATTTGATAAAGTGGGGCTGAGTCCATGAAAGCTTATGCCACTATAAACCCGTTGGCCTATATGGTGCCATAAGCATCCGATTAACATGGCCATTCCTCTGGAAATCAAAATCTAATGCCTAGTTTAGTACAGCTGGAATTGTATCTTCAACACGAACAAACACTGTTATATCTCCAGAGCCTAGAGTGGGTCAGTGTGGACAATATGAGTTGCAATGTTACTGCATCTTGGAGACCTAGGTTCAGACTTTGCCAAGTCATTGGCTTTCTCTTCAGTTTCACTTCCTCCATGCATAATCATCACAGCAAAAATAGAGGGGGGGGGAGGAGAGAATTTAAGAAAAGAAGAAGAATAAGAGTTTGGATTTGATATCCCGCTTTATCACTACCCTAAGGAGCCTCAAAGCGGCTAACAATCTCCTTTCCCTTTCTTCCCCACAACAAACACTCTGAGGTGAGTGAGGCTGAGAGACTTCAAAGAAGTGTGACTAGCCCAAGGTCACCCAGCAGCTGCATGTGGAGGAGCAGAGATGCAAACCCGGTTCACCAGATTATGAGTCCACTGCTCTTAACCATCATACCACACTGGCAAGAAATGTACCCTTAATTTTCCCCCACCATTTGTAAATGGATTATACCAGAACTAGTACTGAATAATGACTGCCCTATAAACTCCCTAGTTAAAGCTGAGTAATGCCAACAAGGCACTAGATGCCATTTTAATATTTAGGACTGAGGTGGAGGTAGATGCAGGGAGAGGGGCAGATAACTTTAAACAGCAGCAATTATCCAAAGCAACATTACTTCTGGACATATTTATGAAGTTAGCTTGTGTAGACTTAACTATCCATATTTAAAAAAATATTTTGACTTAAGGGTGAGTTTTTGGTCGCGACTTATTTTACTAAGCCTTCACAGGCATGGTCACCTCACCAGGGCTTGTTAATAATGTCATCTTCTTCTTTCATGAAGCCTTTTTGAGTCATCCATTTGTCATTCAAAAACTTGGACCTGGAAGCAATCAAGAAACAAAACAAGTCACAAGTAGCAATTTAGGTTATACCTGCCTTAAAAGCAAATAAGCTGTAAAGGATGACACGGCATAACATTCCATAGCTTGCACGTAGAATAAACAGCTCTCTTTTAATACGCTTGGTTCTCAGTGAGACAGTTGTAAAAGTCTACATAAGGAGAATATAATCAGGCTGGCTCACCCACAGGTCAAACTGGGCCATGACACAGGCACCAGTCCTGCAAGGGAGAAGTCAACATGGCTGGGCTAGGGCATGAAAGTGGCAGTGGGAAGGATGGGTGGAAAAACTGGCATAGTGGGGTCCAGACCCAAGAAAATCACTGAACAGTGGCAGTCTCTCAGAGTGAGCGAGCTTGAGGTGGGAGGGCAGCACAGGGGGCAATGGCAGTGAGTGTGAGGGTGGGCCTCATTTGAGATGCCATAACTTCAAGTGCCCGTCCTCTTGTATTTCCCGCCTGGACTACTGCAATGCTCTCTACGTGGGACTACCTTTGAAGGTGACCTGGGAACTACAATTAATCCAGAATGCAGCAGCTAGACTGGGAGTGGCCACTGAGACCATATAACACCAGTCCTCAAAGACCTACATTGGCTCCCAGGATGTTTCCGAGCACAATTCCAAGTGTTGGTGCTGACCTTTAAAGCCCTAAATGGCCTCGGCCATTCTGCCTGGACACTGAGGTCCAGTGCTGAGGGCCTTCTGGCAGTTTCCTCACTGTGAGAACGGAAGCTACAGGGAAGCAGGCAGAGGGCCTTCTTGGTAGCGGCGCCCGCCTTGTGGAACGCCCTCCCATCAGATGTCAAGGAAATAAACAACTTCCTGACTTTTAGAAAACATCTGAAGGCAGCCCTGTTCGGGTAGTTTTTAATGTTTGATGTTTTTAACATTCTGTTGGGAGCTGCTCAGAGTGGCTGGGGAAACCCAGCCACCAGATGGGCGGGGTATAAAATTATTATTATTAGTAGTAGTAGTATTATTATTAGTATTATTATTATTATTATTACTGTCTTTCATACACTAAAGCAGCAGTGCTGGAGCCACTTAGCCATGCTGCTGCCACCATCACATTCAGAGGTGCAATGCCAAATGGGCAGTGCTAGTCATGCAGGCAGGGTCCCCTACCTCAGTGTCAGTAACAGAGAAATAAGACACCTACTTACATGTAATTCCTGACAGAATCTGGAAGGATGACGACACAGCGCTGTCCTTCTTTCAGCTCTTTGGCAGCCTTGACAGCAACAGACATAGCACTGCCTGAGCTGCCACCTGACAAAAGACAGAGGACACCATTAAAACGGCATGGAAGCTATTTTGAAAATGCAGATGTAAAAGGAGACAAAGAACAGTGGTAGAGCCTAATGATCAAGTAACAAAGTATCCATTATCACCATCTCATCAATTTTCACAAAAAAGTTGTCTCAAAGTGACTTAACAATTCATAAAAAACATACTTACTTTACTTTATCAAACCTTTATTAGGCATTATAGAAATAAAACCTTAAAAGAGAAAATAACATATAAAAGCCTTGAAATATATATAAAAAGGCAGCAGTTTGCTAAATGCATATAGAGTCAGTGGTTTTCCTTGTTATCCTGTTCCTTGGAGGACTGCTACCAAAAACTCGGCTACCCCCGCCGTTACCCTTTGGTCAACGTCGGATAGGTAGAAACCCACACATTCACCTTGCTGCGGTTCCAGACCACCCAAAAGAGGGGACAGCACGCGTTGACGGAGCGTACTGTACAATGGGCAATGAAGGAGAATATGCTCTACAGTGTCCGGGACATTCATAGAGCATCTGCAGAGTCTCTTGTTTCTAGGAATGTTTTGATATCTTCCCCTGACAAATGCTGAGGGAAAAACATTCAAACGGGCCAGCATAAAAGCCCTACGTTGGGCTGGGATTATTAGTTTAGTGACGTAATTGGCTCTGCTATCTAAGATATTTAATTCATAGAATATGGGGGAGCAAATTTTGTTTACAGCTGCCATAATATTTTGTCTCTCGACATCCTTTAGTCTAGTTAGGATATTATGGGAGATATATTGCTCACTAGAATTGTACAGGGGCTCCAGCTCGATGCCTAAAGATTCAATCTTTTTTTCGAGGTGCTGATACCATCTTGATTTATAGGAGTCTTTGAGCAAATCAGCGAGCAGACTTGATGGAGGGCAGCGAAAGTGGCAGCGTAACCAATACTTTATTGAGGTGGACCATGCCCAATATTCCATTGTGTGTATGCCTATTTCTGCACACATTGTTTCATATTTGATCATAGCTGGGAGTCCAAGAATACGTCTCAGAAAGCTAGAGTGAATCTTTTTTAAATCATTGTTATATGCTTGGACCCATAGCGGGATTCCATAGAATATCTGGGATTGCACTTTTGTTTGAAATATCTGATTTGCCGCAGGAATAAATTGATTACCTTTCTGATAATGAAAACGGGCAACTGCTGATGAGATGCACTTTGCCTGTTTTATGGCATTTGTGCGATGGGTTGCCCACCCTAAATTGCTCTGGAATAAGATTCCCAGATACCTATAGATTTTCACTTGCTGGATTTCTTGCCCTCTTACTTTCCATTTCTCTAATTTCCAACCATTCGAGAAGACCAAAATTTTTGTCTTCTCATAGTGAATTTTTGTCTTCTCATGTTTTTTTTTTTACAAGCTCAAGTAAAAAACATACAGCACAAGTATTCAAACAACAACAGAGGTGGCCCAAAGTGCTCATCCAGCAATAACTGTAAAAAGGACATATCCCTACTTGCCCCAGGATAAGATGAGCATCATTAAATAGACCAGCCTGGTGCAAGCCACTATCTCACAACTTGTTCCCAGAAATGCACTGGAAATTCAATCTTGTTAAATGGTGTAATGGAGTTATGTAAAAATGTTGGCAAAAAAAATCAGCATGTTGGAGCTTACTTTTCTAACTGAATCTTTTGCCTTTCCTCTCAAGATTGCCTTTCTGATACTGCCATATTACAAGCAAGACTGGCATGTATCATACAGGCAACAGCGGTGTCGGAGGGAAGAAAACAACCCAAGCAATCATTTCCTCATTCTTTCTGTTCAGAAAAGCTTGGTGTTCTGCAAGAGCCAGCAAAGAACAGCAAAGACTCATTCCTTTCATGGAAATGTTCAGTTGGAACCGCCAAAGCGATGGAGGTTATAATGCATCATTTTGTGTTTGTTAAGATTGTGATGATTTTAGCATAAATGCTTTGACAAAGCTCTGTGGAGTATTCAGAGATGATTCTCTGACTGTATGTAGTTGTTTTAACTTTGTTTTAAATAAAAATTTTTAAATAAAAAAGGGCTCTATAACTAGAGCTGCCTATATTGTGTGCTGAAGCCGAGAAGCAACTACAGGTACAGTTGCAGGTGCTTAATTGGATATATATTCTAAAAGAAGTGACATTGTCTTCTAATGTCTGAACAACGGGTGCCTTCTGTGCCAACTTTTGAATGCCTGCAGAAAACTCTTATATTCTGCCAGGCCTATGCAGGCAATTAAGAATACGTCCCTCACAACAATCTACTGCTGTTTTTCTTTATTTTTTCAAAAGCTACCAAACGTGGTGCTTTACAGTACTCATATACCAGTGACCCACTAGTGTGACAAAAAGAAAAGTATGACTTGGTCTCGAGAGCAAAGAGGTTCCTTCTCAACTGTTACTGTCACCTTGAGTACTCAATTCTCAACGAATACAAATATAGCTCTCAGAAAGCACTTACCACACAGCAATCCTTCATCTCTGATTAACATGCGCGCACAGGCAAAAGATTCTTCATCATTACACTTGTACCATTTGTCCACCAACTGGAAGAAAGGGCGAGGAAACAAAAAAACCACAACATGAAGCCTTGAACCTGTCTCCGCACTTGGGCCCTTAAGTCGATACTAAGCAGGCCAGGAAATTCAGTGTGGGACAGAAGACATGGATTCTAGTGGCAGATTCTTGGGGGAAGTCTGGAAACTGTCTTGCTGCTGCCCACATAAACAGGCATCCCCTCGATCTCCTCAGTCTCCTGTTTCAACTGCTGTGCTGTATATTAATGGGGTTGTTTTATTGTGCATTTCAATGGTGGATGTTTATATTTAATCCTTGGCATCTTCAGCCAAGGTACAGCTGCTAGACACTCCTGCCCAAAAACCCTGGAGAGCAGCAATTGCCAGTGTAGACAATATTGAACTAGACCGACCAATGGTCTGAGTCAGCAGAAGGCAGCTGACTACATCCACAGATTTTCTACTGCTCAATGGGAAAAGATTAGGCACATTTGCATATGCATTTCTGAGCTCCATTTGCTCTGCCTGCATTATTTTGGCAAGGAATGAGCCACATGTAGCCACAGGGAAATAAAGACAAAGAGTGATGAGGATCTATGAAAAAGGACCTAGGAATACTTGGAAAGCAAAGCTAAACACTCAGTGTCTATGCATTTCCTGAGGAAGCGTGACTAAGTTCACAGCAGGAAATCAGATGCAAAAAAGGCCTTTCACAAAGACATAAGAATTATGGACACGCCAGCAAGATGTGTTCAGCAGTAAGGGGATTGTAAGGCATGCACATGAGGGGAGTCTGACTTACTGATCTGTCCAGAACAGTAGGGATGAAGTCGTATCCAATCCCTTCCACTTCATAAGTTGTCCTGTCTGTATTATTTAGTCCTTCAGGCTCTGCAAGAATGGATCCTTCGGGATCAACACCTATAATCTGCAAGAGAGTTTTAGCATTAAGTCAGCGTTTGGCTATCAAGAACAGCATTGTTAAATCAGTCATAGTAAGTCAAAATTGTTGTGGCATCGCAAAGATGTTTCCCTGTCATTAAAACTTGGAAAACACCAAACCTGATGTCAATCATTGCTTTTAAAGCACATGAAAAAACTCACTTGCTCCTACACTGCTTTCGTTTGGCTTAGTAAAAGGGCGAATGTCAACAAGTGTGCTCTGGATCCCATTCAGATGCTAGCTCTCATTACATATATATAACCCCAACAGGTGATACAGACGGAAACACGATATTATGTGCTCAGTGACATACATCTCTATATCACTCAAATAATTTTGTAAGGAATCACAGTACAGGATACAAGATGTCCATCTTTTTTTATTACTCTTAAGATTCTACTAAGTATTCTGTTTCCTGTGAGGATGAAATGCCTATGTTGGCGACAATAAAGTTATTAGATTCTTTGAAACATTTTTCTCAAAATTGGTAGTATTCACATTCTCCAAAGGGGTGACCTTGCTGGCAAATTTCACACAATTCTGCCCAAATTTTTTAAAGTATAGGAATTTCTGTCTAGTTTGGGGGGTTGATCTAGAGTTTGTGTTCCTGGCATTGGGCAATCAGAATAGACTAGGGATTCTGTTGGTTTACTGCCCACCTTGCTAGAGTCTCCCTGCCTGAACTGACAGAGCTGGTCTAAGAGCTGGTGTTGAGGAACCTCTGGACTGCTGGTTTTGGATGATTTCAACATCCATGCCAAGGCGACTGGCTCTGGGGTGTACTTGACCCTATACTTGACTGCTGGTTTTCTGCTCAGAATTGTTCCCCAACTGCTTTTCCCTTGTGGGTTTCCAGGTACATAGTTAAGGATAAGGAATAAGTGCCATACACAAGGTGTGCAACAGTATAAAGGACACACTTGCATCAAGAATGCTTAACATGAACATAATGAGCTGGTTTCCGTAAGACTGTTCTGCCTGTGCAAGTATTCCCAACTTTCCTTAGACATATACACATGAGGATAAAAATGCAAATAGCAAGTGAACAGGCAGCAATCAATCATATAGCTGGTGGCAATCCATGTCATCATGGCAACAACAGTGCTTTTCCCAGGCACCATGTTAATGAGCTTCATTTTGGGGGCAGATCTGTGTGCATGGTGAAGGCTGTCACCCCAGAAGCCATAGAACAGAATGGAAGCAAACTCTGGTTGAGAGAAGCCTGTCTCACAGGTCCCAGTGCCTGCTTTAAGGGCAGAAATTCCTGTCTGCCTGAGCCCATCCTGGAACATGAGAACAGAAGGCTTGACAAACAGATATAACAAAGCAGGGTGAAGAAAACACAAGGCTCATAAGACTCCCCAATAAGGTTCGGGATCACATAAATCCATAAACAATAGAAAACGATGAAGCAGTGGCTGAGATGCCTGTCCTAGCCTGGGACTTACTTTGCATTCAGGGCATTTCTCCTTTAGTTTTCGGGCAATGCCAGTGATGGTGCCTCCCGTACCCGCTCCAGCTACGATCATGTCTACATGACCTATCAGAGAGGCAGAAACATGTGTACAGTTGAAGTGGCCAAAAGGAATTAAACGCACAAATCTGAATGGATACAGTCTTTTAGTGAATTCTAGTATAAGGGTTTTTGCCTCAGTATGGGACAGGCAGAAGAAACACATTTCATCAGACAAAAATGCTATGTGGGAGCTCCCTCTACTGGCCTTAAGCTAGCAAATGCAAAACAATGCAATAGGTTATACAGTGGACCCTCCGGATACGAACTTAATTCATTCCGGAGGTCCATTCGCACCCTGAAAATTATGTAAATAGAGGCGCGCTTCTGCACATGTGTGCACTTCCGGGTTTGCCATGGCCATAACCCAAAGATTCCGTATCCAGAGGGATACGTAAGTAGAGGTACGACTGTACTGTGAACATGACCTAGTCCAACCGCCTACAATGCAGGAATCACAACTTAATAATAGAATTGTCCCCAAAACATCAACTGAAGCCCAGATTAATTGCATAAACGTAAGAGGGAATCCACAGCTTATGTGAATCCTAGATTCACATTTCCACTCTATAGCAAATGCCAGCAAATATATTTATTTACTAATCTGTCTGGCCTGCCAGGTCCTGAAAACCTAGGGCATGTAATAATACATAAGCAAATGAAACAATAATCCTGTATCTATGGATCTATGAAATACTCATTTAGAGCTACAGATATGGGCTTTCAAGATGGGAAACCAATATCTAAATCTTTGCTCTGGCACAAAGCTCCACCGATGATTTTAGGTAAAGCACTGTCTCTAGCTACTGGTTCACATGTTGTGGATGTCGCAGGTCCACCCCACACTCCATTTAGGGCGTACTTGATAATGTGTGAAGCAGACATGTACCTCATTTACCCAGTGACACAAATACATGGTAGTACATCCACTTTGTTGCAACGTGTTAATTGGCACCGAGCCTAACCAGCCACAGAGAGCTATTTTGAGAATAATTTGAGATAAGAATTGTAAAATACGTTATGCACTGGGATGTGCTGTGGAATTGCTAAATTATAGCAATGTTGAAGCCTTATCTCGGTTCCAGCCATTAGAACACCATGCAAATTAAAAGACGTCATAGCACTTCTCGGGAGGTTGTGGACTCTCCATCCTTGGAGGTTTTTAAGCAAAGGTTGGATGGCCATCTGTCACAGATCTTTAGTTTAGATTCCTGCATTGCAGGGGGTTGGACTAGATGACCCTTGGGGTCCCTTCCAACTCTATAATTCTCGGGCATGGCAAACTTGCAGGAGAAAAGTAGCTTGGGGGTGTTGGAGACCCACTGATGCCACACCTCTATGCATCCTGGCCCTATAGTAGCCTTGCAATTTCCCAGAACCCCCCTTTTCTCAAAGCATCTAGGATGAGGGGCCCAAGGGTTACCCGCCCGCTGAACATACCATCACACTGCTGCAGGATCTCCTCAGCCGTGGAATCGTAATGGGCCAGGGGGTTGCTGGCGTTGCGGTACTATGTTGAAAAATGAAAGGAAAATGTAGAAAAACAACAGTCTGGCAAGTTTACAAAGATGGCTGTTGCTGGACTTAAATGTTTAATAAATCTATAAGCTGCTTTTTGAAGGAAGAATCCTCCACAAAGCAGTATACAATAGCAAAAATCAGCTATTGCAAGTACCATTAAAAGCAAGCCCATTAAGTAATAATCTAAGAAGTAAACACAAGAACAACCCACCATACCAAATCCTCATGCTATCAGGAAGGGCCATAGCTCAGTGACAGAGCACATGCAAAAGGATCCAGGTTCAATTCCTGGTGTTTTGAGACAGAGCTGGGGAAAACTGCCTGAAACCCTGGAGAGCAGCTGTTAGTAGACAAAACTGGGCTAGATGACCAGTGGCCTGACTCAGTAGAAGTTTCAATTTAGGGCATTATCTTGACAGTCTAATTTACCTCATCCACATAAAGTTACAGAGAGGAAGCGAAAGTCTTCAAAACCCACTTGAAAATCTCTACATATAGCACTTGCCTGATCTTCCATGGATCTGGTTTCTGGAATTTTGGGCCACTGCGGAGAAGGCCCTGTTCTTTGATATACCCCCAGAGGAGAACATGCCAAAGTACTATTATTTTATTTATTTCATAAAATTTACGTACCGCTGGATTTTGTAAAGTGGTTTACAAAAAAGATAAAACAATAAAATTCTCACTAAAAAGTTCACAACCATAATTTAAAACATACCAAAAGTTTAACCCACAACAGAATAGGCTAAAACAAAGTAGAACTCATACGCACTTTCTAAACACCTGAGAAGACTTGTCTAAATAAAAATGCCTTCAGCAGGCACCGAAAAGAATACAGTGAAGGCACCTATCAGATAGCAATAGGAAGGGAGTTCCAATTATGGTCTCAGCACTACTTAACTTAATTTTATTTTTTTTAGAGATGTTCAAGCTCCTTACGTACCACCAATGTTTGCTCCTCTTCAGTGGCTAACTAGCCCACAACAGAGCCCCACCACAGGATGACAATTGTGTTGGAGGACAAGTTAAGTGCAATTAACTTTAGTCCAATTGACTTAAGATTATATAGGAAGCTGACTTATAATGAAACAAGCCATTGGTTCTATTAGCTCAGTATTGTCTACATCAGCCTTTCCCAACCTGTGCCACTCCAAATGTTCTGGACTACACAGCTCCAGTCATAACTGACCATTAGTCTTGCCGACTGATGTTGATGGGATGAGTAGTCCAAAATACTTGAAAGGCACCAAGTCAGGGAAGACTGGTCTATATTGACCTGTGAAGGCTGTCTCGGGTTTCAGGCAGAGACTTTTCCATCCCTTTGCCTGAGAATTGGGAATTATAACATCAGCTTCACTGAGATATTAGAATGATGAATGAAAAGGACTGTATTCCACTTAGGACCTAGCTATCTGAAATACTTCTCTCCTTCTGCCTCTTTACCTGATCCAATATGTGGGAATTAGGGATTTCATTTTTCAGTCTCCATGCCACGCCGACATGAGATTCGGGAGAGTCAAATCTAGCAGTAGTTGGAGTTCTCACAATTTCTGCCCCAAGAGCTCGCAGAACATCCACCTGGTTTCAAAAAAGAGGGAGCAAATTTGTGAAATGCGCCACACAACACCTGAGCAACGGAGAAATTAAACTTTAAGCTATAAGACTTTGAGTGACTTTCACTATGTATTAATTCAGATGTTAGCTATTTTACTCCCAGCGTAATGCCAGACTAAACTTTAAATACTGAATGTCAGTCCAAATCCTGAACCTCATTAAACATTTTGCTACCTCACTGAAACAGCAAGTTTCAGAACTACCTTACTAAACAGCATCTATCCCATATGCAGCCATCTGCGTTGCTGGCTAACGATGTCCCAGTTAACCAATTGCACAACAAGTGACGATTTGTAAGCATCTGAAATGACAAGCAGCTCTGACCTTCTCCATGCTCATTTTCTCTGGCATGACGATGATACAGCGGTAGCCTTTCACTGCAGCTGCCAAAGCCAGTCCGATCCCTGGAACCAAGGAAACGCATCACCGAAGGAAGCCACACATTTATATTTTAAAACTCTTTACTTGCAGGAGCAGAGAAACCAGCCTTACACAGAGTCCAACTAGTTGCCTATCTCGTATAGTACTGTCTATATCAGTCTTCCTCAAGCTAGTGCTCTGCAGATGTTTTTGACTAGAGTTACTAACAGTCCCAGCCACCATGGTCAATGGTCAAAGATAATGGGAGATGTGGTTCAAAACATCTGAGAGGGTACCAGTCTTGGGAAGGCAGGTCTGCACCAACTGACGTGTCTCTCCAGGTATTCAGAAAGGAACCTTTTCCAATCTTTTCTAGAGATGCCAGGGATTTGAGCCTGAGACCTTCTGTAGGCAGAGCATATGTTCTACCACTCAGTTATGACATCTCTGAAATGTATGCCCTGCCATTCTGGACCAACTGGGTACTCATACTGATAGAACAAGCCATTTTTATATAAACAAGAAGACTGCCTGTTTAGCCAAGTTTCTGGCTGTAGTTAAAAAAGCTTTCAAGACACTTCTAGTTGTGTGTATGCTTCTCTCCCAACACACATGGCAGTTTAGGATTACATCCGGCTTCATCTTTTCCCCAGACATCAGAAGGCAATATCGCTAACCACTGGAAGGTACCATTTCAGAGATTGGCGAGAAATTATTCAATACATTCACTGTAAAAACTAAGGCTGTTTCAACTACAAGGACAACTGCCTGCTGTGAAGTTTTGTGTCCACTTGTACGTAACACAATCATAACACTCTAAACTCGGCCCTTGCAGAACAGAACCACAACAGAGCGGTCTGTGTTTTCTGAGAGTGTAGGAGAGCAAGAGGTACAGCTTAGATCTTAAGAGATGCCAAAGATCACACTGTTCTTTTTAACAAATGCAGTATTGATGTTCTAATATGTTTGCGGAATTATGCAGCACTGGAAGATTCCCAAGAGAAGAGTGAAAAGCTAATCCAATAAGACTGCTTACTATTTAGGTAGGAAAAGCTATCTGTTCATACACATTGCTCAGTAATCCTTACAACGCCCCTGTGTTACAGATTAGCTTAGGCCCTGTCATTACAACAGATCATGGTTCTGTTCCCCTTTAAAAGCTCCTCTGTGTTCACTGATTTTTTCAGTCTTCCAACTGCCCCCTCCATTTCTTCCTCTCTGCATGACCCTCATTTCTTGATGTCAATCAGCTCTGATTTCACAGTGTCTCTCTGCAGCCAGAGGTGTCATGGCAGCTCTGGCTACCATTGGTTTACCTTCTCTGACATCACAATGGGACTTGACTGCTGAGTGTTAAGGGGAGCATCAAGGAACTTAAGAATTCAAAGGCCCTTGAACAACTTCTGATCAATTAAACCACATCATCAGTCCTTGGACACCTTGGGCTTTCAAACAACACTTTGATGTAACAGTTTCCAAGGCTTTCAGTGAAAAGGAACAGGTGACATTTGCTGTTTATATAACATGATGATGATTTGGGGGGGGGGGTGTCTGACAGAGACGCAGTAAAAGCTATGAAGTGAATTCAAGGCTGAATTAATGTGATTCACACAAGGGACCTTCCAGCTCATAGTTCATGTCCTTAACCATTATACTGTACCAGCATATAAGGACAACTAAAGCTTTCTCCATGCTTGTTTTCTCCTCTGGATGTGATATCACATTGTGTCTATACGAATGAGTAACGTTCCACAGCTCTGTTGAAAGCATAATCTAATAGAGGACTTGAAATTGTTAAAAGAAGGGTGAGTTTCCTTTAAAAAAAAATTGCAAGTGAACATAGATTCTAAAAGGTAAACTGTTGGGAAAACTAGCTCTGACAGTGTTTCTCATTCAGTTTGGTAAACACAAAGAGCTCCATGACTTTACACCAGAGATATTGCTTGATTATCTCAATGACTTCAATGGGAGGGCTTAATGTTCTCATATCCATCATGATGCTTCCATTTTGGGGAGAAATAAAGCTCCCCAGATACTTGTTCAGCAATCCCTGTCCTATTATCCTCCTGTCTGCATTACTGCTATGCCCAACAACACAGCCCAGAGTCACACTACAATTGCTCACTCCCAAGCAACCGTACCTGTGTTTCCTGACGTTGGTTCGATAATGGTATCTCCAGGTTTCAGAATCCCATCCCTTTCAGCATCTTCTACCATCCTTAGGCTGATCCGGTCTTTCACACTCCCTCCAGCATTGAAAAACTCACATTTTGCCACTGGAAAGCACAAAGACTATGTTTCAACTAGGTTTCATTTTCTCCCATTTATCAAAAATAGGGGACACGTCAGCTTTTAATGTCTAGCCCTCTTTCAGGGGGAAAATGCACCTGGCCAATTTATAGCCTCGCTGGGTGCACAAACACACATGGTGCAGCAATAGCTCCCCACTTCCTTTGCACCTCGTTGCAGACAACACCCACTAACTATTCATTCGGTATCATTTTGGCACTACTAGTTTATTTATTTAGTTAGTTCTGTACTGTGATTAGTTATATTTTATGTTTCTGGGCTTCTTTTTATTGTTTCTGGTTTATGTCAATCCAGAGGACATTGTCAATTGGGCAGTCTACAAATGGCAGAAGTAAAATTAAAGAAATATAATTTAACACAGAAGGTGACAAAACAAAAGGCTTTTGAGATATCAGCTCTGAATCAGCCCAATGCTGTATTTCTCTTTTGAACTGCCAGTGGCTTTACAAGTCACGCCGAGTTTACAGCAAACACTACCAAAATCCTGGCTGAACTGGTCCTTCTTGATCATTGCGACAGCACAAATGTTTGCATTTACAGCTCCAGCTAACCAGAAGATACTTACAAAGTTCACATTTAAGTCCAAAGAGCTTCCCAATTTTGTTGATTCGCACCAAGGGAGTATCGCCGATCTTCTTGAGGATGTCTGGCATAATTTTTGGAGTCTCAGATCTAAAGCAGAAAGACACAGGAGCATAGAGCAGGGATGGGAAACAACTGTAAACCCCACAGCAATATCCACCAGCACCTGAACATGGCTTGCAAAGTATCAAACCAAACGAGCGCGCTGGATTCTAACTACCAAAGCTAATCAGACCTCAGTTTGCGGTTCTATTGAATGGCAGCTTACCTTGCAACATGGTGATGAGGCGACTCAGAAGGAGTTTTCCCAAGCTCCCAGGTACACTTGCTTGGAATGTCAGGCCTGATCCACTTCCTCTCCTTCTCTGGGGAGTTGCAAGGCTCCTTCTCCGGAATTCCATTGGGTGTGCAGCTGGCTGAGAAGTGAGAGCAAGCCAAGGTTTCCATCCCGGCTTCTGTGGGAAACGATGGCATTGTGACCTCAAAGGAAGAAAGGGACTAATGAAATTTTCACTCGCCATTAGGCAAAATACAGTAATTGTCAATAAATGCAAAAAATAAAGTTTTACCACCTAAAATGACATGCCCTTACTGTACGTGAGACAACTGATCCATCTAGCCCAGTACTAGTTACAGTCATTTTGGAAGTCGAACGGAATCTGTTCTGGAAGTCCGTTCGACTTCCAAAACGTTTGGAAACCAAAGCACAGCTTCTGATTGGCTGCAGGAAGCTCCTGCAGCCAATCAGAAGCTGCGCTGGACATCCAGGTTCCAAAGAATGTTCACAAACTGGAACACTCACTTCTGGGTTTGCGGCATTTGGGAGCCAAAACGTCCAAGTACCAAGGCATTCGGGATCCAAGGTACGACTGTACTCTCATAGGCAGTGACTGCGTGAAAAAGCATTTCTTTTTGTCTGTCCCCAAACCTCTGACCTTCAGCTTCACTGGATGATCCCAGGTGTAACAGTACGAGGGAGGAAAATGTCTCTCTGTTCACTTTCTCTACACCAAGTAGTGTTTTATGTGGCGCTGTGGGTTAAACCACAAAGCCTAGGACTTGCCGATCGGAAGGTCAGCGGTTCAAATCCCCGAGACGGGGTGAGCTCCCGTTGTTCGGTCCCAGCTCCTGCCAACCTAGCAGTTCGAAAGCACGTCAAAGTACAAGTAGATAAATAGGTACTGCTCCAGCGGGAAGGTAAATGGCGTTTCCATGCACTGCTCTGGTTCTCCAGAAGCGCCTTAGTCATGCTGGCCACATGACGCAGAAGCTGTACCCTCACCCTCAGCCAATAAAGCGAGATGAGTGCTGCAACCCCAGAGTCGATCACGACTGGACCTAATGGTCAGGGGTCCCGTTACCTTTACCTATACCATGTCCCCCAGCCTCCTTAAGCCCTAAAAATGGCCAAATGTTGTAACCTTTCATTTCAGCTCCCATGATCATCTTGCAAATTGTCCTATAATATGACTTATGTTACCTGAAAGAAAATGTTATTTCCCTTATTATACTACACACAGCAGGCAATATTTTTCTCCAAGATCTCAGGAAACAAGAGGTTAAAAGGCGCAGTTATATCCATAAACAATCAACAGCAACATTAAAGTCTGAAAGACTGGAAAATCTAGAACTAGAAACTTCAAGTGTACTAGGAAATACTGCCCCTGGACAAATAATAAAGTGCACAAAATACTCCCAAGCAAGACACTACCTGGAATCTTCTAGAATTGGTGCATTTCTAGAGATTGACTCCATAATTGTCAGCAGACACTGATAATTTGGAGGCATCCTCTTCTCACTACCTCTCAACACCCATTTGCACTGATTCAGAAGCAAGATCACAGAAGGCTAGTATCCTTCTGTCATAAAAGGGCCCCCTTCTGCCAAGGAGGAGAAGTTGCAACCTTAAACACAAATTTTACCTGAATAGATATTTGCAGATCCAAGTCTTAGAGCGACAAGGAACAGGATAGGTGAGCCTACAAATTCCTAAATTCCAGATCCACTAAAAAGCTTCCGCATTGCCCCACATAACGGTTTGCCAGACTAAACTGTGGGGTTGTGAAGTGAAATGCTTTTACAAAGCGGCATTTCACTTGAAGTTTGAGACTTCTCTACTGCATTCTGAAGAACCTTCATATTCTCCCTAGTAGGTGACCAATCATGTAGCAAGTAGAGCATTAGCCCGCTGGGAGCCATCTTGAATCCACTTCCTGCACTTGTTAGTCATTAATTATAACATTTATGCAAATGTAACCAGAAAAAAAGGCTTTGCAAAGGAAGCAGGGGGAAGTTTATTTCTTATTTCCTTCTCAAGTAAAGCCACTAGCTTATCTCATAAGTGGCCTTCATGCTTTGCCCTATTTCACAGGCCAAGTCTAAGAAGTGAGGGAGTAACTGGCCAATTTGAAGAAGCCTTACGTCAGGCATTTTCCCATGGCAACTCTCCTTCTTATTTAAAATCCCCAGATGAACCTCAACACGAAACAACTTTTGGACAACAGATGGCAATAGATGCTAGCATCATACAGTAAAGTAGTGCTTAGTGTATCGTACTTAGAATTAATACAGCCTTTGATCATACACAGCATTGAGATCCTTGTGGATTTATCACTGGGGTGTTCTAGATAAGGGGGTTGCCAATTCCAAAACCAGAGCTCTAGATTAAAGCTGTTGTGAAAGACCCTGAGCTTGCTTTGTAACAAAGTGATTACTGAAAAACAAACTTTCATTTGCTTTACCTGGCATATTGTGTCCCAGCTTGCTCTTTTTGATAAGAATAAAAAAGTCCACAACTCTTATAGAGTAAGGAGGGGAGGGAAGAGACCCTTTCTAACATGATGGTCACATTCACTTCTGGGCAAATATCTGTGGGCCAGATTCTAGTGGCAGGGTCAGAGGAAACTGTAGGTGGAACAACTGATGTAAATTTTCCCTCTGAACAACAGGCTAGTTTACACACACCTCTGTATCTTCCATCCAGAGAAGCATAAGACATCACCCAAGTTCAAGGCTACACTCTAGCCAAGCAAAAGCACCAGGGTGCGAAAAGGATCCAGTGGGGGTGGGGGTGGTCTGGGGAGTGTTCAGAGGGCCAGAGAGAAAGAGAGGCACATTCAGGGCCCACACCTGATGCTCCACACCTTGGTTAACATTAACTTGCCAGCTGCCAAAAGAATAGTAAGACAGTTTAAACTGGCACAAGACATTCTGTTGCCTGTGGCGAGACACGCCTCACCCCATCATATTCTCTCTATACAGAAGCACATTGGACTGGCAGTTGAATCGTACTTCAACATTTGTGAAAAGTCTTATTTTGCAATCACTGGCTGTGATTATCAGTTAAACATCTGGCTAGTTCAGATGGCAACCTTGAGCTAGGTTAAGAGCTTTGAGAACTTAAAGAAGATAAGTCCCTTGACCCAGGGACCATCCACATATATATTGGCCTATTCTTACCCCTTTTTCTTAATGGTGACACTGACTATTCATAACAAAGGAATATTCTTCACAACTGTTGAGCAGGGCAGAGGGGTGGGGTAGGTGGAGACAAGCAACAACAATTAACTATCATGATGTTCTCTGCTCCTGCTGCACAGAAAAAGCATTTTGGTTCCTGAAATTCATTCTGATTGTGCAGATAAAAGGTAACTGATAGAATTATACGAGATGTCGTATGAGTGTGTGAAAGCAGTCTAGATCCAAGGATCCCCAGGCATGCACCTCCAGATGATGGAGCTGTCAGACACCATCCTGGCACCCAGGTATCTTTACTTGGTTGCAAGTGGCTGATAGGTGCAAATTGTGCCTGGCGCCTGGCTCATTTTGAATACAGAGCATCAGCCAAGGGTTTTTAAGGCGGAACTGGGGGTAGATATATCCCATTGCTCCAAATGGGCGAAGACAGGCACAGAAGTCGTAGTTAGTGGGGAGTATTGCTGTATATCACTTGCACATTAGGAGCTGATATAACCGAGTTCACTATTAAATAATTAAAACCCGGTTGCTTGCCCTCATTGGTCCAGGTGCAGGTTAGGACAATGTGCTTCCATATATACCTGTAGCTCTTCAGATTTTGTTGGGTTTCAGCTCCCATCATCCCCAACTACTGGCCATGCTGGCTGGAGGTAATGGCATCTGGACTTCAGCAATACCTGGAGGGCACCGGGTTCCCCGTCCCTGATATAGACCCTTCTATATCCATCTTCTGTTTATGCCCTACGACTTCCATGGCAGTTGCAAATGATACTAGGAGGATCTCAGTTACTTCATAGTAATGCCTTCTGCGTGCCAAGATTACGCAACACCCACCTGAGTGGCATTCAGTGTATCAGTGTACAGAAGCCGAAGTCATCACACTTTGCATGACATTTATAGCTTTAAGGGTGTGTAATCTCAGTTCCACTCATAGCATGGGTCTTGCCAAACAGATTTGGGATATCTATTTCCTAAGGTTAATCAGTTATATTAAGGAGCCTGGGAGTCGTTCCAAAATATTTTTGGTATTTACGATATCATCCTGGCACTGCATGCAACGCTCTGTGGCAAGAAGTAGCAATGTGGAAGCAGGGGAGAGAAACAAACTGGGCTGGCGGGGAAGAGGAGAAATGAGAAATTAAAGCATTTCCCTTCCCTCCACTGTCCTGGGGTCCGATATATAGAAAAGCGTGAAACTGTACAGGACAAAGGAAAAGAAACAGCCTGCAAAACTGTCACCTGACTGCTGGGCTCCCAGGACAGCTCACTCAGCAGGAGACTCTTAATCTCAGGGTTGTGGATTCGAGCCCCACATTGGGCAAAATATTCCTGCATTGCAGGGGGTTGGACTAGATGACCCTGGTGGTCCCTACCAGCTCTATGATTCTATGATTAACATCAGACTGGAGAAGGAGGGAGCAGCGTTGCAGAATCTACCTATTGATGCAGCTAAGATTGCAGCAACTTTTAGTGCCTCCTCTCCTTGAACCTTTCCATCTTACATCTTAGGTGCATGCTCTGTTAGAACAAACTGTAACTAAGAACTTGAAACTGTTCAATTATTTCCTCCTGCCTCCCAATCCATGTTCACTTTGTTCTGTGTCTTTTAAGACTGTAATCCTGAGGGCAGCATCCATCTCTGTCTCTCTGTGTGAGAATCCTTAGCTGCTTTGGGAGTACAGTGGTACCTCTGGATATGAACGGGATCCGTTCTGGGGCCCCCTTCGCATCCTGAAGTAAACCTAAGACGCGACTGCGCATCTGCGTGAGTCGCCACTCCCGCACATGATGTCATTTTGAGCATCTGCACGAGCGATGAAACCCAGAAGTAACACGCTCCGTTACTTCTGGGTCGCCGCGGAGCGCAACCCGGAAATACTTAACTTGAAGCTACTTCAACCCAAGGTGTGACTACCGTATTTTTCGCTCTATAAGACGCAACCGACCATAAGACGCACCTAGTTTTTAGAAGAGGAAAACAAGAAAAGCCAGCAAGAGCCACAGACACGCTTGCGTGGCGTGGCTTCCAGCTTTTCTGGGAGATGGGAGAAGGGACTGACGGGCTGCCCTCTGTCCCTTCTCTCACTCTTGCTCTGCTGGGTTCAGCAGAGCGGCGCAGCGCCTCTTCAGCGAAGTGGGAGGAGGAACGGAAGGGAGCCCTTTACGGAGCCCCTTCCGTTCCTCCTGCTTCGCTGAAGAGGCGCTGCACAGCTATTGCTGAAGCCAGCACAGCAAGAGTGAGAGCTGCGCAGCGCTTCTTGGTCTGCTGGCTTCCCAGCAAAGCAGGATGAGGGATGGAAGGGGCTCCATAAGGGCTCCCTTCCATTCCTCCTCCCGCTTCACTGGGAAGCCAGCAGAACAAGAGGCGCTGCACAGCTCTCACTCTTGCTCTGCTGGCTTTAGCGATAGCGGCGCAGCCTGCATTTGCTCCACAAGACACACACACATTTCCCCTTACTGTTTATGAGGAAAAAAGTGCGTCTTATGGAGCAAAAAATACGGTATTTCTTGGCTAAAAGAGTGGGATTTTAAATACATGTAATTGAGCTCCTTCAAAAATATGTGTCTGATGCAAAGGCCTGCACTGAGGTAATAAAGTGCTTTAGAAATAAGATACATAGGTATAGGACTGGGTGTAGTGTCTTGACAGTCAGACATGTGAAAATGATCTTAGGATTGCAGCTGGTCAGTGCTGAACATGAGTCAGCAGCGTGACACAGCTGCAAAGCGGCTAATGCGACAGCAGGCTGGGTTAACAGATTGCTTCCAGGACACAGAAAGCTGCACTTTATTCTGCTCTACTCAGACTTTGCCTGGAGAACTGTCTAGTTCTGAGTGATGCATTTTAAAAATGATGGGATGGGTTCAGACAAATAGACAAAGATGGTCAGGAGTACAGAAAACAAGTCTCTATCAGAAAGGAACTGTGTGTGTCTAGCACAGAGAAGAGAATCATAGAAAGACAAGCAAATCGTTACAAGTAGCTATGGGGCTTTAATAGGGAAGGGCTGACCAAAAGCCTCTATTGCTGATCACACTAGGGTTCAGCCTGTGCTTTAGGTTTGTGTGGCAGCAAGTCAGCAAGATGGCCCAATTTTACTGGACCTTCAGTCTCTGCTAAATTCAGTACAAGGCCCATGTCAAAAATTAGTAGGTGAGTAGTTTAACAGGCCTGTCCCTGCTTGTAGGAAAGTATTGCATCTGAGACAAAAGTGATAGGTAGGACGTGCTCTGATGTGCTAGTTTTATGTGCTGGGATTTTCAAAACTTCATTGTTGGGGACCGTCCCAAGATGTGATTTCTCATTCTCCATCTTGGAACGGTATAGCTTAAATTGAATTGTGTATCCCTTTAAACCAGAGCTTTCTGAACTGTGTGTTGCAAGACGTTAGTGTGTCGGCTGCAGTGTGTAGGTGTGTCACGTGAACACACCCCACGCTCCTCCAGGGGCCGGAAAGGGAACAGTTTGACCTCCGATTTCCTAGTAAAATTGAACTACTGTGTCGCGAAATGATGCAAAACTGAATCACTGCATCGTGAAATGATGCATGTCTAAAAAGTGTGTCACCAACATGAAAAGACTGGAAAGCTCTGCTTTAAACCTTGGGGTGGAGCATGCTTCAGCAGAAACGCTTATGTACCAACCACTCCTCCTCGGAAATGGAATTCGCCTTGTGTGGCTGTATTTATTTAAGTGGTGCGTCACAAATTCAGTTCATTGTGGAAGAAAATCACCTGCTTTCCATTTCTAGAGAAAGTCTCAAGTCAAAGCTAGCCCACAGTTGACTCATAGATGTAACTCTGGTAGTTTGATAAGAGGACTTCTCAGACCTTGAAAACAATATTGGGCTCTGTTATGACTGGAGAGGGTGTGCCCAGAAGAAAAGCTTTACACACAAATCTCCTAAAGATAATAAATAACACATGATAGAACACTGCATTCTGGAATCATTTGCAGGTTGTTTACCTTAAATCTTCCTTGTTTTCACATGTTAAATACTTTTTATGCACAACTGCTCTCAATAATTATGTGTTCTTCATCTCCTAAAGCAGGGGCTGGCCAGATTGCTATCTCCCTGACCCTTTATGGGCCAACTTTGGCAGGTGGGTGAGGAACATTGGCAAGGGGGCTGCTTATGGTGGGTATCAGTATGTGGTGAGTTACGGCACGAGTTCCATCAACCAGAGTGGGGGGATCGTTGAAAAACAGCTTAACAAACTTACAAAAGAAGCTCAACAACTGTTCTTGCAACTCCCCCCCCCCCCGCAAAAAAACCCCTCAACAACTTTCTTAAATGTTTAATTTCTTAATTCTGGGCTCCCAAAAATAAGGGTCATCTTATACACTGGATTGTGTTATACACGGAAAAATACGGTAGAGCTGATACAAGCCTGAACTTTGCCCAGCCTTGGCCTATCTTTGTAAAATATTTTAGTTGGGGTTTTTTAATTCTTCTGTTACCCCTACAGGTTCACTTCCCTAATATAAGTAAAATGAGAAGAAAAGCTTTTAAGATAATTTTGTGGGGGAAACCCCAGATCACACATCATGTAGCAGAGATGCTAATTGGGTGGGAAGCTGGGCTTCATTTGTCTAGAGGCAGGGCAAGGCAAGTTAGCACTAGTGGGCCATGGAGGCGTGAAGAGAACCACAAGCCTGCTGCCAGGAACATTTCGGGGTGGAGGAGTCAATTATATGGCGCCAAAAGGATGCCATTTCATCACTCTTCCATTCAGAGGGTTGGGGGCAGCCTGTTTGAGTTCATAACTTTATTCTAACAAGACTCCCGCCCCAGGCTTCAAGCAAGCTCTGCATGGGCCTGCTTCCATGCTACCTTTCTGTGTTCCTGGCCTACCCGTTGAGAGCTGTCGGAAAAGGTGGGCAATTTGATGCCAAAAATCTAATGGCCCCTTAGCAACTTCAGATATTTCACAATTAATAAGGCCCTCAGATTAAGCCACACATTTCAAAACAGACTCCAAAATCCAGCAAATCCTTAATTTTTAAAATTAAAAATCTCAATAGTACTTTAACTTTCCTCAGATTCGAATGAGGTCAGTGATATGGACTCCGTCACTGTCACTTTCCAGTTCAACTGGATGTTCCTTCCTTCCTAGGAGGTGAACAGAACTCGAAACCTGCTCTTAGCAAAGTTGTGTTTATCAACATTTTGGATAGAGGTTTCTCCACTGGAGTGCCAAAAACTACAATAATGTCCTTAGGTAGGCCACTGGACCCTCAGTGTCTGAAACCCCAACACCTAGATTCTACTTCATCGGGTTTTTTAAAATTTGTATCATTCGGGCTTATTTTTCTGGCAGAGACACTGAGAGGATATTTTAACAGGTCTTTTAATGTCTTTGTTTGTATGCATTTCCATAAATGTTGATTTTCCCATTGCTACATGCCACCTTGAGCATGACTCGTGTGCTCCAAGTAACTGTCAATAAATCTCCAGGATAGCAGAAGTGCTGCAAAGCACCTGATGTCAATATTTTTAAAATACAGAGCCAGGGTATGGTATATTGACATAACTGGAATTTGCAGAATCAATATATTAAGCAACATCCTGGCATTCTCAAACATCACAAGGCAATCCCTATCTTGATGACTTGTTTACTAGTTTGCTAAGCTATCAGGGAATTGAGAGGGAAACAGGATTTCTACAGAAAGTAATCAAATGGTTTCTATTTACACTTTGAACAACATTATTATTATTTGCACTTTGTAGTCATTTCTTTTTACAAAATGGAACTCAAAGTGACATACAAAGGAAAAGTAGCATGTAAATTAAAACCAACAGAAAACTAAAACATGCTTAATAATAATTAGTTTAATAATGATGATAATTTTATTTATACCCCGTCCCCCGTCCATCTGGCTGGATTGCGCCAGCCACTCTCTGACCATCTTTTCAAATATGAACCGGCAATTTCAAGTGCAAAAAACCTGTGTGCGTACTCTCACACTTTCACGCAGGTACACCACCTACAAAGCTACCTCATTTTATGGAGGGATCAACTCTGGGTGAGAAAAGGGACAACAGACATGCTCTGATGGGTATTCAAAAAAAGCTTACCTCCCTGAACTGAATGAGGCAGCCCACCCACCTAAGGACTTTGATATATGTATGGATAGAGAGAAAAGTCAGAAGTTCAGTACAGCCCACTTTGGAACAGTTATTGAAAAGACAGGGCCAGAAGTGACTTTTACAGTGTAATGCTGCAACAGTAGAAAGAACCCTGATCTTTTGGCACACAGAAACTACTACCAAAAAAACAAAATACAATTCAATCAATTTGTAGTGAAATCATGTGACTATCTTGAAAGCCAAAGTTTGACTTTACTCAACAGTGAGATTTCATAAAAAGGGCCTCACCAGATGTTGAGGATTCCCCATGATGGGTTTTTCATGTTGTTATCAGGACTGTTATACCCAAGCTTAACCTGAGTCAACAGTGTGATGCAGCAGCCAAACAAACTAATGCTATTTAGCTGCATCAAGAGAAGTATAGTGTCCAGATCAAGGGAAATAATAGTACCACTCTATTCTGCCTTGGTCAGACCACACCTGGAATACTGTGTCCAGTTCTGGGCACCACAATTTAAAGCCATGGTTCTATGAATACCATTTGTGCCCGCAAAGCTCTGAAGTGACCACACTGCTGCATTTGTAATAGATGCATGCTCCTATTAAATATTCTGCTAAAATCCTGTGACTTTTCATAGCACACATGTTCTGGGGGCTTTGTTGTTGTTATAGCCCAAGACTGCTCCTCCAGGAGGCAAGAATGCAGTAACATTGGGGAAGAACTGCAGAACAACTAATGAAGCAGAATGATGGTCCAGGATAAATCCACTATTAATGTACTACTGTGTTGATGTCACATTACAGAAAACACCCACAAAAATAAACAAACAGCAGTCTGGAGGGGCCCAAACAAAAGCCAAACACACCCTAAAGCATCTCGCCAGCAAGCCACATTACTTATCAAAGGATTTAAATTATCAAAAAAGAACCAAATCCTGTTCAACCTTGTTTTTTCAGCCTCATCTTCAAACCTTGCGTATATCTATGTCTGTTATCTTTACAACGTTGAAGATGGCAGTTATATTACCTTTCACATATGAATGCTTGTTGGCATAAAGACAGCAATTACACGCTCTTGCCAGAAAGTGAGTTACCACAGAACAAAACCACAACACAAAACTCTTTGGACATGCACAACCTATTAATAAAGTATTTGAGCTAAGGTGTCTTGTCTATCGCTACATCTACTGGTACAGGCAATTAAACCCACATCTAAGTATTTGGAAAGTTATGCCCAAGATAGAATTCCCTTAAACAGCTACAATAATCATACAAATATGTTCCATCAACTCATGAAACGATTTCACAGAATACCTATCATCCCTTCCACTCAAGACTCGGATTTTCATTTTGTTTGAGAGGAATCAAAAGATATCTATCATTACCACACAAACACACACATCTGGGCTCTCTTTCATCCCCACAAATACAGAAGAGATGTTAAAAGTGTGGAAAATTCTGACATACATGGGTCCTCTGCTATTTGAAAATTGAGAATTCACAAGCATGTTCAAACTAATATTCCATTTCTATCCCATCTGTATTCATAATATTTTTTTATTATATTCTGCACCTATTTTGTCAATTGACTATCCCCAAAGTGCACGAGCCCTGTCCTCATTTTATATTTACACATTCACTCAATGCACAAGAGGGACCAGGATGGTTTCTGCTTACTTTATCCCCAGCCTTGATACATTTGATACACTTGATACAGCCTTGATACAGGTGAGAACAAGCTCTGTGTGAATGTAGGATCTGAATTGAAGATCAGGAGTTGCAACTAAGAATGAAGACCCTCCAGTTGCATGCACTCAAGAGCACATTCTTACCTTCAGCACAGCCAGTGGCAAAGCTAGCAAGCATAATGATCCCACTTCCCCTCCATATATTCAACGAATGCGAAATTATGAAGGTGTGAACAAAGCTTCAGTTTCAGTCTTTAGGACATTTCCAATGATGCAGTTGAGGGTGTGTCAAGAACGCTCATTTTGTCATTCCCTGAGGCACATGCTCACCAAACTGCATCTTCAAAGATCCATGTGAGAGTTATATACATTCTGCCTATATTACGTCAACAACTTAATAATTAGCAAGAGTAAACACTATCTCAGATAATGCCTCTTTTTAACCGAATAAGACTTCAGAAGAATAAACCAGGTATAGGAAAAGCACTGTTCACTGTTTTACTTCTAAAGCAGTGCGGAACTTTAAAAATGTTTTCCCTTCCACATAACTATTTGCTTACCCACACTTACAGTAACTGCATACAAATGATTTTTAAGGCACACTTATATGGGTACAACCCCTATAGAACATAGTGGGACTTACTGCCAAGTAAAAATGCTCTGTAAATCAGTCACAGAATTTCAAGCCTCAGGGACATCTGTTGTTTTATCTTCATAGAATCATAGAATTGTATAGTTGGAAAGGACCCTGAGGAACAACTTGTACCTTTTATTGTAAATTGCTTCTACATATGCCTGCCCCTTTTCAACAAAAAGATCCTGGGAAGTACGTGCAGTATCTAAGATCACTGCTTCACCAGGGCAAAAAGGGTATACCTGCAACAAAAGGTAAAGCATTCAGTCTCATGCCATGAATTTGCAGGCATAATGGGGAAAAACACTGTAGGAACGGATCCCTTTAAGAAAAAGGAAACCACAGAAATTTCTGGAATTTTGCCAGACTGGAACCATATCCAGCATCTTTTGACCTCTGAACTCTTTCAGAAAAGCTCTCCAACCATCGTATCTGCAAAGGGCATTTGTAACTTGAGTTTGCACAAGGTGCCCAACCAAGGCAGATCCTGTTTCTAATGTCCAAGCATTTCGGCAAGATGTAGACTCAAATGAGTCATACACTTTTGAGTTAAGTTCAGCTTTTCATTTCCTACATAGTGGCCAGAATATAGAACTGAATTGAGAACTACACTCATTCTCTATCCAGCGTTAATGTTCTTCATCTAAATGATGCATTTCAGATTAATCACATTTTCACTTATAAGGCTGGAACTGGGTTTTGCTTAAGGAGGCCTGCAATATGAATGCTGCAACTGCATTTTAAAACTCATAACATCTGCACCTGGTAGGGAGTGCAAACGGCTCTAGCAACATTTTACGTTCACCTACCTGGGAGTAAGCCCAACAGAATTCAGTGCAGCTCATTTCAGAGCAAAATTACTTAGCGTCACACTGTCAGTACCACCCTAAGAAATCTATTTCTAGAATACATAAAAAGAGGCCTGCTGGAGCAGACAAAAGGCCCATCCCACACCATGATCAATCAAGCCCAGAAACTATAATAGTCCTTGCCCAATTTTTTGTGGTTTGTTTTTGCTTTAATAACTGAAACAGACAGATTTTGCTTTAATAACTGAAACAGGTTGTGTACACATGGGCTTAGCCAAAAGGAGGCAGGGAGGGGCAACTCCCCCACTAACTAAATCAATAAAAATCAATAAAAATACATAGCTAACTGAGATTCTGCCTCCCCTAACAAAATGCCTGCCCCTCCCCCAACAAGAATCATTGCTATGCCCATGTGTGTGCACACTATACATTAAATCCCCCCCCCCAAAAAAAGAATATTGGAAACTGTAGCTCTTTGAAGGGTAAACTACAGTTCCCATGACTGTGCATGTGTACTTTAAATGTATGGTTATGTACACAGCCTAGGTAGAGGATTTCATCAGAAGTATATGTTGGGAAAGATGGAGGGCACTAGGAGAAGGGGACAACAGAGGACGAGATGGTTGGACAGTGTTCTGGAAGCTACCAGCATGAGTTTGACCAAACTGCGGGAGGCAGTGGAAGACAGGAGTGCTCTGGTCCATGGGGTCGCGAAGAGTCGGACACGACTAAACGACTAAACAACAACGATTATTGCCTCTGTCCTAGTAAGCATTTTCCCTCCATTGCCTAATGGGGTTTTGCTGTTTTTTGGAGAGAGAGCAAGGTAAGGCTGGCCCCCAACCAAGAAAAAATAAAGAAATAAAGTTCGTTCAGAAGCAACCTTCACTAAAGCAAGCAAGAATAAATTAAAACCCATCATCTGCCGTTTGGCGCTGCTTCCAGTTCACCTGTTGAGAACTAGATGATGCAACCGGAAGGTGAATGAGAAGAAAAAGGCGCTGCCCCAAGGCTCCGGGACGGGGCGGGGGGAGAAAAAGTGCCCAACGCAAACACACTCTTAACAAAGAAGTCCTCTAGCGATTGGGGCGGTCAGAATTGGCGCTGCCTGCACCTCGTCCTTTCCTCCCCACTTATTGCCCTAGATCAGATGCGCATCCCACTCCTTACTAATCGCGGGGAGAGGATAAAACCAAGACTCACCTGGGGGCCTGAAAGGAAGGAAAGGGCAGCGGGCTAGCTGCGTGGATGGGAAACGCTCTCCGCAAGCAGAGCAGAGAAGCAGCGCCCGATCCAGCCGCGCAGAGGGTTGCTCGGCGTGTGCAAGCAGCCTTACCCAGCCCACATTCTCTTTTGGAAAGAGAGCAGGCGGTGATTGGCTAGGACGGGGGCGTAGGGGGGACACACCCCGCCAATGAGAAGGCGGCGTGTCTGTCCTGCAGCCTGCGCAGATGGTTTCTCCGAGCTGCATGGCAAAGGGAAATATTACGACACAGGGAACTCAGCTAGGTTGTAGGGCGGCAGTTCTTTTGCTTGAAGACTCGCTTTCCGGGTTAATTTTGATGCCTTGGCACTCTCTCTCTCTCTCTCTCTCTCTCTCTCTCTCTCTCTCTCTCTCTCTCTCTCTCCTTAGACACAGCTGCTATGTAAATATGGCTTGTGTTTTAAGCTGCTAATGTGAACCTACCCTTTATCTGCTTAGGTGTTTTGTTTTTTTATTTTTTTTAATTAGTTCTGAATCTTATTTGCCATTGATTTTAGATATGTGCCTCAGGCATCTTTCAACCGGCAAAAGAACTGCCTTAAGGAGCTAATTCTGGGTATCATGAACAATCACCTTGTTATTTAATTTATTGTATTTTTACTGACAGGGAGAGGCACTTGTGAGATTTTTTGCCTCAGCTACTGAAATAACCTGCCCAGCCTTGAGTACTAAGCACCTTGACTTGGACAGTTCACATATATTCATTGTTCTTCCTCAGGGACCCTACAGGTCATTAGTCCAATAGGAATCTCAACACGTGCCCCCCATCCAGTTTAATACCATATCGAACCCTGCTTAGCTTTGCAAATGTGCTACCAGTTTTATTACTGCACCACCACACTGCTAACATTCAGCAGAGATGCTAACATGTGGCAGGATTATATGGTTTAAAAATTGGTATCTCCGATATACAAAGAGCAGCTATTACTTATTGCTGTTTATTTAGAGCATTTGTACCCCACATGAGACTCTTGAGAGTCCCATGGACTGCAAGGAGAACAAACCTCTCCATTCTGAAGGAAATCAGCCCTGAGTGCTCACTGCAAGGACAGATCGTGAAGCTGAGGCTCCAATACTTTGGCCACCTCATGAGAAGAGAAGACTCCCTGGAAAAGACCCTGATGTTGGGAAAGATCCTCCACAAGGAGAAGGGGACGACAGAGGATGAGATGGTTGGATGGTGTTCTTGAAACTACCAGCATGAGCCTGACCAAACTGCAGGAGGCAGTGGAGGACAGAAGTGCCTGGCGTGCTCTTGTCCATGGGGTCACGAAGAGTCAGACACGACTAAACGACAACAACAACAACCCCACTCTTCAGTCATAAAAACCTCTCAGGTGGCTTATATACAACCAAATTAGTACCAGCCTGCAGGCCTATATAACCTGAAAGACACGACACAAAAGCAAAACGTGATGGTGAGGAAAGAGTGGGAAGCAAACTCAGACATTTGCTCTTAACGTTAAATACTGTAGTATTTTTTATGATGCCCAACTGGCATGAAAAGTGTTCATAGACAGGAAGAGTTTGGCGGAGCTGCTCCTTTAGCAGGGATGCAAAGGGCCCTGCTTGCATCTCTCCCACTGCTCCAGCCTGCTCTCTCACACTTTTGCACACACTAAAAGCAGCAGCAAAAAACGATCGCCTTGCCCTTGCCCTGCCCACCTCTCCTGTAAACAGTCTCAACTCCTGCTGGCGGCTGGCCTTCCCTTTCAAGCAATAGGCATATTGCGCAGCTGTCGAATCACACCGGAAGTGTGTGCTAGTCCGCGCTTCCTCCCTATATTTCGAGTTCAAGCCGGCGGCGCGGAGCGCAAGATGCGTGGGTGCCGGGCTGCGTGGCTGCAATCAGCGCCTGCTTTGGACTACGCTGCCGGGCGATGCGCTTTGTCTCCCTCGGGGAGGATACGGAGCCCCTGCGTATCCTCCCCGCGAGCCTGAGTCAGCGCGCCCGATCCATCGCGAGCCTGCGTTGCCGAGGGAGCCACCAGCGCCACTGCTGACTCATCATCGTAGGCTCGTCTTGCTGCGAGCCCCGTCCGTTGGCGTCGCCTCTTCCCATGAAACGTGCCCTTGCAGGATCGAGGGACATTTCACGTTGTGAAATGGATACCCTGGTGAAGATTTCCATCTGCACCCAGCTTGAAGATGCATTTTCTTAGAGTTGCAATAGTAATGCACTCAAGTCAATGGACAAACCACATTGAGCACCATGATTTGCTTTAAAGAAGGGTTTAAAAAGCAAGACAAAGTTTCAAGAGTACAGCATTCAAGCAACTGACCAGTTTATGTTGTGGGGCGTTAGTCTGGATAGCATGTGAGGGCCATTTTGTTGTTTTTAATATTTAATGCTGTATTGTTTTTAACACTTGATTAGAAGCCGCCCAGAGTGGCTGGGGAAACTCAGCCAGATGGGCGGTGTATAAATAAGTTATTGTTGTTATTATTATTATTATATTTGTGCCCCACCCCTATCTTATATTTCTTCCTGTCTAAGTGTAGAACTTTACATTTTTCCCTATTGAAATTCAATCTGTTAAGGCCATCTTGAATCAGATTCTGTCTTCTGTAGCATTAGTTACCCCTCCCGGTTTGGTGTTACCTGCAAATTTGATGAGCATCCCCTCAAGATGTTGAGCAACAACAGACCCAGAACAGAACCCTATGGGCACCCACATGTCATTTTTTCAGGCTGATGAGGAACCATTAGTGAGCCCACTGGGTTTGGCCAGCCAGCCAGCTACAAATCCATCTAACAGTTACCTCATACAGCCCACATTGACTTTGTCAGAAGACTTATTGAAATCAAGATACACTACATCCACAACATTCCCCTGGTCCACCAGGCTTGTAACTCGATATCAAAAGAAAGGAGATTGGTCTGGCATGAATTGTTTTTCAGACATCTATGCTGGGTCCTGGAACCATCATATTATTGTTCATGATCTTAGGAAGCAATTGACTGAGGGGAAGCATACAAATTAATTTAAGGGTAGTATGCAATTTCATAAAATAAATATGACTAAAGGTGGCATTTGTTTTAGGTGAACTGGCAACTCTCACTGACTTCTTCCTGAGGCTGGACAAAAAGCGTTTTGCAAGTCACATTTGCCTCAGCACTTTTACAACCAAGCTGCAGATTAAAATTCATTGTGAGCTTGTTATAATAAAGAACCCCCAAGTTCAGCTTTCATATGGCACTTTAACTAAAATAGGCTTCCATGTGGAAATAAACTCTGAATTTTGGCACAACCTGGAGTTGCAACTACTCAGGAGTGCTTAGAGAATAGGCTTTAATTTTTTAGTTCAAAAACTGGATTTATTGTAAATGCCACATTCACAGAGAACAGATTTCTTAGTAACAAAGAAACATACAGATTTATATAACTAAGCATCTTGTCCGAGTAAAGAAATGCTCCTTCACAGCTTTCATTTAGAGGTGCCTATGCTAACCTAAATAAGCAGAAAGCATAACAAAAGAGGGAAACTTAAATGAGTAACTGCTTATGCACAATTTAATGTATATAATATTTTGTATTATATACATGAACAATTTAATGCATATCCAAATGTAAAAACCAGCTCTTCTGCAGTACATAGCAATCCCCACCCCACCCAAATCATTCATCAAGGTCAAAGAAATATTTTTTTCCATAAGAAATCAGTTACGCAAAGAAAACTGTATCACTACAAATTTTTATTCAGAAGCCCATCTTTTAAAAAAAGTTTTCATTATGAACTTGTTTGGTCAATCAACTACAACACTTTCTAACAGATAAGGTAGAAATGGCATGGCTCAGAATCGTCCAGATCTTTCACGATCTCTTGACCGCCTTCTATCACGCTCTCGGCCACCACCACCGCCGCCACCACCACCACCTCCTCCACCTCCGCGACCACGATCTCTGGATCTAGAGCGACGTTCACGGGACCTTGACCTGGATCTATGCCTGGTAGAAAAAAATGAGCACAGTGAAAAACTTTCTCACATTTGTCCTTGCATCAAGACTATGTAAGCAACAACTGCTCAAATACAAACCTTAAAAAAAAAAAACTTTTTCAAGGTTTTTACACAAGAGACTGCTTTTTTGAATACTAAAACTGTACTGCCCATACTTTTTGTTAGTAACCTAGGAGACCAGTGCTTTGGTCCTGGTAAGTAATTGCCCTCTTCCAAATGGATGGAGCTGAAGGGTGTGGAGTCTCGTTTGCAGCCAAATATAGCTGCATTAGAAGAGGGCAACAACAGAACACACACATTAGGCATTTATAAAAAGGCAATTTTAAGAGGTCAAAAAGTATTTCAATATTTAGTAAATGTCTTCACCCTTTGGAAAAAACAACATGTAAATAAGCAAAGTGCCCTCTTGCCACTTCCTAATTCTTATTCTTTATTAGATTCCTTTTCTTATGTCCTAGGGCAGGTTACAAGTACAATATCAAACATGATTGTTACTGCCCTGCCCCGCAGCATACACCAATTAATTGTAGGGCAAGCATAATTAAGATGGCTGTGCCAGCACAGACCTTGCTGGTTTCCATTCCTGGCTCCTACCTTCCCCCAGGCCCTGCCATCATCCAGCTGAGCTACATCAGAGGCAGCAGTGCTAGACCCAACAACATTTGTCCCAATATGCTGTGTGCTTGAATCGGGTTCACATGTAAGAGCCTGTGCATATGCCAAACTGTATATAAATACTACTATGTATTTAGCAGCTTGCAGAAGTGGTCCACATAGAGGAGGGTAACCAGATGCAAGGAAAATACAGAATTTGTGTGCTGTGATATTCTGCAACATCCTTTTCTAACATTTCAAAACTTACACAACTACATCCTAAATTCAATTATGAATTATCCTTCAGAGAGGAGCATTTTACCAAGCATATGTAGCAGGTGACAAACAAGTAGTTCCCAATTATGTACTACCGTCTTGAGGTGCTGGGAGCTGGGGGCACTGTCCTACAGTGGTTCTGCTCCTTCCTCCTGGGCCGTGTTCAGAAAGTGGTGGTGGGGGATGAGTGTTCAGACCCCTGGGCTCTCACTTGTGGGGTGCCTCAGGGTTCTGTCCTCTCCCCCATGCTTTTCAACATTTACATGCAGCCGCTGGGAGAGATCATCAGGAGGTTTGGGCTGGGTGTTCATCAGTATGCGGATGATACCTAGCTCTACCTCTCTTTTAAATCAGAACCAGTGAGGGCAGTGAAGGTCCTGTGTGAGTGTCTGGAGGCAGTTGGAGGATGGATGGCGGCTAACAGATTGAGGTTGAATCCTGACAAGACAGAAGTACTGTTTCTGGGGGACAGGAGGCGGACAGGTGTGGAGGATTCCCTGGTCCTGAATGGGGTAACTGTGCCCCTGAAGGACCAGGTGCGCAGCCTGGGAGTCATTTTGGACTCACAGCTGTCCATGGAGGCACAGGTCAAATCTGTGTCCAGGGCAGCTGTTTACCAGCTCCATCTGGTACGTAGGCTGAGACCCTATCTGCCTGCGGACTGTCTCGCCAGAGTGGTGCATGCTCTAGTTATCTCCCGCTTGGACTACTGCAATGCACTCTACGTGGGGCTACCTTTGAAGGTGACTCGGAAACTACAACTAATCCAGAATGCGGCAGCTAGACTGGTGACTGGGAGCGGCCACCGAGACCATATAACACCGGTCTTGAAAGACCTACATTGGCTCCCAGTATGTTTCCGAGCACAATTCAAAGTGTTGGTGCTGACCTTTAAAGCCCTAAACGGCCTCGGTCCAGTATACCTGAAGGAGCGTCTCCTCCCCCATCGTTCTGCCCGGACGCTGAGGTCCAGCGCCGAGGGCCTTCTGGTGGTTCCCTCATTGCGAGAAGCAAAGCTACAGGGAACCAGGCAGAGGGCCTTCTCGGTAGTGGCGCCCACCCTGTGGAACGCCCTTCCAGCAGATGTCAAAGCGATAAACAACTACCTGACATTCAGAAGACATCTTAAGGCAGCCCTGTTCAGGGAAGTTTTTAACGTGTGATATTTTACTGTATTTTTGGTTTTTATGGAAGCCGCCCAGAGTGGCTGGGGAGGCCCAGCCAGATGGGCGGGGTATAAATAAATAATTATTATTATTATTATTATTATTATTATTATTACTACTACTACTGTGCCCCATTCAGGTTTTAAACCAGCATGTTCTGGCATAATTATATAATAGATCCAATCCCCCAAAAGTAGCATTTGTAGAGCTGTGAATACAGCTAAACTTGGGAAAAGCAGATAGAGCTTTCTCTTGCATCATGGGGAAGATGTGCAAACTCATTCCAGAGAAATATCTGGAATTTCTTGGAGCAACTGACTAACTTTTCGTTGACAAAACGGGTGATATCCAACATCAGTCAAACTCTAAGCAGACCCACTGACATCAATGGCTGATTTCCAGTTGTGGAGCCATGCTTGTGCAACACTTCTGCTTGCACAAATGAGACTTGTTTTTCATCCTCTCCCCTGCAGCAGGAAGGGAGGAGCAGGACTCATGTTGCATCTGCTGGTGTGACACTGGATGTTGTTCAATGGACTAAGTAACTTAGGCAGTACGGAAATTTAATAAATAATAACAACAACAACAGCTTAAGGCCATTGATTTCAATGAGTCGTACTTGGATATCACTTGTGATTGCTTTTTTGTTTTAAACAGCGGTAGGTGGCAATAGAAAATAAGAGATTAAGAAGTTCACTGAGATTTTTTTTTCAGAATGAAGCACTGATTTCAAATGAAACTTAAATAATAAATAAATATTGAAAGATACTTTATGTATCACTTTTCTAGGCAAACTTCACAAAGCTGCTTACATAGAAACATTTAAACAATAAGCACCAATTAGAATTATGTAACAAACTGGTCAGCACAAGCTCAGTTTCAGCAATATAACAAGTGCACATTTATTGCTCCAACATTTAATAGCTCAGCTTGTCAGCCACTGCATTCAGTTTTCAGTTTGCTAAAGTTACTTGCATTCAACTGAAATGGGATGGGAAGCAACATGAAAACCATGAATTGCTGGTACTTGCATCAGTCTTCATCTTCATAAGCTGTGACAAATTTGGTAGTATCGCACCACCTAGCTTACCTGCAAGTTCTCCCATTGTAGAAAAACACACATTTTTAATATAAAAGAACAAGCAGCACTTACTTCTTGCGGCGGCGGCCATACAGCTCACGTCGCAATTCTCGAGAAATGGGTTTCAAATGCATAAAGTTACAGAAACCTCCTCGTGTACACTCCCTTGAGGGGGAAAAAACAACAACGCAAGGTTTTTGATGATGATTAAGGAAATGCTATTGGCTTAGATTCTAACAAAGTTTCTGCTGGCGGGACTGTTCTATGAGTGGTGTTCCACTAAGAGGATGCTCCTGCCAGAAGAGGGTAGCATTTCTTGCTGATCTCCTAATCCTCATGCATCCCCTTTAAAATCTGCTATGTTGAGCTGGGAAACCTTGACAGCAATGGAGAGGCATTGCAGGGGGCTGGGGAATTTTTTTAAAAAACGCTCTTCCTGTCCTGTAGTACAGCAGGAGTCTGTACTGCAGGCTTCCTCAAACTCAGCCCTCCAGATGTTTTGAGACTACAATTCCCATCATCCCTGACCACTGGTCCTGCTAGCTAGGGATCATGGGAGTTGTAGGCCAAAAAACATCTGGAGGGCAGTTTGAGGAAGCCTGTTCTACTGGATCCCAGGTCCCTCTGTGAATGGAGGGAATATGTCCATTCACAGAGGGCAAATCAGGATTCAAAACCATGGAGCAGTGTCCTGTCACTCATGATTTTTTAACACAAAAAAGCATTTCAAAATCACCTAAAAAATGGAGACAGCAGAAAACGGTTTACTCACCCCATTTCATACTGGCGGCAGCAAGCTTCTCTGAAATCTGTCACAGGGGAGAGCTCTGCATGTATTGGCTGCCCATTAAACCAGCGGTTGTTCAGGTCAATCACTGCCTTTTCTGCATCTTCTTCACGTCGAAACTGGAAAAAAGAAGGCTAAGTTTACAAAAATGAAGTCTCCACTTTTATATATTACTAGGAACTGACATGATTCTCAGTGCCAACATGAAAATTAGGAAAGCACAAAAGATTCATTTACGTAGTCTTAGTGAAATAGTAAGGAAGCATGTTTCGGGGGGGGGGGGACAGGGACACAAGCAGCACGTCAATAGCATATCAACGCATAAGGGCAGAATTCTTTCAGAACATGATATACTTTTATTAGAATCAAGATTACTGTATATCCTTAATGTGTCCCTGAAAGGTATCATTATTCTTCATATACCATTTATTTTTTGTCATGTTTACATTTTTATTGATAATCCTTTTTTTAAAAATCCTCTGTTAAATTTCTAAAAAGGAAAAAAAAGAACCAATATATGTTCATATGAAGTAAACTAAATGTAGTCTGTCCATTATAGAAATGTACCAGTTGCTTGTAGTAAAGTTAGATACTGTATTCAATGTTGACTGACAATAACAATACAATTAACAGTTTCATTGTACTGTATTCTGACAACAATAATCAAAGTATCTTGGACCCAAATGTATTGGTCAGGGAAGGGAATATGAAAGCAAAAAAATTGGTTTGAGTAGCAGCATATTTCTAAATAGAAGGGCACACATCTGTGTCTAGTTTTGCCTGTCCAAGGAAAGAATGAATTGGGAAATGTTTTCACCAGTGTCAGCTGAAAAGATTTTAATAAACCCTGCTTATTCAAGTGGATGAGGCAGCTACCGTTCCAAGATATACTCCAGCAACACTTAGGTCATTTTTAGCACCATTAGTTCACTATCCAACTGCACTTCAGTGGCTATTTTTATTTTGCTTTTTCTAGTTTTTTTTCTTAGATGTTCCTTAGATTTGCCTAATAGTTTCCTATGTCATAATAATAATTTTAGTAAACTACATTCTCTTTGTTGGAAAATCCTAGACAGAATTACACAATTTAACAACCACTTTAAGTAGCTATAGTGCTGACCAATGCCTGGCGTGAAGTGTATACTTTTGAGAATAAAAAAAGGAAAATTCCTCAGGCTAGACCTGAATCAGGGATAGTTAAGATACAAGAACCAATTACTTTGTAATGTTAAAATGCAGGGATGGGAAAAGAGTACATGTACAAATATTCCATATATGAATCCCAATCTGAAAAGTCGTTCTAAACATTTGTTGCTCCATTGTAAAGGTAAAGGGACCCCTGACCATTAGGTCCAGTCGTGACCGACTCTGGGGTTGTGGCATTCATCTCACTTTACTGGCCGAGGGAGCCGGAGTACAGCTTCCGGGTCATGTGGCCAGCATGACTAAGCCGCTTCTGGAGAACCAGAGCAGAGCACGGAAACGCCGTTTACCTTCCCGCCGGAGCGGTACCTATTTATTTACTTGCACTTTGACGTGCTTTTGAACTGCTAGGTTCGCAGCACTCTACAATTAAGAGGATTAAGTGTCTACAGACATGGTGAGTGTGATATTGGGGGGAAATAGAAACGAAGCAGATAGTCAGATAAGGGAGATAGCATTTTAGTTCATTCACCACATTTCTTTATTTACATTTCTTGCTGGGCTTAATAGGTTTCATTTGAAAGTATTCATTAATATTTATGCTCTACACATAGCCTAACTATTCAAGACTGCTAGTTACTTTTCAAATATACAAAACAAGACATTTAAAGATTTTGATCAGCAGTTGTGGACTTTTTATATCTTACCTTTACATATACATTTCCAACCAGATGATCTCCAAGATTATCACAGACATTCATCTCTTCTACTTCACCATATTTCTCTTCCATCTCTGTAAAGACCTCCTAAATGAAGAAAAAATGAGTGTTAATTTAATCTAAACTAGATGGATTAGCAAGCCTATACATCACCAACTTGGCATTTAATCTGTTTTTCGTGGCTACATAGGGTTTGGCAATTGCTCTATCCCTATTCCCCCCACAGGGCCATCTACCACTAGATGTCTAATTGAGAAGGATTTCAGAAGGAAGCAGGAAGGTGCAGACCTGAGAGCCTGTTTGACCTAACTGCTCTCTTCCCCATCTACCACCAACTGCCCTGTAGGGGAAATCGTGACAATTTTATATGTTGATATGTTTATATATTGCTATTGTTTCAAAGGCTGCATCTTGATGTTACTTGTAAGCCACTTTGGAAGCATTTGTATCCAGAAAGGCAGGACATAAATAGCTTTTAACAAATAAGAATTCAAAATTAAACTACACAACTGAAACTAAAATAACTGAAGACTGAAAAATAAAATGGGCGATCTCCTGTGTCACTAACACTCAGAGCAGATTTAATGAATTAAAATTAAGTAATTTAAGCCCATTTCTTTCAATGGGTCTGCCCTGACTTTGTTCAGGGGTGGGGAGTATTTGAAATTCTGCCACTGCGGCCTCCCAAGGTAAGGTGCATGTTCACCTTTGGCTAGTCTCCGCTAGGCCACTAAGGCTGGGGGCATCCTCTGCCCAGGCGCCTGTGGGGCGATGTGAGGAGGCAACTCTCTTTGGGGTGAGGTGGGGCAGCTCAGAGAACAGGGGCGGGAGCTGCAGCCACCTGGACGACTCCCAAAGAAAGGAGACAGGAGACTGAGGAAACACTCCAGAAGGGAGGGTGTTCAAAAAAAGGGTGAGAGGAAGTTGCTCAAGGGACCCATGGACTCAAAAAGGTTGAAAACATCTGGTTTAAGTAGTTTCCCAATTCTTCCTTTGCAACCACAGGTTGAACTTTTTGATGCCTGATGTCAAACTATCTTGGTGTGTGGTTTGTCCAAAGTGGTCTGGTGGGGCCTACAGGCTTGAGACACTAGCTGGATATTGCTCATTATGTTTCCCCATAATCTATTGTTTGTTACAGGGAATTATTACTTAGGCCAGATAAACTTTACTAAGATGAATCTAAGGAACAAAGAATTTCAAATATTCCCCTCCTGCTGATGAAGAGTATCTGGCATAATTTTGTTCATCTTTTGCTCTAAGATAAACTTCAAAGCTTATAATGTTAACTGTGCTTGATGTTCTCATTTATATAAAATTTTCAAAGCATTACTCAGTGTAACATACCTCAAAGAATTCATCATAATGTTCCTGCATTTCAACATCGCTCACAGCACCTGCAAATACCAAGCCATATTAATTAGAATCTAATCTCAAACAAGGCAAAGGACTCTGAGCACATTAAAAATATTTTATGTAAGTAGAAAAGTAAGTAGAAGCCGTCTACTGGAGTAAAAAATACGTAATATGTAGCTAACCATTAGGAGTAAACCACAAACAGTTCTGCCAAGCCCCTAAAGAAAAAACAATCACAACAATCTCTTAATAGATTTAATCAGTAACCTGATAGATAACACACTTCCATGGAGAATGGTTTAAATCTAAGGAAACTGATCTGATACAGAATGCAACCGCCCCCAGCTCCAACTATCTTAATTTTAGTGCACCAGATTTTCCTGAACAGCCTTTGAAGAATGTACTAGGATTCAAATAAGGGGAGAAATAAAATACTGTATAAGGGAATTTAATTTTAAAATTATTCTAAAAGCAAACAGTGGAATCCAACAGGTGTTGCTCTACTGACAGCAGGCATCTCTGAACAGGGAAGAAGGAAATTTTCAGCAAATCCTTCTTTCTCAAGCAGGCTTCCCTCCCTCCAAATGTGCTTGAGGGTTCCCCAATCCTCTGGTGCAGGGTTTTTTTGGGGGTAGGGATTTTAGTGGGTAAAAGGAACTACTAAAAATGTCCCCCACTTCTGTTGCTGAATACCTTACGACAGCAGAGCAGCATCCCTTAGAGTCTGACCATGTACACTATAATTAGTTTGCTAATTAAAGCTGTTCACAATTCATATGCTTTACTGAACGCAATATTAAGTTAACATGTTTCTACTTCCTTCAAATTAGCAAAACTAGGCTTACTGACAGGGGAAAGGAACCCAATTTTGCTCCAAAAGCTAATTCAGTCTTCACATTTTTCAGAATATTTAAAGTAAGTCATGCTATATTATTTCCATGCCCTTAAGTATGCATTTGCAGGCATCTAGGCAACCTGTTCATAAACAGGGGAGGTTTTAAATAAATAAATATGAATTTCAAACCAGTATGTATGGCAAAAACTGACGGCTATAGCATTTTAGCATACATTAAGCACAATTTAAAACTTTATATGTATAGCTATCTGACCCTGAGTGGTCTGCAGTTCTAGAAAGCATCTTACCCTCTCATATATAAATCCAAAATACTTAAGGATGGGAAAATTCTATGGTATTTTCAAAATTCGGTTTCCCACCACCTTTAATGAATAGAAAAAGTAGCTGAGATCCACTCTTGGATCTATTTTCAATTAAACTATGACCACACTTATAACTCTACATTTAGTTTAAAGGGATACTATTGAATTAGGAACTAAATGTTGACTGACAGATGTCGAATCCCATTTAAAATACACTATGAGCTTGATAAAAATGGATTAAACTGTCCCAAACCAAAATATCAAGATAGCTTAATAGCTAACTGTTTTCTCAGTTGTCAGCAGAAATAAAATAGTAATTAACAAGATTTTTAAAAATCTACTTTGGTTTTTCAACACATATCAATTGTTGCCATATGTGATTTTTTAAAAACTTGGTAAAACCATTTTCCTGTAAGACATAAACTAAAACAAACCAAATTAAGTGATGGTGTTTTACTAGGTTGAACAAGTACACCATCTACTAGACACAACGGATAATACTATATGACATATATGGAAAGCAGAATAGTTAAACAATGTAAATATTTGCTAGGTAACTATAACAAACCATGCAATTCCTAAAACAGCAAAAGGCTGTTGATTTCTCAAGCAGCATTACTCAACTGAGACCAAATTTTAAACATTACATTTGAACTATCATTTTAAAGAGACTTGCTGCTATGTTTGTTCAGCCAGTAAATTCCGGACAAATAAAAAGAGCTCCACAGCAAACCATGCAGCTGCAGCATGAATTACTTATACCAGATTGGTGGAAATTTTAGCACATGCCCAGATACGAACGTAACACTGAATATCATTTAGCAGTGCTAGTAGAAATAGTGTTGTAAATACCAGACTGTGCTTAACGATAAGTCATTTAATTATTGCATTGTTTAACTGCTTCAAGAGCAAATGACAGATTAGCTCAATTATTTACCCATTTAAATCACTTACTTCTACTGATGTACAGTAGGCAAATATTTTCACAGTTTATAACTACACAAGTGTTAAGAATTAGTTCAAGACAATCTCCACACTTTCCCATAAATGAATATCAGTTCATAATTTCAGATTTTAAAGCAAGGAAGGAATTTTAACCGTACCTATGCAGAGAGATCAAATTAAAGTGATTTTAACATCTGTAAACAGATGGATAAGTGCTTGAGTTAAGTTAATAAGCTGTTGACCTAGCCTTTGGATAACAGTAATATGTGACATTAAATATAAGCAAGGACACATTAAAATGATGGAGGCCAATGGCAAGGATGGTGTAGAGAGCGCCATTGCTCAAGAAAACTTTAAAATGTGTCCCTTTAAAAAATTCATAAAATAGGCAGGTAGCCAAAGTTTCAGAGGAAACAAGTTTTTTGGGGGGGTGGGTTGGGCATGGGATATGTGAAGGACCAAAAATTTCAGGCACATTTAATAAAATGTGATCAGTTTGCTCCATTAAACTAAAAATGGTAGACCAGCTTCAGTTGACACTGAGCTCTGACAATCAAGCCCAGGGAACCAGTGAAGGAACTTGTATGAACTTACAGCGCAAACCGTCAGCAGACTGGGAAGAGTTTTGAGGGTTACGGTAAATGTTCAAGAGGGCAATGGTCTGAAATACAAAACGCAACAACTTTATATTATGGAAAATAAGTTTTAACAAGAAACTGGTTTCCTTGTGGTGATCACTTTTAGTTGAGTCTCAGTGCTGAAAGAGAGAATGTTATTTTCTCCCGAGGGAAATATGCGCCATTTGACTTGTGACCCTTCTGAACCACCCTAGTATTGAGGAAAAAAATAGAGATCTCACAACACTTATTATTGCATTTATTTAAAATGCATCTAATGGCATTTTATTATCATAAATCTTGAACCTAAAGCAATAAATAGCCTTAACATATGGAAAGGTTGAAAATTGTCAGGAACTAGATCCCACTGTAACACACAATAATAAGGCTGTTATGAAATCTCTATTGCCTAAGAATGTTAAGGTGAACCAAAAATCCCCAAGTATCACTTACCGTATATGGCAAAAAAGCCTATGTTTTCAGATTTTAAAATATCAAGTCATTTGATATATGCCTAAGATGTACTATAAACAATGAACATGTCTTAATGCTCATGTCCTTATACGGGAAGTTTTGAACCAAAAAACCCAATCATTTTTAACCATTTTTTTTTGCACATAACATAGGCATTTGACAAATGCTTGATGTAAGAGTTCCGTCACTTGTCCTGTTTGCAACAGCTTTATGTCAGCAGCTCAGAAGCCAACATGATTTTCTCATATTTAGGAATGGGCTCTTTAACACCATTCTTAAAAAAAATTTCTCCAACTGTGGGACTTACAGTGTGAGCCGTCAGCCGTCTGTGCACTGTTTTGGGGATTACGATAGATGTTTTGAATCAAGATGGTCTGCGGGGAAAAAAAAATAAAAAGGGGAATTCTACTGGCTGCTGTGCATATAATAGACAATTGCAAAGAGACAACTTTTTTGTGAACAGCTTAATATAAAATTATATTCAAATGGTACACTATTTTCTTTTTTATTTGCACCATGTTTTGAAATATCACTCAGTCATATTATGTAAACAAGTTTTAATTTCACCAAGAAGTTGTACTATTGGCTTATCAAGGGAGGCATCCTCAGCTCAGCTCCCAGAAGGAGAATTAGCAATATACTATTTTAGTAACTTATTAGCATGGGCCTAAATTTAGTCTAATTTTAATCCTATCAAATACGGAGGGTCGTAAAAAATGCTACATGGTGCCCCCAATATGCAGTGCCTTTCTAACAAAAGGCCACTGCCACAAGGAACAGGATTCTTCAATTTCTCTAAACAAGCAATTCCTTGGTGGAACTTCTGTTTAAATAATATGAGTTTCTAAATGTTCAGTTTGCAGATCTTTAAAGAAAGAATATCCTTTCAGCCTTTGTGCTTTCTACTTGAAGGATTTGCCCAGGCAGACTTGAAACCTTACATTTGTATCGTTCTTCTTAAAATCAAGTTGTCTGAAAAAACAAACCATGTTTAAGTTAGTAATCTAATATCTCAGAGTTTTAATGTCCATATTAGTGTAAGTAGCTCAGTGTTACTTAATTAAAATGTTAGTTTTCATGAGCTTTCATTCAAATTTAATATAACCAACTGTATTTAAAGAAAACATTGTTTTCAGAGCTTTTTTGTTTTTATAAAACCAGCCAGTGTTAACCTCTGGTCCCTAGCCACGGTAGAGACAAAATAAATCTACATTTGTTGACTGTTTTTAGCCTATTTCTAATTGAGAGTACTTGCAACTTTCTCTCACCTGCAACTCTATTTTAGTGCAAGCTGGGCAGGAACTAGCATGGTAGTCTTTTAAACCACATTGAATTACTAAACAATTTCAGTAGTAGCAGTAGGAACACAATATATATTCACTGCTTGTTCAGTACCTAACACATTGTGACATTAATTTATTAAGCCAAATTATTTGGTTTAAGTAAGCAGGAAAGAAGACTCTTAAATTTAAGTCACAGATCAGATTAGCTGACCGAACTGCGAAATAGTATTTGAATGCACATATATAAATGGGATGTGCATAATGGAGGGACAAAGATCAAAATTCTATTGAAAAAGCAAGATACAGAAATTGTCCCTCCACATCTAGAAGATGCAAGTTAAAATCTTCCAAACAATCCTAGATTCCTAATAACGATATCTTAACTGTTCTATCAGTCATTACAACAGATGTAAATACCCCTGACTGAAGCTGAAATTCAACACTGTGCAAGTGCACAACAACAGGGTCTCTGCTTCCTCTTCTTCCCCATAAGCCCAGCTTCACTCCAGGTCTCCTCACCAACACTTTGGAGCAGATTATGGGGGCACAAGGAGGGCTGCACAGAAGGCAGGATGCTAAAATCATGTTGTTAAGTTGATTCCACTCACAGAAGCTATTGGAATGCACCCTAAACTACAATTGACAAAAGCTTGCCACATTTAATCATCTGCTTTGGCATTCTTATTACAAAGTTCAAATAAATGCAGATACCACAGCTCAGTTCAACTCCTGATTTACTACAATTAAATATTCAGGAGAGGACATGCAAATTCTTGGCATCAGTGGAGCATCAAACTATGATGTTAAATTGGTGGATCACAACAATATTATGGCATATATACTAGGTGGATCAAAGTATAAGACAAGCTATTGTTCCAAACTATTCCAGTCTGCTCGTCTACATGTACTCTCATAAAAGTCTTACTACGTTCAACAGCATTTATTCCCAAGTAAGTTTGCATAGGAGTTTAGCTTTAAGAGTTGCCCAAGCAGTCAGTCTGTGAACACATTCTCCCTTACTGCCTCTTTCTACTTTACTTCATGCTTAAGTATTGAAGTTGGTGAAGTTATTTGTTTTGTATTTTGACTATGTCAATCTTAACTAGTTGAAAGCGATGAGCAGGCTAAGATATAAGGGAGCTTGGATATTTTTAAAAATAAAATTAGAGTTCAAAAATAAATTAAACAAAATTGTAGCAACCAAACTGAATGTGATCATCCCAACCAGCTTTAATCTGTACAGGCTAACCCAGTAGTTACAAAGACCACATGAAAATGGCTTAGGGTCTTGGTGGACCACTTAACGTTTTCTCTGCTCACTGTAGCAATTATAATGCACTGTGCTAGATGCTGTATGATTTTTCATTGTATTTTTACGGGCACACCATGGACCACCTGAATGAAGCTTGTGGATCACTGATGGTTTGTGAACAACAGTTTGGGAACCCTTATGCTAGCCTATATTCTCAAACTACTTTAAAGGTTTTGAAACTGATTATGCTGCTCTCATACTGTTACACAGCCCCCACTCATTTTATAGGGATTGCTCTGAATTCCACACATGCTATACTTGGAAATATAAAGTAGTAGAGAAGACATCTGCAAATGCCACCATCTCTTAGAATGTAAGGATATGTGCATTTTTGCTATTTCACAGAATCGCTTTGTCAGGGCATTTTGGTTAAATTTGAAAACATGCACACTTACACCAGGGGCAATCAACATGGTGTCCTCCAAGTTGTTAGACTTCAACTCCCATTACTCCTGCCAAGGAAGTAGTGGCCAGTGCTCAGGGACTATGGCAGTTACACTACAACACATGGAGTACACCATTTTGGCTATCCCTGGTTTACAAGAGAGAATCTGGCCCATTTTTTAAATAAAAAACCAGCTATATAGTTGCTAAATATTACCCAGGAGGTTACCACTGGCTGACATCTAATATTGGAAAAATTATGGGGGGAAATTCTGCAACCATTAAAGTTTTTAAAAAATATTTCAAAGGGCGAGTAAAAGAAATGAATAGCAACTCAAGGACAAATCAACAAATATATACATGACACTTTTATAGTTTCTCAGATTTAACAATCACAGATTGGAGCTCTGAAAGTCATGGCTGCATTGGATGTAAGACTTCTACCAAAAAAATTTACACCAACCTGGCTAAATGTTGGTTTATTGTGCAACCGAGAACACCGGTCTCCATGACGGCATGCTCCGATTTTGAAGTAAAAAGAACAGTTGACTCTGAAACCAAAAGACACAAAAATTGTATCAATTGAAACCATTTCTATACAAACTAGTTATGGAGTTATAGCTAAGCTTATTAATCAAAAGAATACACTCTGGCCAGGCAAAAGCACTTGATTTGTGAAGCAGGGCCAGCCAAGGCATGGCCAGTGGAGTCCTGAGGTCTAGAAGAGGTGTTCTCCGTTCCTGTCCTAGTTCATATCTATTTTAGCAATGATTCAACTACAATTGATATTGGCTGTTTTAAAGTATCGCCTTCTCTAAAACTGAGAATGGTGAAAGCTGTAAGTTGGGGTCTGAGGGCAGATGTGCATCCTTGTCAATTACTAGAGTTCACCATTGTCTTCACTCAGTAGCTCTCCAGGGTTTCTGACAGGAGTCTTTTCCCAGTCCAAACTGGACATGCTAGGCTAGGGATTGAATTTGGGACCGTCTATAAAACAAGCAGATGCGCTGCCTCAACCTATGGTACTTTCTCCTCTCTCCATTTGTCCACTACTAGGGCATGTTGGATAGTAGATGGGGTGGGAACATTCATATCATAGGTGTGAACTGCAGACATCCGCTGCTTTATTTCCACACCATAGAAAAGTTGAAAAGTGTGGTTTTGGCAGGCATGTGACAACACTTGTATACATATGATAATGAGTCTTCTGCACCGTTGTCTGCAAGTTGGAGACATTCAGTTGCTCAGTGCTGCACTAACTTGTGTAGCATAGTAGTAAGCTGCCCCCAGAAATGGCTTTCAATGAAAGTAAAATAGAACATGCTGCATGGTCTGTTTTTTACTGTTTCTGCCCAGTTAGGAAATTCACGTTTACTGCTTCCTCCCAGTAGCAGTGCAGGGACATGAAGTTTAGTAGTGCGCAATGGAGTTTCTTCAGCTTAGATAGATTGAGACCTGCTTCCCTCCTCTCCCTATGAACAGAAAAGTGGGCTGGAAGGCAGATGTCCTCAGCTCAAAGGGCCACAACCCTCCTCCTCTAAAATATTATGTACTGTTTTCTACCTCATGTACCTTTTAATAGATAGATAGATAGATTTGAGTGTGATCATGAAAGCCAGCTTGAACACTTCTACTGAGGCTGTAGTTGCACTAACAGAACAAACTCTGCGCCCCTTCAAAACTCCTTAGGCGTGATGAGAAAGCGTTACGTCTCGGAGACACACAAGGGGATTTCCCCCCACGAGATCTTCAGCAGCGATCCTGCTGCCAGACCGACCATTTTAGCAGCGCCGGCCCTTCCCCTTCCTCATTCAACTCATGAGGAAAACCAAGAGGAGAGCAGAGGGAAAAAAATACTGGATCTGGGGATTCCTCGCAGTCGTGAGCCCGCCATCAGCCCTTTTCCGGAAGGGTGCGCGCGCCCCCTGGGCTGTTGGCGGGCGGGCAGGCGCGCGAGCGAGCGAGCGCGCTCCCTCCCTCGGCTCGTGAGGGAAGGAAGTATCGCGCCCGCTAAGGTCCAATAGGGAGCGCCGCTCCGGCTTGCACGAGGCAGCCACTTTGCAGCAGAAGCAACGGAACAAGGGCTGAAGGAGGTTTCGCGCGCTCGAGGCTTCTACAGCCAAGAACCGCGCACGCGCACGAGAGAGCGAGGAAAAAAAGGGCTCCTCGTGGGGAACCATTGTTAGGAATGGCCCCCGCTGACACAGGCCCCGCCAACCCCCTCACCCACCCCGCAAGCGTAGGCCGGACCCCGCCCTTGGAGAGAGAGGGCAGGCCAGGGGGAGGAAGAACCCACTCACTTGTCTTTCTCGGTACCGAAGATGGAGGCCAGATACTCCGCCATCTCCTACAAGCTGCCCTGCCCGGCCGCCCGCCGGACACCTCGGCACCCCGCTTAAGACGTCACAACCCCGCGCCGGAAACGGCCTCGCCGCCCGCCACCCGCTGCAACGATCAAGCGCCGGCGACCAATCAGCGCGTAAGGCAGGGGCTGCGGGGAAAGGCTTCGCGCACGCGCCTGGTGCAGCTGTCTCCGCCATGCGCCAGCGCGGGGTGACTTGGCTTCTCCCTCTCCCCCCCCCCTTGGTTCTTCTTCCATCGCCATTCGGGATACGCCCACCCCGGAGATTTCTCCATAGGGGCAGTTGCTCCTAGCTGCCGTGTCTCGGTTTGTCACTCACTCTTCCATACTTGGTTCCATTATTAAATTAAAGTTTATTTGGGAAGGAATCAGATCAGACTCCGGTCCTTGCTGCTGCAACTGTACCCTGTTCCAAGAAAATGTCTGTATTTGCATTTAAAGCCGGGCAGGAAAAAGCCCTAGAATGTGTTGTGTGAAGGTGCCGATAGAGATACTTTAAAATTTAGTTAGTCTGAACTGCATTTTGAGGTCCGCAGTGCGGTGGGGGGGGGGGCGGACTTTTTTTGTGTGTGTGGACACAGGCTGGTGAATAAGCTAATAGCATGCGGTTCTGCATGAGGGAGGCGGTGATCTACCAGAAACGGAGGGTAATCTGCCTTTAGACGTCATCCTTCCAGCAGCTCTGTAAGGTAAATCATCTTAGCTATCCTTACAAGATATGTGGGAAGATGGTCCCTGAGAATTAAAAAAAAGTTACTTTTTTAATTAAGATTTTTGGCTCATCTCTCGTTTCACTCCTACTGCTCTCTCTACAAATGGTATTTGATGGCAGCAGGAGGGGTTTTATACAGACAGACAGTGAACAAAAATGAAATCTTTCTTTACTTAACCATTGTGCCAGAGAGTGGGGTTCAGTAAAACAATTGAAAGCCGATTTGCACAACACTTATCCTGCCACTCTGCCAAGAGGGTTCAGTAAGCTAATACCAAAAGCTGCTTCTGTTTGACAAAGGGTCCCTGTAACCTTCTGTTGACCCCCCTCCCCCAAGAATGACTTCCAAGGACATTCTTGACTGTCATCCTTTGCCACATGCCAGAAGCATGTCCTCTGTCTGCTAATGATAGTCTTAAGCAGGTGAGAGCAGACACTTCTCTTTCCTAGTACAGACCCTGCCTCTTCCCAAGTTCATCTATCCTGGGTGAGGAGGGACCACTCTTGTTATTGTGAGATGACAAATCTCACCTAACAGGGTCAAGTCAGATTAATACTTTGGGGGCTTGATCATCCATGGAAACATCAGTTGGGCAGGATAAAATGTATGGGCAGCCTCTTTTATCAGCTCAAAACTTTTTTCAGCAGTTTTGCAACCAGGTTTTTTAAACAAAACCCACACCAACAAGGTGGCTTTGTGACTGATACAGGACCATGCTGGCTGCTGCTGGATTTCCTCCAGAAACTGCAAATCTGGATTAAATGGGGTGGGGAATTTTGATGGGAATTTTAAATGGGCTGGCATTTTGATGATGTGAGGACACTGCCAAAAAACTTGAATGCATGAGAAACATCTATCTGACAATAAACACCCACAGTCTGGCAGGGTGGAAGAACAGAATCTTGGGTGCACGTCTACAGGGAGGAAAATGGAAGCAGGAGAGCTAACCAGCCCACCCACATACCTTGTATTCACATTATCTGGGAACATGCTTTTGTCAAGCTACAGTGTTCTTTCCTCATTGGCATAAATATGACTCTCATGCTGAATGTATTGTGAAAAACTATTGTAGTATGACAGGGGATGTGCGATCACAAGAAATTGCCCATTGAGAAGGGAGGAACCCACAAAACTCCTGAACCAAGAAGTAATTCAGTAAATTACACCATAAAATCATGTGCATGCTGATCAGAAGTAACCCATTCCACAGTGGTACCTCGGGTTCAGAACTTAATTCATTCTGGAGGTCCATTCTTAACCTGAAACTGTTCTTAACCTGAGGTATCACTTTAGCTAATGGGGCCTGCCGCTGCGCGATTTCTGTTCTCATCCTGAAGCAAAGTTCTTAACCTGAGGTTCTATTTCTGGGTTACTGGAGTCTGTAACCTGAAGCGTATGTAACCCGAGATACCACTGTATTAAATTCAGTTGGGCTTCCTCCTGTGTAAGTGTATGTGGAATTTCAGTCTAAAGCAAGAATTTAAGTTGAGGGGTGGGTGAAGATAAAAAGGTGCACCATAACTGCTGAGAAGTAAAATTTAACTCAATGTTACATTTATATGGGGACGCAGGTGGCGCTGTGGGTTAAAGCCTCAGCGCCTAGGACTTGCTGATCGAAAGGTCGGCGGTTCGAATCCCTGCGGCGGGGTGCGCTCCCGCTGCTCGGTCCCAGCGCCTGCCAACCTAGCAGTTCGAAAGCACCTCCGGGTGCAAGTAGATAAATAGGGACCGCTTACCAGCGGGAAGGTAAACGGCGTTTCCGTGTGCGGCTCTGGCTTGCCAGAGCAGCGATGTCACGCTGGCCACGTGACCCGGAAGTGTCTCCGGACAGCGCTGGCCCCTGGCCTCTTAAGTGAGATGGGCGCACAACCCCAGAGTCTGTCAAGACTGGCCCGTACGGGCAGGGGTACCTTTACCTTTACCTTACATTTATATGAATGTTACTCCCTCCAGTGGTAAAAAGAAGCAACTTCTCCCAGAGAAGTATTTTGCAGGCAGGAAATGGTTTCGGAATCCGTTTTAGATGGGCTGTAATGAATGCAGCAGCCTTTATCAACCTGGCACTAGGCTGGAACAAAAGCAAAAGCACTCTCTCCACTTGTGATTCCCAGCCAGTGGCATTCAGAGGCATACTGTGCCTGGACTCATCCAGACTTCCTTTTGTGCCATATTTCTCACACATGTCTGTACTTTAAAGCTCTCATGTCCAAATGCCTCCCCCCCCCCCCCCGTGCTTACTCCACAAAAACCTGCTCTTTACCACTGAAAGCAATTCTGCAAAAAACAAAACAAAACAAACCCCAGATTGCCAGTTGTTCTGATTTAGCGTGAAAGAGTGGGTTTTCCTGGGGAAATAAGTGCTCAGACATGGACTGGGAAAGGGTGGTTCTGTGCCTAGAACGCATAGGGCAAAAGCTAAGTGTGGCTGAGCCCTCAGACTGTGGAGGTGGAAGACATATCCTGAGCACCAAACCTTGCTGCCTGTCCATGGTATGCCATGCTTTGAGCTGCTTCCTCCACTATTGCAACCCAATTTCCTGCTTTCTTAAGATCTAAAAGGAAAAAGAAAGCATCACAAAGCACAGGTGGTTTCTTCATACAAACCACACTTATCTTGTGGAATTCACAGTCTTAAAATGCAGTACAGTGGATACTTGGGTTGTGAACGTGATCCGTGTGGGAGGCATGTTCGCAACCTGCAGCGCCGCGTCTGCGTGCGCACAGGTCGCAATTTAGCACTTCTGCACATGCACGAGCACCGAAACCTGGAAGTAACCCGTTCGAGTACTTCCGGGTTCAGCACGGTGCGCAACCCGAAATCACGCAACCTGAAGCGTCTGTAAGCCGAGGTATGACTAATGACAACTGCACTGGGTGGCCTTTTTTAAAAAAAGTTTAGACAAATGCATGATGTACATCTGTCAACAGCTAATAGTTATTGCATCTCAGTGGAACCTCAGCATACCACTGAGTACCAGATGCTAGGATGAGGAAGGCCATCAGCTTTACTCTGGCTTGTGAATTTCCAGAGGCATCTGGTTGGTGGGATGCTGTTGGCTGCAGAATGCTGGCCTTCATGGAGCAGGTCCACTTAAAGTTTCCTCAGCCCCACATAGCCGGAAAACAGTTTTGCTCTTTACACATTAATTTCTATTCCAGAAGCTATGTAATTTCCCTCCCAAATTTCCCAATCATTTGTTTCCCTCCCACTTTCCCATTGAGGAAAGGAATTTAGGGTAGTGAAAATTAATTTTGGGGAAGGTGGGAATCTGGATTGAGAAGGGCCATAGCTTAGAAGAACCCAACCCCTGGCCTATTTTTAGTGTTCTTCAGAGTAACTAGTCTGAGGAGAAGAACTGGAGACAACCATCTTCAGGTTGGTTCCTCACGTTCATAGAATGACAGCACTAACTTCCTTTCAGAGTAGAGTTACCAGAGCCATTCCCTGTTATAGACTCAGAGATGCCGCCCACAATAGGTAGGTAAAATTATGGGGCACGTCGGGAACTCTCGTAGCGGCATCCTAGTCATATTGTACTGGACAGGTGAAGAGGAACCTGTGGGGCAAGGATGTGAATGGTGTGAAATGGGACATTCTCAAATAAGAGACCATCTCTTACAATAAAATGAATATCCATTGACCTTACGGAGTTGACTATCCTCATTCTCTTCGCTTACATGGAATTGGAATTTATCACTGGATGGGGCTAGGGTGAAGAAAGCTCTTAGAGACAGTAATTTTATTCTCATTTCTCAGGGTCTTCTTCATTTGGTAGTTCAGTGCAGATCAGGCCACCCAATCCAGCCATAATCATGGGAATATATATCCCCTGCTGTGTAGTACAATGTGGATCACCCTCCACATGTGACTAAGCATGGTGAGGGAACATGGGTGAGTGAGGACTACTGCACCCATGTCTTGTTTGTAGGCTTTTCACAGGCATCTGGTTGACCACTATGGGACAAGATGGGCCTTAGGTCTGATCCAGCAGGGCACTTTTCTGGATTATAATGTGTGTGAATGAGCATCCAGATATAGATAGGATGGGATTCTGATCCAGCAAGGAGATCCATGCATGGAAGCCTCTTTTCCGCATATGGATTTCCCTCGTTAGATTGGAGTGCACAACTTCTAGATGACAAAACATGGCTTCTTGGACCAGTGTCCAGTGGAGAAAACTTGCCTGTTATCATATAAGAACAGCATACTATTTCTTTTATCTTAACACCAGGGCATTAACACATCTTCTCATGCAGTGATCATTCCAAGCAATACTTTTTCTCTTTCACACACACATTTTCTCTTTCAAAGCTACTGCAAAAACAACAAATGCTTTGAAGCGTGATACATTGCACTTGAATTGGTCCGCTAACAATGACAAGAAGCCTGCTTGTTTTCTTCTCCTAGCACATTGCTTTCCTAAGCAGCTGTCCTCACTGGAATGCCAATGCTGGGAATTTTACTAGACTTTGTTTTCAGACCAGATGTGGGATAAGGTTGTAAGCGGTAGAAGACCATATTCAGGGCGCAGTGCTGCGCTGGATGAGGGCCAAAAGCTGAATCCTGACAAGGCAGAAGCCCTGTGGATGCGGAAGAGTGGTTCCCTGATCTGAAAATTGGGTGGAAGGCGTTGCGCTTTCACATAAGGAATAGGTGTGGTGGAGTCTGGGTGCCGCTCCTCGGTCCATCTTTGTCCCTTGTGGCACAAACGGCTGCTCTGGCTAGGAGCACTTTCTACCAGCTTCAGCTAGTACCCAGCTGTTATCATTCCTGGATAAGGGTAGCTGGCCAAGGTGAGCCATGCATTGGTAAGCTCAAGGATGGATTACTGTAATTACTGCAATGCATTATATCCCTTTACAATGTCACCACAAGGAAGCTTCTGTCACACTTCACTACATGTTGGTGAGCATGTTAGTAGGAGCTATGTTATCCATCAAGGTGTTGAACTGTACCCTTTAACACAGGAAAAGTCAACATGGTGGTACCCTTTACACATTGTTGGACTACAACTCTCATGAGCCCCAGTCAGTATGACCAAGGATCAAGGATAATTGGATATATATGGCACCACATTGGCCACTCTTGCTTTTACAAGTGGTTGGATTCAGGAAATGCAAATGAATCACACTTTCTATATTTATACATAATGTCAAGAGTGAGGATTTGTGTATGCTGACCTGCATGGAGATGTGTGCTCTGTACTTGAATTGGAAGCACTTCTATCAACCCACGGAGATGTATGAGCTTCTGTCCTTGACTTGATTAAGTCCCTAAATGGGAAGTGCAGTTCTCCCTGTATTTATGCGTAGCATTCAGGTCTGCAGCCAGTTCACATTTATATAGTGAAATTGAGCTGTATCAAGTATGGCACATGGGCAACTTATATAAGTTCTGTCTAGACAAAAAGAAGGGTCCGGGGCTTACAAATCTTCCCACCATGTGAGACATTGGTTTTGAAGGCTTCACAGAAGAGAAAACCAGCCTTTCCAGGCCATAATCCATGGGAAGATAGGCCGCTAGATGGATGTGGAACATGTTGTGATTTCAGCTGAAGACGGCACATTGCTTCTGCTGTGCTGTGTACACACTGAACAAATGGTCTGAACTACAGTTTGTGGAGATAATAGAAGGGAAAGCTTGGCCATGTGAAGTCTGAGATTCTGTATTTAGAAGCAGCCGTGTCAAAGGCCTTGTAACAACATTCACAGCAGATAATAGTTGTAGCTGTTTTCAAGGGAAATTCTTTTTGCGGGTGGGGGTGGGAGGTGGAAAAAACGTATAGCATTTCAGAACCTTCCATTGCCTTTGTTGTCTTTTTGCCCACCACCCTCTTTTCACTGTTGGGATTTCTGCCTTTTCGGAACCATGCTGGGAAATGGAGGTTCCAGAATTTCATGGTACCATGTTTTGACTTTGTTCAGAGTTTAAGCTATATGTCTTTGTGCTTCACATTTCGGGTCTAAGACTTACTGGGAGAGCAAATAAAGTCATGGAAAGGAGTCCTGACTACAGCAAATGGACAAGTTCTCACAGGCATTGCAGGGACATAATCATTTGGCATGACATAGGCACAAATATATGGGAACAATAATAATAATAATTTATTTTTTCTATCCACCCATCTGGCTGGGTTTCCCCAGCCACTCTGGGAAGCTTCCAACAAAAGATTAAAAATACATTAAAACATCAGTCATTAAAAACTTCCCTAAACAGAGCTGCCTTCAGATGTACAATACCAAAATTGTACAATACCAAAGTTCCAAGACTTTGTGCATCATCCTCCCAGTCCAATGAGGATTCCCTTGTTCTTCTTGCTGGGCTTGACTGATGGTCTAGTGGTGCATATTGTGCCATAGGGCTCAGACTGGCTTTACTACAGTTCTAGCACATTTGGATATGGGTGGGGATGAATCCCCAGAGGAAGAGAATTGTGACCCTCTGTTTCCTAAGGCTGCCAGCAGGAACAGCAATCACTTTGTGTCGCTCATCCCGTTACACAGTTCCTTTGCATCATCTTATTTTTCCTTTCCAAACTATGTAATAGCCATTTCTAATGTTTTACTATTAATAGCAAGTATTCAAGCCATTGAGCCCAGGAAAGCCATGATTGCTCAATGCTTCAGCGGACCCTTAACAACAAAAGTTACGTCTGATAGAACATATACTGCATTGCTCACTTTGGCACGATGCAACCAAAGTTGAGCACATTTCAGCGTGGTTTCAATGCTGAAAATGTTACCATGCACTCAACACAAAATGGCAGGAGTGTGCTTAAATTTGGCCCTTTATATCTTATTCTGTGCGCAAAGGCGCAGCCCTCTCCTTAATCTGTAGCACTTCCCATGTGATCTTGCTTTTCCCCATTCCCACTGTCCTGAAGGTCCATGGGCTGAAGTGTTGAGCATCTCATTCACCATATAAATCCATTGATGAAGACATGGAGTGCATTGTGCTGCTGAAACTTGCTGAGCTTGGTTGAATATGTGCCAGGGATTAACACCACGTACATTCACCATTGATTTGACAACAATGATATTATACGCCCCGGGCACTGATGGGATTTGCTCAGTGTTCAGGACATGGGCTCTGAGGTGGAAAAAAGGGATTGCTAGTAACTTTTTAAGCCCCTTTGGCTGGGCCCAGGCAGACTGTTGACATTATATAAATTCTTTAGATAAAATAAATATCTGCCTTTGTATAAAGAGAGCTGATATTTAGCTTTTCCAACATGCAGCTCAAATGGAAAAGCTGCTCCAAATTCAAGCACATGCTGCAATAAAATGAACCCCCAACAATTTTAAATATGGAAGAAGGTAAAATTGTATGGTCCTAAAGGGCAGGAACCAAGACAAGGCTAATGCTCAGGCATCTGCCCTTAAAAATAGGAGGCCTTCGTTACTGGCTTCCCATATGTATCTGGTTGGCTGCTGTGGGAAAAGGATGCTGAGCTAGACAGGCCTTTGCTCTGATCCAGTTTTGGAAAACACTGAGCCGATACCAAGCATTTTCCAAAGTTCAGTCTGGTCGTCGCCTTGCACAGCACTAGGGGTCTCCCCACCCAGTTCCCTGTTTCTTGTGAAGGGTAGAAGATGGGATAACCACGTAAGGTTAACATTCAGCAATTTCTCAGTTGACACTCTGCAGGCCATTGTGCACATGATAAATTTCAAATTAACATGACAAATACCCATTGTAGATGGACCCTGAATACGTAAGGGAGAGCCACCACAAAATCCCATAGAGATAGGGAGACATTCTTACCTGAAAATGCATATCTCCTCTTCCAGCTAGAGGAAGGAAGAAGGTTTGTTGGTGGCAGGAGGGGGGAGGCACAGCTCAGAGATGATGCAAGGATAAGCAGCTTTCCTCATTCAGTTACTTGGATGACTGAATTCCAGAGCAAGCCTCGGATTTCTGCCTATGTGGATTTTTGTTTCACACTAAGGAAGGGATGGGGAACCTGTGGCTCTCCAGATGTTGCTAGATTGCAACTTCCAACTAACCAATTCTCATCTTGGTTGCTGCTGCTGGGCAATGGAGTTTGACAACATCTCGAAGGCCCCAGGTTGCTTCATCTACATTTAAGGGTTAACTACATGACAGCTTTCAGTTTGAAGTTTTAAAGCGAAACAATATATTATTGTTGGTATAATATATTATTGTACCAACAGTATATTGATAATGAGAAGAAGTTTGCCACAAAGTAAACGAAATATTGTTACAACTGTCAAATCTATATTTCAGCAATGCTTGCAAAGAACAAAAATAATTATTCTTGTGTTAAAGAATGCTCTAAGCAGCAGACAATAGACCAGCTTCCAGATAAGGTCCTGCTTCAAGACCTTCCTCAGATGATAACACCTCAAAAGCGTTTCAAGGCCCTCTTTGCAGTTTTCACAACTGGGAGGCCTTCAGGAATGTTTCTCTATCCAGTGAAGTGACTCAGTTCCAAGAGGATAACACCACTCCAAGGGCCCAAAATTTGTGCCTCCCAGCATGAGGTGCTGGGAGCTTAGCAAGCCAGCTATTTCAAATCAACTTTAAATACACAGCCTGAATTTGCTAGCATATGATTGAACCCTACCTGAAACCAGTAACAGTCTGGAAGCATGCCTCCTATTTTCTGTCATTTAGTGGAAACCCTCTCTCTTTTTTGGGTGGGGGGGGAGGGAGAGGTAAAGTATACAGTGTAAAATGTCTGTAAAATATTTGCTTTCTTCTCTCTCAAGTCTCGGGCAAACACCAAACCAACATGCGAGTAAAAAAAAGGCTAGTGAGTTTTCTCGTTAAAATGTTCCACAGTAATGTCAACGACAATAACAGTCTTTTGGAATGGCTCGTTTAGGTGAGGGTTGGTGTTCTGTACTGCCGGGCCGTGGTGACACCCTCCTATGTCCGCAGAAAGCTGCAGGCCAGCCAGCTGCTGTTCAGAGAGATATCTGGCACTGATTCTAACCAGACTGTCACTCTCGGGTCAGCCCCTACAATTTCTGCTGACCAGATTGGCCTTCATCATGAGATCATGTCTTTCCAGAGAAATCCCACTAATGCCTTCATTCTGTGAAAGTCGTATATATAGAGGGAAGTTTTCTACACCTCCACTGTGCAGTCCAGCAAAGACTTCACTGTCACAAAGTGACTGCACTGTCTCCTCTCCACCGCCAAACTTGCAGCAGCAGAGACCATGGATATTACCATTCAGCACCCCTGGTTCAAACGGGCTCTTGGACCTTTAATTCCAAGCCGTTTGTTTGATCAGTTTTTTGGAGAAGGTCTTTTTGAATATGATCTCCTGCCTTTGCTTTCCTCGACCATCAGCCCATACTACAGGCAATCTCTCTTCCGCACCGTTCTGGAGTCAGGTGTCTCTGAGGTAAGGTTCATGTTCCTGAATACATTTGAAGCACTTTTTTTTTTAAAGCAAGCTTTTTGCAAACCACCAGGTGTGTTGCATGGTTTAATCAGTTTAATCCCATATTGAATGGGATAGATTGATTAGGTGCTAGAAAGAACAATATTTGATAGAAACTGTAGTTCAGGATTTATGTGATAACAGTTTTAAGAAAAATAAGCAGAATTGGAAAACCGTATTTTAACAGCTCTTAACTATCTGAAGGGAGTGTGTCACATGTTTAGATGATCTCTGTGTCACTTACAAATTAGGTGGGTTTTTAAAACAACAACAACAACAACAACAAAACACATAGGAAGGTGCTTTATTCTGAGTCAGAAATTGGTCTGACTAGCTTAGTATTGTCTACATCAGGGATGGGGAACCTGTGACCTAGATATTGCCCCCATCATTTCTGACCATTGGCCATGGTGGCTAGGGATGATGTGAATTGGAGTCCAGGACTGTCTGGATAGCTAGATTCCCAATCCCTGGTCCAGACTAACTGGCAGTAGCTCTACAGGGTTTCTTCCAGCCCTGCCTGGAGACACTGTGGACTTTGTATATTGTTGCATTTCATGGATTCATAGAACTGTGGAGTTGGAGGGGACCATGAGGATCATCTAGTCCAACCCCCTGCAATGCAGGAATATGCAGCTGTCCCTTATAGGGGATCAAACCTGCAACCTTGGCATTATCAGCACCACACTCTAACTAACTGAGCTATCCAATTGAACCCGAGTCATTGTGCATGCAAAGCAGATTCCGTAACACAGAGCTGTGGCCCTTCTCCTAAAAATGAAGCAGGTTCTTACTTAATCAAGTACATTTTGTTGCCTTTTTAAAAGTGTGGGTTTTGTGTTTTGTTTGATGCGCTGCATAGTGGTTTCTTGGGAAGAGCAGCTCAAAGGTTATTCATAAAGTGTTGCTTTTCAGGCTGAGGTCAGAACATTCCAATAGGACGTGTGACCATATTGGGTGTTTGTTGGATATTCTGCATACATTTATGGTCTGGCTCAGAAATCTAGGAAGAGCTCAGCCAATGAAAAGCAGTGGCAGCTTCTAAAAGTTAGCCATGAAACTCAAGTCCCCTGCAGCGTCTGTGCATGCCCAGGTTTTTAGAGTCATGTGGGCAAGTTGCGAAAATTCCCAAAAGCCTCTGATAACCCTTTGGGTTGCTGGGGGCAAGAAATAATCTATCCACAAAATAGATAAATGCTGAAGTGACTCTGCGGAAACTGAATAGTACAGTGGTCATAACTGGAGTGAAGAATGGAAGCCACAATCTGCATTGCAAACAGCATTTAGACAATTGTATGTAGCATCCTAAAACCACACCCAAACCTACAAACTTGCCAGAATACCAGTTGTTAAGTCACTGGTGCCAATTGTGAGTGAACTGACTCAAGTTGTAGACTTAATTCTCACCTGCTTTTTGAAACAAATCCTTTTGAAAACTGAAAAGAATAATAAAAAGACACTTGCTAATTTCATGGGTTTAAGAACATGTCTTAATGATTTTGCCATCACAAATTATCTCACAGGGAATCTGAGAAATATAATCACAGAGTAAATGATATGACTTAAAAGCTACTTTGTTCTTTAAATAATTGCCTAGTGTTAGTAACAATGAGTTTGAATTCTAATTCTGTTTTGGGGGGTGGGGGGTCGTTTCTTGTTATTTCACTTTTAGGTAAGATCTGACCGGGACAAGTTTACAATCTTTTTGGATGTAAAACATTTCTCTCCTGAAGATTTGAGTGTGAAGGTCATTGAAGACTTTGTGGAAATTCATGGCAAACACAGTGAGAGACAGGTAAGCAGAAGGGAGAAAGAAAATACAAATTACTCTGCTGGAATGAAAAATTTATTTTATTTAGCATTAACTACTGAGATTTAGCTCAGAGGTGTATGCATCTGCTTTAGGAAAGGTCAAATGTCAGATTTGATCATATGTACTGTTATGGTTCGGATTTTTAAAAATCCATTTTCTTTCATCATGTACTCCATAGCACTTAGATGACAGTGGGCATCACTGGGTAATTATTTTTTTCAGTACAGAAATAATGTAATCTGAAACTCCAAGAAAATGTCTGCACTTTAATAGCTCTGAAACAGGATAGTTAGCTGGGTTGGTCCATAGAAAACAAAATCCAAAATCTACAGTAGTGCAGTACCTTTATTGAGGCCAATCGAAATATAAAAAAATAATGAGCAAGTTTTCAAGTTCTTCATAACCCTTCATCCAACTGGATGTTAAGTAAAACCTGCAAGTTGGGCATTGGGTGGGTGTGGAGAGATAATAATGGCTTGACTGGGCTGGAGACTTGAAGACTAAATGAGATTAGCTTGCCTTGGGTGCTAATTGGTTTCAGGTCAGTCCGTGACTCTTAAGACAAAGAAAATGAGTGTGTGTGTGTGTGTGTGTGTGTGTGTGTGTGTGTCTGTGTCTGTCTGTCTGTCTGTCTGTCTGTCTGTGTATCACAATCCAATCATTCCAATGTTTTCTTTGTGAGGCAAAGAACAAAGTAAGGACAAATTTGTCTTAAATTAGCAAAGCTAGAAATTAATTTTAGGCGGTACACTAGGTAAAAAGTCAATAGAAGCCCAATTGGGGAGGATTTCCCAGTGGTCAGTAGCTCTGAATCAACTGCAAAGGCTGAGCTTTTATAAGCCAGCACGAATGAGAAGTGTTAAAACAAGACACAAGAAGGAATCAAGAGCCTTGGGCTTGGAAAGTTACTACATCTGAAATGGAAAGGCTTCAAAAACTGGAAGGCAGGAATACCCCAAGGCCTACAACCACACTCAGTGAGTGGAAATCTTACGCACCATCTGCACTACACGTTTAAAGCAGAATCATGCCACTTTAAACAGTTGTGACTACCCCCCCAAAAAAAATCCTGGGAGCTGTAGTTGGTTAAGGGTGCTGAGAATTGTTGGGAGACCCCTAGTCCCCTCCTGGAGCTATAATTCCCAGAGTTCCCTTTGAAGAGGGATTGACTATTAAACCACTCTGAGAACTCCATTTTGTATCCGAGACTCCCCTTTAAGTTATAGCTGAGGAGGTGTTTGGCAAGCTGCTCAGCCTGAGTTCTCTATCTCTGCAGTTAAAATACTGATTACTTTATCTCACAGGACAGCTGCAATTTTTTTAAAAAAAATAATGCTATCGGTTTCTTTTGTCTCTTGTCAGGATGACCATGGGTATATTTCCCGTGAATTCCACCGTCGGTACCGCTTCCCATCCAATGTGGACCAAGCGGCCATCACCTGCTCTCTCTCTGCCGATGGCATGCTGACCTTCTCGGCTCCCAAGGTCCAGTCCAACACTGACCCCAGCCACAGTGAGAGACCCATCCCTGTATCCCGTGATGAGAAGCCAACCTCGGCTCCTTCTTCTTAGGCTGAACCTGCTGCTGCTAAAGAAGCATCCAGGCTGTCACACTTCACTTGCAGGCCTCATTCACAGAGCCATTACATAGATATCAGTGAATATCTAGAAGGGTTTCTCTCTCTTTCTCTTTTTTGTTCTAATTTTTCTCTTGGATGGAATGAGAGGCCGGGTGAGCGGCTAGAGGACTTTGAAGCTGAAGCCTAAAACCTTGTGATGTCGGGGTGACAACGTGGAAGGCGAAAGGGTGCTGCAGCAGATCTGACATACTTGCTGAAATGGTCTAGGATGCTGTGTTAGTTTGGATAAACATCTGCCAAGCCCCAAACACAAGAGCTGGCCAGACAGCAGCATTAGCTCTCAATGCATCAATTGTTAATGCTAAGTTTGGTGCAGCGAAAACAACAGTACAGGCTTGTTCTACCCTAAAGTAATTAAGAGCAAGCCAGAGCTAAGCTGATTAGTGAGAGGGGAGAAGAAGAGGAAGAAAGAGTGGGTGGTACTTGTAACGAATGTGCCATGCACTTTTTAAAAGGAGGAAAAGCCACAAAAAGTGTTTGGAAAGGGCTGTAACTTTTTTCCAGCAAAGTTGAAAGAGGGGAAAAGAGTACATCCATTTACAACATCAACTGTCATTTCCTCTGCTGGTGCAAGGACAAGCACATCTCTCCATGGTCTTTGCAGACCCACTCGGGGGTCCATCACAAGTGCTGAGGCTTCAAATCCCTACTGAGCTTTCCCCCAGGCCTGCGTGTTATCACACCATCTTCCTTAATCTTGCTGTAATTCTAACATAGCTCCACCTCTTTTACTGATGTCTGGCGCAATCTGAGAACTCAGCCAGTGGCAGTCAATAAAGAAAATGTGAAACAAGCAACGTGTCTTCTTTCCCCACCAACCTGCCCACCTTCTCCTCTCTGTTTCTCCACGAAGCCTTCTCTAACCTTTTGTCCAACGTGGAGCTCGAATCCATAATCCTGAGATTAAGAGTCTCATGCTCTAGCAACTGTGCTCTCTCTCTCTCTCTCGTATGAGCTATTCTTTCTCCAGGGAAGTACAGTTGTACCTTGGTTTTCAAACAGCTTAGTTCACAAACAACTTGGAACTTGAACGTCGCAAACCCGGAAGTAGGTGTTCTGGTTTGCAAACTTTGTCTTGGAAGCTGAACGTCCGGCACGACTTCCGCAGCTTCTGGTTGGCTGCAGGATGCTCCTGCAGCCAATTAGAAGCTGCGCCTTGGTTTCCGAACGTTATGGAAGTTGGACGGACTTCCAGAACGCGTTCTGTTTGAAAAACAAGGTATGACTGTAGAGCAATGCCAATCCCTGCCCATCTATGCAACTCACTGGGTGACTTTGGGCCAGTTATCTTTCAGCCTACCTCGCAAGGTTGTTCCGAAGATTAAAGGGGCAGGGAGAGAACTGTGTACATCGCCCTGATCTCCTTGGAGGCAGGATACAATATAAATGCAATAATTATATTGAGTATCATATACAATTGTGTATCATACATTCTATTGCCACAAGGTATTGGGTTGGTATCCTGCACTTGAAGAATTTACAGTCCAGACACTCAACTTTTTTGACATAGACAGAGAATGGAATTGAAGTAGGAGAGTGTATGGACTCTCTTAACTGGAAAGGAAGTGGCTACCATTTGAACATCGATAATCAGGCTATGCTTTGAGTATCATATATTGTTAGCAGTGCTAGGAACTGAAACAAGCCCATTTCTACAAGAAGATTTACAATCTTCAGAAACAAGTGAGAAGTCAAATGAGTGAAGCTTTCAGGCAAGGAGGGTCCTGTTTTGGGTGAGAATTGGGCTAGATGGCCTTCCCATTATCTTCCAGACCTATAAGCCTTTCTCTGTCTCTAATAACTTATGTACACCTTTTTAATGTTACGGACTGCACTCAAGTGCATTCGTCACAATAACGCGATTTGAATGCGTTTTAAACATAGAATACCAGATGGCGCCACAGAGTGAGAATTGTTTAAAATGGGATTTCTCACTGTACTTTTTCCTTTTGGCAAAAACAATCTAATTTCTGACTTATTTACAGTGTTGTATTCCTGTGTTTAGATCCACCCATCTGATAGCGATCATGCAGCTGGTTGCCTAATGTGAAGCAACTGCTTTGCACTCTACCTACCACAAGAGGTCAGGCTTTGCTATAGTTCTGGTAAGGGAATCCAAAAATTGTGAAGTGGGTTTCTAATGTCTTCCGGGAATCAGCTAAAGTAAAACTCCTGTCCGCATTTAGTAAGGAAAAAGGTGTCTGCTAATAGCAATGCTTTCACAAATGGCACAAAACGGATCAAAGCTGGCTCTATGATGCTTTTGACAGCCCCTCAGTTGCATCTGTTCTTTGATGCTCCATAAAATAGGGAGAAAATCTCCATCAAATAATTCATCAAATAATTGCAGATCAATTCAGCATTTAGAACAGAGATAGCTACTCTTAGGGGAATGTTGTGTGCTTTCTGAATGTGGCATGGCAGCTTTTAAAACCTAAATGAGAGCATACTGCAAATTCACATCTTAGACTCTAGGCAGAAACAGATAGGTAGCCGTGTTGGTCTGCCATCTCACCCCTTGCTTTTTCCTGTAAGACCTATTGCAGTCGTTAAGAGTCGTCAACAGGCTCATCACAGCTATCTGCCCATCACCCATTCCCACCACCCTTCTGAGTAATACCCCTCCCCACCTTCTCACTATATAGAAGGGTCTGGTGACTTCTGTTTCAGTGTATCTGAAGAAGTGTGCATGCACACGAAAGCTCATACCAAGAACTAACTTAGAAGAGTTTGGAGAAGAAGAGTTTGGATTTGATATCCCGCCTTTCACTCCCCTTCAGGAGTCTCAAAGCGGCTAACAGTCTCCTTTCCCTTCCTCCCCCACAACAAACACTCTGTGAGGTGAGTGGGGCTGAGAGACTTCAAGGAAGTGTGACTAGCCCAAGGTCACCCAGCAGCTGCATGTGGAGGAGCGGAGACGCGAACCCGGTTCCCCAGATTAGGAGACTACCGCTCTTAACCACTACACCACACTGGTTCCCAACTTAGTTGGTCTTTAAGGTGCTACTGGAAGGATTTTTTTTTGTTTTGTCTAGGCAGAAAGACAATTTATGTTTGTTTAAACGATACATCATAGAAAAGTTATTATTTTCACATAACATACTATAAATGTTAGCAATGTTATGCCATAAAACTTGCCCTGCCAAGGTATTGTTGCATGCTACCCTAATCTCTCAGCAGTGTGAGATTCCAGGGGTCCCAGGGCTCACTCAGGTTTCGTGTTTCCCTTTGGGAATGAGACATAGTGGAGAATGTGGTGTCTTTATGATATATGGTTTATTTACACACATATACAACCTGAGCCTATGATGGAGGGGTTCACAGCATCAGCACCAAGTAGGTCCTGCTACTCCCATAGCTGCAGCCTTGGATTAAAACAGAAATCAAACATTGTGCTCTGCCTCTCTGGTTTTCCAGTCTGCAGCTTTTTCCTCACATTACAGCAAACTCTTCCCTCTCAATTCAGGCTTTGTCCTTATAATTATCTCTGAGTTGAGGGAGGGGGCCCAACCCATTTGCTGTCTGGCACAGAGCCTCCTTTCTTTGTTCTCTTATTGGCCCATCACCCAGGTGATCACCTTCAACCCAGGAAGCTAGTTTGGCTTACATTTTAACACTTGCTGGATCCAGGGTTCAGAAGGCTTGATTAGAATTTAACAGCCACAAACTCATAACAATATAAAATCCTGCTGTCCATGCACTGTTTACAAAAGAGGCCACTTATTCAGTAATGTTACTGTCGTGGATGGCCAGCAGAAATCCACATTTTTGTTGAACAGAGCAGTAGACATTGTCTGAGAGAAAATGCCTCTTTATAAATATAAGCAGCTTAGCAGGTGACAAGGAGCTCCTTAGCCACACAGTTCCTATCATTGCTCTCCTGAAAGCTCTCCTGAAAATACATCTGAAAATATCTCTTGTAAATATGGTTTACAGGGAACTAATCTGCCCATTTTCAACCCAGCCCAAATATTTTTTCATTCTGTTTTCAAACATTGCTTTGACTGTTTACAAATCCACAGTGGAAAAGCAGAGTTGTGTGGTATATACAGCAATGATAGCCACAACCCCTATCTATCCTGTTGTTTCTTACACATTATCATATGCCCCCACCCCTGAACCAATTTTGATCTGAAGTGAGATAAAGAACAATCTTTTAAAGCTAGTGATGTGTACACAGTCTAAACAAGGGGATAACCTGAAGGACACACTTAAGGCCAGAATTAATAGTAGTTCCTGGTCCTTTAATAGGATGAATTTTGGCCCAACTAAAACAGGCCAAACACCATCTTCCTGATCAACTGGATCTTGTGGTTCTAAGACATCTTGTGATCCACCCCAGCATGGCCCTGACATGCCCCATTTCCAAATCCCTAGCAGCAGTGACCCACCACTGGTAATATGTCTATGCCTATGGGACACCCCATGGGCATATCTAGGGCTTCCTGAGGGGCGTAAGTGCTGTCCCATGGAGGCAGCTTCATTCCAGTGATGGAACAGCATTTACACTGTATCCTAAGGCTGGCATCAGAATTTCAGCCTTATTTCTTGTTTCTAATCATATATGACACCCCACTGCCATTTCCAGCTAAGAATTTGCCAACACAACCAACGACTTTCATTAAAAACAATAATTCAATAATTATGTCCATTAATTACATTCCAAATAGTCACAAGATAAAACAGATGAACAATGGAACACAGCATAATGGGTAAAATGCTTCATATGAAATGTGAGCCGGCCTGGACCCTGCACTCATCATCTGAGGCCCTTGTGTGCCTCCTTCATGGAAGTTTTGGAGGGCGGCAAGACGAGAACGGGCCTTTTCTGCAGTGGCTCCCCGCTTGTGGAATGCTCTCCCCAGACAAGGTCGCCTGGAGCCTTGGTTACATATTTTTAGGAGCCAGGCAACTATATCCCCCTTCTCGCAGGCCTTTGGCTAATTAAATAATCTATTTAACAATACATGGTTTTAAAAACTGTGGGTGTGGTTATTGTTTTTGTTTGTTATTATGCTATGCATGTTGGTGTTTTTATATTGTAAGTTACCCTGTGATCCTCGGATGAAAGGCGGTAAAGAAATTTTATAAATAAAGGAAAAACGGAAAATCTCATTAAAACAGAACAGTTTTCAGCAGCTACTAGAAGACACATAAAGATGGCTCTCCTTTTTTATTTTTTATTTTAGAAACAGAATTAGGTCCCTTTCTATTTTTCAGAAAGCTGAGTGGTGTTCTTGTCACTCATGATTATAGCTTTCCTTCCTCTCCTCTCCTCTCCCCCGTATTTAAAGGAAGATAAGTAATGGTAGAGCTAACCTCCTGCTCACCCCTCCTGTTTCCATGCACCACTGGAAACAGGAATAGTAGAAGTTCTGCTTTTATTTCAGATTGCAGGGGGGAAAGAAAGGGTCACAGAGTGGCCAACTGAGGAGGACCCTTGACTCTCACTCCCCCACCCCCGCTGCCCAGTTGGCAAGAAAGGATGCTACCATCAGCACTTCTCAATCACCCAAAATGAGGAAATACTTCACCACAAAAGGAACAAGAGAGGACTCATCTTTCCGTTAAACAAAAAATGTAGGAATAATTGCTATAATTTAAAAAGAAATACGATCACTGCAGATGGTGACAGCAGCCACGAAATTAAAAGATGCCTGCTCCTTGGGAGAAAGGCGATGGCAAACCTAGACAGCATCTTAAAAAGCAGAGACATCACCTTGCCAACAAAGGTCCGTATAGTTAAAGCCATGGTTTTCCCAGTAGTGATGTATGAAAGTGAGAGCTGGACCATAAAGAAGGCTGATCGTCGAAGAATTGATGCTTTTGAATTATGGTGCTGGAGGAGGCTCTTGAGAGTCCCATGGACTGCAAGAAGATAAAACGCATCCATTCTTAAGGAAATCAGCCCTGAGTGCTCACTGGAAGGACAGATCGTGAAGCTGAGGCTCCAATACTTTGGCCACCTCATGAGAAGAGAAGACTCCCTGGAAAAGACCCTGATGTTGGGAAAGATGGAGGGCACAAGGAGAAGGGGACGACAGAGGACGAGATGGTTGGACAGTGTTCTCGAAGCCACAAACATGAGTCTGACCAAATTGCGGGAGGCAGTGGAAGATAGGAGTGCCTGGCGTGCTCTGGTCCATGGGGTCACGAAGAGTCGGACACGAGTAAACGACTAAACAACAACAACAACAAAAAGAAATACACTATGTCTTATCATAGCGAGGAAGATTGTCACCAGGTGGCAGGTCTGGATTTAGATGAAGAGAGGCCCTAGGCTACTGGTACTCCTCCCAATCCCCCACCGTCACAACTAGAACTAGTTACTAACAACAGCTTTATCTGCTATGACTCTTTTAGCTGGTTTACCCAAAGTTTACGCTCTCTGCAGGGGCAGGGACTCAACTGTGCCATGTAGATTTCATCCCTGACTAACCTAGACTTTTGTTTTAGTTTATTATGCCAAATTTGTTTCGTGTGTGATAATGGGGAAAAATGCCACAAACATTTATGGAGCACACTATGTTTCACAGCACCCAATGCACTTTTAGTACAGCTCAGGAAGGCTTAATGGAGGCATAATGCCTTCCCTAAATGTATTTGTTCTCTCTAAATAAGTAATAGTGTCTCGGGACTTTAACCATGGGGTGACCTTTAAGCACCCTCATTTAAATTAATGGGTATATTCTGAGTATGGCTTAGATATCACCGATAATTTGTGTGCAGTGAGATTCCCTCCTTTAAAAAAAATGTTTTATATACGTGGATATATTATGTAAAAAAAAAAAAAATCATACCATTCTGAATGAAGTTAAACACTTCTGACCAATCCCAAGCTATTTTAAAGCAGTATTATGAGGAAAAATGAAAAAAAAATTGGCATGTATTTCTTGGAGATTATGGTCCTGAATGATCAGGGCCAGCCTTTCCCAACTTGGCTCTCCCTCCCAGATGTTTTGCGCTGGCTGGGGCTGATGGGAGTTGTAGTCCAAGACACCTGGAGGGCACCAGGCTGGGGGAGACTGGCCTGTGCCATTTAAACAGCACCATATACGGTAGCCAAGCCTGCTCCTTTTGTTCTTCCACAGAAAGCACAACTCGATCAAGCAGTAAACTACCATACTGAGTCCTGCTGCTGCTGCTTCTCTCGATGTTTCCTGCCTTTGTTCTGGAAAATGACAAGCCCGAATTGTTTTTCAGCTGAGGAAAGAGCAGCACTGCACACACCTTGAGCCAAGCTGCTAGCATTAATCACACCAATCACATTACCCCAAACCCGTGTGGCTAAAGTGACACCGCCCTGCAGCGAGAGCTGCAAAAGGCGGCAGGCCCAACCAATTTGGCTAAGCCTTGCACAATGGCACAAATGTCCTTCCTTCAGCGAAAAAACCAAGGTTGGAAATAAGCCTGCCTTCCAGAGGGGGGCCCTGCTGCAGCACTTTGATGCCGGCATGTGACACGAGCGAGGATTATTTGCAGGAGTACATTAAGAGCAGCACTTGATTACAGCAGTGTCAAGCTGCGCTCAAAGGCTCGGTTCTTTCAGCAGTGGCGGTAATGACCGTTGCTCGTGTCTCCGAAAGGCACGCGGCGGTCAACGAGGTCTTCTGTAACGCTTCCAGGTAGTGCCCATCCTAAATTACCGCGCTTGCTAATTAAGTGGCTGGGCACTGTTATTCTGGCTATCTCCCAGGTTCCCCTCGAGACCCTAGTTATCTATTAACTTTACACTGTGTCTGGTTTGTACCAGTTCTTCTGGCAGCAACCAGCCTGAATGGCAAAGTGGTCACTTGACGCCGTGGCCATTTTAAAACCCTGACTTATTGGGGGAAGGGCTGTGGCTCAGGGGCACAGCACCTGCGTGCTTTGCAGGCCCAGGGTCCCAAGTTCAAGCCTGACATCTCCAGGTAGGGCTGGGAGCCTTTTCTGTCTGAAATCCTGGAGAGTTTCTGCCAGTCACTGCTAGACAGACCAAAACAGCCTGACTCTCAGCATAAGGAAGCACCCTGTGTTCCTTTGTTTTGTGACATCAAACCCTAAATCAGGCATGGCCAAACTTGGCCCGTCAGCTGTTTTGGGACTACAATTCCCATCATCCCTGACCACTGGTCCTGTTAGCTAGGGATGATGGGAGTTGTAGTCCCAAAACAGCTGAAGGGCCAAGTTTGGCCATGCCTGCCCTAAATGCACCTAAAGGAGCAAAGACAGGAGTAAGCATGTACTGTTCTACTGCCTTTGAGGTCTCTTCTCACTTTTGAACTGTGTTACTTGTGTGCAAAGCTTTGCAAATGTAGGATAGAGAGACCAAGGCTGTGTACACAGCATATTTTTAAAGCGCTCCCAAATAATTCTGGGAACTGTACGCTGGGAGTTGTAGTATTGTGAGAGGTAAGCTGCAGTTCCCAGGATTCTTGTGAGAGGGCAGAACATGCTTTAAATAAATAGTGTTTATGCAGCCCAATATACATTTTAACGTCAGATATACTATTATGACGGGGGGGGGGAGAGAGACCTCCCAACCCAATAAATTAATGAATGTCAGACTCTAGCTAATATTTGGAATATTGAATGAAGAAGGGAAATATAGGGTGCAGTAGTTCTCTTGAACTGTGCCAAAGGAAATTCCTCGGTTTAGCCTATGCAAACTAGGCTAGCTGGGCTGGTTGAATGTAGGACATTATGAATCAATGGCCAAGCATTTGCACATCAAAGAATATGCTCAAGTCTGTGCAAAAACAGAGGCTGCCAAGAAACATTGCCTACCCTTGTGGATGGCAGGATCTAGAATCAATCTAGATTGAAAGGATGAGTTCAAATGATTCCAAATTGAGAAAAAAAGGTGTGTGTGTTTTTTAATTCTACAAGTGGGCTAGCGTGTAAACAGCCTGAATTATTACTGAATTCTGGAGCATTTAAAGGATTGTGGATTTGGACAGGGAAATTCTATTCAATTATGTGGGCTACAACAATCCCAACACCCTTTAAATGACGGTTTGTTTGTGGCTTTGTAGGTAACTCTCCTTCAGTGCAACAGGCAAGAATGACAACAATATTTCTTCAGGTCAATTACAGTGGCTTGGGCCACATCTGAAGTTGAACTAGGCAATGACTACAGTATACTTAGCCGAGTGGTCAGTTACTTCACCACATAATGCCACATAAAAGAACTATTAATGTTGAAATCATGGATGGGGATGAGGAGGTTGAACTGAAGCAACTTTGCAAAAACAGACATTCTAAAGTAAAGATGTGCAGCCTTCCAAAATAAAGACTGCCTTTCCCAATTGTTTTCTTCTCTTCTAACTCAGGAGCCAAGAGGGCAAAAACAAAACAAAACAAAACAAAACAACATAAAATAAACTAAAATAAAATTAAAAAAACCCATAACGATGTTAAAACCTCAGGTTATTCTTGCTTGTCAATGCAAGGTGATTTCAACAAAACCAAAGAGCTTCACAAGGAACTACTTGAAGTTTGCACCTTGTCACACCAGCCAACCAATTAAATTCATTTCAGGGACCATTTAGAGCGAGATGGAGGATTCAATTAGAGTGTTCTGGCCATGATTCACTGTCCTCCATTTTCTCACAGAAAAGAGGGGTCCAAAGAATAACGGGCTTCTGCAGCCATTTTAAGTGAAGGGGAGATATGTAGGAGTCAACAAAAACGAAACAAAGGAGAGCAGCACCAGCTTCCAAAATCAACAAACCAAGTGAGCAAAAAAGGTGCCAAAAACTATTTATTGAAGAACTTCAAAATATTTGTTCTGCCTGATGTGCTTCGCATAAATGTAGTCAGCAGAGCACATTCCTCATGCAGTAGATATGAAATGACCTTTGCTTCTGATTATGAGTTACATTTTACTTAAAATGCTAGAGGCATAACAACCCTCTGGAGTGAAGTGATATGAAAATACTTCTTTTTAAAGTACCTTTTGAGGTTTATCTCACTTGGTTTGCTGGAAATGTGCAAGTCCCCATTTTGCAAGCCCCTGATATATACAGGGAGTGTGGCCTGATTTGTGAATATTAGCAAGAACACTCAGAAGTTCCTCTGGGCACAAATATCGAAGGATTAATGAACTTAAATGGGCAATAATGGAATTTGCTGGTTAGTTTGGCTGCATACCTAGGGTTAAATTGCATTCTCAGGAAATGTGTCTGTTGCACATGCATGCACTTCACTGTACGATCAGGCTACAACAGGTAGTTATTGAAACACGAACTTTTGGGATTCCCAAAAAGGGAGAAGGGAGGAAAAGAAGGAAGAAGGGAGCAGGAGGAGGAGGGGGGAAATTGGGAGTCCAATCTGGAGGGAACCGCTGCCTCAGCCCTGGGCCTCGCCTCGCCTCCCCTCCACTGTGCTCAGCCCAGCCCAGCTCCAGCCACCGCAGCCACTGCCAGCCCCTCACTGCCCGGCAGGTGGCTCCAGCAGAGGAGGGGACGGGGTGGGGGAAAGCGTTGGGAAGGAGGAGAGAGGCCAGGCAGGCAGGCAGGCCAGGCAAGGTGATCCATGAATAAAGGAAACCACCAAAGCCCTTTTGACTCATGGAGCTGAGTTATCTGTCCCTGTTCAATTTCAGGCTTCCTCATATTGCCCTGTAGGATACCCCCACTCATCTGACTCAATCAGCACACAAAGAGCATGATTCAGGCAGAGTTGTAATTGTAAACAAGGCTCTCTCTCTCTCTCTCTCTCTCTCTCTCTCTCTCTCTCTCTCTCCCCCCCCCCCCCCGCGCAATTGAAAATACTTATAGCAAAACTGTGGTGTGCAAAACTTTGTTTAAGTTGTGCCTAAGCTCTTAGCAAATCTTGACTGGAGTGCAGGTACTAAGCTGACCATGAGCTAAAATCACTGTGAGGACTTTGCCTCATCTACCTGGGATTCTGACTCCCCATAACCTCTTCCGTGTTCCTATGGGGTGTGCTCTAAATATCAGGAATGTGGCGACTTGGTCTACAGGGCTGCAATCTGATGCTTTAAAATTGAAATCTGGATTCTGCTGTTGCGATGCTTTTGTAAGAACCTAAGAAGAACCCTGCTCAACATTCTGTTCTCACAGTCGCCACCCAGATGCTTATGGGAAACCCACAAGCAAGGCATGAGCAGCACTCTTCTTCTTAGGAAGTCCAGCAACTGTTTTCCAGAAGCATGGGGCCTCTGAGACTGGCCAGAACATATAGCCACTAATAGCGTTATCCTCTATGAATCTATCTAATCCCCTTTGGAAGCTGTACAAGTTGGCGTCTATCACTACATCTTGTGGCAGCATGCTCTATACTATAGTTTAATCATGTCCTTCATTCTGATATGCAGTTTTGATCCATTTGGCCGGGTTCATGATTATATTCATATGGGCAGACGCACTATTTCCTACTGCAGTGACCTGTGACAAAAAGGAAAGCAAGACCTGTCAAGACCTTGACACTGTTGTGTCACCTAAACTCACAAAGGGTCTCTCCATGGGTTCAAGAACTGGAAAATATGGTTCAAAAGCAGTTCGGGGCAGTCCAACTTTGAGCCATAAGAGCCATTACTTCAGCACATTGCTGACTTTCTGAGAAGAGCTTAGGAGGGTTCCAGACAGAGCCAGCTCAAGCCATTTTACAGCCTGAGGTAAAAGGCAAGATGAAATACAAGATGGCTCCCTCCATTCAACATACAGAAGCCAACCAGACTAGCAATTGAACCTTACTTCAACACTGAAGTGAGCAACAGTGTCCTCCACTGCACCTGAGGACAACAGGGCTAGCTTAGGGGTGCAGGTACACATATGGTACACATAGCTCTGCCCTCCAAGACTTTGCCACCACTCCTTGCTCTCTCCCCTGCCCCCTCCCAGCATCTGCTGCCTGACTGGGCTGCCTCACTCTGCCTAATGGTAGGGCCGGACCAGGTTCCAGAGGGAAAAGATACCCACTTTCTTTAGAGTAGATTCTCCATTTCCAGTTAAGAGTTTCACTTTCTACCATTTTGCTAAATCCTCTGCATCTAGGTAGTACAGGGAGAAGGAAGGACGGCATTTTTGTGTAAAATCAAAACACTGGCTTTGATCTGGAAAACATGCTTCCTCCTGGCAAAGGTTGTCTGAAGTCCTGTTTATAGAACTGTTCTGCACAGCATCTGTCAGATTTTTCAAAACTACAAAATCTGACAGGAAACGCACTTAAACACACACAAACACAGGAGACAGAAATGACTTGAAGCTAATGTGACAGCAAGGATTGGACAGGTTTTTAATTGATCTTGACAGCTCTGACATCACTGCATGCCTGAAAGTCTGTGTTACTAATGGACTGAGTGGCAAGCAAAGTAGGTCATGAACCCTGGGGCTCTCCACTTGCGATAACAGAACACACCCTTCCATTGGTAGAAACGTATATGTGAGCGTGTTTGTGTTTCAGTATGTACACATATTGCAAACAAAAATATAAATTATGGGTTGGATTCAGGCTAAGTTACTTCGATTGTTATTGAAATCAACAAGACTTAAAAGTCCCGACTTACAGGACTTGTCTCCGTTATTTCAAGGGGATCTAAGTTCAACTACCTCTGTCTGATTCCAAACCCATTTTTATATCTGTTAGTTTAAGAACAGAGTTAAGGCTATCTCACATTGGCTCAAATGTCAGAAGGCCAGAAAGCTTGAAGCCAAGGCTGATGGCTGATGCCTTAACACAGTGGTGTCCAAATTTTTTCCAAAGCGGGCCAGATTTGATGAAGTGGAGGGCTGTGAGGGCCGACCAAAGTTGTTAACCTTTTTTTTTCAGGATTGAAGTTGTTGAGGCTTTTTTAGGATTTTAGCCCAGGAAATAAACTGCCACAGGGGCCAGATTAAACCGACCAGCAGGCCGGATTAGGCCCCCGAAACAGACTTTGGACAAGCCTGTGATCTGCAATGCTGTTGTCAATGCTGTCACAAATTTCACTTGCTGGGTCTTTCAGGTCCAAACCCAGATGAGGAGGATGGAGTGCTTGGAACCAGCAAAGATTCCCCACACTGTCCTGGCCTTGTATTGCCTTATGAAGCACCTGAGCCTTACTTTATTGCTGGAGGAATTATCCAGTGGGTTGAACTATGTCTGTTTGTTGCTTACCTTCGGGGGGGGGGATCACACAAACAAGTCATAAGCTGCACGATTGTGGTGTGAGAGTACAGTGGTACAGATGCATCTTCTCTGAAGGTATCTGAATAATGATACCCTTGGATCAATGGATCCATGAGTGAGTGATTGGATCTCAGGCCTCCAACCAAGCACAGCGTGGTCCACGCAGGGGCCTGCCCGGTGACAAACCTTGGCGTCTGTCTCAAATTTCAGTGGTGTCCTGTGCGTTGCCAAAAGCCAGCAACCCCCACCTATCGGCTTCCGTAGGACATCATAGTTGCAGTGCCTGCAGTTGCACCCCAGAAGCTCTGCACCCGGTGTGACCAAACCCGATGTGCTCCCCTAAATCCACCTTTGGATATTAGGTGTGGGGGCACCAGTCATAGGATGGGTATTCAGCTGCTCACTCAACAGTTGGAACAAACAGCTCACATTTCTAGCTCGGTTTAGCAATCAGTCTCTCTTCCAAACTCTGGGGATTGCAGCTCTGTGGGTGGAAAATAGGTCTCCTGACAACTTTCAGCATCACAAGCTATAGTTCCCAGGATTCTCTGGGGGAAGCTCAAAGTGGGATGATACTGCTTTAAATGTGTAGTGCAAATGGGGCCCTGGACAGACCATAGGCCCATCTAATTCAATACTGCTGGCACAGACTGGGAGCAGTTTTAAGAGCCATATGTGGAGATGCTGGGAATTAAATGTGGCACCTTCTATGTGCAAAGCATGTGCTCTGCTGCTTGGGTATGGACCTCCCCCTCCAGCCCTTTCTGCTCTTGTTAACTGGGTAGTGAAGAAAGTTTCCCAGGTCACTCACTTAACAACATCCTCCCTTACATGTCACTGAAGTAACAGAACTTAATTCCAGGTACCTGGGCTAGGACAAGGTTGTGAACAGTTAGTACTGTTGGCTATTATTAACTAATGCACAAAAGAACATGCTTTATACAGTGGTATCTCGGGTTAAGTACTTAATTCGTTCCGGAGGTCCGTTCTTAACCTGAAACTGTTCTTAACCTGAAGCACCGACTTTAGCTAATGGGGCCTCCTGCTGCTGCCACGCTGCTGGAGCACGATTTCTGTTCTCATCCTGAAGCAAAGTTCTTAACCCGGTGTAATATTTCTGGGTTAGCAGAGTCTGTAACCTGAAGCGTATGTAACCCAAGGTACCACTGTACTTCTTCCCAATGCCCCCAATGCTAATGCCCAAATCTGCCATTTCCACTGACTTCAGTTTTCTCTTTCTTCCTCTTCTTCATCTTCTTCTTCTTCATCATCATCATCATCTCCAAAGCAGCATTAACAGGGTTGGAGTGCACAAAGGAGCGGCCAGCCACTAATGTTTTATGAAACTCAGAAGCTTCTCTACCTAGGCTGATTACTTGAGTTGCTTATTAGTGTTGCACCTGCTATAAATGGTACTGATGGCAAATTAGATGGAAAAACATGCAAATACCTTGCTAGCATTCTGGTAAATTAGCATGCAAATGGCATAAAGGTGAATATAGCTTTGAGGAGAAATGCACTAACATCATTTGACTAATTACTGAAGCAGGGAAATAAAAAAGAACATAGATTTTGGCGAGGGGATTCCAGTAAACATCAATCTACCGATGCATCTCACTTTCATCAGTTCATCAGATAATGCAAAGCAAACAGCTTGTGATTTATTTTTTTGAAAAATGCTGGCGGTGATAGCCACCTGCAGCCTTTAGAGTCACAAAGGTTCCAGGAAACTTCAATTAATAGTTATTTACTTGCGGGTCCAGTCAGTTTTATTGCTTCCTGTTGATGCTGGCTTGGGTATTAATGATAAATGGTTGTGGGACCTTTGCTGAGCATCGAGGGAGGATCCTGGCCATAAGGAAGGACATTACTGGATAGCAATAAAGTGCTCTGTGGAATCTGGTTTAATTCTGCTTCTAGCTCCTTGTGGAAATACAATGTCTCAGCAGCCCTAAGGATCTCTTCTGTGGAAGTAACTCAGTTAACTCTTCTGCTGCTTCAGAAGAGAAGCTACTCCCCTCTACACACCCTAACCCTAACCCCATCTCCCTTCTGCCTAACATTAAAATTGACCTGAGTGCTCCCTTAAAAAAAGAAACAGGTCTTCCTCTCAGGAACATACTTCAATCAAAAACATATTCTAGACTACCTTTAGATTTTTGTCCACACAAAATATGCATACAATATTTACAAAATATGCATACAATATTTATAAATAATGCAAAATATGAATACAATATTTACAGAAATCTAGAGAGCTGAAAAGATTTATCAGTCACAGAACAAGCATGAATCAGTCCTAGCAAGTGTTATTTTCTTCTAGAATATTGTTGCTGCTTATAACCTTATTTTCATTTATGAATTGCTCCCTATGAAGGTTTTTGAAGCAGCGTTTAAATAGGCTATGACCTTGTTATGGCTCTTGTGTGTTTAGCTTGTGTGTTTAGCTTGCTCTTTTCCTTTCAATATCACCTTCAGGAGGACTCCTTTATAGTTTTAGTATCGTCCCACTTACCTCCCCCCCCCCCGCACCTTTAATATTTTTGATCAATATGGCAGAAGAGGCATATTTCCCATTGGTAAAGAACCACATTAGTGTGTAGGGGATAATTCAAATGTCTTGGATATAAATTATATTCAGAAGTATAATGTGGAATGGCTGCTCTTGGACTGAACCACTTCAGACTCTAGGTGGGGTAAATTGCAGCTTGAATGTTCCCACCACATCAGGCATTGCCTGTCTTTGGAAGCTACCATTTCCCCTCCCTCTTGCTTTGTATTTAAATAGTGTACTATTGTTATACCTGGCTAGGTTTTTTATTCATTTCAAAACTGAGCAGACTGAACAACTGCACTTTGAAGTAAATTCAGTGCAACCTGCTCCTAGGTAAAGCTGTACAGAAATTTGGTGGTCAGATGGTTCAAGGAGCACATTTATGATGACACTCCATTCACCACAGCAAACAATTCACCTGAATTACATGCTGGTTAATTTGCATATTTTATCTGCTCCATCTTGCCCTAAACTATTGACACATCCCCTTCCTCCAATATTTAGATTTCCTTGACTCCGTGTCTAATACTGCACAGGGCTTTTCACCCTTTAGATCTTGCCATTTTCTCAGGGTCAATGCACATCATTTCAGGCTTGATAATTGTGATCATATTCCCCACAGGAGGTAAAAACAGAAAGATGCTTTGTCACACCAGCAACATCTACAAGAACAAAAGCCTGAAAACTGAATCTAGACAATATTACCTAAAGGGCTTTACATAATCCATTTGCTATACACTGCTGATTTTTATATCATTCTCATTTAATAAATACAGTACAGTATTTGTCTTTTGCTCAGATCTTTGGTTTTTCTGGTCTCTTCATCCGAGTTCTTAATTTTAACGTTGAATTAAATACTTTTATCTTGTGACAAATGATGATGAATATGAATCCTTAACATTTGATTCAGTTCACATTTAATGGCAAACCTAACTAATTTGCATTTCTTGAAATAATATACGAACTGAAACACAATCCTTCAAAACTCACACTGTTCTGAATTTTGCAATGCAGTTCCCCAGCCAAGTAATGTGTACCAAAAAAATTCACATATTAGGTAAAGTTTGCATAAAATGCATATATTGGTGAAAATAACATTTATATGGGGAAATAACATTTATATGGGGAAAATAACATATATATGGGGAAGTTGCTTCGCAAAAAACAACAATATGCCTATTAGGTAAAACTGCACACAAAATTGTGTTTATTAGGAGAAAGTTTCACCAAATGCTAATGAATTGTAATTAGGACTTGCAAAAGAAATTGTAAGCTGATGTGGAAATGTAGAGAAATGAATTTCAGATGGGGGGACAACTGAGAAATGAAAGGAACTCTAGATTGACAGATTTTCCCATCCCTAACTATAAGACATCCTGATCACTGGAAAAGTCTGAAAAACTGAAAGGTACAAATATATGTCCCTCTAGGTGCTGGCATTTTTTTTTTGGGGGGGGAGCTTTTAATTTGCCCCTTCTCTGCTTTCAACTCTTTCATCTTTGCCTGCTTCCTAATGGTGCATTTGACCCTTGCCTGTGTTTTCATGTTGTTGCTTAGTACAGTGTTGTGAGGCCCTTGTGCGTGAGCAGTTAAATCTGATCTGGTTTCAGAGATCAAAGCTCATTCACAGGGCCCTTGTGACAAGGTGCTGTTTTTAAACATTCTGAATTGGCAGCCCAGATTCAAGAGTGTTCATAGCTAAGCATTTCTCTGAGTGCTTTATCATTAACGCAAGCTGCTATTCAGTCCACCACCACTCAAAACACTTTAGGGACGAAGCTCAGATCAAGCTCTCCATATGGTGTTTAAGAGTTCCTACAGCGTGACACAATTTCCTAGGCTTCTACGCAGGAAGCAGTGTGCAAACCGTTCGCCTCCAACTATTATATCCTTACCTGTTTCACTGCATGTACACATAGTGCTCACATTGCTGCTGGGATACAGGACCCAATTGTGGTTTTCCTTGGCAGATATGCCCAATAAAAGAGATTTGGGAGCATTTGTTACCAACATTGAGAGCTGCACCCGATGTGCATGCAATTTTCAATGCAGAAGTGGAGGGAATTTGCCAGATTTGTTGCGCCTGAAAGTACTGAGGGAAACCAGTGGCCACCTCCAGTTTGACCTGCAACATACTGGTGGCAGGGCTGGCATCTGGAGTCAGTATTCTCTAGCACCTGCCAAGGCCTATGCTGTGGCAGGGGGTTCCCTGTCAACCGTTAGAGCCTTCTGTTTCTTCTCTTAGCTGTTGATGCCTTTTCGCCTGCAGAATGTTGTTGCCTTTGAGCCTTGCCTTTGAGCCTCAGGGTAAGGGATGCTGACAGCTGTTAAATCACATGCTGTTGGCCAGATAACCCTATCACAGGAGTGAGAACCCTTTTCAGGCTGAGGGCCACGTTCCCTTCTCAGCAAGCTTCTGAGGGCCACATGCCTATAATGGGAGGGAAAAGAAGCAAAAGTGGGCAGTGCAATGGATGTAAATGTTACCTTCCAACACACACACACACACACACACACACACACACCTCTGTCCTCCATCCATGCAAGCAAGGGTCATCATTAGAGTTCAGGAACACATTCCAGCCAGCCAAAAGCACTAGTATTGCAAAGCAGTGGCAGTGAGGGGTACGGCCTGTGGAGAGTCCTGAGGGCCAGGCATAGAGGTTTGGAGGGCCACATTCAGCCCCCAAACATATGGTTCCCCATCCCTGTCCTGGCACATAGTGACAGGAGTGAGGACAGCCTTGTGGATTGGGCCCTGAAGAAGACAGCAAGCAAATGGGCCAGGATGACAGTAGTGACAGAAATGGCTGGGGCAACTTGCCCAAGGCCAGGCCTCTCAAAATCTGGAGCCAGACCTGAGAAGTGAAACTGATAAATAGCATATGGGAAGAGTACCTCAGTGCCTCTGGAATACTCTAGCTGAAACTTTGCAGCATTAAACAGGGGAATATTCCATTTTCACCAAGCACTCACCACACAATTTGTAATACCCTTTTTTATAACTGGAATGAGCAAGTTTCCCTTTTATTAACTCCCTAGACCTGCCATGTTTGCAGAGTCCAGATATATTTTCATGGCAATTACTGGACCTGAACAAGTTTCTTGTCCCTCTGTTAGCAGCTGGGGTACCCAATATAGTGCCCTCCAGACTACAATTCCTATCAGCCTCAACCAGCACGGCCAATGGTCAGGGAGGAGGGGAACTGTAGTCTAGAGGTCACCACACTGGCTGCCCTTGGGATATAGGATTGAACGCCATGACTTAAAATGATCTCTCTTAATAGGGAGGTTGCTAAATATTGAACTGCAGAGGCTGACATAAGTACTGAAGAATGATTTGTGGCCTGTTTCGGATGCTGGATTTTTCTTCCTATCAGCTTTGTCTTTTTCTGTCACTGTCTCAAGTTTCTCCTTTGGTTCACTGAAAAGTAAATCTGTAAAGACAAGGCAGGGGGAGACCACAAGGCAAAATAAACGGGTTCTATTGACTTAAAAGCCATCTCAATGAAAATGCGTCGAGTAATTTCTTAAGAAGCATCCTGGGAAGAAAACAGAAGTCAATACCATGCAGGGGAAAGTCAAATGTTGAGCAATCTCAAATGTATTTACCAATCAATAGCAAAAACCTTCAGCTCTAATATTTCACCCACTAAAATAGCTGTTACTTCTGCAAGATGCCTTATTTCTTCTTCATCGCTCTGCTTGTCTTATGAGTCATATCAGTTTATATAGCATTACACATGCACCTTGAAGGTGGTTAGGGGATCCCATTATTCATTGTGTCACAGAGCATAAATTATATAAAAGAAATCATGTATGTTTTCTTTTAAAGGTCATTGAGTAAGAAAGCGATACCTATTGTGAAAAAGAAGTACACTTGAAAGAAAACAAAAACAACTTCCTCCAGCAAGCAACCCAAAAGTTCAAAAAGCAATTGAAGTATTAAGTAGCAGCGAAAGTCACAGCTGAGCAAGGTGGAAAAGTGTTGTCTTTCATTGATTCAGTGACTCAGAGCCAAAGTCAACAGCACATTAATACTAATTACTTAAAAGTGGTGGTTTCAGCTTTACATAATGCACCAAAAGAAACCCTCATGACTTTCCAGTCTGCTGGTCCTTGAACCATCCTGTGTTTGGGCCCCATCCAATGTTGGCTAAGGAATGCATATTTTGCTTGTAGATCTTCATCTTTCATAGACAACAAGGCCATCAGCAATGAAACCCAATTCTGTATGTGGGCCAGATAAATCCACAGAATTCAGTATGTAGAAAGAAATAGGTTATCACTAGGAATGGGGGTAAAATTTTGTTCAGTTTGCATTAAACTGCTAATTTTCACTTCCCAAAAGACTATGCAAATGAAAATGCAGCTATCCTTTGATAATCACAGTTCTCCATAGTTTGCAGTACAATTTCCCAGCAAAATAACCCACCACCACAAATATGTCTATTAGAAGAAACAAAATTGCTGATAATTTTTGTGTGTGAGGACTTTCAAAAAGAAAGAGATTCTGAACTGGTGCAGAAATGTAGTGTACAGTGGAACCTCGGTTTTCAAATTTAATCCGGTCCAGAAGACCGTTTGGCTTCCAAAGTATTCTAAAACCGAGAATCAATGGGCTGGCTGCAAAGTCAATAGGAAAAAATGAAAACGATTCTGAAAATCGTTCAAAAACCAAAGCAGTTACTCTCGGGTTTTCGTCATTCAGGAGCTGAAACGTTCCAAAACGGAGGTGTTCTGGAAGTGAGGTTTGACTGTACTAAACTAAAGATTACGAAACGGGAGTGAGAAATTGGGAGAAACTGAAACTGACAGATTTCCCCATCCCTGGTGTTGATGTATGCATCAGCTCCATTATCAGTTTATAGGACTGGTGAAGGGTGACACTATCTACCTCCCAGCTGGTACCCGAGATGTATGGGTGATGGAATTGGATGGAAACCTCCTATAATCCAATCTATCAAACCGACTGTACTTGTCTTCTGATAGGTGAAGCAGGTCCTGAGTGTATAGGGCTGTGTGTGAATTTCAGTAGGGTATTGAAAAACTCAACAGCACTGGCTTTTTTGTTGTTACTTTCAATTAGCAACAATGTACACATGCACACATACACACACAATTTGAAGCCACTGAGAGATACCATAGCTCATAAATCATATCTTTCTAATAGCATTTCAGGGTGCTATTATATTTACTAGTTGTAAGAGCACTTCCAGAAACTAGAAATTAACTTTTCAAGGATTAGCATACTTCAAGTGTGATTTTGTGTCATTTTATCCTATTCATCAGTGCACCTGTGGTGAATTATGGCATCTCAACTTTCAGAAAAGCCAGTTTCTTCTGGGTGCGTAGGGGTGGGGAAGGTAGACTCTGTAACAAGGGTTACATTGTGGCAGAAAGTGGCTAGCAAGAAAATGTGCCATTTTAAAAGCTGACCATTCCTTGTTCTAGTACTGCTTAATTTAAATGTGCTTCATCTGAGCTGTACTTGTTTTGATCTACCATTTCTTTTGTGCAATTTTCATGTCACATGTACTGAGTTTTCTTGTCAAAACACAGGTGCTTTCATTGTACTCTGAGTGCATGATGTTAAATGATATATCTCCCCCTCCCCTTTTGTGTCTTTATATAGTCAACACCAGTAGACTTCATGGGTCTTGAGAAAGAGAAAAGAAGCTGACAGAACAGGGTAGGAAAGAAAGAAAAAGCCTATTTTGTGCATGGCCCCATTTCTCTGAATGGGGCGTTCAAATCAATTTATCTATTACTCTCTCACCTTCATCAGAAACACAGAGACACATAGCTAAGTCATTTAGATCAGTGGTTCCCAAACTTTGCCCCACAGACTAATAATTGCTGAGGTTCTTGGTGGACCACTTAATGATTTTTTCCCTGCCTGTTGTAGCAATTACAATGCTGGATGATTTTTAATTGCATTTTAATTGCTTTCTATTGCTTATTTTTTTTATTGCATTACAGTTTGAATTCCATGGAAATCAAAGTGCAATGAATTATAAGAAATAAAAGGAAGAATAAAAAGCCAATTAAAAGTCAATATGAATATTTCATGCAAGGTTTATACTGTCTCCTGTCTTCAACCACAAATCCAAAGAATGAAGCTCATGGACCACAGTTTGGCAACCCCTGATCGAGATAATTTTTCAAAAAGCTTCAAGTAATGACCCATCTCAAAAGGCATCCCGTTGCCACAAGGACCTCATTTTCTGTAAATTCTGTCTCTGCAGGCCTGCAGAAAACTGCTTTAGGATTTTGCGCCCAAGCCAACCAGCCCTGTTGCCTCCCTATGCTACACAACTGTATTGGGGAACTCCCTAGTTACACCAAGTTGAGGATTTTTAGTCTAGAATGTTCAGTCAAGTAAGAAAAAAATAGCCCCCTGAGAAATGAGGCTCAATAACATTATTAATATTATTCTTAAAAAAAAACCAATTTCTCTCCCATTTAGATTATCCTCAAATTAGCACAGTCAAAACAGTATTTCATATCTGAATCACCTCTCAGAAGCCACAAGTGCCATGAGTCATGGACACAGTGACTTATTTAGCACGACTGAACCTCATGGGATCCTCAGAATGAGACAACCTCTGGGGCTCTAGAGAACCCCTGACATTTCCAGCGACCTAAATAAAGCTGAGTTCAGCAGGATCCACCTGGTGATGGATTCTAAGAGGGCAACCAACCTGGCTGTCTATGTGATATGAGCCCCCATTTCATCGCAGCCTGAAGAAGAATGACTTTTTAAAAATGACAATTGTTTGAACAATAGCAGTGAGCTGGATAACAAAAACCACAGTGCTATCAGGGCCATACAGACATTGCAGAAATTATAGCATTTGGCCTCCACTTGGTCTGAGTAACAACAAGAAGAACAACAAGAACATATCTAGTGTGGTTTCATTGCCTACATCATCCCTGCATCCACTCTCTAGTAGTCGTCTATGGATGATCCAAACCTTCCCTTTTAGGAAGACTTTTGGGTCATGAATAGTTGGGAGTGGTCTTAATTCCTCTCCAAAAGTGAAGGGTTTTTTTATGGGTGGTTTGTATTTCTTCATCTTTTCACTCTGCTGTTTAACCTTTTATTGCATTTATTGTTGTGGTCATCAAACTGTTTTTTGTTTTTGTTTTTTGGAGGGGGGGTAATTCCTTTAAGAAAAGTTGTTAGCCATCTTGGGTTTGTTGGGGAAGGATGAGGTATAAGTATTTTCCTTTGCTGCCAAGGAATATAGGGCTATGTGGTTCTGGTGTGAATGGCCTCCAGATGCAAGAGCAGAAGCCATTGGGTTGAAGTGCCAGTAGGTAGGGTGTGTGTGTGTGTGTGAGAGAGAGAGAGAGAGAGAGAGAGGAGAGCTCAATCACACACACCCCACCCCACCCCGCCCCAACCCAGCCTGCCTTTGGACAGGCTTTTAACTAGTGTTAAATAATTGCCATTTTCCCCACTCTTTTTGCAAGCTGCTGAGATTTGTGCTTTCTGTCACCACAGCGGATCTCATTTAGAATTTCCAGTCACTGATGCACAAAAGGTTTCCGGCCCTCTCCCTGAGCCTTCAATACCTGTCCCCTGCTGCCTGTCACTGTGATTAGCTAGCAGTGAGTGACAGTTCTTCCTCAGTGATAGGTCTTCTGTCAGTCTCACACAGAGGCCGAATTGAATCTTTTGTTCCCTCTCCTAATGCTTCCAATTCCTTTCACCTGAGAGGCTGGGGGCAAGACGCGTCCCCGTCCCCCGTCCCCCCACTTCTAGCTCAGCGGTTTGGCCATACGGCTCCCATTAATGTAAATGACGGTTGCAGCGTTTAAAATCTGTGTATATATCTCATTGAAGATTTGCCCCATGGTGTTGTCATTTTGCAAAGATTCGTTCTCCGTGCCGCAATCACTACATGGAGCGAAAATTGGAGGAAGCTTCCCCCTCCTCGCACGCTGAATAGCAGCTCATTTACCAAATCAACATTTCAGATAAAAGGTATTTAATGATGGGGAATGAGAGAGGAAGGGTGAGGGGGGGTTGATTGAACTCAAGGAGATGCAAGCACTTCCCACTCTGCTCTTATCCTTGCTGTGTTACCCAAGAAGAGACAATGAACTGCTGATACATTCAAAAATGCGTGAATGGCAGCTGTGATGGAGTCCCTCATGTGTTCTTCCAATATGGGGGGGGGGAGGGCTTGCATCTGAGCTCCCTTGTGCATTCATGTCCCTCTCTGAACAGAGCCTATGCACAGATATGTACCCACCACCTGAATTCAATAACACTACATTGTGGCAGTGTGAAAGGGGCTACTGTTGAAGAGCACTTAGCTCACTGCTGTCTGCTGTGGCTTGCAGTGTTTCTCCCGGGTCTCTCCTAGCCCAGGATTTGCACTCTTCTTACTACAGTTGCCACAGATTGCACCTGAATCTTTCACTATCACCATGCATGATTGAATATGGGAAGCCGTGCTCCAACACTGTTTGTGACAGGAGACCCGCAGACCTTTCAAGTTGATACATGATTTATTTTCAGCCACCTGCAACTGTCTTTCCATGTGATGTACTATAAATAGCTTCCTCAGCTTGTATAGTGTCCTGTGTCTTAGGGCCCATCCATACTTTCCTCTCATTAATTCCCCGTTGTTCATGTGAGATGCTCTTCCATGTCACTGCCTTCCTTGATTATTGATGTAAACCTCCAAAATGTATTTTGCATAGTTAAGTTTTTACCTCTATCTTCAGTACATATGGACAACAGAGCATTAATGGAGATACAGGAAGCTTACTATCCGTGTTAAACAACACAATGGGCTTTTCTGCACCGCCACTGAAAACCCACATTTTTCACATACATTTTGTAGCTGTTTGCTGTTCACACATATTGTTCCTCAAGGATCACACATCTGTTTACTTTTGTTGTGCATTTTGTGTAACATTGCCTGTTTTGAATATCCTGCCCATGACTTTGCTTAAGCAAGACATGAGCTCCCCTGAACCTCCCACTGTGTGGTTTCCTGGTGGAAAGAAGGGAAATCAATGTGCTGTACAGGGGTGGTTTTCGTTGTTGTTTTGTATTTCCAGGGTTTCATCATATTGTTTCTTTGTTACAATCAAATCGCATCCTACACACATTTACTATACATGATTTTAACCTTACATGGTTGGCAGCAACTGCATTCCAGACTTTTTCTTCTGCCTGCTTCTCTCTCTGAAATCCCTTCACTGGCCCAGAGTTGACTGCTGATAACCCTGTAGCTGAAATTCTTCAGACCAGCAGCTCAAGATCCACTGATGGCTTGAGCCCTGACACTTGCGTGGCCAGGCCAGCTGTGCACCTGTGTCTGTGTTGGTGACTATGTGAGCTCTCAGATATGTGCTGTGCAGTTTATCACCATCTCCATAAATTGTTACCCTCTTGGATTCATAAACGTTGGTGGTTGCAAGGAAAGGAAAAGTGTCCCTGCCTTTTAGGCAGTGTATTCCCAACTGCAGGAGAAAAGAAAATGGAGATATCTTTTTTCTTTTGGGTGGGGAATGGAGGAAAGGGGAGGAAGGTTTGGGAGGAAAGCAGTAGAAGAATAAAGAAGAAAGGTCACAGAACCTGACAAGCAGAACCTTCCTCATCTTTTTGTGGCTTCCTTTTAAGAAAAGCCCACCTGGACTTCGGCTGGCTTTGTAGCCACCTCTTGCAGGCTGGATCGATTCTTTCATAACAGATTATTCAGGAGAGGTGACTGTAGGCAGACAGGCTAGCCGCACACAGCCACTTTTCTTCCTTTTTCTATACAGTCAGTAAATAGCTGACATTTAACAGGCTCCTCCTGGCGTCACGGGGAGAGCTCATTAAGGGGAGAACTGACGCAGGGACAATAAGAGCTATAACCTTCCACTTTTAATGAACTCCTTACACTGCACAGCATTTGGGCTTGGAACTCCCCCTCCCCATCCTATCTCCATTGTTTCCTTCCCTTTCTTGCTTTCCTTTTCTTTTTGTCATTCGAACAAAGGAAAATCAAATGGCAAACACACACACACACACCCTAAAACCAACCAAGCAGCCATGAGCTGTGATCGTGCAGAGCAGAAAAGCTGAAAGGCTGATAGTGTGCATGAAGAGATGGGATGAACAATTTGTTATCAGTATAACTGCTCTCCTCCTGACATGTCCTATATTTCACCACACAGTCCTCAGGGTCAGGTGTTAACAAAATGCTGCGTAAGCCTTATTTTGATTAGAGTTGGTACAGTCTTTGTGGAGACCCCCAGTTAAATGTTCATGCATCAACACCATACACTGAAAGCATATTTATACTTCTTTAGCAGTCATGGCTTCCCACAAAGAATCCTGGGAAATGATCATCACCACTAGCAAAGCCTTAACAGCAACCAGGGACTGCAGTGTTTCCTGAACGGCTGTTTAGGATGGCAATATTAGTAGGGAGGCCACTGATGTAAAGAGTTGCGCTCAGGGATTTTTCACAGTGTTGCAGAGAATGCTGGGACTGCAACCCAGAAGTAGCCATGTTGTATTGTTATCCAAGGTGCTGCTCACCATACTCCTCATCATACTGCTCAACCATCCCAATTTAACCAGGACACTCTGGAATTACAGAAGCCACTTTTGATTGGATCCTAGAATGTCCCAATTTTTTTGGTGTGAGTCAGCTGGCTCATGCCAGAGTGCTGGACCAAAAGGCACTGGGTTTCCACACCCCCCCCTCACATTCTGGTGCAAGTCAGTTGACTCCCATGACAGCTTGGGAGTCAAAACCTGAGCATCCCTGGATGTTGGAAATTATGTCTTATGGCGCACTGAAAGCATGTTTCCTATACATTTAAAGCATATGCCATCCCTGCAAAGAATCATGGGAAGTGTAGTTTGCCAGTGCCCCTAACAAATGACTGTTCCCAGGAAAGCTGGGAAATAGCTTTGGGAAAAGAAAAAGAAAGGTCTGATTGTGATTGCAAAGCATCTGTGGGACCCACAGGGCTGCATTAGTTACAGAGTACAGGCCTGTGGCCAGTAACAAAAGGTGCCCAGTGTCAGGGATCATGCTGAGGGCTGTACTGAGGAGGAATGGTGGGAGTCTCCTCTTCCCCCTGCTCCTGATCAGGATCCTGAATCTTCCCAGGAGCAGTGGGACAGTATAGATTTGGAACAGTGGTTTGCAGAGGGACATAGTTCAGAAGACAGAAGTTGGGAAAAACTGGGTGGTGAACAGATAGGAGAAGAGGAACTGGGAGAGAGACAGTTAACAGACTCCCTCTCACTGGAAAGCAGATAAGGTGGCAGCACAGAAAGCAAAGTGGTTGTGAGATCAGGTTGCAAGACACAGAACTGATGTGGGTGACTGGGGGGAAGTGGGTGGAATCCTTAATTGGGAGCACCTTCATTCCTAGGAATGGATTCTTTGTTCTCTCACTTTGATCATTAAAATGTTCAACTGGTAAGAGACTCCCTTTGCTTTGTTCTGCTTATCTACTGCCAAAGGGGGGGGAGAGAAAATGAGTCCCTGAGCCTGACACCCAGATGGAAGAGTACCAAATTAAGAACTGACCCACAAAAGAGGGACTTGCTGTGATAAGCAAGAGGGTAGGGGAGAGAAATGTTTTCAAAATATGGAAGGCTCTGGCAAATGGTAACTGCTGTGCTCACTGAGATCTTTGGATCTGAAGTACCATTACATCCCCTTTTGTTCTTATTGAATTATGTGAAAACTTACAGAAGACCAGAATATAAAAACTAGGTGTAATGGTTATATGGGGTTGCTCGTGCGTAAGTTGCCGCCACTCCTGGCTAGGTAGCCTGGTTAAACCTTTCCTGGCTGGACAGCCCTTCACTTCGTGGCTGTTCAGTCGCTAGCAGAATCCGTCAGTGGGCGTTTCTTGAACTTCTTCCAGCAAAGAAGTTCTTTGACGCCAAGTCTACGCCTACTTTCCCTGCATGGAAGTCTTCTGCGCAGGGTGGGTGTGGGTAGCGGAGGACCTGTGCTCTCCCTGCTGGTCTCCAGTGAAGAGTCCTGGAGCCCTCTCTCCGATTCCCCCATCCGCCCCCCTTTATCCCTGGTGTTACGCTGATTTCCTTCCCCAGCTGATGAGTCCCCTCTCTCCCTGCTTGGTCCTTCTCCGGCATCGCTTGGGAGCCCTGCCTCCACTTCTGGCTCCGATGTCAGTTCCCTGACACTAGGCATTATAAGTTATGGCTAGGATTCTTTATGGAAGGTCAAGCAAAAGGTAATTGGAAACCTAATAAATTAGATCTTGTAAGAAAATTATGGAAAGAGCTAAATACTATTAAATTAATATTACTTATTTATTCACTATCACCTTCCAGGTCTCAAGGTGACATACAAAATACAATAAATAGTTAAAAGCACATAAAATAACATCAGATTAAAAAAAACACCCAATAGATAAGTTACATTAAAGGAAAATAACATAAAAAAAAAAACATAGACAAGAGTAAACTGAATAGAAGAAGAAAGAAAAAGAGGAAATACAGGACTTTTGATCCAAAAGTCTCTTCAAAACAATAGGGAACAAACTATCTGCTGAATGGCTAGATTATTTGAGCTCTTCTCTTTTATGGTGTGTGTGTGTGTGTGTGTGTGTGTGTGTGTGTGTGTAATTGTTGTGTGCTTTAAGAATCCAGCTGCTTTATCTCAGTAAATGCTAACAAAAGGATAGTGCCTAATAACAGACTATTCTTGATGCATTCTTATTTTGACAAAATGCTTACAAAAATACACAATGAATGGGCTGCAAGAAGTGGGGTTTATAAAAAACAACAACAACAACCTGCCAGTCAGATCCAGGTTTACTTTAGCCCACTGCCGCAGAAGCTAGGACTCATCTGATGAGGGTTAGTCATTTATGTTCCTCAGCAGGTGTGTCTGTAATTTTCTCATGCCAGCTACGTCAGCCAAGCCCAGCAAACGCAGTAGACCTGAATCACTTGAGCTTCATTTGCAGATGAGTTGCATTTATTCATTCATTTACTTTACCTTCCACCTAGCACTGACGATGCGGGTGGGTGGGGAGACTAGTCCTTGATGCATATCCTATAATATTGTGAAATGGGATTATATCAGGGAATTCTGCAGCTGAAAATAATGACTTGAGTGAAACTGACAGAGAATATACAGTGAAAGCACGACATAAATGCAATTAAAAGCCTCACTTGATTGATGTGATTCTTAAAGGATGCAATTATTAAATATGTTTGACATTTGTTTGGAAAATAAAATATGTATGGGGTATTAGGGGAAGGGTAGTACCTCACTGTTCTCCTATTGTCTGTCTACCTTTGGTCCCGACTCAGTACTCAGCTCTCACCTTTGGCTTCTAGAAGCTGTCAGCATGCAACAGCGGCCACAGCCTAGGAAACAGCTTCGACTGGCCAGCTAAACCAGGTGACGGTAGCTGATGGGAATGGCTGAGACCAATAGTGGGTCCAACAGTCAGTTTCTGCACATGCTGTAGAGGGCAGTGAAGGACAGGTGGGGCACGTCAACCTGGGAAGGTAGCCCATCTAGCAGAAGGAAAACTCTGATCCTAAATCTCTGTTGCCTTGCAGCTATACTCATTCATGAGAAAGGCATCAAGAGTAAACCCTGAGGACATCTTTGGGAGAAGAAAAGGCTAAGGAACCCTATACAAATCTGGAGTGGAGTCCCTAAGACAGTTGGAGAACCTATGGCCCTCCAGATGGATTTGGACTCCATCTCTCATTAGCCCCAGCCAGCATAGCAAATGGTCAGGGATGCTGAGAGCTGCAGTTCAGTAACATCTGGAGGATCACAGATTCCCAGTCTCTGATCTAGATGCAGGTTTGCTGCCTCAGTGAGAACTAGGCCCTAAGGCCTGTGAGTACCAGGGAAAAGCACAGCCGCCTTACTTTCTCCCCCTGCCTGGCACTCATATCTTATTGATTCTTAAATGCTTTGCAGTTCATTGTTCAAAAATCACACTGGGAGGAAATTGCCTACTTAGAATTCAGTTTTTGGTGATTTGGTATTGATAAGTTGAAGTGGGCTTTTTTTTTAATGGACAAGGCTCCTTTGGAAGTGTAAGAAGTCGTTTTTGCCAACCAGCCTAAATGGCAAAATCAGCTCTTTGCATATTGCACATGAACAAAGGACAGGCTGCTATGGTTCTTACAGGCAGCGAGGAAGATGTTGTTTTACAGTCTATAGTTTATTACACAGGAAAGATTTCATATTTCATATTTTATTTCATAATTTTATTCATTACATAAAATTACAGTGAAGCACTGGATTTCCAAACTCAACTGAAAGGAGATCACTGGTTGTTAAATATTGGCTCAGATGCTAATTCATTCAGTGACTAAATGCTTTCCCCTCCACAGTGAATACAGGTAGATACTCGCAAATTCCCTATCAAGCCTGCCTGTGTGCCTGCAATCAGGGAGTACCAGATTCACTGGACCATATTCTTTTGGACTGCCCTTTGCATAGCAAACTCCGCAAACAGATGCTGAGCAAGAGGCTGGACCTGCGACCCACGGCTCCGAGAGAAAGCCAAATGAGGTTCCTCCTAGCGGAGAAGGACAAGAGCATTACTGCCTCAGTGGCTTCCTTTTTAGTCTCCATCTTACCCGAAAGGGGTCTTAATGAATCATCCCTCTAGGGAATAGACAGGGTGAAGTAGAACAATCGAGTGCCTTGTGACCCTCAACAGCTTCACTCCTGTCCCTTTTAAATTTATCCCATGGATTTGAAATGTCTTAACTTGTAATGCCAATAAAGGTATTGGTATGGTATGGTATGGTATGGTATGGTATGGTATGGTATGGTATGGTATGGTATGGTATCTATAACCCTAGTTTCATGTTCACTGCATACGCATGAAAACAACAGCTATGGGGGGTGATTGGGGCTGATGTCTCCATGACCTGCTCATTGGCTTCCCAAAGCCATCTTATTGGCCACTGTCAGAAAAGGAAGCTGGATGTGATGGACCCTTGTCTGATCCAGTTGTACTCCCCTCATGAAATGCTCTCATTTTAGGTGGACACCTAACATTTTTACAGCTAAATTGCAGCGGCTAACTAGTTCAAGAAAGGATTGCTACTGTAGACAAAGAATAAACTATACTTTCCCCCTAAAGTATGGAAATTACAGCACAATCCCTATCATTTTTCAGATACAATTTTCAGAAACCATTAAGCAAGCTGAAGTACTAGTTTCTGTCTTATTTGATTGTTGACTACTCTGTCATCATCTGTCTTCTGTTTATGTTGGCCCTGGGCATCCATAGTTGTGAGCGCTTCAAAACCCACTTAAAATATTGCTTTGTTATTCAGGGTTTTCATCCTATGTCTTCTTCAACTCAGCTAACTCAGCTGATTTCTTGTTAAGTCTTTCCCTTTGGCAAACCACTTGGAACTGTGTAAATTTCCGCACCATCACCAAATCAAACAAACTGCTCTTCTAAGGTGCCCTTCTGATGCAACATTTCTTGATGACACTTTTGGTTCTGAAAACCTGTACAAATGAATGCTAAGGCACAGGCCCTTATTGCCTTCAGAGCTGCTATTAAGCCTACTAGGTAAAAGGAACAAGAGAATGAATCCCTTTGAAGTTAATAGACATGACTAACTTAAGTTGATTCATTTCAACAGATTCACTTAACTTAGTTTAATACCACTCCTAGATTCATTCTGGACACTCCCTGTCAAAATTAGTAAAGCTGAACCACGGTTCCCATTAAAACAAACAAATCCAGAAGGCATTCCTAGCCTTGATACTAGATAGGCAGGCCCTCTGGCTTCACGTGGAAACCAAGAGACTGGATACCCTGCAGGCCACATCATGCATAGCTGCTCCTGTCAGCTGAATGGTGATGTTTCTGTGGACAGCAGAATTGAACCTACATTTCCTGAAGGTATATTTTATTTTATCTCCTCTTCTTTTTCCTGCTTTCTTATTTAGAAGTTTCGATATACCACAAAGTTTCAAAAGCTAATATAGAAAAGAATATACATGCAAGCTAAGAAGGAAGGAAGGAAGGAAGGAAGGAAGGAAGGAAGGAAGGAAGGAAACCAAAGGTCAGGTAAAGGACATGATAAACATCCTAATCCTTTAGTATAGAGAACATGAAAGGAGTCTAGATGGAATAACCGAATACATGTCTTCTCCCAAAGTCACAAAAGCAAGCCAAGGAGCTTCCAGAATGTCACCATTTTCAGGTGGTATTCAACCACATACTGTAAATTTCAGGTTGCACAGTTGGAGTTGATTCAGAGGTCTTGTGCTTGCACAACAAACATGCTTCCCAAATGACTGGACTTTTTGTGATGAGGCAAGTGACAGGGAAGTCCACTAGAAAGTGGGATAACATTTGCTTTGATGAAACGTCATCTCACCTCCCTCCAAACCTATCAAAATGAATGCTCACAAAATAACCAATTGTTGTCTGATCTCCCTGGAAACAAATCAGGATGGATACTAAATAAACAGTTCCTCAAGTCACCAAGACATCCTCTGGTTTCCATGTTCCCAAGAAAAACAGCCTCAAATGGGTCTCAATAAACGGTAAGTCCCAGATCTTAGCTAATTACTGGCTTCCTGTCAACAGCTCCTTAGAATGTCAGTTAGTCACAATTACTACTTTCGCCACCATAAGCCAGAAAACAATAAGAACCCTGGAATGAACCCAAATGGCAGAGTCTTTGTAGCAATTTAATGAAACAAATAATTTCCTACGTGTGCAACTGTGATATTCCATTGTTTGCTTGCTGGCTCAGTAAAGCGCAGGAAAGAGCCTCCTTCCAGAACAAGTTTCTGGTGGACAAAGCTACATCTTCAGAATTATTGGTTAACACATTTGCCCATAGGACACAGTGTGTGAATACTAATTTAATCAAAATGTATGAGAGGGAAGGTCCGACCTCTGAGCAGGAAGATTAATCTCCCCAGTTATGCATATGTATCTACCTGTGATTACTTGGTGGTAAGAAAATGATGCTATACCTATGCTCTGAAAACCCCTGATCGTCAATTAGTTTGATGGAAAATCTAAAAACCACCACAGTTATAAAATGTATGTTTCTGGTCTGAGGGCCCTACACATCGAATCAGCCTGGAATAACTGTATTATTCTAACTCTGGAGGTCACCTGGCCACAAATCTAGCTCAAGCGCCATAGAATGTACTCTGTCCTGCAGAATAGGCATATCAAGGACTAGAACTAGGGAACAGGGTAAGTATTTGTCCCCAGAACATATTAACAATGGCTCTCCAGAGGCCAGCGATATGTGGCATTTGTATAAATTAGGATACGTGGGGTGTATTTTTTTTCAGTCCACAGCTGTCAGCAAAATTTCAGTAGGGGGCATATGCCAACAGTGGGTGGTTCAGGAGCATAAAGTTGGCATAGCAATGGATGTGACTTGTACCTTCGTATAATAGTCTATATTCCAGCTGAGGTAAAGCCAAAGGTTTATTCCCTTTACACAGACCCATTTTCCATGCAAGAAAGCAAGAGTCACTACCACAGTTCAAGAACAAACTCCAGCCATGCAAAAGCACTTGGGGATCGGGCTGGTGAGAACTGTGGCCTAGAGAGAGGGAATGTGGTCTGAGGAGCAGGGCTTGGGCCAAGCCCTGAGGGCCAGGGGGACTTTATGTCCTGAGAGGGGTTGCATAATGCCCCATTAGAGTCTTCCATCTTTTCTGGGCTGTATCCTGAGGGAAGGTGGAAGCAAGGAAGCCCAGACCAGGGAGCTCATAACCACCAGCTCCTGAAGGGACCATCCATGAATGGCTTGAGAGAACTATTGGGGCAGTCCCAATATAATTGGTATTTGCTCACACTGTCCTTGTTTTTTAAGTTTGCAAACAAATGATACATAATCAATTCCTCTCTCTTTTTTTTACATTGTTTTGATGTTTCCTTTACATTGAAGTGAATGTAATTTACATACTTATGTAAATAGTTAACCATATAACTTATGTTAAAGAGCAGACAGCGAGACAAATAATGTAGTATTTGACAGAAACTCAACAGCACAGGAATGGAAACAGTGCCATTTCCATTCCAATCGCTGCCTTGTTTATTTCCTAGTCTTGAGACAACTGCAGGCACTGACATCCCAGTCAGAGATTGAACCCATAGGCATTTATGGGATGCAACTTTATATAGCTTTTTGAGTGTTGGCTAAAATAAACTGCTTTGCTTTGATTTCAGTCATTAATAGGACTTCTCCATCTTTAGACTCCGCAGTTCAGCAAGTCCATGGAGTGTGCAGCAGTTCTTTTTATGAACAACTTAACAATGTTCCTTTTTTAGGATGACAACCTGTATAACCATCAGTTCTGCAACCTAGTGATGAAGATGGCATTTCACATTATCTGTCAGAAAGCACCTCTTAGGATAACTTAGAACAGAAAAAGGGAGGAATGAAACAGCATGTGCAGATGTTAGCGGGAATGACGTCCAAAATCAGATAAGCTCTCTTGAGCTATGCTTCAAGTACAACTGGGTGACAAGGTTTGAGGGTGTGTGTTTTTTATGGCCCTGGAGAAAAATCTGCCATTCTATTAATAGCTAGCCATTCTTCCTTGTTTATCATGAGTCTCATCTGTTTCAAGAAGCCCAAAGCCACGAAGTGATCATCCAAATTTTATAGAACCTGAAACCATTTCTAAACGTGTGTGTGTGTGTATGTGCATTCAAGATGGCAATTGAAAATGAAGGTTTGCTTCTAAAAGGGGCATCATTGAGATTTATATTCACTGTGTACTGTACAGTGGTACCTCGGGTTAAGTACTTAATTAGTTCCGGAGGTCCGTTCTTAACCTGAAACTGTTCTTAACCTGAAGCACCACTTTAGCTAATGGGGCCTCCTGCTGCTGCTGCGCCACCAGAGCACGATTTCTGTTCTCATCCTGAAGCAAAGTTCTTAACCTGAAGCACTATTTCTGGGTTAGCGGAGTCTGTAACCTGAAGCGTATGTAACCCAAGGTACCACTGTATCTTGTTTGTCTACAGACCACCATTACTAAGGTAAGGAATTGTTGGCCTCCCATACAACAAGACGTCTGCGTTTTTGCTCAGAAGACAGTAGGGTTTCTGATTTGCTGAAACTGAAGACCCCAGAGGAGCCAGCTTATGAGGGCAGTTGGGGAGGAGGAAATGTCACACACGTGATGTCCCAACTACCTGACGTCGTGCACGTGTCTTCAGGACATCGGGAGGAGCTGGGGACAGAGCTGAATGTGGCAGCTGCATGGCTTCAGTGGCCATCGGCTTCTTTTCCACCTCCCTGTGGTGTTACCACCAGCAGGAGGATGCTTCAACTCCTTCCCTTTGTGGCAGGTTCACCACATAACAATAAAAAATGAGAACACAAAATATAGAATCAAAATAAGAGCAAAACCAAAACAATAGCCCCCCTCACACAGCCGTGTGTGTGTGTTTGTGTGAGCACAGATGTGACTGGCTAAACCACTAAGGATACAAGCAGCTGCTGTTGACTGCAAGCAGCCCCACACTTCACATGGCAATCATGCTCGCCGCATGATTGCTGCTGATGTGACTCTGCAGCAAACAGGCTAAGGGTGAACAATGGATGCCTATCCTTAAACATCCACATACATATATGGGGAAGTTTACACCTATTTGTTATTTTTATTTCACAATATTTATATATTGCTGTATTGTATTTTTTTTTTAAAGCCCTCAAAGTGGTTTACAAAAGCATTGTTGGCATCCATCTGTCTCATGACAATGGAGTGCGCCTTCGAGGGTGAAGTCAAACTGTGGCATTTGCAGCACCAAAGTGACCTCTCTAGGGTGCTAACAATAACAATAGTACGGAAATTATCAGTAAAAGAAAAAAAAACCCAGGTAAAAGCAACTATTTAAAACATTTAAAAGAATTAAAATCAACAATAAGCTAAAACCCGGATGAAAACATGCCAATGCTATACATGTCTGGAAAGGCTTACCTAACCTAACCAAAAATGTCCCCTCCTTCGCTCATGCACTGCCTTTTGCACTTAATTCCTGGCTTATTATCTTGGTTTGTTAACCAGCATGAAAACCAGAGTTCCCCAGTTAAGTCTCTCTCTCTCTCTCTCTCTCTCTTAGTTTTTTTAACATATCATTTTCAACAGTAATTAAACATTCTTTTACATCTTATACAATTTTTTGACTTCCATCAATCACATCTGAAAATTTTCCAATCTAGTCACTTAATAAACATTTATTACTTTCACTATTACATTTAAATCTCTTAACTAATATCTCTATTCTTTTTCTACTTTGCAACACTTCATATGTTTCTCCTTACAAAACTTCTTCTAGTCCTACTAGCGTAATTTGTTGATTACAGTTGCTCTTCAAATAGTTTGTATATTTCTTCCAATCTTCTGTAAATCTCTGGTCCCGCAAGTTTCGAATCCTTCCTGTCATTTTATCTAATTCTGCATAGTCCATTAATTTTGTCTGCCATTCTTCTTTCGTTGGAATTTCTTCTTGCTTCCATTTCTGGGCTAACAATACTCTTGCTGTTGTTGTTGCATATAAAAACAATTTAACATCTTGTCTATTAATATCCTCACCTATGATACCAAGTAAAAATGCTTCTGGTTTTTAAAAAAATGTATATTTCAACATCTTTTTCATCTCATTATATATCATTTCCCAGAAGTTTTTTACTTTCTTACATTCCCACCACATGTGATAAAATGTTCCTTCCTTTTCTTTACATTTCCAACACTTATTATTTGTCGTATACATTTTGGCTAATTTCACAGGTGTAATATACCATCTATACATCATTTTCATCATATTATCTTTCAAGGCATTGCAAGCTGTAAATTTTATTCTTTCTTTCTACAACTTCTCCCATTCTTTAAGCTGTATGTTGTATCCAAAATCTTTTGCCCAGTGTATCATTACCATTTTCACTTCCTCATCTTTCAAGTGCCATTCCAGGAGTATTTTATACATTTTAGACATTATTTTACATTCATTGTTTAATATTTCTATTTCAAGTTTTGTCTTTTTATCATCAAATCAATTTTCCTTTAAATCCTGCTTATACATTTCGTTGACTTGGCGACAGTGCAACTCCCCAGTTAAGTCATAATGGGGAACCCTTGTTCGATCCAAACCAGAAATGAAGCACACAAGGAGAATAAAGGAGGGTAGAAAAGCATGAGCCCAATGCTTGTTTCTGAATGCAGCCACTATCTAGCATTTGTAAGTTCAGGTTAAGTGTAGAGTATTGGCATTTTTCTTCTTTAAATCCCCCACTGACCAAACCTTTAAGGTAGGACAAAGCACTGGGAAGAGAACCAGCAAGTGCTGCCTTCAGTTCCAATGCCAATTTTGAAGGAACCCTGCTGTATCCTCCAGGCTTAATCACACTCTCTGGGAAAAAAAAGTTCTTGTGAATAATAGATTCTGTTGCAACAAGCAGAGAAAATGTCTATTTTCTTAGATGTCAAAGAGATGGATGTGTGAGAGAGAACAGTCAGGGCTCAATTTAAACACAGGAAGCAACCCTTTCTCAAAACCCACTCTGCTTTCCTTACATAAACTGAATATTGAAGTGAGGAGGGGGAATATCCCCTTTGTTGCACACACCAAACGCCAGCATTGAAACCCTCTAAGCTGTGCACGGCCCTGTGAAGAATGAAAACAAATCCTTACAGAAAAATGTTTTTCTAGATTGCTAACTTGGGTCATTTCTGAAACTCCCCAGCCCTGGCTCTCCTCCTCCTGTCCTTGCCTTCATGACTGAACAGAGGAAATGCTTTATTGACAGAATTAGTTCAGCATGGTGTGAACAGGCCCTTCACACCCCTGTAGATACAGTTTAACACTTTGACAATTGTTGTCTTGCTTCTTTGCAACTGAGGCCAAGGGACTGCGTAAGTTCAAACAAAGGCATACGTGTTCTATATAAAGATTTAGCCGTGCTAAGGGATTTTTCTGGCCTGCGTTTGTGTGGGGTGGAAGAAACAAGTCATTTGGGTTGCATTGCATTGTACACATGTCCTCTCAGAAAACCTCTTCCAAGATGCTCTTCTGACACTGGCTTTTCAAATATAAGAGCTGCAGTTTAGCCCATGTTGTGCCACTCTGCATTTTGTCAGTCGCTGCTGCTGCTAATTACAACTTGCTCTTTTTCAAAGCAGTGTGATAAGTGACCTAGTGTCTTCCAGATTTCGCCTTTTCTTCTTTCTGATGAGATTATATGAAGGATATTGCACAGATCCGGGAAGCTATCCAATTTAGATATACACGCTTTTCATTGTCCACTCACATTTAACAGAGAATGCAGATGACGCTGTTGTCAAATCAACAGAGAATCCAGATGATGTTGCAAAATCACTGTTTCTGTTTCGTCTGCTCATGTTTTTTCAGGCCTGATTTGTGACAATGATTTGTGGACAGGTCAAGCACTATTGATGCTTTAGCCCCTTAATCACTCTTCTAGTTCCCATGAGGGAAGTGGAGGGCTCTAATATACTCCCCCCCCCCTTCTCTTCACTACAGAAAGAAAGAAAAAGAGAAACAAGTGACAGGAAACCAATTATTAAATGGCTCCTTTTCCCTAGAAAGAGAAGCTGACAACATGTTTAATAACAACAACAACAACAACAACAACAACAACAACAACAACAACAACAATAATAATAATTTATACCCTACCCATCTGTCTGGGTTTCCCACCCACTCTGGGCTGCAAAATATTAAAAATGCGGATTGCACACTAAGAGAGGAGCAACTTTGTTCCTCCCTGGTCCTTTTTACTGCAGAGCTAAATCAAGGTTTGCCATAGCCTTTTGTCCCAACTTATGGTTAAGCTTTCTCTAATCAGGAGCTGTAGCTAAGGTTTGTTGGATTGTTGTTTCATGTGACGCGGCCAATTTACTGCTAACCCCCTAGCCACACTGAACAGGTAGCAAAAAAAGAGAGAAATAACTTGCAAAGAAGAAAGTACTACATTGCAGAGGGCCTTTCCTGACTGGGACATAAATGTGAATAAACATTGTGGCAGAGTCTTGAGAATTGTGAAGGGGATTTTTTGATAACGTAGTGCAGTATTAAGTGTTGTTTAGAACCACCATTTCTCTACTGTTTTCAGCTGATTGCAGAAAGGCAGTGCTTCAGCAGCGCTAGAAGGACATCATCTGACCTGTGAGGAGGAAGAAGAAGGCAAGGGAAGCAGGCACAGACAACAATAGGTTTGCTCCAGCCGAACAGTCACTTCTTCCACCCCACAACCACAAGGACAATGGACACCATCTGTCCTCTTGAGGGGAAAGAAGAAGGGGAGTGCGGCAGGCAGAGGTAACATCAATACCAGTTCCCGTTCATCCCCTCCTTGTCCCTTAAAATTATAAACCACCCCAGTAAAAAGATAGCATATAAATGCAATGAAAGAAAATAAATAAATAAATAAATGGCCCTAGTGTGGAATCAGTCGCAGAAGTTTATTGCCATGTATAACCATGTTTTGCATATGGAGTACTACAGGGAATAGCTTAAGTTTTAGTTTTGGAAAATGATTGTCATGAAGTCTTCCCACTGCTACCTATCCCTTTTCCGTTTTCATATGTACATTTTTGGTCAGGAGGTTGTTGGCAAAGGAAGAGGGAACTAGCACCGAAAGGAGAACTATGTAAAAAAAAACCCTGCCCTGTTTTTTTAAAAATAGTTTTGCTTAAAGAAATAAAAAGATTTAAAGAAGAAGCAAGCCTCAAGGGTACCCCACCCCCACCCCTCATAATTCCAAGGGGATACTTGAAAAGCCTAAATATTTTGAGGGGGCATGTGTGTGTGTACCCCTTTGAATCTACCCCTTTGAGATTTTCTAAGTGCATCTCTCATGTATGAGTCTTAAGTCTCTCTCAAGACATTTAAATTTCACCTCTCTTTCCTGTGCTCGCTCTCACACTCACACACACAAATACACTTCAGGTCACTGGCTTTCTTCTGCTAACTTTTGTGTTTGTGTCTCACCATATTGTTATATTCACTACACACACACACCATAGACATTAACATGAAAAAAAATAATGATTATGTTTCTGCCTTGTAGATATATGCAGGGAAATAAAACTCGTCTATCCTTGAGTTTATTTTCTTCCTCCCTTTTTATGTTCAATGCCAAAGGGGAAATTCATATACCACAAAAAGCCCCCTAATTTCATTCACGATGAAGTGGAAAACATTGTGACACGTGACAGCTGGATGGCAATCAGCCGGTGGCCCCCACAGTGAAAAGAAAAGTGGTCTGGAATTATTAGAGGAGGAAGGAGCCTAAGAGAGCTCGCTCTTCTCAGCCAGCAGCTTTTGTGCCAAATGGCAGCCAGCCTACCTGAATCTGTGCTTTATCTCAAAACCAGTTTGTGAAATGATGGCATGGGGACCTACTGTTCATAGGCATAAAATTAAAAATTCCTTTGGACTAGCACAAGCTGCTTAAAATGAATAGCTTTGGGATTCTGGCCATTACTTCTGAAAACACAGTATATTATTTTACGTTCTAGCTGAGGAATTGTGTTGTGTCCCCATCGTTTTCATTGTTTCGTTAATGTTTCAGTGGAAGGATTTTGGTGCAGGAGTCTCTTTTTTCTTCATGCCTCTCCTTGACAAGCAAACACCTTAGTCCCTTTCTGGGTTAGATCCTACCAGATGTATCTCATCTGCCTGGGCAATCCCTGCAAAGTCACTGTTGGGAAACAGAAGAGGAGCCATACAGGATCACATGGTTTACGTATAGAGGTTACATATGCTTCAGATTACATACGCTTCAGGTTACAGACTCTGCTAACCCAGAAATAGTGCTACAGGTTAAGAACTTTGCTTCAGGATGAGAACAGAAATCGTGCTCTGGCAGCATGGTGGCAGCAGGAGGCCCCATTAGCTAAAGTGGTGCTTCAGGTTAGTTTCAGGTTAAGTACGGACCTCCGGAACAAATTAAGTACTTAACCTGAGGTACCACTGTACTTTACGTATGTTTTAAATTCTGGCTGTAAATTTTTTAAGTGATAATTTTATATTTTCTGTAAACCGCTTTTCTTCAAACAATCCAGTGGTATCTAAATGTTTTGGAAATAAATAACTAAATACAATGCCATCGGAAAGATCCTCAGGGGAGGTGTTTTAGGGGCATTGGGGAGGAAGCGTGAGGAAGTCCAGCACATGCAACTGTAGATCTAAGCCATTTTCTCCAGACAGTCCATTTCATGTGTGAATCAAGCCTGTCAGATAATTAAAGTTGCCAAGGTACAAGCAAAGTAGTGCTGCACTTAGTGGCACATCACTTTAAACTCCACAGTTCCAGGCAGTGCTTTTTTCTAGGGGGTACGCAGGGGTACACATACCCCTAAACATTTTGTGAATCTAAGTTTGGCCTCATTGAGGGGGAGTATTTCAATATGAGTAGGAAAATGAGAGTACCCCTAAACATTATTTTTTTAAAGAAAAAAGCACTGGTTCCAGGTGTGCAATTCAACAGGGCATGTAGTAATTGAAAATACAATAACTGCAGTTTCAAATGGTCTCAGTGGAACAGGCACCATTTTAGTGAGAATGAAAAAGAAAGCTGGTCCAAGGTAGACAGCAAACAAATAAGCAAGCAAGCAAGCAAGCAAACAAACAAACAAACAAACAAACAAACAGGATTACGTATTTGATTAGTGATCTGGGATAGACACTGCTAAACTCCCCCCCCTTCCCCTTCCATGGTATTCTAGTCTTAACTCCCAGGATGTTCTATCTTATGAACATATATCAGCACTAAGATAAGAAGAAAAAAATTGGCTCCCTAAACCTATGAGAAAATAAGCAATACGCTAGATAACATCTGAAGTTAATAAAATGTATTGAAATAGATGAATCCCATTAAACTTTCCATGCATATAAAGAAGAGATTAGTCTTTGTTTGAACTCCTGGGCTGTTTTATTCAGTTTTTAATTATTCTTGTCCTAGTATCTCACTTTCCTATCTCCTTATTCCAAACTGACATGAGACTGCTCAAAAGTGTGATCAAAACACCATGAATATGCAAATCAAGTATTTGCCTTACATTTCAGTAGCTGCAAATCAAGAAACAAGGTGAAATTTGATATTCAGAACACACAGATATGCACACTGAAAGAAAATGCATTTATCCTTAACTCTTATTTTTAGCCTAACCAATCTCAAATGAAACTTAGTGCAATGTAAATACGAACAGATGCCAAGTTTGCAGTGCAGTTTTGCATCTGTTTTTCTGCTCCTTCTAGTACTCCCTTATGGAAGCTCATTGTTTGTTTGTTTAAAAGCACTTCTAAACCGCTTAATATTTAAAATCTCCAAGTGGTGTATAAAACAACAGTAAAACAACATAATAAACACAGAGATAAAAACAAAAATTTAGTAATAACAGGGTCCAATCTTATGGGTCAGGGAAAGCCTGGGCAAAAATGTATGTCTTTATTTTTTATATAATTTTAATTAAATTTTACAAATAGTACAAATAAACAAACCATGACAATCTGTTATTTTTTTGTACATGGCAAGACAAAGCATTTTCTTTAAAGAAAATATGCTTAATTACTTATTTACAACTTGGTAAAAAAAGAAGATACATCTTTACAACTTATGGATAATGCTTTAGGTATCGCAGAGGAAAGACATTCCAGAGTGCAGGGACAATGGCAGAAAATGCCCATTTTCGAGCCACTGTCTTCTGATATTCTGCAGGGTGTGGTGCCCTGTGCAGAATATATCTAGATGATCGAAATGATATTACAGGTGTGTATAGGGCAGGACTGGCACAACCATTGGGTAGAGGGAGGCAACTGCCTCAGGCAGCCATTGCTGAGGGGAACAACAGTACAGCTGCCTTGGCTGTTCTACTTCATTGGAGGGCAGAAGTGGATGTTCCAGGTGGCCTGCCAAACACCCTCTAAAATAGACAGCGGCCCTCAGGTGTGCTGGGGGATGCTGCTATGCTGTTGCCAGTGTTGACGTTTGAGTCAGCTCTCAGTCCAATCACCTTCTGAACACGGAAGGGGGTTTACCATCTTGTCCTTTGCCTCAGGTAGCAAAATGTCTTGGACCAGCTCTCGTACAGGGGCAGGCAGTCCTTCAGGTAACCTGATCCCAATTGTTCAGGTAGCTAATTGGCAGGCAGTGTAGTTCCTTTAGCACAAGGTGAAAGAGGAGGGTGCCTAGGGGCTCGGCTCAACAACCTAGCCATAGGTTAGGCATTCTACACATACAGTGGTACCTTGGGTTACAGACGCTTCAGGTTACAGATGCTTCAGGTTACAGACTCCACTAACCCAGAAATATTACCTCGGGTTAAGAACTTTTCTTCAGGATGAGATCAGAAATTGCGTGGCCACAGCAGGAGGCCCCATTAGCTAAAGTGGTACCTCAAGTTAAGAATAGATTCAGGTTAAGAACGGACCTCCAGGACAAATTAAGTTCTTAACCTGAGGTACTACTATATTAGGTTGGATCCAGAGATGATTGAGCAGAACTCAGCTCATGCATTAGGCTTTTTCTATCTCATCTCCCTCCTATTGCAGCCTCCCTACATCATTTGGGAGAAGAAAAGACTAAGGACTAAACCCTACACAAATCTGGAGTGGGGTTCCTAAGATGGTTGAATGAAGCCTTGTATACCTCCTTCTGGCATCTCCTGCAGCCAAGTTACTGCCCAGTGTATTACTCTGTTTTCCTTTGGACCACGTCAGTGAGGCCAAGAAGAGGGTCTTGTCATCTTGGCAGCCCAGGAGCTCCATACACACTGCCCCACAGTGGTCACTTTGGTGCTGCTAACACAGTGATTTGACTTCACCCCTGGAGACCCACTCCATTGTCACTCGAGACAGATAGATGCCAACAACAACGTCATTCTGGGGGGTAAATGGACCCTCTGGACTTGCATGGGATGCGTCCCTGGGGGCTGCAGTAGGAAACTGAGTGGTTTTCTGCTCATGCAAGTGCTGGACCCAGGGCATAGACTCAACCAATCTTATTCTTTGTTCTCTTGCATGTCCCCAAAGTGTGGATGAGTATATTATTTTTCCATACACAGTCACAAAGGATTTTAAGAGAGAAATTGCATTAATGTTCTTGAAGCATTTAGAAGACTGTAAGCAGTGAGACAACCAGAAGAGCAGGAATCATTATGAGCTGCTTTTCAGCCCTTGCAGCTGAGGAACTTGGGCCCAAGAAAAGGTGAGTTGTGCATGACTGAGCAGAGCTTTGAAACCAGATCTTGTAGCTTAAATCCAACATACCTTGTGATGGACTGCATAAGCTCTCATTTCATTAATGGGAGCACTTTATAGCAGGACAAAGGCTGTGTTTGTTTTCAATTTCATGAAGTCAGGCAAGATGACAGACTCATGTTGTATGGGCTCGAACCTGTGCTAATACTAAACCCAGATTTATGAAGGGGATGGCATTTCTCCAGTTTCTTGAAATCTGGAGTCTGCTGCAGGAATTAAGAGCTTTGCATGCATTAAAATACTAGTATGAACTTGCCACACAAATGAACAAGTCAAAGTTGATAAGTGTTGGACTCAATTGTAAAAATAATAATAATTAGAATTAGAAGGACAGGGTTTGTTTTTAGTTGGTTTTTTTAAAAAAAAGCAAAGAAACAGCTGAATGCTTTCTTGCTAATAAACAAGTTTGCCTACAGCTTCAGTAGTGGTCAAAATTCCATAGCTATGCTTTGGTCTCTACAAAAAAGAGTTATCCAATCGCTGTCCAAACTCATTCAGAGACCCTAAGAACTGTTTGGTGAAAGAAGTGCAAGCTTTTGAAGGAAGACACAATCTGAGCAGTAGCCACCTAGTGGAAGAATCACTGCTATGGCATGCAATCGAGCCCCATCAGGAGTACTCTGCTGAAAGTTTCCCCCTTTTCTGCACTATTTTTTGCCCCTACCATTCTGCAGCAATTCGTGTGAAATACAGTGATGCTGCCTGTGTCACAATGCATTTGCAATAACAGTGAGCAATGTAGTTCAGTAGAAGCAAAGTAGCAATTTAACAATTTCCTGGAAATACGTTTTAAAAAATAAAAATTTCAAAGTAAGAACCGTGCGTGTATTTCCGTTCTTTCCGCTGGAAGAAGTGCAAGGAGATTTAGGGGAGGTAATGGGTAGCTCATGCAAGGTCCATGGGCGGGATATTGGAAATGGGCAACATGACACAAGATGTACAATACAAATAATAAGAACGTGTGGTTGCGATAGAATGATATGCAAGAACGGCAAACAAACTGGATAGGTATGGAAGTGTGGAGGGCTGTGATGAAAAATGTGTGTGGTGTGGTGCTGAAGAGGTCACTGTATTGAAAAATTATCAAATAGCTATGCCCCTGGGTCCCACGCTGCTGTGATTTGGCGATTTCTCTTACCATCCCATCCGCCCCTTTAATGAATCAATACAGCTACTTCACTCTTCAGGTAAGTTTGCAGCAAGGCGCTGCGGGTTAAATCACAGAGCCTACGGCTTGCCGATCAGAAGGTCGGTGGTTCGAATCCCCACGACGGGGTGAGCTCCTGTTGCTCGGTCCCTGCTCCTGCCCATCTAGCAGTTCAAAAGCACGTCAAAGTGCAAGTAGATAAATAGGTACCACTCCAGTGGGAAGGTAAACGGCGTTTCCGTGCGCTGCTCTGGTTCGCCAGAAGTGGCTTAGTCGTGCTGGCCACATGAGCCGGAAGCTGTACGCCGGCTCCCTCAGCCAATAAAGTGAGATGAGCGCCACAACCCCAGAGTCGGCCATGACTTTACCTAGTAGCAGAACCTGCAACAGAAGCTGGGCAAACTAGCTGCAGAGAGAAGGTGACATGGAGCACACGGCTCAAATAGAATTGCCACTTAAAATCCTGACCTGGTGGCTTCAAGATTTCAAGCCTGAGCCACTCCAGATTGGTTGACCAATTAACTTGCAAATTAATAGGACAGCCAGGCTGCAAAGTAAGTCACCTCCTGGATTGCATAGTGAACTCTGTGCCACAGCTGGGGTGGAGGGAGAGAACTTGATATTTACTAGAAAACTTTGTTCTCTTTCACTTATTAAGTTGAAGTAAACAGATGGTTGGCATTACACACTCCCGATGTGAGTGAGTGGCGTGGCAAGTCACCCGGTCAAAAATGGTTCCCAGGTTTCGTGGGTGGAGCCTCATGAGACGAATGAGAACAACCCTCCACAATTTATGAAACTGGCCCTTGGGTGGCCCGAGGGTTACATAAGCTTACCATAAATGACTAAAACGCCTGAAAGAGAAGTATGGTTGGGGTGTGGTTTCCTGCAGGGATTTCACAAGCCGAGCATGTAATTGAAGATGCAGTTAATAGCCGTGGCAGCGGAAGGCAATTCTGTGTACCAGTTACCCTGGATGCAACAAAGGCCAGGGTATGGAAGATTTGTTGAATAAAGCTTGGAAGGAAAGCGGGATTTTGAGGGAAGGACATCTGCCCTCAAAATGTGCAGGGTTTTGTTTTGCCTGGCAGCAAATATAAGGGAGACTTCATGTCCCTCTAATCAAACTTGGCCTAAGAAGGTAGCCTGGGATGCCTCCACTATCCCAACACAGGAGAAGCTACTTTTTCTCCTCTCCCTGCCTCCTGAACATTGTGTGTGTGTGTAGGAGAATTGAAAATATTTTCCCCTGAATTTAGGCAGGAAAGAGAGGATATTATCTAACCCAACCTCATAGTGTCTCTGGTAGAGCAGACCAGGCTACCTGTTGATACGATAACCATTTCCTGGGTTTTGTTTCCACAGATTAAAAATCTTAGAAAGCAGCTTTTAGAAAGAAAGAGACTTGGCAGAAACCAAAGACCATCTTGTTCTGTTCCCCACCCAAGGCACAACAGTCCTGCCTTCCATGAAGCGGATGCAATGGATGACACAATCCCACTGGACAGTTGCTGCCATGCAGGTGCCCTGAGCTGGCTAGAGGGCAGTTCACATTCAGGAAGGCTTCTTCCTATAAAGTGGAGATAGGAAAATAGAAAATGGAGGGAAACTCCTTCTGTAAAACTGAGAATAATTCAAACAAGACCATCAAGAGAGATTGTATTTCGGCATTTACAGTAGCTCCTATTTAAAGAAAAACAAAAGATGCCCATTTGGAGCATTTTCCTTCTAACAGGGAAAGAGAAAGAGAACCCCCAGTGCATCTATTACTCTAGATCAGGATTTCCCAAACTTGGGTCTTCATCTGTTTTTGGACTACAGTACCCATCAGCCCTGACCATTGGTCCAGCCAGCTAAGGATGATGGGAGTTGTAGTCCAAGAACAGCTAGAAACCCAAGTTTTGGAAACTCTGCTTAGAGTGGGATATTAAGATGCAACACAACTTAGAAACAGAACATGGCCTCCACATTGATTCCTCTGTAGACCTGTGGGGGTTTCATAGAATCAGAGAATTGTAGAGTTGGAAAGGTTCCCAAGGATCATCTAGTCCAACCCTCTGCAATGCAGGAATATGCAGCTGGCCTGTATGGGAATCGAACCTGTGACCTTGGCATTATCAGCACCACACTCAGGTTTCAGGTCAGGTTTGGTGACAAAACTATTTTATTTTATTTGACCACTGCCCTGTATATTGGCAACATTAACAGAGTCAATAACATTTCAAGGCTGATTTGACTAGCTACAGAAATCTTTTGTTTCCCACTAGCACTGCCAGATAGCACTCAACAGTTCCATCCATGCTTACGCAAAAGCTGCCAGGAGGGTAGAAGGTTTATGCCTCACCTCCAAAGCTAAGTACAGAAACTGCAAATCCCAGCTGGCAGAGTGCATTGTTTGCCACCCGATCGCTCTCGAAACAAATTCATTCCTAAGGAAAGATGATCCTTGGGAATGTGCCTATGATGGGGGAGTTGTGTGGCAATTGTCATCTTGCTGTGCTGAGGACTTAAGGGACAGTGCTTCTAGAATGAATGAAAAGCACCTGGCTGCAGCTAGCAGCCAAGCTCAGTGACCACCAGCAACACATTCTGTCCACAGATAGCAGCCAGGTAATTGGAACTGTCTTGCGCCTAGCAGGAAAAGCACAATACTACTTCTCATCTGCATTGGTGTGAAAAGAAACAGAAACTTTTTGGAAGGCAACGTTGATAGCTTTTTAAGAGCTCCAATCCAAGTGGTTGTTTACATATATGTCACTTTAATGATTACCTGTATTGTTTTTAACAGTGTTTTTTATTTTAATGTTGTATAAAGGTAAAGGTACCCCTGCCTGTACGGGCCAGTCTTGACAGACTCTAGGGTTGTGCACTCATCTCACTCTAGAGGCCGGGAGCCAGCGCTGTCCACAGACACTTCCGGGTCACATGGCCAGCGTGACGAAGCTGCTCTGGCGAACCGGCACCAGAGCAGCACACGGAAACGCCGTTTACCTTCCCGCTATAAAGCGGTACCTATTTATCTACTTGCACTTAAGGGTGCTTTTGAACTGCTAGGTGGGCAGGAGCTGGGACCGAATGGCGGGAGCTCACCCAGCCGTGGGGATTCGAACCACCGACCATGCTATCGGCAAGTCCTAGGCGCTGAGGTTTTACCCACAGCACCACCCGCGTCCCTGATAATGTTGTATACCAACCTGGTATTTTATGGTACGGTGGTACAGAGATACATTTGCAAATAGGTGAAGTAACTGTTAATGTGATGCTAAAAACTATATATTCGTACATGGGTTTTCCTTTCGCATTTTTTTTTTATGCCAGCAAATTCTCCTGTATAGAGATCCGATCTTTGAATATTTATAAAGATTGGCCTATGTGAAGATATTCTCTCTGAAGGCACCAGGAGAGCACCAATATACAACCACTGGGGTAGTTTTTTTGTATAGCAGCTACATGTACTCACTTTGTAAAGGGGATGCATTTCCATAGTCCAAATGCAGAGAGGTTTGTTGATTTCTTAAATGTGTGCTGAAATGCAGCATTACTGTTTTGTCTCTACTTATTCTTCGGGTTAGTCCATCGCTTAAAGAAGTACCGTAGATGGCTGATAGGTTCTCACAATCTTAAGTGTTTATTCATATCGATAATGGTGCTGTTTCAAAGAGATCAATAAAATGCTGCTGTTTCCTAGTTTTGACTGTGTGGGGGGAGAAGAGAGGAAGGGGAAATCTCATTGTTTGTGTAGAAACTTCAGGTGTGCAGGGTTGGATATAACCCTTTGTTACGATTCTGGGGTGCTCACCATTTATTAGGATCCCCTTACATGGCACCTACTTTATTAGGTATGATCACTTCTGAGGCTGCTAGTGCACACTTCCGTCACCGCTCCTATGCTCTGGATAATTGCCTGGCCTGAAGAATACAATAGTTGGCCATCTCCCGCCCTCCCCGGCCAAAGAAGAAGAAGCCTGATTAAGAACATCAGCCCATCTCTAACTTTCTGAGTGGAAAAGTTGCTATTAAGCTAGAGGTGACTTCTTATGTGTACATAATATAGTACTATATACACACAGCTGAAGGAATCAAATATTTCTCACGCCCTTTGGGAAATGGTTGACCTTTCAGTATCAAGACCCATATTAGATGATTTCTTAGGTATGCCAGTTATCTAAAAAACATTTTCTTCCTTAGCTGCTCTCATGAGCCCCAGGTTATAAATCTGTGCACATTTGACGCCAGTGGAAAATCTGCATCGTGACTCCCTGGAGTGACCCAAGGATGTGCCAGTAAGAAGACAGAGCTTTGCTGTGCTGCCTGGAGAGGAAGAGGTCAGGAATATGATGGTTTCTGTTTCTGTCGTGATGTCTGAGCAAGACAGCTTCCTGCTCTCTCAAACTGGAATGTTTGCTCTCATAAACAGCCTTCAACTACCAGCAACATTCAATTACTTGAGGCGTTCTTAGGATCACCCCCACACACACACACCCCTCTTGTTTTGAACATCTATTTTCAGCTGGATGCTTGCTATATGGTTTTGAGCTGCAAGGCTGTCTACTTCAAAATACGGCAACTGAAGGAGCATAGAGGGGTGGCCCTCGGCTTTTAACTTACTAGCGTTCTCATCCAGCTTCCAGACAGAGGTACAAGAAACACATCAGAACAGCACAATAATGGAACATGGCAGCTTAAGTTAGGCGTGATGCACTGCAGAGCCAGGAATAAATGGAGACAAGCTGTTTCCTATTACCTGTATCTGAAGGAAGGTCAGAGCAGCTCTTTCCAATGAAAGAAGAGTTGTCTTCTTGAACCTTGCCCCAAAACTGAGACCAAGCACTAACCACTACAGCAGTTACGGGTGGAGGGGAAACTGGGTTTGTTTCTCTCTTTGAATTTTTTTTCTCTTTGTTGACTGCGGCAACTGGGACCTTCGTATTTCTGGCCCTGCTCCCGTGAAAGTTGTGTGATCTGTGCAAGATCACGGATCTTGCGCAAGGTCACAATTTTGCATGTTTTACCCTAAAACATGCATTTTTGGGCTCTGTGAACCAGGATGTCCCAATTTAATTGGGGCAGTTGCAGGATATGCAATACTTTCCTGTCATTTGCTGTCCCCAGCATCTTCTGCCTAAGGTAGCTGCCTCACTGCTTCACGGTAGGACAGATTGCCTAACGCGGACACTCTCAGTGAGAAAACTGCGTAAATGCAGGCTTTGCTGTTCTAAAGAACTGACTTGGAAACATTGTGCAAGGCTGTGGGTTCATGTCCCATGCAGAGTTTGAGGGGGAAAGGGTCACAGAAGAATTTTTCCCACAAGGGATGAAATATTCATTGCTGAACCATCAAAGTTACTTCATGCCCACAAAACATAAAAATAAACAAGCTAACCACAAACCTTCTTTCATGGGTCAGTAACCATACTGGGCCTCCGCAGAAACGCCATACCACCTTTTCCTCAACCCTCTCTAGAGTGCACATAACTACTTAAAGCTGTATTGATTATTTTCACTTTTCGGGAAAGTGAATAAAGGCCAAGATCTCCTATTTCCAAAAAAGAAGGAGGAAGCTTCCATTAAGATCCCCAGCTGTAATGAGGAAGATCAAAGACATTGACTTTGCCATGAGATGGGAATTATCTTAGCAGCTTCTGAGGAAGAAAAAGAGTATGGTATGAGAGAGCATTGGGCCTCAATGACTAACCCGTAGAGTTCTCCTCAATGATCTGGAACCCTGAAATTTGGTACAAATGTGATATTTCCCAATCAACACAGAAATCAACATCCCTGATTATGTTGCTTTCCCAATTGCAATGAGCTCTTAATAGCAAGCAGAAGCTCACACCCTGGCTTCTCCTTCCACCCAAACTGCACACAACACACAGCTGTTCGAAGGAAAGAGACGATGTCAGGGAATAAAAACATAACCCCTGTCCTCAATCAACACTTTCATGAGCTACAAATGAGCAGGCAATTTGGTTCAGTTTGCTTAAAATAAAAATGGTGCACCAAAGCATAAAACAAATGTGAAATATAAAGAAACATCCCACATGCTTAAGTATAAAAATATAAACACATCTGTATAATCCAGCAAAAGGTCAGAGACATCATTAAAAAAGATTGTTCCTTAAAACGTTTCCAACAATATAATTGGGCAGATATTTTTTTACATCTTGTTGTACTGATATGTCATTAAGTTGCCTGCTATTCTTCAATTTCAATATGTTGGTTAATTTTGCCCTGTAGGAATGCTTCCATTACTATAATGACCAATTGTCTACTGTAGGTGCCCTTGAGTCCATCCCCTCCACCATTTATAGCAGATTGCTAGCTGAGTGGCTATTAGAAGGTGCATGGTGAGCTCCATGACCTCTGGTAAGACCAGACCATATTTCCATGTAATCTATTGAATGAGTTAGCCCAAAGTCTGCACCCTGTTATTATTTCACTTTCAATTATTCTGCCCACCCAAATGATCATTATTTTGGGACAAAACAAAGACATAGAAATATGATGTGTTTCTTGTCTCCAGCATGTGCTGGCTGTTTTGCGGGGTGGCCTAAGGCGTTTTGGCCCCTAAGGAGAAACGCCCTGCTACCATCCCCACAACAGAGGAGCAAACTCTGTAAGAGCTTCTCCTCAAGAATCCAACTTAGCAAGAGAGGAGGCAGTGGGTGCCTGGGGTGGCCCGGGGGCGGGGCCAGCCACCTGCAGGGGTAGGGACAGCTGCCCACAGGGCGGGGCCAGCTGGGGCAGGTTGTTCCGCGGGGCCTCAGAGGAGTCTGCCTGCCTCCTGCCACTCAGCTGCCCTACAGCTGAGAGGGAGGCGGCTGGTGGACCATTTGGGGCTGCGCAGAGCCTGCGGGCGCTCAAGCCACCGCATGACTCCCAGGAGAGACGCATGGCTTAGGCGCACTGCAGGCCCCACGGTGAGTGCTGCCCCGCATTTTGTCTCTCCCCTCAGTGGTGACATCTGGGGCAGCTCGCCGCCACTGAACCCCCTTCCTCTGCCCCTGTGGGGAGGCAGGAGGTGGAATGGGGTGGCACCCCTTGATGGGTGCTGCCCGAGGCTACTGCCCATTTCATGGGTGGGCTGGTTCTGCGATTGAGTCTTGTGGGTGTTAAATACCAGCAAAATATCAATTTATAAAAGCTTTCTTTTAAAGCCTTGTGCTCACAATCTGCTGTGGAAAGCTCTGTCAGACCCAATTCCATACTTCTTCAGGAATATCTTCCCTCATTCCATCTGGTCTAACATGTTTAAATAAATCTGGTTTGATATGTTGATTTTTAAATAAATCTATGATCATAAAAATATTATATATATCTCTCAGTAATTTCTGTTTCAGTGCTTTTATCATTAAGCTTTTAAGTTCTGCTTTCCTTAAAGGGCCAATTTTTATCAACAAGCAGGGGGTAATGTGTCTGACTTGGAAGTATTGAAATAAAGATGGTCAGTATTGTCCCACTCAATGTTCCTATCCCCTATAGTTATAATCCATGGGTTGCCACTTGATTTTATTCTGCTCCAAATGTGATTTTAAGCTGTAATTTAATTGATTGATTTATGTTTTTAATGTATCATACTTTGATGTTAGCCGCCCTGAGCCTGGTCCTGGCCAGGGAGGGTGGGGTATAAATAAATTTTATTATTATGACTACTACTACTACTACTATCTCTTTGCTTGTTTCTTCATACGGTTTTAAAATCCTGTCTTTAAAAAGCCTCTTCCATCCAATCAAATCATTATACCATCCATTATACCATTATACCCTCCATTGTTGTAAATCACCCCAAAGAGTGGCATCAGCTCATTCATATTTGTAACAAATTGCTGTGAGTGGGGACATCTCTGGACTTTTGCATCTATTCCAATTTTTTTTAAAAAAGTTTTAGTGCATGTATTTGTTCTCTGGATTTTGCAATGCGGTTCTCCAACCAAAAACATCCCCCCAAATGCAAAGGTTAAGCTAAAGCGTTCACTTACAAAAACATACAAACGTAACTGTGCATAATTAGATGAGACTGGCTTGTCAAACTGTCGAAGCACAGAAGTGAATGTTCGTGTAGACTACAGTATAAATATTCGGAAACGCTTGGTTCACGGCACAAGTTCGCAAGCTGTTATTCAGAATCGTGTGTGCATTGAACAGGAAACATATATTTTGCTAAGGATTACATAAAACAGTTGCAAGGCAGTCAGGCCCTGAGCCCCCTTCCAGACTGCCGGGCCCTGGCAATTTGTGCCCACATCTTCCCCCATCTTGTCGGCCCTGGGAAAAACAAAACATTTGGTTAGTTCAGTGACATGTTAACAAACGACTTTGAAATTGCATTTTCTCTCTCTTTGTTGTCTGGCTAGATACAGCTCCTAATGGACAAACCTATTCTGCGAAAAGCAGGCTGGAACAGGCAGAGGAGAGGCAGACAGGCAGGTCTTTAAGGCTGACTCTGTCCAGGCCCATGAAGTATCCTGTTCTCATCCAGGCATGCCACAAAATTGATGCTATTAGTGTTACATGTGGCATCCGTGCTGTAGTTGGCTCATCCAAACCCATGGCCAGCCTGAAACAGTTTCTTGCCAAAAGAAAAATGCAAGATGGTACCCCCAAAAAAACAAAATTCCATGTATGGTAGTTGACTGGACTGGGAACTGAATCTTACTTCAACACTGGTGGCGGAATAGCATCCTCCATCACACTTGAAGCAGCAAGACACACTGCAGGGGGCAAGGAGGCTATGTGGCAACAGAAGGGAATGGCTGGTTGCTCAGGAAGAATAGCCAGGGACTCTTACTGCTGCCCCAGAAAACCTGTTGCATGAGGCAGTTGCCTCATTATGCCTAATGGAAGGGATAGCCCTGCTCAACCTCTTAAAAATGCAGCAAGATTTTGCAGAAGTTGCTCCATCCACATTCCAAATATCTGGATGACGTCAATGTGTATTTTTAAAATATTTTAAAATATATCCTCCTTGTTTACATAACAGTGTAAATATTCCATAATTTATATATCCTTAGCCAATGGAAGAATGCTAGAAGGCAAGAATGGGAGACGGGTTGGGGCGATTGGTTTCAACCGACTGAAAATTCATTCAAAGGCAAATAAATGCCTTTCATTACCAGCACTGTTTCTAACCCATACATCCACGTCTCCCTCTCCCTCTCTCTGTCTTCTCCTTTAGCCTCCAAGAGCTGTAAAATGATCTCAATAACATTCTTTAGTAGGACCCTCATCTTCTGCTATACATTTTGCTATACATATCTGAACACCTCTCAAGATACTACAAGCAAATTTGACATGATGGTTCCTGGCATCAAGGAGCAGGTTTTTGTCTATGTTGGGATACAATCGGACACCATTTTGAATCAAGATGGTAGACTGAACCTTTTGAAACGGCACTAATGTTACCCACTGATTTCAAAACTGTCCTGATTTTTTTTTTGTTGTTTCTTAGCACAACATCAGATACTTGGTGTAATCATCTGGTTCAGGTGAAATTCCAACATACCTCAGTGACTAGTGTCCCCTGTTGTTTCCCCCAGTCTTTTATATAGCTTATCCTTTTGGGATTCTTTCAACTCATTGTTTCATAATCATATAATACATGTACAAGCTGGAATAACTCATATATCAACTGCCTGTTTACTATATTTGTCCTCTAGTTGTTTCTTTTGAGTAACAAAACAGCTCCCCCTTCCAGAAACAGATCCTTAAATTTAATTATTGATTATTTTCCCTTGTTGCTAAAGTTGCCAGTTAAATTTCCTTGATTAAAATTCCATATCCCAAAACCACTGTATCTATCCCAAATCTTCAAAATCAAAGCTATTTTAATTATCAGTCTCCATCTCCTAGAAACCATAATATGTATTTCAGTGATGTCTCAAAATAAAACTGCTCAAATTATCTCCATTGGGACTCGTCATCATCAAGGACCCACTGAGCTACAAATTGCAGCTGACAGGCATTATCAGCTTTTATGATTTCCTCTTATTTCCTGATACTCTTTCATCTCTAAAAAAATGTTTGGTTTTTCACTTGATTCATAGATCACTTGATCTGCTGCTATTTGCCACATTGAACAACCTAAGCATTAGCAAGTAACATTTTCTTGCAGTTTCCCATTCCGTGCTGGTGTTTTCAAAGTATCATCTGCCACACACGGAAGCCGTGAGTAGACAAAGTAGGAACATTAAACATATAAAGCTGCCTTATACTGAATGAGACTTTGGATCCCTTTAGCTCAGTATTGTCCACATAGATTGAGATCCAATGTAGCTCATAAGGCTTTCAGACTGGGAACATTCCCCATCCTACCAGGAGACGCCAGAAACTGGCACCTCCTGCAAGCAAAGCAGTATGGGCAGTGAGCTTCATTTGGTTCTCAAAGCTTCACCTGTTGGCCAATAGTCACTATCTTCAAGGAAATTTGGAGGCAAATGGGAGGGCAGGCCCTATCATTAGGTAAAATGAGGCAGCCTCCTCAGGCTGCAAATGCCGGATGTTGGCTGCAAATAGATTTTTCTTTTCTGGAAGCAAATAGTATGGAAATGAGCACCAAACTGGCACTACATTCTGCTGAATTTATTGAACTGGCTTTTATATTTTGTGAAAGCTCAGGTATAATGCAGAGATTAACAGTTAGGAAGATGTCCAGAAAATGGAATATGCAGCCTTAGACAAAAAGCAGAGAAGCACTTCTGATTCCTGTGCAACTTGCTTAGCTGTTTGCAATTCCAAGGTTCTTCTTCATTGATCACACACATTTCTCTGCACAATTTCCAACTCTGTTCTAGGGAGAATCCCATTTTTAAATTTCTTAAGCTTTCACCCACTCTTTTAGGGCAAAACAGGGCAAAAAGGGAGGAGGGCTGTTAAAGAAAATGCTCCAACTGCATTTCAGGAGCAGTCAAATGAAGTATAGAAAAGGTTCAACAAAGTGACAGCAGCATGTTCTAGCTGAAAGAAAAGATATTCTTATCTGACAGATAAAATGTTGTATCGCCTGTGCTTCAGTGACAAAAATAGCTTTGTTTCTTTTGACCCTGTCACGCTGCTTGACATCCTGGGTCTAAAGGAATAATGTAATCAAAATGAACAAAGTCTTCATTCCTTCTGGTTCCTTTTAAATTGCCAGACTACAAAATGTAGTGTTTACAAGACATACATTCCGGACAAAAGAAAAAAAATGCCTCTTTTTGAGGGTTGTGCCTGTCAGACCACAGAGGCACGAACGAAAAAAGACCTCCTCCAACACAAAGACATTTTTCACAGAGTTCTCTGGTCTGAGAGAAAAACCACTCTGGGCTGCCACTTCACTTAATAAAAGACCAGCTCACTCACCTGGGTCTGAGCAGGTCATTGCAACATGTTAATTCTTTTCAGCTTGTGGAGCCAGTCATATCTCTTCTTTTTCTCCTCAATGCAGGCGAACCAATATTTTTAGAAACTGGTGTGGTTTAGAGGCTGGAATGTTGCGTTCGGCTATAGGAAAGCCAGGTTCAAAGCCCCACTCAGAGCCAATTCACATTTTACCATTTAACCTTCAGGGTTTGTTTTTTTGTGTTGTTGTTTTTTTAAGATAGAACCCCAGTTTAAACTGCAATATTCAGTACTGTCAAACATGCACACACCTTGAAGTGCCCTGGGGTTTAATCCATGGCACACACTGAAGCAGTAGCTCAGAAAATCTCTTCCCTCACCTCCATGTTTACCTCAGGGAAACCTGCCTGCTCAAATGCACTCGTGTCATTTCCAGCTGACATGGTTATACGTTTTGTAGAGGAGTAGCTCTGTGTTAGTAATTTGCAGCAAAAGTCACAAAGAATCCCGCGAGACCTTAAAAATGAACAAATTTATTGTTGCACAAGTCTTTCTGAATTCCATCGGATGAATGAAGCATTATCTTCAGTTGACGTGGTCAGCTGAAATATACATGGGGAAATATGCAAAGTGGGGAAATGCAGGTCGTCACATTCACACCATACATTTTAAACACATGACTTTAAACAAAGTCTCCTGGGGTCTGTATTTAACCCCTTGCAGAGCTACAATTCCCAACACCCTTAACGAACTACAGTTCCAAGCATTCTTTGAAGGAAGCCCTGTTTTTAAAATATGCTTTAAATGTTTGGTGTGCATTTGCCTGGAGTTGAAGGGCAATGAAATGCAAAAAGTACTGTCTGTGATAAGTCTATTACAGGTTAAATGTATGCAAAATTAACACAGTTCTCCTTCCCAATAGTGGTATTACAGACTATTACACTTCATGCATCTGATGAGGTGGGCTGTATTTCACATAATAAATTTGTTAGTCTTTAAGGTACCTCAAGATTCTTTGTCTTTTTCAGTGGGGGGGGTGTCATTAAACTTTAAGTAACTTTTGAATCCAGGTTTTAAAAGTACAATTTGCATTTGCTGTCAGCTCCGAAGCTCACAAGGTGACCTGGGGCAACAGTCTTTTCCTTACGGTCTAACCTACTTCACAAGGTTGTTGTCAGACTAACGTAACTAATAAATAAATTTCAAAGCAAAAGGGCCTTCAAGATACCAGAAATGACCATGGGAGCTGATAATGCGAGCTTGAATTCAAAGTAGGTTAAACTGATTTGCCAGTAATCTAGGGTGTCAGTAATTGCATAATATATCGTGAGTAAAAATTCACCCTACATTAGTGGTTCATAATGCTGGTGCCCTCAGATAACTAAAACGAAATGAGTGAAGACATTGGTCCAAGTTCTGTGGTGGTGATTTCTGTGACATGGACCATTAGCATTTATGCTGGCCTTCTTGAAACAGCAGCCAAGTTGTGCTGGTAGTGAATAACCATCTGTGTCTTGAAAGTTTCTCTCCCCCACTTTGGAACATAAGTTGCTTCCAATCTATCCTGATTTGTTCACACAAAGATTGCAGGCAGGTTAGATGATATCAGCTGCACTTACTGAGAATTAATTCTCATTTGTTTGTGTGGAGGTAATATTGTTATTCTCTCCCACCCACTCCCCAATAAAAAATTAGTTATCCCACACTTTCCAGTTCATTTTCTGTCCTTATTATTTATTTATTGAATTTATATCCTACCATTTTCTCGGAGGAGCTCAAGTTGGTGTACAAGGTTCTTCCCCTCCTCATTTAATCCCCACGACAAACCTGTGAACCAGGTAAGGCTGAGCTTCATGGCTGAGTGGGGAGAACCCTGGTCTCCCACACTAACCATTACATCACACTGGCTCTCACGAGAAGTCAGTTTTGGGAGGATTTGTTGCCCAAGAGTGCCAAATGAACTTTAATTGCACAACATGAATTTGCTGATAAGGGATTGGATCCCACCAGAAAATAGTGACCTTCTGGAAATGCTTTTAGACTGATTGAAAGATTAGGGTGGTTTCATATCAATCCACCCACCCTTTTCTGCCCTCCCACTGAAAACTAAACAAAAAGAATGCTATACTTCCTAACTGTCAAGGACAATATAGAAAAAATTGCTTCCAGTAGCACCTTAGAGACCAACTAAGTTTGTTATTGGTATGAGCTTTTGTGTGCATGCACATACCAATAACAAACTTAGTTGGTCTTTAAGGTGCTACGGGAAGGAATTTTTTTATTTTGTTTCGACTACTGCAGACCAACATGGCTATCTACCTGTGTCAAGTGCTTGTCAGTGCTGTCTTCCCAGGAAATCAGACAGAGGCCATTTGCAGCATGACTCTAACCATGTTTCCCTAGGACAGGCAAGTGGAACTGCTGGCGCTCCATATTTTGTTGGACTATAATTGCTGCCATCCATGATCACTGCTCATACTTTCTGGGGCTGATGGGAGTTAAAGTCCAATAGTATCTGGGGGTGCATAGCGATTCCCAGTCTCTGATTTAGGAACTAACTCCATCCCCAGGTAAGCGAGCATAGGATTGCAGCCTTTGGATGGTTTCCTAGGAAACAACATCAATAAAACCATTCTGATGTGGTACAATTTTGTGGCGATGTTATATATCTTTCCTGTTATATCAGATGTTTTCTAGCATCTCAATGATGGCTTTTAAAAACTAAAGTAATCTTAACTACTTTTAACTAAAGAATGAGGTGTCAGACCACATGCGTTCTTAACCATGCAAACTCAGCTTTTTCTCTACCCCATATTACAGGAATTTTCTCTCTCTCCATCCTGTATGTTACCCAAAATCTATAGCTATATCGGCATTTATTTATTTTTAGCTTGTGCAATGTTAAAGTTCCATGGGGCTCTGAATCTTTGTAAAACTACATGTTTTAAAACCATCTTCGGTGCCCCGGCTAGAATCTTATAATTAACTACTTCCCTTAGTTTTGCAGTATTGTACAAAACCCAGCAACAACTGCACCTTTAAAGCATGCAGCCCTTGCAAGACCTATCCAGGTCAACATGAGCCTTACCTAGAACTGCACTCCACAGAGACCTCCCCTATGGATAGTTTTTCTGCACAATAAAAGCAGACGGGGGAGAAAAATGGTAAGAAAAGAGCCTTCAGCTCCTGCAGATCTGTCTGTGTCTCTGCAGTGCGATTTGAGCTGTCGCCTGGTGCTTTGATGTGCATCCCTTTCCTTGAAATTCTAAATTGTCTCCCTTGTCATTATTTCCCCCCCTCCCCATCTACTTGCGAGATAGCTAACCTCATTGTGACATCATGCACCTGCCAGTCACAGAGAGTTAAAAGCACCCTGAACGCAGCCCCGTCAGGCTCCACTGCAAACTGACGCAAATGAAACACTTCTCGCTCTCCCCGCAGCTGCCACTGACTGTAGCCCCTTAATTCCACTGGGGAGAGTGCAGGAGGGGAGGGGTGTGTGACTCAGTCTGCTCCAGTATGGCCTGGTATTTTAGGTAATCAGCCTACTCATTTAAACTGCAGCCAACATGGCATGCAAGAGCACTCGTCTAGGTCAAGGAGAAACTGTTCTCTCTCACAGCTATCGCTGGGCAGACAAATGCTGCGCCACTGAACAGCTTAGCTGACTTTTTCGAAAGCTACAGCTGTGTATGCGCTGCACACTCCCCCACTCTAACACCCCACAAGGATGGTTGTTTGTTCCTTTCAAATATTCCTTATCTTAAATTCTCTTATCCGGCCCGAGATATACGGACAGGTATCTGAAGGAGAGGAGATAAATTGAAAATGTAGGTATTACAAGCAAAAATAAAAAAATAAAAACCAGCAGTCAATTGCGCCACCATTCCATAGATGCTGTTCATTTGGATGGGGGAGTTTACTTGGGTAGGATGGGGGGAGAAAATGGGCCTTCCTCACTTCTTCACATTTACATGTTCCTGGCCACAAGATGTTTGCTCTTACATGAATGATGTTAATAGCAGAATTGCCTCTTACCTCGAGCTGTGCTTTCTTTGAACATTTTCTATTTGTCCTTCTACTAATGAAATAGTGAGCACAATGGTACTCATAGCCGGAACTGGGGGTGGCACTGGAATCTTAAGAACTGCCTGGGATTTCTTTTCACATAGCAGTGTTAAAAGGATCTGTCAGTCTTACTCCAAATGGCAAAGGTGAGCGTAGAACAAGAAAATGGAGACAGATGAAACCTAAAACCAGGTAGATAGATAAACTTTATTCACATTAGCCAACGGCCATAGCAACATAAAACAAGCAATCTATACAATTAAAAAGACAACAATGGGTAAAAAGGACAATCAGATGGCCAAGATTATCGTTCAGATAGTGGAGGGAGGGAACGCTAAAAGGGTTCTCGGGAGGCTGCAGTCATCATTTCAGCAGTCTCCTCAGAGCAGCCTTCACGACTCCTTTCATACTGATGACAGCAACATACAATAGAGCAAGCACCGCTGCCAACACGAAGATCAGCAGGTTGTTTTCCAATGCCAAGCAAGAATTAGCCTGTGGTTGGAAATGTAGTTGAGGTTTCAAAAGGTTTAAAGAAAGAAAATAGCTGACTAAGAATCCCCTTTCTTGTCTGCCAGAATGGGACAAGGCAAGAAAGCAGTGTTTTTAGGCTAGGATGCTAAATTAGTTTTCTTGGGCTTATTTCCCTCTGGTAACTTCCTTCTTCCTTCCCAAAGCGCTTCTTTGGAAAGGAGGTGTGATGGCTCGGACAGGGTCCCAGAGTCCTCCCACCTCCTTCCCAAAGTCTCTTGTTAGTGCTTGCCAAGCTTTGGGAAGGAAACAGGAGGGTTGTGGTACCCTGCCAGAGCCCTCACACCTCCTTCCCAAGGACCGACACCTCGCTTAGCCAGCTTTGGGAAGACAGAGCAGGGTTGGTGGCGGAGTGTCAAATTTAGGCCTCACACAGAGCAACGTATTAGCAAGTTCAATCCATGATGGGAAGCAGAAGGGTGTGCTCCCCCTTGAGCTCCTTGGAGAAAAGGCGGCATATAAACGTATAATAATAATAATAATAATAATAATAATAATAATAATAATAATGTGTGCCTTCAGTCTCTAGGGGGTCCTCTAATCCCATAAATCTTCTTAAATCATCATACATCATATGCAGTAAAAACCATCTACCATATATAATATTATATACAATAATTATCATTGCATATCCATATATATTATTGTACTTTTGGTTCGTACACAGTGGTAGAGATGGGCAAATTCAGTTTATCTCCATTTCTCACTTTCCTTCTCTTCAGTTCAATCCTCCACATTTGCATTTTCTTTCTTTCTTTCTTTTTTTAAGTCCTTATGAAAATTCACCAGCATTTTAGTTCAATTGTGTCCTAATATACTCATGTTTGATGCCATCTTGCTAATGTACACATCTTTGCAAAGTGATTCACTCTAACTGAATGCATTTTTGCCTGTTTTTCCACTAATATATGCATTTATATGCACACTTTGCTCCGGTATCTACATTTTTGTATGCATTGTTTGGCTGAAGAACTGCACTGCAAAATTCAGAGAAGTGCGCATTTTACACATTGTTGGATTTTGGTTCACACATTTGTTTTTGGACAGTGTAAATTAGGCAAGTTTGCCTTCAAGTGTGAACCGAATAAAATTTCTCTCCTATCCATCTGCAGTGGCTATATGATAATCTTTGTTTCTTTTAAAAAATCTTTCCTGTGGCAAAAGACTTCATATTTAATTAAAGTTGTTCTTCTCATAATGTTTCATCTCCAATCAGAATGTATGCAATTTGGTATTGCTGTATAATTAAACTACATGGGGAGGACTCCCCCCCCCCCCAATGTATTTCACACAAGGGCTTGCAACACTGTGACTGCCGTTGGGAACACAATTGCCATAAAGTGCTTTCACTCTACAGAATTGCTCAGTACAGTGGTACCTTGGGTTAAGAACTTAAACTATCCAAAGGTCCGTTCTGAACCTGAAACTGTTCTTAACCTGAGGTGCCACTTTAGCTAATGGAGCCTGCCACCGCCACCGCACCACCGCCACACGATTTCTGTTCTCATCCTCAGTTAAAGTTCTTAATCCGAGGTACTATTTCTGGGTTAGCAGAGTCTGTAACCTGAAGCGGCTGTAACCCGAGGTACCACTGTATAGCAGGGGTGGGGGGGACGGGACAGACCATCATTATTAACAAAACTTGCATTGCACAGTCTGATTCCAGCGGTCACTTCCACTTTGAGACGTTCTATGGAAAATATCTATTTCTTTGCTCGCTTAAATAGGAAAACTGTGGCCAGCTGTAATTTGAAATGTATCAAGTACTGGCCTGTAAAAAAAGAGGGGACATAAGACTGCAATCCTATATAGGCCTGCTCAGGAGTAAATCCCACTTAGTTCAATGTCACTAAGTCCGATGTAAGAGTGCATAGGATTGCAGTCTAAAGCACTAGTCTGGAGCTTAAGAATACAATTCTATTTCCATCTACAGAACTCTTGGGCAGGCTTTCTCCCTCTTTTGCTCACCTTCCCTCTTTGCCAAATCCCTGTAATAGAATGAAGGAGATGTTGCAGCCAGCGCTCAACTATACAAATGGCTTGTAACATCCACAGTCATGTGAATTTTCAGACATTCTGGTAGATGCTATTTATATACGGGAGAGTTTGCTTAGTTCATGCTAGCAAACCCCTTTTAGAATTTTGTCAAGGATGAATTGCTGTTTAACTGCTAATTTGAATGGGGAGTGGCAAACACCTCTCGTTCCCTAGACTTGGTCAAAGCGCTGTTGGATGCTTTAGCTGAGATTCCTGTATTGCAGGGAGTTAGACTTCCCACTCTACAGCTCTATGATTCTAAGAAGGAAAACACTCCTTTTTAAAAAGAGAGAGAAGTGCATTCTGCTTACACAGAGATAATATTGTGGGTGACATTAGGCTAACAACTTTTTCTCAACTTCTCTCTAATATAGAATGTTAACCTACCTTATGGCTTTTTTGGCCCTGATCTGGTGGAACGCTCTGTCACAAGAGACTAGGGCCCTGCGGGACTTGACATCTTTCTGCAGGGCCTGCAAGACAGAGCTGTTCCACCAGGCCTTTGGCCAAGGCACAGTCTGACCCCCTCTCTCCTTCTGTAATTTTCATAGAACTCTAACCCAATGGTTGCCATTAATTTGATTCTGAACTTATTTTAGAATGTATTTCAATTAATTGATTGCGATTTTATGTAAACTGTGCTATTTTTACTGTTGTTAGCCACTCTGAGCCCGGCTTTGGCCGGGGAGGGCAGGATATAATTTAATATTATTACTATTATTATTATTATTATTATTATTATTATTATTATTATGGCTGCTGAGGCAATGGAATTAAAGGCACCTTGAGCTGATTTGGCAGGGTGTTTGTGTGTGCCATATATGTACTAACTAAGGAACCAACCAACAACCAAACAGGACTGAGTAAGGTTGGTTGTCAGAGCTGCTTAGACTTACTCCAAATGTATCTATTCAGTTGCTGTATTGCATCAGTGCTTTAAATAGCCAGGGAAGCTTCCAGCAAATGCATTGGGGGAGGGCGGGGAGGAATAAAAGAGAAGAGACATGACAAAGGGAGCAAATGGTTGATCAGCTAGCATGCCTCTGAATTACATTGTTACCCTAGATTGGCGCTGATTTGAGGTGTTGGTGGTTACCCTCATGTGGAAAGAATGCAGAATTTGGTTCTTCGAACATGCTTTCTTTTGAAGTGGGGTGAAGAAGAAAAAGCCTTTTCTATTTAAACAAAGGGAGGTCAGTTGAAGTTCATCTGATTCTCATGCGCGCAGCACAGTGGAAACCCCACATGCTTGGTCCTTCATGACTGTTGCTGGCTCAGCCTCCTTGTCTTTGGCTCTTCCCCTTTTTAAGCATCTTTTTTCTCTTGACTTCTTTTTCTATGTTTCTGCCTTGCTGCTCTTGAAATAACCCAGTTATGGAGTCCTCTCGTATTATCTACTTGTCCTGCAATTATTGCCAGCCAGCATAATGGTCCACTTATTTAAAAAGCCCCAATCATGCGGAGAGTCATCTATGTGCATACAGTTGTATGCACAGAAGCTCTCTTCAGACCTTCAAATGAAGACACTTCAGCCTTTAACAACCATACAAAATATCAGCCTGGGTGATTGTTGGGCATGGCAACCTATATGAACCTAATGTCACTCTATGAACCTGTTGTTGCAGGCAAAGAAGCAGTGGCAGTTGGACCCCATTAATGGCACAGGAGCCTAATATGGAATTGTAGCTCAGTTGAATATACTCCAAGTATCTTGTCTAGCAAATGGACAAATTTTGGGATATGCCCACCACTCTCCCACTGATAGCCATCAAGCTCAAAGGTAGCGGTGAAGCTGTCACAAACCACAGAATAGGACACCGGATCATATCAGTATTCCCAAAACAACTGAGTTGTAATTTCTTGACATTTTGACACTTGAGTGAACATGGAAAGCCATTAACACAACATGTTAAACTGAAAGGTTTTTTGCTAATTGAATAAGTTCTCAAGCTGAGGCAAATTAAATGAACGAGCCCTCTCTATTTCACTTGTTCTAGTCATGAAAGAGAATGGGGATTGAAACAAATGAGTTCTGAATTAAAATTCATTATTTTTCACCCCCCACCCCCGCTGGGATGAAAGATTGATATGGTCTTGAACAGACTCTACAAGACACAGAATTGTTAAAGGGAACAGGAGGAGAGAAAGCAGTAAAATTAACAGATATAAAATGGGGGGTCTGCTGTTTTTATTTGTAACTGAATTCTGCATTCCTATTGTTTAACTTTTGGTTTGCATTGTGTATGTTTCTGAATGGCTACATTACAAATACTTTTAATAAGTAAATAAATAAAAAACAGAGCGGCAGGGTTTGTAAGTGTGATCCCCATTACCTTCTCTCACATTTGACCATTTCTACAGAACATGAACATTTGCAAGGGGTTCACATCTAGGAACTTAGAAGAGCTTTTATGAGTCTTTTCCTAAGTGATATCAGCTGACAACATACAAATAAATCTCCAGAATTCTGTTTAGAGTCCTTCATCGTTCACCATACAAAGCCAGAGCCCATCCCACTGTGTCCTGGGTACCATATAAAGGAGGATACCAGTATAACTTTTCATGGTATCATTATCACCTTGAAGTAGTGCTACAAAAGGCATTTCCCAGGAGATGCAATCTGCATGGCTGGCACTGAGAAGCGTCAGCAAAAGAGGAGATGCGTAAGTTGCGCAAAGACAACAAAATGAAGTGTACAAGTTGTGCCAGGAACAGACCCAAGACTGTCAGAAGTGAAACTTTGGGCTTGTGTCCTGCATGCTCATATTCCAAATGAGCATACCAGGACTTGTTTATTCCACAAGCTGCCTCCCATATTTACATCTGTGCATCACACAGACAGCTTTGTACTGCAAGTCTCTGTGCTGCTTAGTCACAAGGGAAGCCTATGCTAGCCTGTAGCCTCAGGTGAAGTGATGCATAGTTTCAAATATGAAAAACAGAAAAGAACATTAAAGCTGTTCTTTGTGGGGGGTGGGGTTAAATCCTTCCTGTGAAGCATCATATTCTTGCTTTGTAGACTTATTTTTCCACCCTCAAGTTGTTTGCACAGACGCAATGCACACATTGTACAAATAATATAACAAACCTCTGATTTGTTATTCCGATTTGCCTACAGGATGTTTACATGTCTTCTCATTAATCATCCCACTATTTTCAGTGCATTTCTCCATCACTGGGGATTTTTTTTTTCCATCTGTAGTTTTAAGTGGATTTGTTGTGCCAGGGCAACAGAGCACTTTAGTCCACTTTAAATGTACAAACCTAAATTTCTGGTATGAAGAATAACAGCAGTATGGAGGAGACCACGGTGATTTTTCAGTAGGAGTTTCTAGGCAAGCACAGGTGAAAAGGTCTTGGAGAAAGGAGTGACTTCCATGCAAGCTCTTTGAAGACTGATCCATATCTGTCCATATCATTATCAGGCTACTGAAGCCTTACAGAACTTCGCCGTTCCTTAGAAAGAAACCCAAAGGAAGGAGTTAAGTTCTGCTAAACACTTGTACTTTGATCAGCTTCAGCTAGGGCAAAATAAGAACTGTTTAAATAGCTCGCTCAGCAATTTATCTGAGAATCTTGAAGCAGCATGCTAGGACTGCAGTCTTCCGACATAATCTACCTAGGAGATTAAGATGGCGTGGCTGTGGGATAATCTTGTGAAGCCATTACATGTGTTTACTCCCCGCCTGCAAACACCTAAGATGTCCCGGGGAGCCTTCCGTGCCACGTGAATTATTCATGAGGATTTAGGAGATCTCAGCCGTACCATGGCAGCGCTGGTGATCAAGCAATCCTTGGCCTTAAACCGGAGAGCACATGGGAAGCTAAAGAAAAACTGAGCGAGACTTCCAGGCGTGCGTACGCGCGTGCACACACACATACTGTTTAGAAAACTGCTGTAAGAATCTCAACGGCAGGTTTGTTTTCTAAAATATCAGAATCCAGTGCAGGTATCGGTGATTGCTGACTCTTTCCATAAGCTGAAATGACTCTTACAAGCCTTACCAGAGGTATTATGTGGGGTGGGGGGAGAGAGCAGTTATCTTATGGCTGCATATGCACTATACATTAAAAGTGCATGGTCACCCCCCCCCCAAAGAATCTTGGGAACTGTAGTTTATCCCTCACAGAGCCACAATTGACAAATTATAGTTCCCAAGATGCTTTGGGGGAAGACAGGAGCTTTAAATGTATGCTCTGTACGCAGTCTATGTTTCAGATCATATTCTATTATTCCTTTGGAGCATCTGCATCCTTTTAATCTCAGGGTCGAGAGTTCGAATCCCACATCGGGTAAAAGATTCCTGCACTGCAGGGGTTTGGATTAGATGATCCTCGTGGTCTCTTCCAACTCTACAATTATGTGACCTCTTTGTTCCCCCTTGCCACCAGCCACTGAATATGAAATACCTTTACTGTTTATAATACTGCTATAAAAACCAAACTGGTTATATTAAACTGTGTGTGTGCATAAACTAATTCACAAAATAATTAGTATGGTGGTGTTTGTATCACAGATACACCTTTCTACACATTTACCTTTAACAGTAATTTCCATCTTTCTCCATCTCATTCCCTTCCTCTGAAAGCAAACACATGATGCTACATTAGAAGCTATCAGGCTATATTGTATCACTGAACTACATGCAATCCATCTAAGGCATTAACTGCTCTAGTTAATCAGATCAATAGTTGAACTGTTAATTAATCTAATATTCTTTTTCAGTAAGACTCTGCACCGAGAGGAGTTGTTGGGATATTTTTGAGCATCAGTGGACAAAATGAACATATTTATTAAAATCCACCAAAGTAAACAAATGCACGTTAAGCCAAAAAGTATTATTTGTTCAAAATGATGATAAACACCATGTTGGCATGTTGCTGTTGTTTCTGGACTGCTGACCACGTCAACACAATTTTGCATAACAGGCCATTGCCAGCCTACATCATATTAGTGGGAATGAGAGGAAAATGCAAGACTCCAGATGTTAGTGCACTGGAAAACCGGATCACTCCTTAGATGTCCTCTCTCAGATAAATGTTTATGTAGCATCCATAGTAAGCTAGACATGGTGCTTGCCCAGGGGTATTTGACAATCTACATTAGACAAAGGCAGGAATTGGGAGGAGAGTTTAATGAAGGGGAGGTGTCAAATAGCTATGAAAAAGCCCTTAAGATTAAACTAGAGTGGTTCAAACTGACAGGTAGATGTGGTTGAGGAACATGTATGATAGACAAGAAGCCTGGAAAAACTGGTGTCTGTTTGGGGCAATTTCTGTCCACATTAAACAAAACTTTGCAAGAAACCCGGTGGAATTTGCTGCAGCAGTCTTTCAAGTCAGTGGCGTAGCATGGGGGGTGCAGGGGGGGGCCGGCCACACCGGGCGCAACATCTGGGGGCGGGCGCGCTCGCACTCGCAGCTCTCTGCCCCTACTAAAATCCACGGGTTAGGAGGCGCAAATTACTTGCCTTGCCCCGGGTGCTGACAACCCACGCTACGCCACTGTTTCAAGTTATCCCCATTGCCATTCATTTCACACCGTTCAGGCACTGCCTTGTCGTGCCCTGAGCTTCCATCTGCTCCATATCCAGATTAATTCTTTTTGTCAACTTTTATCAACGTTCCACTCAATTTCTCATAGCCATTCTGTCTCTGCGGTTCCACTGGTGTTCCAGCGAATAGCTCTGTGTGGCAATATCTGCTTCACAAAGTGAAATGCATGAGTGTGGGTTCACACAGTTTTCTTTCCTAACATACTTGGCTTTATAATCCCTTAGGTCACATCTCCTAGATACAACAGTTGCTGGTACATATACATATTATCGTCATCCATCAGTTGCGGTGGAATTTGCTCCTGGTTTTTCAAGCATAGAAAAAGAATAGAAATATTTTCTCTTCGTTGCCCAACTGCCTTGTGGCATTAAGCAAGCTTAGGGCAAAGATTTCTTTATGGGGATTTATTTCACTGATGGTACAAGCTGCTATTACTATAGGTGGATCCATAAAATACAGCCCAAAAGATATGCATGTTTTCTTTGATCCATGTTCCATTACTAAGTGTTTGTAAATATTTATTTATTTATTTATTTTATTAAAGATTTTCTTGATTTACAAAAGTGTGTGCAATGTCTCTCTCTCGTATTTTTCCCCCATGTAACATTTTTACAAATCAGTTTCATTTGTTGAGACATTAGGAAGAAAAGGGGGAAAGAGGTGGGGGGGGGGGAGATGGGTGGGGGTGGGGTCGGGTGGTGATGTTTCTATTTTACTTACTATATGTAGGGTTTGGTGTCAGCATTGCTTGTGCAAGTTCTTTGCTGTTCACTTGTGTTCCTTTGGTGGTGAGAGAGGTTGGGGTTGGCCTAGGGTGTGGTTATTCGTTTGTGGTTGGCTGTGGTGGTCTTTGTTTTCGTGTGTGAGTGGGGTGAGTGGGTGTTTTGGATCAAGTTAGCCATATTGATTTGCATGCTGTTGGTAGATTTTTGTGATTGTCTTGTTGGGCTGTGTATGTGATAAAGGGGAGCCATACCGGGGTGAAGGTGTCTTCATTTGTAAATATTTATGGCAGAAAGAAACGGATGCAAGATAACACCAGGTTGTGAAATCTTTCCAGTTTCTGGGGATTAGAACTCCAGTCGGCTCCACTCAGCATAAATAGACAATGGTCAGGGATGATGGGAGTTGTAGTCCAATATATTTGGAGGGCACCTGGTTGGAGAATGCTGCCCTACAGACTACCCCAGAGAGAGAATTCCTGCAGCTGCCACAGGTTATCTGGAACTCTTGCACATTCCAATCTTCAATCAGGCGGCATAGTAGATGGTCTTTGCCAAGGGCCATAAAAAAAGAGGGGTGAGCCCAGTACTTTCATTCTCTGCAGAGTTTTTTTTGCAAAGGACTTCCATCTACCCCACACTCCTGCCATATTGGGCCCATTACTGTAGCCCTTCTTTACAACTTGCTCATTTCCACAGCTCTTTTGCCTACAAACCTGTGGTCTGCCTGCACCCTCTTCATTGCTTTCTGCTAGTAGTTATACTTCACTTCTCCTTCCCCTCTTCGCATTTCTCTCTACATTTGCTTTCCATTCACCTGCACAGCGAAGGCCAAAACCTTCACAGGTAGGCATTAGGCAAGTAACATGGGTGTGCATGCTAGCACCATGAGATATACATCATAAAGGCATCATGAAGGTACCTCAGCCCCCTCAATATTTGTTTTAAGGGAGTTAAAGGTAAAGGGACCCCTGACCATTAGGTCTAGTCATGACTGATTCTGGGGTTGCGGCGCTCATCTTGCTTTATTGACTGAGGGAGCCAGTGTACAGCTTCCGGGTCATGTGACCAGCATGACTAAGCCACTTTTGGCGAACCAGAGCAGCACACGGAAATGCCGTTTACCTTCCTACTGGAGCGGTACCTATTTATCTACTTGCACTTTGAGGTGCTTTCGAACTGCTAGGTTGGCAGGAGCAGGGACTGAGCAACGGGAGCTCACCCCATCACAGGGATTCAAACTGCCGACCTTCTGATCAGCAAGTCCTAGGCTCTGTGGTTTAACCCACAGCGCCACCCGCGTCCCTTTAAGGGGGTTGGGTCCCCTCAATCTTGAGGTGGTCCCAGGTGCCTCATGTGTGCATGACATCACACATGTCTTGTCCAGTGGCGGCCTTCTTCAACACACTCAGCCTCCTCTGTTGCATGTGATGTCACACATGCATGCCACACACCCCATGCTGCTCCCCCCCGCCCCTGTCTTGCAGGCAACCTGGCACCTCTGTCATGAAATAAGCACCAACCAGGTGTATGGAAGATATTTAAAGGATAGCTAGTTCTCTTTCTGTTCACATATTGGTTTGAGAAGTGTAAATGAAATAGTTTCTCACTAAAATGCAAACAAAATCAAATATCTCCCCTATTCCTATAGACCTACTTTTGTCTCCAAGGAATAGAAACACAGGGCTTTGGGTATCGTGAGAGACCAGAGAGGCATTTGAAATGCATTTCGTGTTCTCGCTCTAGAAGCTGCAGTTGAAATCTATCTTAGCGAGATTGGGAGCAGTTACAAATAAATTCTTCTCAATGTCATGCCATCAGAATGACTTACATCCAAAAGAAACAAGTCCAGAAATCTTAGCTTGTCTTGCTTGAAGAGTGGTTAAGGATCAAAAGAAATTATTTTCAGCAGAGCTTATTGAATTAAGTGAACTGCGTAGAAGAAGACCAATGCTAAGATGTGCCAGCTAACTCAAAACAGATGACTACAAAAGCCATCAAATCACGTATACACGTGCTGCTGATAACTATCAGTTTAACTTGATACTTCCTTCAGCAAAATGATTGACGTCAACACAGCTCTCTACCCCTGTATTTCTGTTGAGGCTCTGACATTGAAGAGGCCCTCCTTGTCCAGCTGGATTAGGGCATTAACATATTTAATGTCAGTGTTTTAGAGAAAGAACCTTGGAGGAACAAATGGAGTCATGGGAGTGCTCCTTCCCCATGCACACAAATCATGCCTTCTTTAGATCATGCTTTTTACCCTGAACCAGATTAGTGGGCTGTTTGTGAGGCTGTGCATTTATCATTACAGTGGAAACCTGCATCGCTTTACATGATGACAGTAAAAGCGTTCTGACAGTGAGAAGCTTGGAGATGTGAACCCAGTGGCCCATCTAGTCCAGCATCTGGTGTTCACAGTTGACTGTGGGAAATCCTCAGGCAGGATCCAAGCACGAGAACATCCTTCGCTCCCCAGGGGCAGACTTTGGTCTTTCAAATTTCAGCAGCTCCCTGTGAAAGGCCAAAAGTTGGTCATCGTCAGCCCACCCCACGCGCTTCTCGCCTTCTGTTCTGCTCACTTCACTACATCATAGTTGTGATGCCCTGCGCTGCCTCCTTGGCTCTGCTCCCAGTGCGCCAGAACCAGCCACATTGCCCTAAATCTGCCTCTGCGCCCCCAAGGTTGCGCCCAGCAACTGCTGTTCAGAAGGATACTGCCTCCAACTGTAGACCACAGTACACCAGCTGTGTGCCAGAACATGACCAAAAAACCATACTCTTCAGTGCAGGCTGATATACCTGCTGCTCTGGCATTTAATCTGG